>NW_023604972.1:45237623-45843769 GCF_014898055.3 Talpa occidentalis
AAATGTTAAAGTAAATTATGTACAGAAACTGATATAATCTTAGGTATTACTCAATTTCTAAGTCTGAAAGTTTAGCTTTAGTGATTTTTACATATATTCTAATTTCTGATCTTTGGCTAAATTTCAACAATTTTACATTTCCTAAAAATCATAACGAAACTAATGAATGGGCAATCTACTTTTCAAGTTACTGAAAAAGAACTACATATTCAAGTGAGAAACTAGAAGACTTAGATATATTTACAATGTGGAGAAAATCCAATGGTGTGGCTGTATGAAGATCCCAATTCAATTTATCCAGGATAATTCTCTCCATCCTCAGAATTTCAGATGAAGAACATCCACAGAAACTGTCTCTTGCCAACACCTTCAGTACTGGAATTCTCTATTCAAAGTGAAGGGGAACAGGGCAGGGAGGAAAAGACAGAAAAAAATTAACTCATTTTCAATTTTTGGGAAACAGAAAGCAAGTTAATAAATGGAGAGAAAATTTCAAAAAAGAGATATAACTAGTCTTTAAAGGAAAATATTTACCTCATCCTCCTCAACAGTCTTGGCAGCTAAGAAAAAACAGCTGATTGCAATACAACTCAAGTATTTTGGGTGGGCCTAAAATTTTGAAGAGGGAAAAAGCAACTTCAGTGATTCTTCAAAAAGAGAGTTTATTTTTAAAAGCTAGATATGCAGAAGAGACAAGTATGCACACCATTCTATGGAATTAATGACACCCACCAATTGCATTCTAAAATCAAAGCTTCTAACATTACAACTCTGACCGTATGGAAATACTAAGATCATTCCATTGCCAGAAATTCAACCAAAGCCAGCCCAAACTATTTCTATCTAGCAGAGAAAAGATTTTAGAAGACAACTTATTGAATAAAATTCCCCAAATTAAAAATATATTTGTATGTGTTTGTATTTTTAAAACTAGGTGTAGTAGTTGAGAATATAAAAAAGAAGACTCTTAATATATTTTAAATGCTTCAAAAAAGTATAGGATGCTAGTTCATGTGTAGAAACTTTCTAATTATTGTGTTCACATACACAAAAATTAAATATTCAAATTCTATGAAAAGAACAAAAAGTTCCTAAATACCATAAAGTCAATTAGTGGGAGGAAAAATACCTTTCTTGTATTTGACAACATAGGCAGGGGCTTGAATTTGTCTGTTTTCCTTACCTTTATAAGAAGGGAGGCCCACTTTCTACTTTAATGGCACAATTTGCCAATCTAGCATCAAAATCCAGTTTTAAATAATAGAATAATTTAGCTCAATTATACTGAAAGACACAGAAGTTAACTAAATAACACAAATAAAACAATAAACCCTAGTTCAACATATATCTTAAATATTGCATTCCCACGTAAATGTGGGAGCTTCGATGACCAGAGTATGGGATTAATTAACTTATCAGTTAATAAACATGTTAATAATCTTTGTCCTAGTATAAGTGGCACACTGCCTAGAAATCTTCTAATTGTCTGCCTAAATGAGAAATAAAAGTTGATTCAATACCATTAATTTTAAGATAATCATTTATTTTAATCAGGACATTATGGGCTAGAAAGAACTTCAATATTATTCCTGTCTGTAATGTATTCATTTTACAGATAAAAAAGCTTCAGAGGTTAAGGGACACAACACAAGAATCTAGAAAGTGAAGTCCAATCTTGTGGCTAAGACAGTTTTGTAGAATACTTTATTTCCCTCCCCCATGTATACAACATATCAAACTCATATCCCTGAGATAATCAGAGTTTATGACAAGAAAAAAGCCCAGTAGTTAACAACCTTGAGTAAGCAATGCAACCCCGAAAATTAAGGATACCAATAATAAATTGAGTAGTTAAAAAGAATCCCAACAGTAAATGTGTGATTTTATATCAGAATCATCTGTATTTGCTTCTTTAAATAGACATCCAGATCTCATCTAAGTGAGATTTAGATTCAGTAAGTCAGGGATATAACTCAGAATCCATACTGTAAAGAAATTCATAGCAATTTTTTCTGCACAGCTAGGATTGAGCCTCCATTCACTGATATAGCCCTTTTATAGTCTGCTGTAAGTGCTTTTATTTAAACTATGAATACATTTTAGATTATTTCAATAAAGCTTAACCAAGTCTTAGTGAGAGTAATTGACATTAACAGGAAGAGGGGGAACTGATGTTAAGATAAAAGTAGATATATAACTCAGATTTCAGGCAATTAATATCATTAAAAGTTAGTTCTTTAAGTCTCTGTAAGAGTACAAGTTTGAAATACAAAACTTAACTGGGTGGTTATCCAAATCTTCTATTCTGTAATGCTCTGACTTATTTTTTACAACTAATAATAAAGAGCCCTCAGCACTGAATTAATAGTTCCTCCAGCTTACATATTTCTTAGGCATACAAATAACAAATGAATTGTTTTTCTACTTTTTCATGCCTTGTGGTTAAATGCATTCTGACTTGCTGTTTTTAAATCTGTAGTAGACCTACTATGACTGATTCCACAGAAAATAAACAACAATTTATATTGTCCCTAATAGGGACAATATAAAACCTATTCATGTATTAGTATGCTGTCATTCAACAAAAATATACCACAATTATTTTATGACAGTTTAGTTCATCTTGTAATACTCCGAACAGAAGTTATATATTGTTCAGAAAACCACACAACATGAATATTCAATAGTGCCAGAGAAAATGTGCATGCAACAGGTTTATACTTTTCTAGTCTGATTTACTGTCCATGACTAGTACACCCATGTATTAAAAGATCTAGTACTAAACATTTTGTCAAAGTTATATGGTTTGTACTGAAACCATGAGATCAAATTTCACAGGCTAGGTTACAAATACCAGTGGTAAAGAGAAAATTACAGAAGTCAATTAGAAATGTATCTGAAAACTTAAAGCAAAAGCAGAACACAGTATGTCTTCTTATAGGTACATGTGTCTCCTCCAGGAAGATTTTTCACTCCTTTCCACTTTATAGAATATGCCAGTAGAGCCCCTAGTTTAGCACATAGACCCTCAAATAAGTGGCTGTATGTTAAGTATATCCTAAAATATTTACCTTTACAGTTGCTAAAAACCTGTCCAAAAGACTGCTGGCCAGAGCAAATGTTTCTGGGTAAAGGTTGAATTGGTACTTGAGTTTGGCCAGCCACTGAATCACTTCATCTCTCTGGGATGGAGAAACAGTCTATAAGGGAGTGATTAAAAAATAAAACAAATATAAAGGAGAACAAGTAAAGTTTCAAGTCATCATTAAGAGTGTTTAGAAATTTATAAGAAAAAAAAGAAATTAATAAGGTTAGCAAATGGTACAGAATGTATTTATATGCTAAAAAATATTTGTTTATTCTAAAATCTATCAAAGGAAATGAAGACAAAACTTTTATGTACTAGTTACAGCATTTAAAATCAATACTCTTTTAAAAGATCTTTACTAAATCTACTCCCCTAAATCACACACAGCATTGTAAAACAATGTTACCACAATTTAAAAAATTTTTTTTAATAAGTAAAATTTTAAAATCTTCACTATGTCAGCTCACCATATATCCACCATTAAGATGAGGTATTCATGGAATTTAACATTTTAAAATTTAGGAAACATAATCAACTGAAAGAAATTTTGGAATGAAATTTTCTAATTCTTGAAATTAAGAAAACATGATAAATTTCTTCAAAGGCAGCAAACATCCATTAAACCACCTTAGGGAACGTAATTAAACTATGATAAAAGAATGAGAATCCATTAAAAAACAAAACTAAAATCAACAGAAATGAAAGACACCAGGGACAACAGGCAAATCACACATTTAAAGATGATGAACACTGAAAGGGAGATTAACCTGAACTAATTTGCCATTTGGAGAGATTACAAAAATATAAAACATTACTGTTTTAACCTTCTGAAATATTTTTTAACAGTTGCATATAGGCTTAATTTTTAGACGTGCACACTTTAAAGCAGTAATTTAGATACTTTCATTTTTGAGTTTGAAAGCACCATTTTAAAAAAAGGTAGTAACAATCTACCAGTAATAAATGAAACAGATCCTTATGAATACTAGTTCTGCTATGGAATTACAAAGAAATGAATTTGTGATTAGTAGAAAAAAGTATTTTCAGTAAGTGAAGGTTCCAGATAAGTGAAAGTTTAATACAAACTCTATACAGTCTTTATCATCATAACCGTTTTTTTCATCCTAACCATTTTTTGATGTAAATCTCTTTAAAAATGTGTTAATTAACTCACTTCTTCAAAAGCATAGACACCATAGCTTAACCTTTTTTTCCTGATTACTCAATCCCGTATTACTGAGAGATGCATTAACAGTTATTAAAGCATGAGGGGCTAGATCTTAATGAAACTCTTCAAATAAATATGTCATTAGAATTTCTTTCTCTTTGGTTTTCTTGAGTGTTATAAGAAATACATGACTTGGTATTCATTAAAATATCTGCTACTGCATTTGTTAATTTCTCTTATTTTATTACAAATCCTCTTTCTGTCACTTTTCAGCTTTGGCACAACAAAGAGTTTCTTTGTGCAGGCTAAACCAACTAATCACACACATAATTCATCTGACTAGATTTTAATTCAGTTCATATTGATAAACAAAAGGTATCTATCAGGATAAATCCTAGGAATACAATGAGTAAAAACTCCCTGTTTAATTTTAAAATGTAGTCTCCTGGTGAGAGGTCATTAAACTGATAAACAGAGGTATGCACAGTGTGCTAAGGAGCACACTGGAAGGGCACTTGATTAGTGGGGGAGTAAAGCGTCTCAGAAGAGACAGTAACTAAACTTTTATCTTTAAAGCTAAAAAGTGAGGAGGGGGGTAGCATTTCCAAAGAAAGTAAAAGACCAAATTTTCCAAACTTGTGAATTTTTACTCAGGTATAGGAATGATGTCAATGTTAATCTATCATTAAGTTCCTCAGACTTCAAATAAAATCAAGGTGGGATAGAAGAGAAATGGATACTCAGACTCAGTGATAAAATTCCATGAAATCAAAAAAGGAACAAATTTAAGGCAATTTATGGGACTGAAACTGTGCACTTTAAAGTTTCTAGGTGCATATAGGAACGGAGGAATTTATGTCCTGCAGAGATTATTATTGTTCAATATGACAAAGTAAACTAGTTAGGCTGGGCCTCCCCGGTGGCGCAGCGGTTGAGCGCTGGGTTGCAAAGCTGCCGGCGACCTCTGCGGCGCAGCGGTTCGATCCCCAGCTGCTCCCCGGCCACCGGAGGAGGGTCCCACATGGCGCGCAGACCTCTCCTGCCGCCCGCTGCTCCCCTCAGCAGTGTACTTCGGTCCTTCTGCCTGCTCTGCTCCCCGCTCTGGCTCTGGTGAATTCTCTCGCCCTCCCGCGCTTCTGACTGTACCCAGTGCATGTATAAACAAAACAAACAAACAAACAAATAAATAAATAAAAACATGCCTCTATAAATAAAAAAAAAAAAAATGTGTTTAAACTAGTTAGGCTGTAAGATCTAGGAGTTGAGGTCTCCCTCTCGCAAAACTATGAAGCTTGTTAAAATACTCGTTTCCACAGTTATCACAAGCCCAGCAGATATAGGTGGGGCTTGGAATCTCTGTAGCAAGCCTCCTGGTGAGTCAAATAGGCCTAGTAGCCCAGTAGTTTAAGAGTCTCTATGTGGGAACCACACAATTAAATGGCCTTGAAGGTCTCCTTACAGTTTCATATAAACCAACATTATATAAATAATTGGAGGCAGGGTTTTATCTTTGTTTATCAAAAGCTCTTTAACAAAATAAATTGAGATTCTCTGAATAGTTTTTAATTTTCCCCCAAATTCATAACAAAATTATCATGTACTTGAAAGTACTATTATTATATAAAAAGAACTTTTCTAACATAAATGAATTACAAAAAGATGATAATCCAAATTCACTTAACAAATGTTTAATGTGAGCCTATTACATGCCATTAGTAAAGAAAAGTAAAAGGAAAGAACCCAAGGGAACTCAGTCAGATCACCAGAAAATAATACTGCCATCATAACGAGATGATAAGAACACAAAAGGAAAGTGATAGGTATATAATATGCCTGTCTCACCATAGTCCTTAACAAGGGAGTAAGAGATGCAAATTAGAAAAGAATGAGAATGATCTTGAAGTAATGTTTAGTTAAAGGAAGAGGAAGGAAAGAGAAGGAAAATGGAGAAAATAAGCATAAAAGGAAGCTTAGAACTATTTGTTCTAGTTTTACTAGCACTTAAAAAAGAACAGAAAAGATGTAGTATAGACACTTGTTTGATTTAGAGGTAAGATTTTCACTTCCGTAAGGAATGAAAGAGGAGAAAATCAGAGTTAATAATGGAAAAGGAAATAAAAAAGCCAGTCCCTGGAACTGGCAAAGGGAAATAAAGGAACTAAAATTAAAATACATTAGTATATTTAAGTGGTTACTATGGCAAGTAGCTCAAACGTTTTAGCTCTTTTCCATCTCTATCTTACATCCTATGCCCAGGAGACCAAGATATTCCTGTGTGTGTGTGTGTGTGTGAGCGCGCGCGCACACGTGCGTGTGTGTACATACATATTAAAATATATAATACATATATAAAATACGACTTCTACTTGATCACTAAGGGTGAATCCTTAAGTAAATTCTTCTTAAAAGTTCTGACACTGTTCTGTACTCTTCTGTTCTATACTCTCTTATTTCCTCAGTAATATTTGTTAAATCACCTAGAGAAAAAGGTCAGATTAAGAGAAAATATAGCAATATACTAGAATCTTGATAGAATATCACCTGAAATTCCATGTTGTAAAAGTGTATTATTGCTGGTTACATGCTGAGTCAAAGAGAGCGCAGGAGAAGGAAGAAAGTAATCATTCTAAAGACAGCTGTAATAAAGCTTTGAGGCTCACTAGAATGCCAGAACATAGGATAGGAATTTCAATTTTCCCATAGTGATATGGCCCATGTGCCTAAAATAATGCTTGGAGTATAGCAGTCACTTAACACTTAATGAATGAGTCCCCAAGTAATCTAATATACATAAATACAAATACACTCACACACAAAAGTTTAATGGGGAGAAAATAATCTCAGGTTCAAATTAAAACTTCTATTACTTACTAGCTAAAATCATGAGCAAATTGAGAATACTACCAATTTCAAAAGATTCAATGTGATAGCACATGTAAATGTTCCCCAGCATAAAAAGTATTCATTCAGGTATACTAACCTTCAATTTGCTAAATAATAACTAACTGTACATAAATTCAAAACATATTTCTTCAGCTCTGGGAAAAAATGTCAGTGGTTTGGAATTAGAAAAAGCATACAGATTTCAATAACCTATGCACAAAGGTTAACTGAAACCACACATGAAAAATTTTAACATTTGCTATTTACCCAAATATATTAAAAATTTCTTGGCTATTATTCTTTATCCCAAGCACAATGCTAAGTAAGTACCAGGGATAAAAAGATGTATAAGACATCTTATACCGTAAGCTTTTGGGTGGATAAACTTCATTTATTTGTTTAAAAAAAGTAAATGATAGAAGAATTTGAGTATGTTCAGCCTCTCTCGGCTAACTACCTATCTAAAAACAAAGAAGGCTTACTAGTGTTAGTTTTGGACTACAAGGACAGAGACTATAATACCTATCCTCCTAAAGCTATAACCAAGGTAACAACAAAGCAAGCAAACAAAAACAATTTTGTTTTGTTTTGTTTCAGAATGAAAGAGGGAGATGTTTTTCAAATAAAAAGAGCATTATCCTTTAATAGTATGCATGTCTCCAACGTAATGTCAAAATTCTGTTCTAAATATATGGCAACATTACATCTACTTCTAATAAAAGTTACCTGTCTAGGGTGAAGAGAAATCATTACCTGATTTGTAGGTGTTTTCGGCACATTCACCTTCCACATCTGGGCTTCCCTAGAGATTGCCTTTTCCAATAGGAAAGACAATCTCTGATTTTCCAAAAGCCCTGGAAACTTCATGATATCCTTTGGATCTGCCTGCCACCCAGCTTGATGTCGCTAACCTATAAAATCAAGTATAACATAATGCCATTTATTTAATTATAGAATACATATAACATTGTATAAATGTTGGTACTCATTATGCAATTAATAAAACAAAGCAAGAATTATGAGGTAGTAACTGAATTTTATAGCTCTTTAAAATATGTATTAAAAATGTTACAATAATTAGTTATCTAAAACATTCTCACTTTAAATTTAAAGCATAAAGTAAATAAAAACAGGGTCACATAATTGATAGCAATAGAATTTTTGGACTCTGATCAAAACATGTTATAGTGTATCAAAAATTTTTAAGTCATGGATTTTTTTTCCTTCTAGGAATTCTCAGAAGCACATGTCCCAAATACTGTTGACAGTTTTAAAAAATCTTGCAAGGGCCACTCATCTTGATCACAAAGTTATAGATCATAGGCCTCCCTTGTGGCACAGGGGCTAAAGACACAGTACTACCAAGCTACCCACAGCTATTGCCAACCACTGCAACAAGAGTTCAATCCCTGGCAAGGGAGATAACTCACATGGTGCAGCAGACCTCTCCTCTTGCCCACTGCTCCCCTCAGCAGTGTATTTCAGTAGATCCGCCTGTTCTGTTCCCCACTCTGTCTCTGGTGAATCCTTTCACCCCCGTCCCTCTGGCCTACACCCAAGTTCTTGTATGCATAAATGAATCTTCAAAAAAAAAACATGGATAATGAGGAAAACGCTGTTTTTTTTCATTATATACCATATACCATTCACTTTTCAACTATGTTATTGTACTATGTATGTATACAGATTCATGGAATTAAAAAAAAATCTAGGCAAACACATGAAAAGTTCAAATTTTTGATAAAAATTTACATTTGAGGGGAAAAAAAACCCTACCTTTCTTCAATTTCCATGCCTCTCAAACTCCAGCTACTACCACCTTCAGATACTTCAATTACTTGCTAATTAACCTACGCAGAGTACCTCAGGTTAACTGGATTGATTTTCTTCTTTTTGCTTATTTAAATTTTCTGAACATGAAGTATTTTTCATACTAAGATGAAAAAAGATAGATAACTCAAAGAATGAAAACCCTATTCAGAGGGGCCTATGCAAAGCAGTTTCTTTCAAGAATCCCTGATTCTCAAATCAGGTATGATTGCTCTCCCTTCTGAAATCAGCCCTTCAGTATCTCCCCACTAAATTATAAATTCCTTTGCATCTACCAATGTCATCCTTTAATCATTCACTGTATCAAATAAAGCAGGGACTCAACCAAGAGTTGGTGTCTAACCTTAAGGCCAAAAACAATACAAACCAACCCAAGTCTGTCTTTTTTTCACACGCCAAGCCTTCACATGGCTTAAGACTATCTAAAGTACACTCTCAGACAAAGGTCCACCTGTCCTCCTTCACTGTGTTTTGATGCATTTGGTGGTGGTGGGGGGGGTGGTTGGGTACATCCTTATTCAAGATTTTAAATGTGTTCTTTCTTGTTAAAAAGTCATCTCTTAAATTCCATCTACTGTTATATTCTACTGAGATGTTCTAAGATTCCAATTTTGTTGCCTTGATATTCTTACAGATTCTCCATAATTAGATGAGCAGACTTACTGTAATTTCAACTAAAGCAGATATTTTTATTTTTTAATTTTCTTACATTGCTTTTCATTTCTGTATTTGATTTCTCCTCTCAGGAGTAATCCCTGTAAATATCCTACCACCACCACATCACCTGTGAACCATCACCATGGTCCCTTGTGCTCTACCCACCCGTTTTGATCCCTTTTCCTCCCTCTCCCCTACTTTAAGCCTCAGATCTATAGTTGACTATTAAGTTTTGTCTTATTTTTTGGAATCTTTGTTCAGTTTCCCGATATTCCTCCTATTAGTGATATCATCCACTATTTTTCTTTTTCCTTCTGACTTATTTCACTAAACATAATCCCTTCCAAGTCCATCCATGTTGCTGCAAATGGCACATTTTATCTTTTTTGACTGCTGAGTAGTATTCCACTGTGTATATACACCACCTTTTCTTGATTCATCTGTTTTTGAGCATTTAGGCTGTTTCCATATCTTAGCTATTGTAATTAGTGCTACAAAAAAACATACAAGTGCAAGTTTCATTTTTTTAAAAAAGATTTATTCATTTATGCATACAAGAGCTGGGGTACAGGTCAGAGATGCGGGGGGCGAGAGGACTCACCAGAGACAGAGTGGGGAACAGAACAGGCAAACTGACTGAAATACACTGCTGAGGGGAACAGCGGTTGAGACAGAAGAGGTCTGCTGCGCCATGTGGGTTTCTCCCTGGCTGGCTGGGGATCGAACTTGTGCTGCAGAGGCTGTTGATTGCTTCATAGTGTGGTGCTTAAGTCCTTGCACCACCAGGGAGGCCCAGTTTCCTTTTAAATTAATGTTTTTGTGACATTTGAGTAGATTCTTAGGAGTAGAATTGCTAGGTCATATGATAGATCCATTTTTCCTAATTTGAGCATCCTCCACACAAGCTTTCCATAGTGATTGGACCAGTGTGCATTCCCACCAATATAAGAGAGTTCCTTTTTCTCCATATCCTCGCCAGCAAGTGCTGTTGTCAGTTTTTTAAACATGAGCCATTCTTGGGCCTCCCTGGTGGCACAAGGGGTTCAGTGCAGCACTGTGAGGCTGTCTGTAGCTTCTGCAGTGCAAGTTCAATCCCCAGCCAGGGAGATACCCACATGGCGTAGCACACCTCTCCTGATTCACCCACTGCTCCCCTCAGCAGTGTACTTCGTTCTCTCTGCCTGTTCTATTCCCTGCTCTGCCTCTGGTGAATCCTCTCACCTCCCACACCTCTAGCCTGTACCCCAGTTCTTATAAATAAATCAATTTTAAAACAAACACACACACACACACACACACACACACACACACACACACGGGCCTTTCTTACTGGTGTGAGGTGATATCTCATTGTGGTTTTGATTTGCATTTCCCTGATTATAAATGTTGAGCATTTTTTCATGTACCTGTTGGCCACCTGCATTTCCTCTCTGAAGAAGTGTCTTTAACTTTTCTAAAGCAGACATAAATATTAACCTTAGAAATGGAGCATTAACTTGATAACCATCTCTCAAGATATTTAGAAGAAACACCTACTGGATGGAGATTGAGCTGCTTCTAAGCCTAATTTTGACCTGTAATTTATAAACTTTTGTAAATTTATCATACTTGCTTATTATTTCCATTAGCTAAACCAAACAGGGTGGTTCACAAGGATGAACCTTTTCAACTCATCCCAATGGCTAGGTGTCTCCAGTCATTACTCTTCCCCTACAATGAATTCTTTGAAAATTACTTTTAGGGGCGACATACAGGATGGTATCAAGCAAAGAATTATTATTTCAGGTTCAAGGGAATCCTATTCTCCAATATCCTATAATTAACACACTTAGTAAGACTTTCAAATAGTTAGGTGCCCTAAGAATTTTCTGAAATAAAGGAATCTGGGTCAAACAAGTAACAAGGGAAATTAGAAAATACTTCGAGATGAATGAAAAAGGAGACAGTGTAACAAACTTACGGGAAATTAGTATGTGAAAATGCCTACATTAAAAAAGATCTCAAATGAGTAACCTATCTTTCTACCTTAAAACACCAGTATTATCTTTGACACACTAGAAACAGACTGGAAAAAAGAGAACTATATACAAAGCAAGCCACAAAAAAAAAAAAAAAAAAAAAAAAAAGGAGTAAAATTCATGGAATAAAATAGAAAAATCAATGAAACCAAAAGTTTGATTTGTTGAAAAGATCCAGAGGCATACCTGGAAGACTAAATGAGGCTACGGAAAAACGAAAGTGGTGTATCTGAATCTAGACAGAATCCTGTATTGCAAAGCATTAAATGCTATAAAGGTCATTACCAGATCAACTGACATAATGGGAATACAGACAGTAAAGTAAATCAAGCAATGTGGAAATGTACTAAAGCTGATGACTTTAAAGATTTTAAGAGACTATCCCTATTCTTAGGAAATACACCCCCAAAGATTTAGGAGTAAAAGGTCATGATGCATCAACTTACATACACGTGGGTGGAGTGAGGGAGGAGAAATAACAAATGGAGTAAAATATTAATAGGTGGGCCTCCTTGATGGCCTAGGGGTTAAGTCTGAGTTCAATCCATGGCCAGGGAGCTAACCCACCTAGGGCGCAGAAGACGGCTCCTGTCTCTCCAGCTGCTGCCCTTAGCACTGTATTTCAGTAAATCTGCCCGTTCTGCTCCCCACTCTGTGTCTGGTGAATCCTCTCATTTCCCTAAACCCCTGTCCTATACCCCAGTTCTCCAAGAAATAAAATATATTTTTTAAAAAATTAATAGGCGAATTCAGGTAAAGGATTTCTGAAATTATTTACAAGTAAAATTAAATGTGTAGAAAAGGCAAAGAAAGACAATTTATGGAAGTGTTTATATGATTGGTAATTTTTAATTCCTTTTTATAAGACTCAAAATATTAGTACAGTAGACAAAGCACGGACTTTAGTTTTATTTCCATTACTGACAGTACACATGCATTTTCTACTGTGTAAAATATTATGAGTCAAGTGAATAATGACTCCTAAGAACTAGATTCCACACACTTACAAGATAGCTTTACTATTTTATGATAGCTTTACTATTTTAAATAACAATTTTATAGTTTTATTTTATGCCCACTGTTGGTCATATCTAGAATTTTGAAGGTTCAGAAAGAAAAATCTCTCAGAAGTAAAACAAAGAATTTTTCATACACTCTCAACTTTTATGACAGTTTCACATTCCTCTTCCCATTTGAAGTAGCTTCTTTCTCTATACCTATCAAACAGCTTTATATCTTAGTGTATAAAATGCTCATTGTACAGCATACATCACAAATCTGCAGAGTCTCATGCTCTTTTGAGAAAAAGTGCTGCACATGTCAGATATACAACAGTAACAATGTCATTAAGAAATTACTCTTCTCATAATCTTAGTACCTATTCTGAAATATGGGACTTATTAATATGACCATGCAAAAGTTCTATTATTACCTCCTTGACTATGCCGCTAGTCTAAAAAGGAACCACAGGTTCCAAAACAGCTTGCTGTTTCCCAATCTCCATGCCTTTCCACATACTTCAACTTAAAATGTCCTCAGTTCATAATCCTCTCTTAGATTTATTTTAGATTTGTCATTTGTCATTTAGTCTGTGAACAGCACTCTGCCTTCCTACATCTTACTTGGACATTATTCTATTGCATTTAATTGCTCTGTGATAATTATGTGTAGACCCGCCTAGTAACCCAAGTTCCCAAGATCAGCACGATGCCTAAATGATAGTAATAGGTTGCCACTGTTAAGTATTTAACAAGTAAAAAAGTGTGTGCTTATTACTTAGCCAGGGATTGCTCATATATAAATTTCATAAACTCACCTAATGCTCACACAATCTTGTAAAATTGATTTAACTAAGCCCATTTTAAAGAAGAAACAAGCACAGAAAAGTGCATAGTTTCCATTTTAAAGTATTGTACAATCAGAATGAAACATGTACACACTCAGCTTGTACTCAATCTATGCTGTCACATAAACTTAATTATCTGTAACCGCACCTCTACTGCACCTCCCCAACACATGCTAAACTGCTACTATCCAGCTCTTCATCAGTATGAAGTGACTTCTAGTAGAATCTCAAATGCATCTGGTCCCAGATTATCCAACCTAAATTCTGTCCAATTTTTCTTATTTGTTCATTCCTTCCTATTTCTTCTGCCACAAACGACCTGGAAAAATGAGAAGCAGGTAAACTATGGTTCCTCTTTTAACAAATTCATTTTTCGAAGAAACTACATAGCATGCACTGTTCTGGTTAGCCTTCTGGACCCCCCCCATTCTAGCTGAGTCATCTAAGGGGAAAATTACTTAATCTGAAGGCGCCTCAGTTTTCCTCACCTGTAAAACGAGGCTCCTACTACCTGCCTCAACGAGTCCTTGCCAGGAATCACTGAGTTGCAAACCAATTAGAACAGTCTGCCAGACGCTAAGCCTCAGTGTTGGCGTTAATATCATAATGTCACACTCTGCAGCTCAAACATTGAGTGGCTCCCCACAGACCGAATAAAAGTTAAATACTTTAGCTTGACATTCAAACAGCTTCAGTCTCATTACAATCCTACCTCCCGAGAGATACCTTCCACTCTTTCGCTAGCCGGTTCCCCAAGCCTGCCAAAATGATCTGCAATGGAACCCCTCGCTCAGTAGAGGTCCTTCTGCTCTTTTCAAATTTTCGGCGCAACTCAAAAAGTGGCCGCCTCGACAATTTCCTGCACCCACACAAACCCTGGTAACGTTCCCTTCCCCCGAATTCCCGCACCACCGTCGGCCCACCCACTCGCTGGCAGTCCCTGCACTTGGCAAAGTAAAACCATCTTCCCTGGGCTCCAGCAAGAGCCCTGAAGTCGAACGGCGGGGGTGTGTCCCCTTCTTTGTGTATTACACAGGCTCACCAGCCTGGAACAACACTCCACCGAGCAGACAATTTGCTGTAGCTACAAAAAAAATAAAAGTTACTGACAAAAGAAAAAAGCGGGCCCTGAAGGGCGCACAGCAGAGTTTTCACACAGGACAGAAGCCGAGGGCGCCGGCGCGCACCGGGCGAGGGGGACGTCCCGAAGGCTTCCTCTGGCCGGGGGAAGCGGGGGGCGGGCCTCTGCGGGGACGCGCGGCCCCCGGAGCCCCCGCTCGCACCCAGCCGGGGTAGGCGGGACGGGAGGGGGTTGGGGGGCTGAGGGGCGACGAATGTGGGGGCTGGAAGCCGGGGCGCGCGAGCGCGGGTAGCCAGGACGCGTCGTGCCCCCCGCCCCCGTCCCCTCACCTTCTCCTCCTCTTCCTCCTCCTCCTCCTCCTCCTCCCCGGCAGAGCAGTAGGCCTCACAGTGGTGACGCGGGGTCATCCGGGGGGCCCGTTACCACCTCATTTTCCTCAGCGCGCGGCGGCGGGGCGCGCGGGACGAGGACCGGGCCGACTGAGGAGGGAGAAGAGGGGGAACCGGGCCAGGGGGCGCGGGAGCTGGGGCTCGAGTGGGACGCACGGCTGCGGCCACTGGGCCGGTCAGCGAATTAGTTCCATGACGCCCCCGGACCTAAGGCCGCCACCGCCGGTCCCGCTCCTCCAACCGCCGCCGCGAGTGCCCGGGTGGGGAGGGGGCTCCCTCTCGCCATAGGGCGGCGGGGGCCGGGGAGAGGCGGGGGGTGAGGCCGGCTCTGCCCCTGCCCGGGGGAAGTGCCTCCGAGGGGAAATGGTGAAAAGGGGGGAAGGGGGAAAAAGGAAAAAAAAAAAGGGGGAAAGGGGGGAAAATAAGAAAAAGCGAGACAGAGGCGCTGCCGCGTCCGCTCGCGGGGAAGGCAGGGGAGGGAGGGGAGGAGAGAAAAAAGTGCCGGCTCCTCGGCTCCGCCCTCGCGGAGCGATTCCGCGATCTGCTCACTGCTTGTAAACAACGCTGCCTGCGCTGCTCACCCTCCCCCTCCTCCCTCAACCGTCTTCCCCGTCCCGCGAAAGTACAGAGTCCGGCCAAAAAAACGAAGGTCGTTGGACACGGACTGAGGAGTTCTTTGTCACTGAGGTGAAAGAAGGGAAGGAAGGCATTTTCTGTGGGTTTAGAAAAGCCATAGGTGCGTGGACTCATTTCTGGGGAGGCGCGGAAGGATTCTTCCACGGACGCTGGTGACGTAAGCGCCCACTTGGCTCGCTGGCAGGGGCGTGCACAGCCCGGAGAGGGAGCTGCGCATGCGCCTGGGGGAAGAAAGAAGCGGCGCTCTCCGCTGAGGGGGTGGCGCTCTGTGGTGATGCTCGTCGGCCGGGGCTGGAGCTCTACTTGCTTTTACCCGACTCGCTCGTTTCTAGAGCTTGTAGAATAATTTATTGGAAAGGGGGTGGTGATCTGTTGTGTGAAGATCTTGCATTCTTTGTTGATCTCCCAAACTGTTTTTACCAAGACGTGTAAATGAAATTTACACACCGTCCCCCGCGCTGCCACGTCGTGGGTGAAAAACTCTAAAGCGCATCTGAAATCGGGAAATTCGGAGCATCATGTCTTTAATCACCTTTGGGGAGGGGGTATTTTGAGGCCTCTTTTAAAACGCTAAATTATTCCAAGCCCAGAATCGGCTTGGTGATGCGCGAAATACACTGAACCGACGTATCTGAGTCTTTCAGAGGAGGGTTTGTTAACAGGTCCTTAAATATGTGCTGAGGTATAAATGAGTTACATTTGGGCTTCTTCTTCCTTTTGTAATTTTTTTGCTTTTAATTGTTTTAATTATAAAAGGAATATGTAGATTTACAGAAAGTGCTGAAAGTGGCAAAAGCTCAATCATTCACCGAAATAGTGTTTTACTTTTCTGTCTTTTATATGCCTGTTTTAATATCCATTAAAAAAATTATGTTGTGTTTACTTAGCCGGCCAGACTCAGTGCTAAACTTGAGGCAAATTGAAATTAACCCAGACAGATAGCTCCTGGCTTTATGGAGTTTACAATCCAAACTCACAGGATAACTACTGAGCTAGTTATCACTATCTAAAATCACCTTGCACATCGATTTGTTGACTTGTACATTGCACTCCCCCCTAGAATACAAATTTCAGGTGGTAGGGATCTTGCATGTTTTGTTTCACTCTGGGTCTGTATAGATAAAGACTCTTGATATTTGATTACTGACTGAATAAATAATTACCAGTATCAAAAGCATTAAGATGGAAAATTGCAGGCTACTGCTTAACCCTAGCCTACTTAGAGATATCAGAGAAGGGTTTCTCTGAGGAAGTGACATTTAAGAAGAAACATGAAACCAAAAAAGCGGGGAGTGATGTAGACAGAGGAAACAACATGAACAAAGACTTTGAAGCTAAGACAGTCTAACTATCTCTGAAGGGCGGCTTGATGGGCCCAGACAGAACTGAAAGTTGGCAACAGAAGGGAAGGCAGGAGGAAGAGCCTCTGAGTAGGGAATGAATGGGAAGCCCTAGAAGATTTTAAGTGGGTTGTATCCTGCTTATTTTCACTTCATGTATCCTTTTTCAGCACTACCATGGGGTCATCATTTTACATAGCTAATGTTTTTATGCATAATACTTTACAGAGTTAGCGTTTCTGCGTGGTCCTCTGGCATATAGCTCAATCACTGTTGGGCTATGAAATTGTTTCTGATTTTCATTGCTGTCACAACAATACAATTCCTCTCCTTGGGAAATAGAAGGAAAAGTCAAAACATAATGCAGCTTGGGCCTCCCTGTTGGCCTAGGGATTAAGTCTGAATGCTGTCAAAACTAAGGTTTTGAGTTTAATCCCTGGCCAGGGAGCTAACTCACATAGGGCACAACAGATCTCTCCTGTTTTGCTGGCTGCTCCTCTTAGCAGTGTATTTCAGTAACTCTGCCTGTTCAGCTCCCCACTCTGTTTCTGGTGAATCCTCTCTCCCCCCAGCTCTGGCCTGCACCCCAGTTCTTCTACATAAGCCACCGGAGGAGGGTCCCACATGGCGCGCAGACTTCTCCTGCTGCCCGCTGCTCCCTTCAGCAGTGTACTTCGGTCCTTCTGCCTGCTCTGTTCCCTGCTCTGGCTCTGGTGAGTTCTCTCACCCTCCTGTGCTTCTGACTGTACCCAGTGCTTGTATAAATAAATAAATAAATAAATAAATAAATAAATAAATAAATAAATGAATCTTAAAACAAAATTTTAAAAAATTCAATAAAAATAACAATGTAACTTGTCCACTCAAAAACTTTACATAAATGTTTATAATAGCATTATTCATAATAACCAAAAGGTAAAACAACAAATGTCTACCTACTGATGAATACATAAATCAAATGTGATGTGGCTATATGATGGAATATTATTTGGCATTAAAAAACCCTACTTATATGTATTATAATATGTGGTCTTTTTGTGACTTCTTTCACTTAGTAAAATGATGAATGTCCAGAGTGGGCAAATCTGTAGAAACAGAAAGTAGATTAGTGGTAGCTCAGGACTATGGGCAGAGATGGATTTTGGAGTGATAGCTAATGGGTGTAGAGCTTTTTTTGAGGTGATGATTGCACAACTCTGTATATACATTAAATTGTATATTTTAAATGGGTGAATTACATAAAATGTGAATTGTGTATGAATATAGCTATTACCAAAAAATGAAGGGGAAAAAAAGAATATAGTTATCTTCATTCATAACTCTATTCTGACTATTCCTGGGTCCATTGGTATTTATATTTGTATGGCTTTTGATGATGACCAATTTGCCAAATTGCTTGGAAGAGTTAAACCAGTTAAACTGTAACTAGAAACATTTAAGAACTCACTTTTCATAATATACTTACCCTTTTTGAAGCTTAGATTTATAAACACTGTCTTACTGTCTGTGAGATTGCCAGTGAAAATTTTATCTACAAATTAAATATAACTACAAGTAATTAATAGATGGGTGACATAGTTACACTTGTCCTAACCCAAAAATATGGATATTCTTTTTCTTCACTTTTCACTCAAGACCTGCTTGTATCATCTCTTTTTACTTAACTGCAATATTGTTTTTACAGTGACTTACTTGTTAAAAATGGAAACCTTTGAAATTCCCTGAGAAAATAGATGAGACATATAAAAAATATTAATATCCATGTATTGTAGGGTATTAATAATTTTTTTCATTTAAAATTGTTTTTAGGAATGTTTTCTTTTTGTCCTAAATAGTAAAAATAGACTGCATGGTTCTTGACAATAATAATAACATATATATAGATAACTTACTATGTATCAAGCATTGCACTAAGCACTTTTATTGCATTCTCTCATTTTTATCCCCACAACACTCTTTTTTATTGTCCCCATTTTACAGAAGATAAAGAAGTAAAGTAAATCCCCAAAAAGAATGGTCACACAACTTGGAGAGGCATATCCAGGATCCCAAACAAGCCTATTTGACCCCAGTGCCTGATGTGCTGTCCATCACTTCCCTTCACTTCCCTTCAATGCCTCACCCTGTCTGTATTTCTGGCTTGCATTAAGTTTTCAAAAATACTCACCCTAGGGTTATTTTTGGCTTCCATTAATCTTAGAACAAAGATTAAAAAAAAATTAGTGAGCTTATTTTTGTGATTCTAGACTTTTGATTTTTTCTTGAAAAGGAGTTATTAGTATTTTCTTAGGCTTTGTTTTATTTCTAACTGGAACATTGAATCTTGACGTATAAACATGCATTGTTTCAAATGCAGAGATGTGAAATGAAGAGGCACCTGAGAAACTGTGCTATCATAATAAAGGTTCTGTCCTGAAATGCTCAGTAGAATAAAGTGAGACCCCTTAAGCATCTAGGACAACTGAAGGGAATCCAGTTGATGAGCACAAAATGGTTTGCTATTCTTCATCTTTCGAGAAAAATAATTAGAAAAGCATACTTTTATTTTTAAGAGTATAGAAGAGAAGGCTGTTTAATCTTTAATGATAAACATTTCTGGATACCTTTATCTTAAATGAAATTTTTAAGATAATGTTCTCAGCAGAAAATTTATGAGGATAGTATCTTGCGGGAGAAATTCTAAGGTCTGCAGGAACAGGTGAGTGATTTAGTGTCATTATAGCCACTTATCTTTAACCTATACTTAAGGATTCTTTTTACAGCTTCCACAATATTTGTTTTCATTAATCTCCAGAGAATGTAAAAGGAGCAAACCTTCCAGATAAACATAAAAAGACAAGGAGTCCTCATTCAAGTTAGTATAAAGAATTCCTACTAATTATTAGTGGGGAGAAAGTATTCAGAAAAAATATGTCCAAAATTCAAAAATCGGAAATCTACAAACTGCTCTCAAGACTTTGCCCAACTCTGAATGAAAACACCTTTAGTTTTAAATACTATTAAAGTATTTATTTAGAAAAAACTCATGTAAACTCATCACTGTTTACATTTATTAGGAGGAGCCCCAGAAGTCAAATCGTACCCACCTATTTGAAACGTATAAATCAAAAAGTCTTCAATAGGGCCTCCCTGATGGCACAAGGGTTAAAGTCTCAGCCCTGTCAAGCCATCAACAGCCACTGCAGCATAAGTTCCATCCCCTGCCAGGAAGCTAACCCATATGGTGCAGCAGACCTCTCCTGTCTTACCAGTTGCTCCCCTCAGCAATGTATTTCAGTAGATTCGCCTGTTCTGTTCCCCACTATGCCTCTGGTGAATCCTCTCACTCCTCCCCACCTCTGGCCTACACCACAGTTCTTATATGCATAAATAAATAAATCTTTAAAAAAAACCAACAAGCTTCAATATAAATAGTCTTGTTATTGTTGGGAGAGAAATGCACCATTAAAATAACACCACTTTACTATTTCACAAACTGTTTTGAATCCCGAATCACCAAATTTAGAAAAAAAATTTTTTAAATATATAGTCAAATACCAACACATTTATTTCTTGTTTTGGGGGGGAAGTGTGGAGAGAAAGGAAAACATCTTTCAAAGTATTTTTGGCCTCATCACTAGATATATTTACTGCAACCTTTTTTTTTTTCTCAGAAAAGAAAAAGAATTATGTTTTGGGAATCAATTTAAACTATCCACAATCAGGGCCTCCCCGGTGGTGCAGCCGGTGAGCGCTGGGTTGCGAAGCTGCCTGCAGCCTCTGCAGCGCTGGTTCTGGTTCGATCCCCGGCTGCTCCCCGGCCACCAGAGGAGGGTCCCACATAGCGCGCTGACTTCTCCTGCTGCCCGCTGCTCCCCTCAGCAGTGTACTTCGTCAGTCTGCCTGCTCTGCTCCCCACTCTGGCTCGGTAAATTCTCTCACCCTCCCGCACTTCTGACTGTATCCAGTGCTTGTATAAATAAATAAATAAATCTTTAAAAATAAATAAATAAATAAATAACTTTAAAAAAATAAATAAACTATCCACAATCAGGGTTTCTATGACTTGTTTCTTATAAAACTAAGCTGTTTTTTTTTTTTTTTTAACCAGTGATTTAGCAAATATTTCCGTTCCATTTTTTTTAGGGTTAGGCACCATACCAGATTCTAAGGTTTCTCAAAAATGGCCCTGTTTAGAAGAAAGCTATTCATTCATCTTTTTCATCATTTAATTCAACAACACTTGATAGCTTCTGTGACTTTGGGCAAGCAAATCAGATTCTTTATAAATGCACCTCAGTTTCCTCATTTGTAAAAAGGTTGTAGTAATAATTTATCTCCTAGGTCTCCAGGAGGATTAATGAAATTATATTTTTACAAGTTTTATTTATTTATTTTTTAAAGATTTATTTATTTATTTATACAAGCACTGGGTATAGTCAGAAGCGTGGGAGGGTGAGAGAATTCACCAGAGTCAGAGCGGGGAGCAGAGCAGGCAGAAGGACCGAAGTACACTGCTGAGGGGAGTAGCGGGCAGCAGGAGAGGTCTGCACGCCTTGTGGGACCCTCCTCCCGTGGCCGGGATCGAACCAGCGCTGCAGAGGCTGTGGGCAGCTTCGCAACCCAGTGCTCAACGGCTGCACCACCGGGGAGGCCCTATTTTTACAAGTTTTAGAATAATGTCTGACGAGTCCTTTATGTAACCAGGTTTAAGTTGGAATTTTCTCAGTAGAATTAGATGGCCCACCTATAAGCAGGGAAACAAACACATAAACATTGTGAATATAACATGGACAGTATTATAATAGTTATATGCAGAATGCTATGGGAAATAGAGAAAGGAGAATTTTCTGTGTGTTGGTCAGGAAAGACAAAATAATATTTATTTTTTTAATTAATTTTTTATTTTATATAATTTACATCATTTTTCATTTTTGCACGATGTATGCATTACCATTTTGGTTATATTCCCCATACAATTGCACCCTTTATTTTGACTCTAGTCCTTCCTCTCACCTTCCCACCCCACCCCACCCCGTGGTGTGTCTCTGGTTTATAGTTGCTTGTTGATTTTGATTTTTACTTTGTATTAATTAGTCTTTTTCCTGGTCCCTTATTTAGGGTTTCTAAATTCCTGCTATGAGTGAGACCATCCGGTGTTTTTCTTTTTCTTTCTGACTTATTTTGCAGAGCATGATCCCTTCTAGCTCCATCGATGTTGCTGCAAACTGCATGTGTTTATCTTTTTTGATTGCTGAGTAATATTTCATTGTGTAAGTGTACCACATCTTCTTGATCCAGTCATCTATTTTTGGGCATTTGGGTTGTTTCCATAGCTTAGCTATTGTAAATAGTGCTGCTATAAACATAGGGATGCAGGTGCCCTTTCTGTGTCCTTTGGGTAAATACCTAGGAGTGGAATTGCTGGATCATATGGACCAGAGTTAAATATGGTATCAATTATTTGCTGTGTAACCTATTACTTCAAAACTTTGCTGTATAAAACAACAAGTATTTATTATCTTACCTGATATCTGAGGCTCAAGTACCATGAGTATACCAAGTGGTGGTTCTGGGCCACGGTTTCTCATGAGGTTACAATGAAATTGTTGGATGAGACTAAAGTCATGAAGGCACTGGAGAATCTACTTCCAAGTTCACTCATGACTTACATAGGAGGCTTCCATTCCTTGCCACTGGACCCCACCTAAGAACCACTCATGACCAGGCAGCCAGTCCCCCATGGTAAGTGATGGAGAGAAAGATACCAAGACCAAGATTAGGTCATTTTGTAACCTAATCTGGGAAGTGATGTACTATCATTCCTGCCATATTCTATCTATTAGAAGCCACTAACCAAGCCCAGCCTATATTGAAGGGAAAGGGAATTAAACTTGAAGGGAGGAGTAGCAAAGAATCTGTCAAAATATTTTTAAAACTATCACAGATGTAGAAGGAAAAGTGAGGTTTAGCTAAGTAGACAGGAACAAATTTATGATAAGGAGTAGCAGACAATGGAGTAGCAGAAATAAAGGTAGTAGATTACATGGTACATAATCTAGGATGCTTAGAAAATTGAGAGGTTTATTGTTATTCCCATTTTAAAGATGACAAGAAGGGAAAGTTACTTTCCTAACACATATCTGTGTATTTTATATGGTTAGTAAGTGGCAGAGCCAGGTGCTAAACTCATGTTTCTGTTTATGAAGTCCATGATATTATTATCTGATTACCTGTATCAGTTAAATGTTCTCCAGAGAAGCAGAACCAACAGAATGGGTCTCTATCTCTGTTGGTTCTGCTTCTCTGGAGAACACTCTTCCTAATGATCAGGGATGAGAGAGAGGGAGAAAAGAGAAAGAGAGAGAAAGTTTTAAAGAATTAGCTCAGATTGTGGAGGCTTGGTAAATCCAAAATCTGCAGAGTCAACTGGCAGATAGGAGATCCAGGGAAGAGTTATAGTTCAAATTAGAAGGCAGTCTGCTGGCAGAATTATCTGTTGTTCAGGGGAGGTCAGTTTTTGTTCTATTAAGGCGTTCTACTGATTGGATGAGACCAACCCACATTTTGGAGGATAATCTGATGTTCTCAAAGTCCACCAATTTAATTGTCATAAAAAAATAATAACAGTAAAGGCAACACCAACACAAAAGATACCATCCCAAAAACATCTAGAATATTTATTGACCAAATATCTGGATACTATGGCCCAGCCAAATTGACACATAAAATTAACCATCATACTACCCTGCACAATAGTGACAATTTGGTGGTCAGATTGCTATGGACCCTAAGCAGTTTCTTAGACTTATGAAAATTAATCAGTGGCTCTCTCTAAGAGACATGATGTTGAACATTTGATGTTGGTGAGGGCTTAGGGAGTAGTGGGTCTGTAGTGATGTTCCCGTAGATTATTGTAGTTTCTTTAGGAATATATCTTGGAATATTTTCCATTGTACGTATTTTCAGTCCAGTTTTGACAAATGACAAGTTTGGTTTTTATTAACATGCTTTTTCATTTTAATACTTTTCATTTCACATTTTTTTTAGTAATTAGGCTTTCTCAAATAATTCACATACAATTTCAAAATGACCTCCATTTTTAAAATATTGTTCTCTATTATTTATTCTATCCTCTTTGGACCTTTTTCTTTTAACTTTTCTTTACGCATGCCTCCTACAAGAGTGATATGTGAAATTAGGAAGACAGAAATATAGGTGGAAACTAAAGAACACAGAGCATAGGCTGGCTGACTAGGTGATTAACAGGTTAAAAATTGTTTAAGCATCATTCTTGCAGACAATACAAAGAAGAGTTCTTTGAACCTTACTACTGGAGATATTTCTCTTTGTAACTATCAGAGGGCAGAAAACTCTTACCATGTTTCTCAGAGCCTCAGAATATAAAGTTCCAGCTGTTTGGCTCCCTCCTTTATGGGTGCCCATTGAGAACAAGATACAGATAGGGACTGGTCTGGAGCGTGTCTGGATGCTACCTGGAAGTGATCTATATTATAAATCTGTAGATATACCTTGCCCGGAGACAGCAGGAAGCAAAATCCAGAAAACAGTGTAGCAGAAATTGCAAAAATCTCAAAAGGAAAGCAGAACTGGACTTGCAGAATAAATGGAGACTGAGATATGTATGGGAAAGCATAAAACAGGTAAGGCAGTTTGGGGACTGGTTTTATGTAGGCAGTTAGTCCATCTTCAGTTCTCATTTTTAAGACAAGCATAAGATAATTTGTGAATTTCAAAGCACCCCTGGGGTGGATAACGCCACTAGATTGTTTGGTAAGTTCTATTAAGTGAGCAGATTTTGTAGGTGAGAGAAGACATCAACACCATTCAAAGGAGAGGGTAGTTTCCTAAAAAAGGAACATTTAATGCTTCAGTGCTTGTCTGTGTTCTTTCCCTCCTCTGTTGCTGTACTGATAATCCTACAAGTTCAATCAAGTGTGATTTCCATGTTTAGTGCTTTAGGAAAAGGGCTTCATTAACAGCATGAAGGAACAAATTAAGGTTTTACCAAATGCAATTTCTTTTATTTTCTAACATATCAGCATAAATGTTATATCATTGCTATAGAGGAGACTTTGAAAGTTTATTTGAAATTTATCTCTATTAAATAAAATTAATCCTAAACCATCTTGGAAAAATAGTTTTCCTGTTTTGTTTTAAAAGATTGCCAGTGGAGGGTTTCCCTGGTGATGCAAGGGGTTAAGCACTGCACTAGGAAGCTGTCCGCAGCCTCTACAGCACGAGTTCCATCCCCGGCTGGCCAGGGAGAAACCCACATGGTGCAGCAGACCTCCCCTGTCTTGCCCACTGCTCCCTTCAGCAGTGTATTTCAGTCAGTCTGCCTGTTCTGCTCCCTACTGTGCCTCTGTCCCTACTGTGTCTCTGGTGAATCCTTTCAACTCCCACATCTCTGGCCTGTACCCCAGCTTTTGCATGCATAAATAAATAAATCTTTAAAAAGAATAAAAAGATTGCCAGTGGAGGTGTTCTATATGTTCTCTGAGTAATTCATTCCAAAAGAATAGTCTCCTTTTAATTGTGTTCCTTTGTATATGTGAAGAAACAGTTCATAAACATTACACATTTGAACTATGTGACAGCAAAGACCCAAAGATTTAACTTTGCAAAATATTCTTGGATCAATCCATGTAGAAAATGTTCAGCTAATTTTTATTTAAATCTCATTTGTACTTATAACCACTTGAATTTTAAAGCTAAAAAAATGCTCCAAAACCACTACTCTAATAATTTCCATCCATGAATCCAACCTTTCTTCAGAATGTTTGACCATAAGGTGGGGTAAGAAGAAAAAAAATTTAGGAGAAACGTGGTGAGAGGAATCAACCTTTATGCTAAAGGAAATGCAGTATTTTATGGGACCTTCCCTTCTCCCCACAATATCAGATATTCTCCATCATGCCTCTCAGAGAGGGCCACTAATCATTTTTGTAGGTCCACTGATATTTGGCTGCCTGAGGACTATCAGGAATTTGCAATATACATATAAATAGGTAATAAATGTTAAAAGACTGATTTGAACGCCAAGTCATTTTGTTTTTTTGTTTAAGATTGATTTATGCATACAAGAACTGTGGTATAGGCCAGAGGTGCGGCAGAGGGAGGGGTGTGTATGAGAGGATTCACCAGAGACAGAGTGGGGAACAGAACAGGCACATTGAAATACACTGCTGAGGGGAGCAGCGGTTGAGACAGGAGAGGTCTGCTGTGCCATGTAGGTCATCCCTGCCCTGGCCAGGGATCGAACTCCTGCTGCAGTGGCTGCCAGTATCTTCATAGTGCTGAGACTTAACCCCTTGCACCAGCAGGGAGGCCCTGATTGTTTTTTTACCGAGTATTGTTAAATAGAACAGACTTCCTTTGACAGCTACTCCCACATACATTTTAATATATGCACCATATTCCTTACTGTAGAAAGTTACAGTTAAGGTCACAGAAACTGGATCTTGCCCATATGAAAAAAAAAAAAAACAACAAGGGTATCTGTGTTACTGCTAATAGTATTGCTTCTCTATTTATACTTCGTGTCTTGCTATTTGCCTTTGCTTCTAAAACACATCACTGCTTTAGTTTCTGAAACTGTTCACAAGCCAAGTAATCACAAAGTTCTCATTTGTCACTACATTCAAGCTGTATTTATAAAAATGATAATGCCAAATCATATATGTTGACTTTTATAACTTTGATATATATTAGTATTTTAAACAAAGGAAACAAGACAAAATGTGCTAACAAAATCAGGATCTTATTATAATACTAAAATTACTCCTAATGTTAGTTAAATTAGAGTAAAGGACAACATTAGGGAAGTCACTCAAAGATTTTTTTAAGTAGAAGTTTTTTGTTAAGAATCAGCCATTTGCTGTGTTCATACATACCCTCATTCTGCACAGTAGCTTGAGAGGCTAAACCCAATTGAGAAGTGTTATGACAAGAGGAATTGCTGGTTCTGAGCCCCACTCTGTGTAAATGCTGACACCCCAGTCTTTGCAGCATGCAGTTTTACTACTTTCCTTTGGCAGTCCTGGAAGAATTAACTTGATCTCTCTGACAGCCGTTAAAAGAATTCTGTCTCTTTGTTATCTGCCTGTTTTGGCACTGCTGCCTTTTTGGCACTCTCCAGATGTGTACTGACCTTGGCATGATACTTGGGGGTCACTGCCTCATGTTTGTACTTATCAATCATCACACAGACCTCCACTGCTGATGTTGAATTAGGTCCCTTGTGTTCAATGTCTATATTGTTCTAGGTAAAGAGAGGCTGGAGAAAAGTGATCTCCCTCTCTCGGCTGTTTTTTTTCTCTCTTTTGCACTGACAAAGTGCAAAAGAAAGCCTCATGTTAAATATAACTTTCACTTTTGAAGAGAAAAATTCATTTTCTGTCAACAAGAAGTAGAGGCATAAAATTTGATGTATTTTTTAAAAGATGTATTTATTTTTGCACAGAAGAACTGGAGTGTAGGCAAGAGGTTGGTGGGGAGGGGTGGTGAGAAGATTCACCGGAAACAGAGCAGGGAGCAGAACAGGCAGATTTACTGAAATACACTAAGGGGAGCAGCGGGTAAGATAGGAAAGGTCTGCTATGCAATTTGTGGGTTCGCTCCCTGACCTGTGCTAACTCAGGCCCTAGCGATGTGCTAACCACTGAGTGAGACTTAACCTTTAGGCCACCAGGGGAGTCCTGGGTCATGTACATTGAATGTGACTACTTAATAAACCCCTGAAATGTCTGGACACTTTAGTAACTATTCAGATTGTGATCCCTGCCCACTCTAGGTCACCCCATAGAAATCAAGGCGCAGCCTCTGTCCCTTCTCTGTGCTCCTCCTATGAAGTTCCAAAGTATTCTCTCTCTACCCACCCCCACATCCTTTAGAACTGACAAAGTGCAAAAGAAAGCTTCATGTTAAATATAACTTTTACTTTTGAAGAGAAAAATTCATTTTCTGTCAACAAAGAAGTAGAAACATAAAATTTTATTTATAATAGATTATAATTCATGAATTATTAATATAAATAATAATATGAATAGCTAATATTATGGTTAGTTAAGAAAGAGATGAGGAAAAAACATTGTACTTGAGGATTATATTTGGAGTCAGTCTTTATTATTCAGTTTTCTTAAGTTTTATTTTTTGTATCAGAAACATTTTTGTATTTAGTTGTATCAGCCAACTCAGTTCTTCAGTTAACTGTGTTTTATAAATTGTTATTCTATCATTCAACAGTCATTTGTTTGTTTGTTTTGTCAAGCCTCTCTTTTGAGTAAGAGCCTCAAAGAAGATGCTGGCATTATTTCCCAGGAGGAAGTATGCGACCAGAGCAACATCATTCCATGTTGTATTTGCCAGTATCTCAATGAAATGATGTCTTTTCGGTAAAATCTCTTGTTTCTTCTTCCTTCAAAAGTAGGTATCTTAAAAAAAATTTTAAGTTACCTTTCCAATTCTTTACAAGTGAGAGTGCACTAAATCCTTCTCCAAGGCACATTTAAATACAATATAGTACATTGCGTGGTACAAACTGAAGCTAATATCAGTTGATTTTACAGAAAACATTGCCTAGAAGAGCAAAAGTTGGTGAGATACTATTTGATTTAATAAATAAATGCCCAAATATTTGTTAAGCATTGACTGTATACAATGCCTTGGGCTGAATTAAAATATCAAGCCAGCCACAGAATCAGGAGATAATGTTGCAAACATTTAAGTATGCCTATTAGAAAATATACAGTGATCATAATTTTAAGGGAAAATTGGGAACAACTATGGAATTATTTTGTGTAATAAAATTAGAAATTTCTGTATACATTTGTTTTTTTTTTTTAATTTATTTATTTATGCATACAAGATCCGAGGTACAGGCCAGATGCGCGGGGAAGGTGAGAGGATTCACCAGAGACAGAGCGAGGAGCAGAACAGGCAGACTGACTGAAATACACTGCTGAGGGGAGCAGTGGGCAAGACAGGAGAGGTCTGCTGTGCCATGTGGGATTCTTGCACTGCAGAGGTGACGGACAGCTTCACAGCGCTGCTCTCAACCACCTGTACCACCAGGGGAGGCCCAGAAATTTCTGTATACATTTGTAATAAAAAAAAAAAAAACAACCTGAAGTTTTAGAGCTCTTAATTCAGAGGAATTTTGGACCTACTCTAATGTTGGTTAGAGCTTGTGCACAATATTCTCCAGATTTAACTAAACCATATGGAAAGGAAGCAAATGCCCCAAAATTCATAGGCTACTCTATATTTTCCAGTGATGTAGTATGAAGTTTTATATGACACAAGTAGAGTAAATACTTCCTATTGCTTTTCTAATAGCTAAGATCTTGACCTTTAGGTTTTACATTTTTGGAGATACCCAAATTATTTCTTCCCCCAAAGAAAAATCAATATACCACCATCATTAAGAAATTCTGTCCTGGGCCTCCCCTGGTGGCGCAGCGGTTGAGCACTGGGTTGCGAAGCTGCCTGCAACCTCTGCAGCGTCGGTTCGATCCCCGGCTGCTCCCCGGCCACCAGAAGAGGGTCCTACATGGCGCGCAGACCTCTCCTGCCGCCTGCTGCTCCCCTCAGCAGTGTACTTCGTTAGTCTACCTGCTCTGCTCCCCGCTCTGGCTCTGGTGAATTCTCTCACCCTCCTGCGCTTCTGACTGCACCCAGTGCTTGTATAAATAAATAAATAAACTAATTAATTAATTAAATATAAATAAATAAATAAATCTTTTAAAAAAAAGAAATTCTGTCCTTTGTCAACTATTTTTGTGTTTTTATTTGAATTTCCCCTTATATGGTACCTATATACAAGTGTGCCTCTTTCCTAAGTATTCCTAGTCAGTACTTCAAGTTCTCACTTCCAAATGATCCCTAAACACTCATTTATTCTAAGATCTTATTGAAATCTCAATGGATCTGTTTCAACTTCCAGGACTCTGTTTGTTACCTGTGATTTTGACTTGCTGTGTAGAGGTATAGTTATCATTTCTCCAAACATATTCTGTGCTCGTCTCCTAGGTTTATGTCAGATTCCAACACATGTGGAGAGAATCATCTAAAAGGTCTGCATTATATGGCCTTTTATAGGGTACTGGCTGTATTGTTGAAAAAGAGACTCAAAAAATAGAGAGATATCAATGTGATGGCTCTCAAGGCTAGAGACTACAGCTCTGTACATCTTATGCTTTTTTTCCTGTCCTTTGGGTATTGACTTCATTTTTGTACCCGAAAATGACTCAACCCCCTCATCCTGATTACAACCTACTAGAAGGGAAAAAAATGAAGGAAGCACCTAACCCAGAAGTTTCACACATCACTTCTCCTTATAACCATTTACTATGCAATATAGCTATATTTGGATCTAGCTTAAACTGTTATTAGCATAGGAGATAAAGGAAATAGACCTTTTGGATCATAAGCAAACTCTCCCACACACAAATATGATTTTTTTAAAAACATTTTTTAGAAAAGCAACAATTAGGATTTGGTGCTTTGACTAATAGCTCCACTCCATCCTACTTCTCTTGATTTTGGAGCAGCAGGGTGGAGGTAGTAAGAAAAAAGTAAAGAAAAATTCCTTTTTAAAAAAAGTTTTTTTTTTTAATTTATGCATACAAGAACTGGGGTATAGGCCAGAGGTACAGAGGTTTGGTGGTGAGAGGATTCACCAGAGACAGAGTGGGGAGCAGAATAGGCAGATTTACTGAATACACTGCTGATGGAAGCAGTGGGCAGACAGGAGAGGTCTTCTGCGCCATGTGGGTTAGCTCCCAGGCTGGGGATTGAACTCATGTCACAGTGGCTGACAATAGCTTGATAGCGCTGAGACTTTAACTCCTGTGCTCCCAAGGAGGCCCAAAGAAAAATGTCTTGATCTGATCTTGGTCCATTCTGCCATGCAGTTCCTATGTTGACTGCCACAACAAAAAGTGTGACCTCTGCACTGACTGTCACAAAAAAAACCCAGATTCTGACTCTTAAATTTCCATACCTTAAATGGACATTAACACTATAACAAATAAAGATATAACTAATATGAATAAAACCATGAAGCTGAATGTAACCCTTTCCTGTTCAGTTTAGTTTTTGTAGGTAGGAAGTCTTCCTATATGGGGTTCTCATCACCCTAGTTGCATGCCTATTGATCCTTAACCTCCTGTTCTTTGATATCTACTAATACCATACTGTATGCCACAGGAAGGCCTACAGTCTTTAGCACAGGATGTGTGTTTCCATCCTTAACTATTGAAAACTGTGCCTGTAAGTATAACATCATCTTGATAGAAGGATCTCTGCTGAGAACAAAACCCCATACAAATCAGCTCTGTGGATATGGGTGGAAACATTAATGACTGAAGAGACTCAAGGGGCAGCAGTGACTAATTTCAGAACATGGAGCCCTGTTTTCATAGAAGTAGAATGTCATCCCTTTCTGGGATCAATGATCTCTCATCTCTGCTTCTCTGGGTATTTCCATTTGTTTCTTCCCTATATCCCATACAGATGATTTTTCTGAAGCTTTTAAGGTTTGATCCCCCACAATTCTCACCTGAGGCTTTGATCTACCGCAGCGTCATGTCTGTCTCATGCATCCACATCTAAGACCACCTCTGCACAATACCAATAGCCTTAATCTCTGTATTTTGGTTCAACTTCTGAACCAAGAACAACTGAATCAAGTGTCTACCCTGGCTTAGACAGCTATATCCAGGAAAATGGGGTCACCTGAGATAAACCTGAAGGCAAAGGGTAGAAGGCAGAAAAACTGAAAATGTGGTGCATCTATACCCACAGATTCCTTCTTATTTTGGACATAGCATATTTACATGCCCTTTTGAAATGTATCTTGTTTGTTTTCCATCATGTTCCTTCAAATCCCATGATCTGTGGATATAATTCAGACACATACACATGTATATAAAACACACACACACACACACCCGTACCTCTCAAATCTATCCACAGCAAGAGTAGATTGAGGGTTTTGTGGGGCTTGAAGCTTAGGCAGTTTGAGACATTTCTTTTATGATCACCATACCTTGCATCCCCTTGAAAGCTTTCTCCCTCCCTGCTCTCTCTTAACCTCAAAAACCTTACTTCAGGGCCTCCCCGGTGGTGCAGCGGTAGAGCGCTGGGTTGCAAAGCTGCCCGCGGCCTCTGCGGCGCCGGTTCAATCCCCGGCTGCTCCCCGGCCACTGGAGGAGGGTCCCACATGGCGTGCAGACCTCTCCTGCCGCCCGCTGCTCCCCTCAGCAGTGTGCTTCGGTCCTTCTGCCTGCTCTGCTCCCCGCTCTGGCTCTGGTGAATTCTCTCACCCTCCCGCACTTCTGACTGTACCCAGTGCATGTATGCATGTATAAACAAAACAAACAAATAAATAAATAAATAAAACATGCCTCTATTTAAAAAAAAAAAAAAAAAACCTTACTTCAGGGCCTTCCTGGTGGCACAAGGGTAGTTAAGCACAGAACTGTGAAGCTATCTGCAGCCTCTGCAGCACAAGTTCTATCTCTGGCCGGCCAGGTAGCTACCCACATGACAGGGCAGACCTCTCCTATCTTGCCAGCTGCTTCCCTCACCAGTGTATTTCAGTAGATCTGTCTGTTCTGCTCCCCACTCTGTCTCTGGTGAATCCTCTCATCCCTGCACCTCTGGCCTATACCCAGATTGTATGCATAAATAAATAAATCTTAAAAAAAAAAAACCTTACTTCATTTATTAATGATTGCTAGTTTTTATAAATATTTTGCTTTGTCAAGGCATATGCTCTGTAAATGCCAGTATTTGTCTTTGTCATTCTGACTTGCTTTACTACATATAATTCTCTTGAATTCCTTCCGCTTGCTATAAATGGTAACATTTTATCTTTCCTTATGTATGAATAGTATTCCATAGTGTGGATATATCGCATCTTCTTGATCCAGTCCTCTATCAGTGGGCATTTAGGTTGTTTTCATATCCTAAATAAACATTATTGACCATGTAGTTTTTAGAGTTGATGGTTACACATACTTTGGATAGATGCCCAGAAGTGGGATTGATGAGTCATATGGGATTCCCATTTAGTTTTTAAGGTAAATCCAGATTGCTTCCCAAAATAGTTGCACAGCTTACATTCCCACCAACATTGTACTAGGTTTCCTCTTTCTCTGCATCCTTTCTACAGTTTGAGACTTTTTTTTTTAAAGGAAAAAGAATATAAAATTGTCAAGGCAAAATCAGGTAGAAATGGATTTTCTATTTCAGATGAGAAAGCAAACACAACAGGTATCTTTTTAAATATATGCTTCTCAAATTTCATTAGGCACAAAAATGGAAAAAGGATAGTCTTTTCAATAAATGGTGGTAGGAAAACTAAATATCCACATCCTGTCTTACATCACACACAAAAAATTAATTTATAATAGATTAAAGTCTTGAAGGTAAGACTTGGAACTGTAAAACTACTAGAAGAAAATAAGTGGAACTACATGAAGCTAAAATACTATGCACAGCAAAATAAACCATCAACAAAATGAAAAGGCAATCTATAAGATGAGAGAAAATATTTATAAAACATGTAAGGGGAATTCAACAACTCAATAGCAAAAGAGGTAATAATCCAATTAAAAAGTGGGTAGAAGAATTGAATAGACATTTTCCTAAAGAAGATCAACAAATAAATGAAAATGTGTTAAACATATTAATCATCAAGGAACTATAAATCAAAACCACAATGAAATGTCATCTTACATCTGTTAAGATATCTATTATCCAAAAGATGAGAGAACAAATGCTGGTGGGATGTGGAGAAAAGGCAACCTGTGTACTTTGCTGGTAGAAAGTAAATTGGTGCAGATATTAATGAAAAAAGTATGGAGGATCCTCAAGAAAAACAGAACTGCCTCATGATCCAGCAATTTCATGTCTGGGTATATGTCCATAGGAAATGAAATCATATCATGAAGAGATATGTTCACTACATGTTATTCATAATAACCAAAGCGTGGAAACAACCTTAAATGTATATCAACAGGTGGACAAAGAAAATATGTTTTATATATAGTCATACATTGCTTAATGAGGGGGATACATTCTGAGGAATGCATTGCTTGGCAATTTGGTCATTATGCAAATGTCATAGAGTATGCTTACATAAACCTAAATGGCCTAGTCTACTACACACCTAGGTGAATATAGGGATATATGCACCATAGTATTTGCAATTCATTGTTGACAGAAATGTTATGTGGTGCATGTGGTCCACTTTTTTAAAGTGGAATATTATTCAGCCTTTAAAAAGAAGACAGTCCAGCCACTTGCAACAACATGGATTAAGCTGGAAGGCGTTATTACATAACTGAAATTTGCACAGAAAGTAGAATTTAAGTGTGCCAAAAAAAAGAAGGTAAATATATGAAGTGATGGATGTGTTAATTAATTCAATTGGGAATTCTTTCATAATATACATTGAATCATTAAATGCTTTAAATAATTCAATTTTGTCTACATAAAACTGGAAAAAAACATGTTTTAAAAGAAGATATTTGTAGGGCCTCCCCTGGTGGCACAGGCAGTTGAGCGCAGCACTGTGAAGCTGTCCCTAGCTGTCTCGATCCCTGCCGGAGAGATACCCACATGGCGCAGCAGACCACTCCTCTCTCACCCACTGCTCCCCTCAGCAGTATATTTCAGTCAGTCTGCCTGTTCTGTTCTCTGCTCTGTCTCTGGTGAATCCTCTCACCCTCCCGCACATCTGGCCTGTACCCTGGTTATTGTATGCATGAATAAATAAATCTTAAAAAAAAAAAGGATATTTGTAAGAGTGCTACTTGCTGTATTGAGGGAAAAAAATCAATGGGTCCCAAAAACCCCCCACAAAATTGAACAGGTTCTTGGGTCTACTCCCCATCTATTGAATCAGAAATTTTTGAAGTGAGAGCTTGAATACGCATTTTAGCACCTGAATCTGAAGACCACATTTTGAGATAAAACTAAGTGACCACTATAGTGAATTAATAAGATTTTAATGATATATATTTTTGTGCATTTATTGGGGCTTCTAATTATTATCACTATATGAAAGAATACAAATTTTGTATACAAGGTTTAAGTGGAATAAGTCATAAACTTTTATTTTTTATTTAGCTGTTCTATAACCAGAAAGAACAAACCAATAACAAGAAGGAAAACAAAAGCCTCAAGAATAATAATGAATATGATATTTCATAAAATATTTACATTATTTGGAGGAGAATATGCTCCTATAGATGTCATTTTTCCATCATAAAATGAGAAAGAAAAACACATCAATACCAAATGTTATTTTTTTAAAAATGAGGTTAAAAAAGTTACTCCAGGGGCCTCCCCGGTGGCGCAGCGGTTGAGCGCTGGGTTGTGAAGCTGCCCACAGCCTCTGCAGCGCAGGCTCGATCCCCGGCTGCTCCCCGGCCACCGGAGGAGGGTCCCGCATGGCGCGCAGACCTCTCCTGCCGCCCGCTGCTCCCCTCAGCAGTGTACTTCGGTCCTTCTATCTGCTCTGCTCCCCGCTCTGGCTCTGGTGAATTCTCTCACCCTCCTGCACTTCTGACTGTACCCAGTGCTTGTATAAATGAATAAATAAATAAGTAAATTTTTAAAAACAACAAAAAAAAAGTTACTCCAGATACTACAATGATTATATTTTATAATGTATTCTATGTTTCACATCGTGCTCATGATATATGTTTAATGCATAGGATTTAATAATTTGTGTATAATTTAATAATTATACAGATTTAATAATAGTATAAATAAACCTTGGCTAATTTATGAGTTAAAATACTTTGTAAAGTGAATCAGTGGTCTTATCACATTAACTGATTGCTAATATGCATAAAGCTCAAAACATACATATCTAAAGAGATTACCTACATATATTTTTGTGATCAAGAAAAAATCAGTTGGGCCTCCCCCGTGGCGCAGCGGTTGAGCGCTGGGTTGTGAAGCTGCCCACAACCTGTGCGCCGCCGGTTCGATCCCCGGCTGCAGCCCGGCTGCTCCCCAGCTGCTCCCCGGCCACCAGAGGAGGGTCCCACATGGCGCGCAGACCTGTCCTGCCGCCCGCTGCTCCCCTCAGCAGTGTACTTCGGGCCTTCTGCCTGCTCTGCTCCCTGCTCTGGTTCTGGTGAATTCTCTCACCCTCCTGCGCTTCTGACTGTACCCAGTGCTTGTATAAATAAATAAATAAACAAACAAATAAATAAATAAATCTTAAAAAAAAAAAGCACAAAGCCAGGAGTACTTCAAAAAAAAAAAAAAAAGAACAAATCAGTTAATGGAGTTTACTGAATTAAATTACTGAATTAGTTTGACAACCTAAACTGTAGTACTCACCAATCCCACTTTGGGGCATCTGTCTGAACAACATGAAACCATTAACTTAAAAAATCATTTGTTCCATATGGATGGAACTGGAAGGATTATGCTAGCCTAAATTAGTCAGAAGGAAAAAGATAAATACTGGATGGTCTCACTTATATGTGGAATATAAAGAAACCAAATAAAAGGTCAAAAAAAGTCAAAACTAGCAAGCTGACGGTAAAACTGAGGCATACAGCAAAGGGTGGAAGGGAGCGCAAAACAGGAGAGGAAGAACACAAGGGAATATGGCAATGGTTCAGAAGTGATATGGTGGTGGCTGAACAATGGAGACTACAATGATGTAAGAAAAAAAATCAATTAATAAAAAATTTTTTAAAAACTAAAGACCCTATTTAAAAAAAAATCATTTGTTCCACAATGTTTATTGTGCACTGTTGACAGTAACTAGAACATGGAAGCAACCCAAGTATCCACTGATAAAAGGATCAGATCAACCATACAATAGACTAATATTCAGCTGTACCGAAAGATGAAATGTTACCTGTTACACCAAAATGGAAGGAGTTCAAAGGAATTATGTAAAACAAGTCAGAAAGATAAAGGCAAACATTGGATGTTTTCACATATGTGAGTATAACAGAATCAGGATGAATCAACAAATTAAACTATGAACTAGGAGACATTTACAAATGAAGTGAGGTTTCAAAGGCTACTTGAAGGGGAAGCAAGAAAGGGGATGCAAGCGATGATAGGGAAAAAGTAAAATAAACATTTTTAAAATTAACCAGATTTCAAGGGGTTGGAGTGGCATAAATCAGCCCAGGATATAGAATTTTTTAGAATGGACCTTTCTTGGGACATGAATTAGGTCTATTTTAGATACAAGACTTCCTAGCTCAAATTGGGGGAAAAAACGTTCTTAGTTTATAAGAATGTCTCTGCCAGAATGTTAATAAACAACTGAGTCATCCAAGTCCCTGAGGCTTGATGGCTTATTTGCAAAGTTCCCCTTCTTCATCTGATAGCAGTCCTCAAAGGCCCTGCGCCAGACCCAGGTTCTCAGTTTACCACTGTGCAGAGGACAAAGGCACTCCTGGAGTATAGGCTGCCTTCTCCAGTGAATTTGTCTATCTGCTCCAGGTCAGTCAGTATGTCCCAAGAGAATTCTTGGGACACAGAATGAGATTGTGCTGGATGAATGCTGCCCTGTTGGAGGCCTGCTTCAGAATCTATCATTAGCCACGGGGTTTACTCTGTTTCCTGGAAATGTTCCTGCATGGGTTATAAAGCTGTACCAGAATTTACAACCTTATTAACTTCAGTTGCAAACTTGAGGGCATAAAGAAGCTCTATTTAAACCACCAGTAGGGCCTCCCCGGTGGCGCAGCAGGTTGAGCGCTGCACTGTGAAGCTGTCCATAGCCTCTGCATGAGGGTTCGATTCCCAGCCAGTCAGGGAGAAACCCACATGGCAAGCAGACCTCTCCTGTCTTGCCTGCTGCTCCCCTCAGCAGTGTCTTTGGTCCATCTGCCTGTTCTGCTCCCCGCTCTGTTTCTGGTGAATTCTCTCACCCTCCCGCACCTCTGACTGTACCCCAGTTCTTGTATAAATAAATAAAAAAAAAATCTTAAAAAAAAATTAAACCACGAGTAGACCTATGCTATACCGAGTGGAGCTATGTCCATCTGTGCATTTGCACTTCGCCATACTATTGTAAAGTTCAATTCTAGGCCCCAAAACAAATACTCCAAATGTGGTGCCTGTTCCTGCAAGGCCTCTTTTGGACAATACCAAAATAATTGCCACAGTTACTTTTTTTTTTTTTAATAGAGGCATGTTTTATTTATTTATTTATTTATTTATTTGTTTGTTTGTTTTTGTTTATACATGCACTGGGTACAGTCAGAAGCGCGGGAGGGTGAGAGAATTCACCAGAGCCAGAGCGGGGAGCAGAGCAGGCAGAAGGACCGAAGTACACTGCTGAGGGGAGCAGCGGGCGGCAGGAGAGGTCTGCGCGCCATGTGGGACCCTCCTCCAGTGGCCGGGGAGCAGCCGGGGATCGAACCTGTGCCACAGAGGCCGCGGGCAGCTTCGCAACCCAGCGCTCAACCGCTGTGCCACCAGGGAGGCCCTGCCACAGTTACTTTTAAAATTGGTTTCCAGTAGAATTTGAGGACCTAGATCAAACTGTAGAGTAATCCCATCTGTTTTCAGAGACATTGAGATGGAAGCACTTGGTGCTTCTCTCGTGCAGAGCAGGGTTTTTCTGACTCGGCACCATTGATATTTTGGGCTGGGTAATTGTTGAAAGAGTTGTCTTGTGCATTGGGTGTTTAGCAGAACCTGATTTCCCCTAGGCCTGAAGCTTCTAAATGCTATAGCCCAGGCAGCAATCAATAAGTTTTGTTCTGTTTTGTTTCCACCTTCAAGCAGTAAGAACTGATCTCTGGCCCCTTCCTTAAGGGAATGATTTGAGTCCATTTTCCCTTTAGGAATCAACCTGATGGACTTTTCCATCTGAACTGTAGTGCTCAGCAGATCAGGAGCTTCGACTCACTCACTCACTTCTTTACATTTCAGTTTTCTAGTCTTTTCAGTGAGCAGCTACCATATCTTTTTTTTTTTTAAGATTGATTTATTTATGCATACAAGAACTGGGGTGTAAGCCAGAGGTACAAGTGTAAACCAAGGGAGTGTAAGCCAGGGAGGGGTGAGAGAATTCACTAGACAGAGTGGGGAGCAGCAGGCGAGTCAGGAGAGGTCTGCTGCGCCATGTGGGTAGCTCCCTGGCCAGTATGGGCTCAGGATAACTGCAGTGGCTGGCGATAGCTTGATAGTGCTGTCTTTAACCGCTGCACCACCAGGGAGACCCTACTCCCATATCATTTTCATGAACTCATTTTGCACATTACTTTTCCCAATTCAGTACATAGCAACTCCTTTCTTCCAGTTGTTCTGACTAGAAACTTTGGAGTCATCATTGACTCCTCTTTTTTCTTACATTCTGTGTCACTCAGGGCACTGGCAGGATATAGATAGTACAGTTAAGGGGTATCAGAGAAAAATTCACAGGATTTTTACAAATGAGTGGTCTGGATGAGGAAAACTAATAGGAAATGGTGACTCACCCAAAAGGTGGTCACATTAGGAGGCCATTACTACTGCTAAACTGGAAGGAGCCAGGAGTGGGGAAGGTTTACCTGAACCAGCAAGAGCTATAAGTATAGTGGACAGTTGCCTGCTGGAACTGTGGCCTTAGGTAGAGAAAGGAAGCCATTGCCAAACTGTAGCCTGCAGGGAAGGAGCCAGGAAAATAAATGTCTTAGTTCCAGACCATAAAGAAGCCTTCACAAATGTTAGAGTACATATGGATCTTTCTAAGAGCTTCTAAGACCACTTAGTGCCTATACCATTCACTTTGACATACAATTACTATTGGGTACTTGAATTTTTATTTGACTATTATATGTACAATGGCATTTACTCATCCCAGGGGGGAAAAAAATAGTGAGCACTTGTTATTTGTTAAGCACTGTGTTAAGTGCTAAGAATACAAAGGTGGGTAAGAGTGAGTCTTACCCATCTGGTGGAGGGGGCAGGCAACAGATAAACTAAAATATTACAATGTGCTATGATAACTAATTATTATTGCATAAGGGTTTAGCATGTGACTTTTATACTTAACCAGATTCAGGCTCACTTTCCCACTCTGTTTCTCAATAGCTAAGTGAGAATTACAGTCTTGCTAAGCTTCTATTTCATTTGCAAAACAATGATTGTAAAAGTACCTACTTTATAGAATAGATGATTATAAAGTACTCAGAACAGAATTGGGAAGTCCATAAATAAGTATCCCTCTCCCCCCAGAAAGAATATATGTATATTCTTTAGTGGAACGATAGAAGGAGTGAAAACAGTCTGGGAAGTCAGGAAAAGCTTAGGAGAATTTGAAGAGGGTCTTGAAGGATGAGAAGAAACTGGTCAGGATTTTTTTATTTGGTTAGTATATAGGAAGAATGAGGAAAAATGCTAAAGAAAGAAACCTGAAAAGGTAATAGGAAAATTATAAAAGGCATGTGGCTATGCCAAGGTATTTTGTACGTCCCCTTCTCAATCAGTAATTCCCAAAGGGCTTTGCGTTCGGCCAGAGAATTCCAACACCATGGACCTACCAAATAATATCTCTACATCAGAAAAGCATATTGACTTGGACATATAATTCTTGTAAATACTATTCTAATTAATAAAATAACTATTTTAAGGTATTTTTGAAGTTTTATTGGCTTTTTGGCCCTCAATTCTCTATCAATCATGAATTTTAAAAAGAATTACTATGTGCTTCTACAGGCTTTCTCAATGCACCATTACTGCTGTCTGTTTCCTGGGGACCTAACAAAAGCCACCCAAAGTCTGTTCTATGAGACTTTGTGACATGTTACAAACCAAGGATGTAGGGGCCTCCCTAGTGGTGCAAGGGGTTAAGCATCAGCACTATGAAGCAATCGCAGCTACTGTAGCATGAGTTCGATCCCTGGCCAGGGAGGTGACCTACATGGCAAAGCAGACCTCTCCTGTCTCTGCTGCTGCTCCCCTCAGCAGTGCTTCAGTCAATCTGCCTGTTCTGTTCCCCACTCTGTCTCTGGTGAATCCTCTCACCCTCCATACCTCTGGCCTGTACCCCAGTTCTTATATGAATAAATATATAAATCTTAAAAAAGAAAGAAACAAGGATGTAGATGACTCTGTTCAATCATTGTATAAAAATGTTTACTTTTCACAAAGCTTTCTATAAAGAATTGCTTTCTAATTTTAAAAGTAGTATAATTTTGTCATTGTTCAATAAGCTTTAATAAAAAATAAAAAGAATTACTATGTGCTTTATGACAGTTATCAACTTACTGCCTCTCAGCTCCAAATTTACCCTTCATAGCCTGCTCCATGAAAATGAATCTGAGTCTTTTAAAAGTTTTCCCTTTGCAGATGGCACAATAGTAAAGTTTGGTAGCGGGCCCTAGGGAGACATTTCAGAAGAAGGAAATTACTAATGGTCTGGGCAGGAGGAAGGAGCCTGTTTGAAGGAAGTCCAGTTTGTTTATTCATTTATCTCTCAATTTAACGAAGAATTATGAGAATTTACTCAGCGTCATGTAATAAAGATTGTCAGATAAAGAAGGCACAGTTCCTGCCTCAAGGAGGTCAGAGGGCAAGAAATTTGAGTACATTCATGATGATAAGAAATATGATCTGTGCTGATCAAGAGGAATCCTGGGGCCTCCCCTGGTGGCACAGCGGTTGACCGCTGGGTTGCGAAGCTGCCCACAGCCTCTGCAGCGCAGGCTTGATCTCCCGCTGCTCCCGGGCCACCGAAGGAGGGTCCCACATGGCGTGCAGACCTCTCCTGCCGCCCGCTGCTCCCCTCAGCAGTGTACTTCAGTCCTTCTGCCTGCTCTGCTTCCCGCTCTGGCTCTGGTGAATTCTCTCACCCTCCCGTGCTTCTGACTGTACCCAGTGTTTGTATAAATAATAAACAAATAAATCTTTAAAAAAAAAAAGAATCTTTTGAATTCAATCTTGAAGGTATATATAAGATATTGAAGTGCATACAGGGGCGGCAGATGAAGTTAGAGAAGTAGGAGCCAGATTATGGAAGACCTTCCAGGCTATTTGATATTTAGATTATTCTATTTAAACACACTTGGAGACAATCTCAAATTTATAGAAAAGTTGAAAGAACAGAACAAAGAACTATTTTCAGCATCATTTGAGAATAAGTTGCTAACGCGATGCTCAATAATCTCCTCTCTTTAGATGCTCTAGTTTGTATTACCCACAAACAAGGACATTTTCCTAAATCATCATAATACAACTACCAAAGTTAGGAAGGTAATGTTGGCCCACTACTACCATCTAATCCCCAGACCTTATTCAAGTTTCACTTGAATAAATTTTAATAACTGAACGTAAACAAGTTTTAATAATAGTTTTTACAGAAAAGGATCCAGTCCATAATAATGTATGATGCTTAGTTACGTCTCATTAGCCTCATTTAATGTGGGACAATTCCTCATACCTTTCTTGACTTTCATTTCCTCTATACTTGTGAAGATTACAAGTTATTAGTTTGTAAAAGTCCCCACAGAACGAGTTTGTTGGTTGTTTCCTCATGATTAGATTCAAGTCATGCCTCTTTGGTGAGTGTATTCCAGAACAATGCTGTACTCTTCTTATTGGATTCAATCAGGTAATACATGATTTCAATTTGTCCCATTACTGGTGATGTTAAATTTCATCACTTTGTTAAAGTGGTATCTGCCATGCTTCTCCACTGCACCATTAATCTTTTCTCTCTCATTAATCTTTGTGTGTTATCACAAAGTAATTTGTGGGGAGATACTTGGAGACTACATAGATAGTTACTCCTTTTCAAATTGCCAAATCATTTTATTTACAGCACATGGATGAGTTTGGACTCATGTTATTTTATTTTAGTCAATGACTTATGTGCCCTCTTCAGATGTCTGCATTATTCTCTATGCCCATTCTCACTTTCTGGCAAAAGATGCTCCAGCCTCATTGTATTTTCTCTGCCCCAATAGTGGAATCAACTATTTTTGCAAAGAACCCTGGTTCCTTTTAGTAGAGAAGGGTATTTAGAAACCAACATCTGGGCACTAGTGAGCTAATTGCTATCTGGGGACCACTACTCCCATACCCTCAGAATTGACATACATATATGCATGTGATCTTTTATATTTATTCCATTTTCTAATTCTATTTCTACATGTAAAGATTTATAAGTTCACATCAATATCCCCAATTCTAAGCTAACACCTCATTCCTGTTATCTCCTTTTTAAAAATTATAACTTGTTTTTCTGGCAGTGAGAACTCTAGCTCCTTTATATTCAATATATTTACTTATTTGATCGATGTCTTGTACGTAACCAGTTTCCATGACTGTCATGTCTCTCTTTTCCTTGCAAATGCCCTCCACACCCTGATTGGGGTGTGAACCCTGCCTTGGGTATGCCACTACACTCCCACAGATGCTCTCCTCTCACTGCTGGGGTTCCTATATGCTGAACAAAGTCATTCTCCTAAAGAGACTCCCTTTTCACTCCATTTGGACTCTGTGATCCCATGTGGGCTACCATGCCTCTCCCCCTAGCTCACTCTTGGGATGCCTGCCTCGCTGAGTTCCAATTTAATGTGTTTGGATTGAATTCCCAAGGAAGTGAACATTTTAATGAAAGGAAGCAAGAGCATGAAAGAAAAAGAGGAGAACAGAATTTCTAATTAAAAAAATAAATATACATTCCTTTTTGTACTTGAATCCTTATTATTTCAGGTTCTGTCTTGGGATAGATTCCTAGAAATGAAATTACTGAGTCAAATGATCTAAACCAAATTAACTTGTCTTGATTTTTACTCCTGTCAGGAGTGTCTGGCAGTGTCTATTTTATCCTAGATAGCTTTGGGTATTATCCTGAATTTTAAATAAACTTTTTTGTTAATTTTATAGATGAAAACAACTTATTATTTTCTATTTCTCTAATTGCCAGTAAGACTTTCCATCTTAAATCACTTTCCATCTTTCAAACTTTAGGAATATCCTCTGTTGAGATGCACTAGTTGTAGCTTTTCCTGTACTTTCTTATTTCTGAAAATCCTTATTTCACTATCATTATTGAATGATATTTTTGCCAGGTGTATAATTTTAGGTTGACATCTTTAACAATTATTATCCTAATATCTAAGAACTTTCATTTATTTGTTGAGATGTTAACCTGATTTGTTTGGAAGAACAAATTTTGAAATGTTTGGTTTTGAATTACTGAAGTTTCTATATATTTCTAGGTGCATCTTTCCTTGTATATATCTTGCTTGATATTCATGGATAATTCTAAAACTGTTGACTGATGTCTTTCACTGATTTTAAAAATGATCAGAGCTTACCACTTCAAATATTATTTCTATCTCATTCTCTCCTCTCCTTTCTGAACTTTGAATAGGTATGTATTTAGAGCTTGTCTTTTATTCTCTATAGCTTAACCTCTCTTTCAGATTCTCAAACACTTTGACTCTGTGCTATAGTCTATATAATTTCTTCAGATCTATTTTCAATTTCATGCCTTCCTTAACTGTGGCTAATCTGTGTCTATCTTGTTCATTGATTTTATTTTATTTATTTATTTGTTTATTTTAAGATCTATTTATTTATTTATTTATTTATTTATTTATTTATTTATTTATTTATTTATTTATTTATTTATTTATACAAGCACTGGGTACAGTCAGAAGCACGGGAGGGTGAGAGAATTCACCAGAGCCAGAGCGGGGAAGGACCGAAGCACACTGCTGAGGGGAGCAGCGGGCGGCAGGGGTCTGCGCGCCATGTGGGACCCTCCTCCAGTGGCCTGGGAGCACCAGGGGATCGAACCGGCGCTGCAGAGGCTTCGGGCAGCTTCGCAACCCAGTGCTCAACTGCTGCGCCACCGGGGAGGCCCTGTTCATTGATTTTAAATGTAAACTTTTATATTTTTCAACTTTCAAAATTCTAGTTAGTTCTTACTTCTTTTTCAAATTTGTTTGGTCATTTTTATACTCTTCCTATATATATATATATATATATATATGTATATTTTTATATATAGTATATATGTTTATACGGAGACCATATATAACTTTCCTTGGTTCCTTTGGCCATACTCAGCATAATTACTTTATTTTTGTGTCTAATAACTCTAATATTGGAAGGAGCATGGATGATTCTTTTGTTGGTTGTTTCTCTAGCTCTTCTACAAAATCCCTTCTTTTCTTATGAATTTTGTGTATTTTACAATTTTTATGCTGCTATTTTTTTAAATGTTATCTGGGGAAATACCTTTTGAGTTGAAAAATTGAAGTTGAAAAAGTTGAAAAATTACCTTTCAGAAAGAATTTGCATGTGCGTCTGGATGGCAGATTATATCCTCCAAACATGGTGATAACCATCTCTCCTATCTTTTATGCTCTTCTTAAAATGTGATTTTGACAACTCCTTCCAATGAGAAGTGGGGTCTGTGTTTCTGCACTTTGAATTTCCGAGGGCTGCTGACTAGAATGAATCCTATGTGACTCCCAAGACTGGGAGATAAAAGGCAATACAGTTTCCCTCTAGTTCTCTTGAGATGCTTTGTACTTGGAACCAGCCATGATGGTAAGAGAAAGCCCACGAAGCCACAGAGAAAGGCCAAGTACAAGTATTCTCACCAACAGCCTCAGCTGAAGTCCTAGTTAATTCCTTTCATCAACAACTAGCCATACAAGCAAGCTAGCTTACAAGTAATGTTACCTTCCAGTTCCTGACTCACCTTCCAGTCTCCAAGTGTTCTCAGCTAGGCTCCAAACACCATGGAGCAAAGACAAGTTGTTGCTGGGTGTATTTTCCAAATTCTTAGCCTACAGAATCCATGAGTATAATTATATACCTGTTGTTTTAGAATACCAAGTTTGGAGGAGTGTGGTATCTTATCTAAATGTAATGAATAACCAGGACCCTGCTACCAGATACCTGGGGCCTAACAGTACTTTAAATTAAATTCTAGGCTTTAGAGCTTTTTGGTCAACAAAAGTAGTATAAATTTAGTCTGAGACTGATTTGTAACTTAATTATTAAGAAGAGATCCAGTTGGGAAAGATCATCGAAAAATGTTACTGCCGGGGCCTCCCTGGTGGTGCAGCCTATGGAACTCTCTGCAGCCACTGCTGTACCAGTTTGATCCCTGGCCAGGGAGCCACCCACATGGGGCAGCAGACCTCTCCTGACTCGCTCGATGCTACCCTCAGCCGTGTGTTTCGGTTGATCTACCTGTCCTGTCCCCACTCTGTCTCTGGTGAAACCTCTCACCACCCCTATACCTCTGGCCTGTACCCCAGTTCTTGTATGCATAAATAAATAAATTTTTTTTTTAAAAAGTTACTGCCTTTTTCACCTGTGAGCTAGACCCAGGCAATGACTCTCCAGATCACCATCCCCCGGGTTTCTTCATTCCCATAAGCTGTTCCAAGGATACAGCCTTGAGAAAGTGTGTATTGGCTTTGTTGGGACTAACTGGACTGCACATGTTTTATAAAACTTTTGAGATTTGGCAGGGAATGGGACAGAAAGCTCTGTCTTATTTCTCTTGTCTTGACAAAGCCTCATAGGTAAGCTCCTGTTTCATTAAAACTGCTATCTACCGGGCCTCCCTGGTGGCGCAGCGGTTGAGCGCTGGGTTGTGAAGCTGCCAGCGGCCTCTGCGGCGCCGGTTCGATCCCCGGCCGCTCCCAGGCCACCAGAGGAGGGTCCTGCATGGTGCACTAGACCTCCTCTGCCGCCTGCTGCTCCCCTCAGCAGTGTACTTCAGTCCTTCTGCCTGCTCTGCTCCCCGCTCTGGCTCTGGTGAATTCCTTCACCCTCCCGCCCTTCTGACTGTACCCAGTGCTTGTATAAATAAATAAATAAATTAAAAAAAAAAAAAAAAACTATTGCTATCTACCAATCTGAAGTGACTTGTCTTTGTTTTTAATCTGTCATTTCCAGATTATAGCTGGATAGCACCCTGTGTGCCCCAACAAATACAATCTTCTGCCACCAGATGCTGTAGTTGAAAGGTGACAGTTTTCTGTGTGGTGCAGTGGTTTGGCATATGAGTCAGGGACAGATTTATGTCTAGTTCACTCTTACAGTGAGTGCTTACCCCTTTCATGTGGGGTGCTTTTATTATATTCCTGACTTTCGTAGGTGTTGGGTTTCATCTTCTGTTCTCTGCTCCCTGCTAATACAAGAAAATAGAAAACAAACAAAAAACCCAAATGCATGACAAGTGTACTCAAAGTGAAATCAGTTTCACTGCTCCCTTTATTATCCAGGTTGCCACTTTTTTTTTTAAGTATTTTTTTAAAGATTTATTTATTTACGCATACAAGATTTATTTATTTATTTATGCACCCCCAGAGACGCAGGGGGTGAGAGGATTCACCAAAGACAGAGTGGGGAGCAGAACAGGCACACTGACTGAAATACATTGCTGAGGGGAGCAGCCAGTGAGATAGGAGAGGTCTGCCTTGCCATGTGGGTTTCTCCCTGGCCGCCCAGGGATCTAACTCTTGCTGCAGAAGCTGTGGTTTGCTTCATAGTGCAGTGCTTAACCCCTTGCACCACCAGGGAGGGCCCTAAATTGACACTTTTAAGTTTGTTTCTAATGGGTATGTGTATCTTTTTTTTCTCTCAGTTCCTTGATGCATTTAAAAAGATGGTTTGCATATTGTAAATGGAACTTTTGGTGGTTTTTAGCAGGTGGCTTGGCCAGGGTAGTTAGTCTACCATTCTGCTGGAAACAGAACATTGTTATGGGCTAATAATATCCCCACTAGAAGTCCTGACCCCCAGTACATCAAAATATGACTGTATTTAAGGTCTTTAAATAGGCAAATAAGTTAAAATGAGGTTGTTGGAGTGGACTCCAATTCCATATGACTAGTGTCCTTTTAAGGAGAATTAGACATGGGGCCTCCCTGTGGCGCAGCAGTTGAGCGCTGCGTTGCGAGGCTGCCCGCAGCATCTGCAGCCCCGGTTTGATCCCCGGCGAGGTCCCACATGGTGCGACAGACCTCTCCTGCCATGCCCGCTGCTCCCCTCAGCAGTGTACTTTGTCAGTCTGCCTATTCTGTTCCCTGCTCTGGCTATAGTGAATTCCCTCACCCTCCCGCAGTTCTGACTGTACCCATTGCTTGTATAAATAAATAAAATAAATATTAAAAAAAGGAAGAATTAGACATGTACAAAGAAAAGGCAGTGTGCAGACACAAGGAAAACACAGCCATCTAAAGTCAAGGAGAAGGATCTCACTTTGGCCAACACTTTGATTTTGGACATCTAGCTTCCAGAACTATGGCATAACTTTGTTATGGCAAGCTTGCAAAACTAAACAGGAACCCCCTCCCCCACTCCTTCATTTGTTTGGTTAATCAATAGTTGAAAGCACCTTTAATACCAGTTTACTATGGGATTGGCTATTCAATATGTGTTTTTTACTATCTGTATTTTTCTGCTGACCTCTCTCATCCTACCTGCCTTTCAGCCATTTCACTGTTCTTTAACATTCACAAACATGAGAGAGGATGACAGAAGCAATAAAACCCCAATTCTTCTATTGTACATCTAGTTGACATCTCTGGTTGTTGGAATAGCTTGGTTCAGAGGGGCCAAGCTCCCAAAGGGGTGGAGCTGTAGGGCCATTTTGTAAGCTTTGAAAAGGGAGGAATAGACTAGGCTTGCTCTCTCTTTCATTGGAGCTGATGCAGATGGCAGCCACCCTGCCAGCTAGGTGAGCAGCAGGCCTTTGCCTCAGCCCCCCACCTCAGCAGCAGCAGGCCTTAGTCTCACCCTGCCAATTCCTCTAGCTGCAACGCCACCTTGTACCATTGATTGGTAGCTAGACCCTCTCCCTCTATCCTGTTGGTTAGAATAACCTTTAATTCTTTGCTGCAGCAAAGGCCCTTTTCTTCGTATTTGTGGTGGTGGGTGGCCCGACCCAAAATCAGTGAGAGAGATTCAGACTCGATAACAGTTTTTTTTTTTTTTTTAAGATTTATTTATTTATGCATACAAGAACCGGGGTACAGGCCAGAGGTGTGGGGGGTGAGGATTCATCAGAGACAGAGTGGGAACAGAACAAGCAGACTAACTAAAATACACTGCTGAGGGGAGCAGTGGGCAAGACAGAAGAGGTCTGCTGTGCCTTGTGGGTAGCTCCTTGGCTGGCAGGGGATCGAACTTGTGCTGCAGAGGGTGCGGATGGCTTCACAGTGTGTGCTTAACCACTTGCACCACTAGGAAGGCCCCCAATGACAGTTTTTAAACTCTTTTCCTAGTAACATGGTTATTGTAATGTTGGGACTTTGGATTAAATCATGTTTTTGCATGATTCTGTGAATTATTCCATTGGAGTCTTGACATTTTAATAATATAGTCTCTTAAGGATTATAAACGACACTATATAGATCATTATGTAATCTACAACATATATCATGTTGCCCAAGATTGATGAAGTTTTTAAGCTACTCAAAAAACATATTACATTAAAGTTGTAACAGGGAAATCATCAAGAAGTTATATTATTTAAGATATCTTAAATTTAAAATCCATCCATTAGTCTAATTTTGGAAATTTTAATTCTATAAATAATACTTTGAAAACTTGAAAGAATCATTTTTACTCAAATTAGTTCAAAATGAACCTATTTTCCTCAATGGGATCTTTTTTTTTTTTTAAGATTTTATTTTATTTATGCATACAAGAGCTGGGGTACAGGCCAGAGGTGCGGCAGGGTGAGAGGATTCACCAGAGGCAGAGCGGGGAACAGAACAGGCAGACTGACCAAAGTACACGGCTGAGGGGAGCAGGGGGCGAGTCAGGAGAGGTCTGCTGTGCCATGTGGGCTGCTCCCTGGCCAGCCGGGGATTGAACTTGTGTTGCAGAGGCCACGGACTGCCCCACAGGTTGTGTCTTAACCCCTTGCACCACCAGGGAGGCCCCTTAAAGGGATCTTGTTAAGGCTTTCCAAAGAATTCTAATTTTTTTTAAGATTTATTTATTTATGCATGCAAGAGCTAGGGTACAAGCCAGTGATGCAGGGGTGTTAGAGGACTCACCGGAGACAAAGTGGGGAACAGAACAGGCAGACTGACTGAAATACACTGCTGAGGGGAGCAGTGGGCAAGTCACGAGAGGTCTCCTTTGCCATGTGGGTTGCACCTTGGCTGGCCAGGGATCAAACTTGCACCGCAGAAGTTATGGTTTGCTTCATAGTGCAGTGCTCAACCCCTTGCACCACCAGGGAGGCCCTTCTAAATATTTTTGAAGATAAGGAGATATAACATAAAAACAGATGGAAAATCAAAAACAAATTCTTGTTTTATCAGAGTAAGTTGGAATTTGGGCTTAAGTACTGAGTTAATCACAGTTTCTGTTCGGTCAGACCAATTTAACTTCAATACAGTTATTCAAGCTTAATAAAAAATTCTTACAACATGAGTAAAAGGTGAGATAACACGTGTATTTTTTTTTCTTGAGGCATTTGGGAATTCTGGGGACATCTAATAATGAATGAATGCTTAACTGAAATTTCAACAGAGAATACCTCATTTTCTTACATTCAGAGTAACCTAGGGTATTTCATTATTAAATTAGAGCATTCTAAAGCTTCAGAAAAGGGGTGGTATGCAAATATATTTCTACAATGAAAATAAATCAAGTCTCCTAGAGGAAGACCTTCTCAGGTCTCAGTTCTTAACCAGACAGGAAGAGGAAATATTCAAAGCTGGATGTAGGGAAGGTGTCCAAGCCCCTCAGCCAGCTAAGAGAGAGGGGTCCCAGAGCTATAAGACAGGATGTTTGGAAAGCAAAACCTGGAGAGACTGGTTTGCTTTCCCGTGGGAACCCTGAGAAAATTTTCATCTGAGACTGTATGCCAGCATCCATACATTTGATCTTCAACACCATGGAAATGATGGCAAAAAGTGAAGCTAATTCCGTACAAGCTTTGTGGCTGCCACCCCATCAAGACACCGGGAAGTACAAATCCCAGGATACCCAAAAGGAAGTGGCGAGGATCTAGGGCCAAGTTAAGCAGCCATTTTCTCTGTTTGTAAATAAAAACCAACCGTGTTAGTGGGGTTGGGCACACTTGGCTCATGCTCTTGGCCAGGCAGGTTTGGTCTCGGCAGGTCATTTGGGATTCCAGGTGGGTGGAATGGGTAGGACACATTTAAGAATTTATCTCCCTCTTTTCTCCCTGAGTTGTACATTTCCTCATTTCCCTTCCCTTGTAAATAAACCTTTAAAAAAATAAAATAAATAAATAAATAAATAAAAAAGACAGGATGTTTGGAGAGGGCTAGGCAGTCAAGGGCAGGGAGAAAATTTGACCACCACTGAAGGCTCCTGGAAACAGGCCCCCCATTAGCCTTCCAGATCTTCCTTGAGGAAAGCAGGGTGCCTTTTGAAGAGGAGAGACTGGTAGAGCTGTGATTTTTTTTTTTTTAACCTTCTCCCCCACAGCATGAAATGATCTTGATTATCTTCCACTTCTGCACCAATTTATTAATAATCCTTGTGTGATTTCTTAGGCCTTTTAGCTCCAAAATGTTCTGAGTGTTGATAGGTTAAATCCCTCTAATGGGTCCAACAGCCCAGGCTTCCCAGCTAGAGACAAAAGGCTTATCGGGAAAATTCCTGGTTGTGGTAATTCACTGAGAAACTTCTTCCTACTTAAGAGTGAATAATCAACTGAGGAGAATAAATTACAGATAAGAGGTTTTCAAAGTTTTAGAAAGTTTAGGCAGCAAATAGAGGAACAGAGCGAGTAAAGAGATGAGAAGGTCAAGGTTCTCTTGCCTGTCTGGCCTCTTTCTTTCCAATGTTTGGTGACACACAGACATTTCTGTGAATGTGTTTTTATGTGGAACAGTTGATGGGAGCTTTGCCTCCAAGGTCCATGGTGCTGCCAGGGTCATAAAGCTGAATTTATGAAGCTGGCATTTGTTATGATCTTAATCAGTTGCTCGTGCACCAAAATATTAACAGAGAACGTCATTTTCATAGTAAAGTGAACTGATGTCTCATGGAATGCATGAAAACTGGCTTCTCAAATTTCTTGTGGTTTATTCATGAGTGTGGTGATTCCACATTTTCCCCAAGTCAGTAGCATTTATTTTTTAGGTACTATCTTATTTTATTTTTTAAAAAGATTTATTAATTTATGCATACAAGAACTAGGGTACAGGACAGAGGTGTGGAGTATGAGAGGATTCACCACAGACAAAGTGGGGAACAGAACAGGCAGATCGACTGAAATACACTGCTGAGGGAAGCAGCAGGTGAGTCAGGAGAGGTCTGCTGCACCATGTGGGTAGCTCCCCAGCTGGGGATCGAACTCATGTTGCTCCCTGGCCAGGGATCAAACTCATGCTGAAATGCTGCAGATAGCTTCATAGGTTGTGTCTTAATCCCTTGCACCACCAGGGAGGTCCTATCTTTTTTTATTTTATATCTTGTCTTCTTCTACAAAATAGTTGAGGCTCTTTGTCGTGAATACACTTTATCAACATAAACCATTGCCTTTTTGCTTAAGGAATTTTAGGTTTTGGAACACTTCACTGTGAAGCAACAAAAAGCCAAGTCTGACTCACTGGAGCATGCTGTGCTCTTCTCCATCAACCTTCAGAATAAAGCTGATTGAGGCTATGTCTTCAGGTAGCAATTCCACAATGCATCTGAATTTGAATTCAATCCAGGATAGTTTACTTTGTTTACTCTGCCTCAGTTGGCCCATGGTAAACCAAATAAATCTTTCTATTATTGGAGGAAACATTTTTGAGTGATGTGGGGGTCTTCCAAATCCCTTTTTATGAAGACTTCTCAACTTTTCTAGAATTTTTAATTTAAAAATTATATTGGAAGTACATTTTTACTGTAAAGGATAATACTGAAGCATAGAGAAAAGAAAATTCACCTTCCCTAAAGGTTTTTAATGTCTCCTTTTTTAGAACAGAAACATTTCTTTGTGGCTCTGGAATATGATGAGGCAAGTAAGACTCCTGGAACCTCCATACACACTCATATTTTATCCTTTCCTGTTTTAGTCAGGAGCGGCTCTGCTGTGTTGCAGCAATAAACAAATCCTAAAATCTTGCTGAATTCACCCATACACATCTACTTCAGGTACAGCAACTTTTCAAGACAGCTTTCTGCCAAGTGGTGACCTAGGAATCCAGGTTGCTTTCATCCTAACACAAGACTTCCAGGGACACTGAAGCAGAAGATGAGAGAGAGCAAGAACTCACAAGTGCTCTCAATTGCCATACACTGGAAATGACAAACATGACTTCCACTGCCAGCTGATTGGCCACAGGTCTTGTGTGACCTCAAATTGACTTGTTTCTGGTGTCCAGAAGTGAGAGGAAAACGAATTATTATGAGCACTACTAGGTTTCTGCCATATTCCCTCTCTTCCCTTCTACCACAACTCACATGCTTAGTGGTGATGATTCCAAGCATCCACAACCTGTTTGTAGGTATCTCTGTACCTACTCCTGAGGATTGTCCCAAGCAGTGAGCTCTCTGAGAAAGGTTAGATGCTAAGAACTGAAAAGATCTGGATGGTTGGTGTGATATATGGAAGGGAACTAATCTCTCAATGGGTAAGATTCCCATGCTTGAGTTCGGAGAAGCCAGCAGGAACCAATTTTCATTTCTCCAAATCTGTTTACCATCTGGCTGTGCCCAATGTCATAGATGGGGAATAGGGCTCTCCATCTGGCCCCGGTGCAATGTGATGATGAGGGCAGTGCTGTTTTCTCCCATCAATTTCAATTTCTAGAGTGGAGAATCTAATTTTTACTGGTCCTTGAGCGGAGAATAGGCAACAACGCAGGAAATTTTTTGAAATACTTAAGATTTGTCCTTAGAGGCCTATGAACTTTCTATTCACTTGTTTCCAAAGTATTCTATGCATTTTTATCCCTGCTGCCTCAACTCCAGCTTTCCCACCTACCATATTTAGTTATTTATGCCCACAGTGAAAACAAATATATATGCAGAGTCAACTTCAGAAATTCTCTCCCTAAATCACTTTCCAAAGCCCCTCTTCCTTCCTCCCCCCACCCCAGACCAACTTTCTTCAACTCTGGTGAAACTGTTATAGGCCAGTCCCGATACAAAACGGGTTTCCTGACTGTGGGTCCTCACCCGCGCGCTTAAAAGGACTTATCAATGCTCTACTGCAGGCACACACGAAAGGTTAATAAAAGGTTTATTTACAAGGGAAGGGGAAATGAGGAAATGTACAGCTCAGGAAGAAAAACGGGAGACAAAGTTTTAAATGCGTCTTACCCGATCTGCTGATCTGGAATCCCAAATGGCGCTCAGAGAGCTGGCCGCGAGCCAGGAGCCGTGAAGCCAGGAGGCGAGCGAGAGAGAGAGCCCTCCAAGGCCCATGTGTTTGGTTTTTATACCAACCCTGGCTGCTTAACTCCTCCCTCGGGTCTCAGCCACCTTCCCTTTGGTGGTGATGGGATTTGTCTTTCCCAATGTCTTGATGGCTTTGGTCTGGAGTGGGGGTGGAGTCCACAAAGCCTGCGAGGGATTAGCTCAGGACATCCTTTACCCCTAACAAAACCAGATGATAATTCATGAGGCAAATAACCTGGTATAATTCATGGTTATAAAAACCTTTATTAATTTTTAATTTAATCTAGAAGTAGTTTATGAGCAAACATTTTAATTAGCCTATAAATTTCTCTTTACTAGAGTGTTTGGGTTTATCCTGAGCAGTAAGATCTTTACATTGTCCTCATTTGTCCTTATTCCCCAATTTTCTATGATTAATGCCTTTACATAGTTAAATAGTTTTTCAGTTACCCAGCTTTAATACCATGATTTTGGGCAACTATTTCCACCCCTTTGAAAACTTAGAGATTTCTTGCATGTGCCCTATCCCCCACTCTGTGGCATGCATGGTCAGATGACTGTAGACAGGGAGAAAATAGTTACCAGACAGTTTCTCTAGGTCTAAGAGGAAGTAGTATGAAACCTAGAGGAGAGTTGAAGAGGTATTTTTTTTTTAAGATTTATTTATTTATACAAGAGCTGGGGTACAGGCCACAGGTGCAGGAGGGTGAGAGAATCCACTAGAGACAGAGTGGGGAACAGAACAGGCAGATGGACCGATAGCACTACTGAGGGGAGCAACGGGCAAGACAGGATAGGTCTGCTGCGCCATGTGGGTTTCTCCCTGGCTGGCAGGGACAGCCTCACAGCGCTGCTGCACTCAAAGGCTGCGCCACCACCACCCCACAGGGGAGGTCCTAAAGAGGTATTTAAAGAGACCCAGGACCCTCTCTGCTGAGGAATTGTTAGGGGGAAATGATGTCCTGAGATAATCCCATACAGGCTTTGTGGACCCCACCCCCACTCTAGACTAAAGCCATCAAGACTCTGGGAAAGACAAATCCCATCACCACCAAGGGAGGGTGGCTGGGACCTGAGGGTGGAGTTGGGCAGCCAGGTTGGATATAAAAAACCAAACACTTGGGCCTTGGGCTCTCTCTCTCTGGCTCGCGATCGCTCGCCTCCTGGCTTCACGGCTCCTGGCTGGTGGCCAACTCTGAGAGCGCCATTTTGGGATTCCTGATCAGCGGATTGGGTAGGACGCATTTAAAACTTTGTCTCCCACTTTTCTCCCTGAGCTGTACATTTCCTCATTTCCCCTTCCCTTGTAAATAAACCTTTTATTAACCTTTCACGTGTGCCTGCAGTAGAGCATTGATAAGTCCTTTTAAGCACGCGGGTGAGGACCCACAGTCAGGCACCCCATTTTGTATCGGGGTTGCTCTACAACAGAAGCATTGTCCCTTGGAAGTAACCCCTTCAGAATCCACCCCTCAAATCTTTCTCTGCATCTTCTGTATATATATATACATACAAAACAATTGCCTTGGGCCTCCCCTGGTGGCACAGGCGGTTGAGCGGTTGAGCAGTTGAGTGGCTGCTGTGAAGCTGTCCGCAACCTCTGCAGTGCTGGTTTAATCCCGGGTCCCACATGGTGCTGCATACCTCTAGCGTCTCGCCCCACTGCTCCCCTCAGCAGTGTATTTCACTCAGTCTGCCTGTTCTGTTCCCGCTCTGTCTCTGGTGAATCCTCTCACCCTCCCACGCATCTGGCCTGTACCCCGGTTCTTGTATAAATAAATCTTTAAAAAAAAATTGCCATCTACTCATGTGCATTAGGTGGATGAGCAAACATAACCCAGTTTAGCTCTTCTTTCTCCACAGTAGTGTAGGCAAGCCCAGCACCCCAGGATTCTAAGATTACAGGAATGTGTTCTCTACATATCATAACTTTAGACTTGTATCTCCAGCGGGAAGGTGATTTAGAAAGTTTTCATTCACGGTATTTAACAACAAAAAAGGTTTACTATAAAAAGGGAAGTGTAAAAGATATAGCTAACCCAATGTAAAACAGACCATTTGAAGGATTTATTACTATCCTTTCTCCAAACTGTAGGCTTTGAGGGGTGCAGTCAGGCACACTAGGACATCCAATGAGAGAGAGGTAAAGCTAGGATCTCTGGGTTGTCAAGCCACTTTCCAACCACAATACCACACTTCCTTCCTCTTCTACTGATGCATGGAGAATGTAAAATGTCAGCAGCATGGGTGATGACAAAGGCGTGAACGAGAACAAGAGTATAAAGTAGCAAGAGTATAAAATAAAATCTGAATTTTGATGGCACTTTTAAGAAATTGCTTGGAGAGGAGTCTCTCAATATGCAATTTAAATGAATGAAACAACTTACCAGAAACCAACCATATGCTAGACACTGGGTGAAGGGGAGGGATACAGAGAATGCACAAATTGAGTTGTTGCTGTCATGTGGTAAAAATCATGACAGAAGAACAATGAAGAGGGGTGCGCAGACCATGTTGCCAAGCCCAGATCCTCTTTATAGGCTGGGGCGGCCATAGCCTTCCTTCCGCTGCTCTGGCATGTTGGCTGACAGCTCAGAGCACTGATTATCTCTAAGCATTTGACCTTGGCTAATTGAAGCCACTTCACTGGCCACTCCTCAGAAGTTATATCTGTGAACAGAGAACTGACACATTCTCACTCTTTCATATTCTCCCTTGGACTTTTACCTGGGACATTGTTCTCACTCAGCTCTTCCCTATCTTACTTCTTCTTTTCCTATGGGTTTTTCCCAAAGAGAAGTATACACAATCCCTTTCTCAGGCTCTACTTCTATAAAACACAACCTGAGAAACAGGCGTTGCCTTAGGTTACTGAGCAGTTTTCTAGATGTGTAACAGGGTGGTCCCCAGGAAAGGGGGAGGTTCCAGGTTCCCTGCCCCACTCAAAAGGAGGGTGGAGCTGAGCAGAGAGAGAAGAAGCTGAAGAGGAGACAGGAAGGAAGGAAGCAGGATGGAGCCAGAAGGAGACCTGGAGGAGGCGCATGGAGCCTAGAGACACGTGAAGAAACTGCGCTTGTCTTTTGGTCGTGGACGGGGTGACACAGATGTGGGTGAGACCCGTGGGGAGGTGACCATGGCAGCTTTTATCTTGATGTTGATTTTGCTCTTTTCCTTCCGGGCTTGTCTGGTTGTTTCTGATCCTTTTCTGTGGGTCCCCACTAAGATGCTTTAGACTTGTGGCAGGCTTTGGGGCCTTGCTCTGGGCCACTCCCATTTGGATGGAGTTTTACCCATGAGGGGACGGGTAACTTTGGGTTCTTGAAATAGAAACTAGATTCTTTGCCTTTCCTGTATTGTTTCCAAATTGTATTAAAGTACTGTACTAAAGCATTGTATTAAAGTAACAGACCACCAAATCTGTTACAGGGCAGAGAGAGGGACAGCCCAAATCCCGCAAACCTGCCTATTCTAAATGGGTTCTGCCATCCGCCGCATCAACACAAAACATATGAGACTTTAATGGAAAGGAACTTTAATACAATTTGGAAACAATACAGGAAAGGCAAAGAATCTAGTTTCTAAATCAAGCACCCGAAGTTACCCGTCCCCTCGTGGGTAAAACTCCATCCAAATGGGAGTGGCCCAGAACAAGGCCTGAAAGCCTGCCACAAGTGTAAAGCATCTTAGAATGGGGACCCACAGAAAAGGATCAGAAATAACCAGACAAATCTGGAGGGAAAAGAGCAAAATCAAAATCAAGACAAAAACTGCCATTGTCCCTTCCCCACGGGTCTCATCCACATCTGTGTCACCCAGTCCACGACCAAAAGGCAAGTGCAGTTTCTTCATGTCTCTCGGCTCCATGTGCCTCCTCCAGGTCTCCTGGCTCCATCCTGCTTCCTTCCTTCCTCAGTCTCCTCTGTAGCTTCTTCTCTCCCTGCTCAGCTCCACTCTCCTTTTTGGGTGGGGCAGGGAACCTGGAACCTCCCCCTTTCCTGGGGACCACCCTGTTACATAACCAGTAAGACACACTGCCTTTTTGTGCACTAGAGGAGAATAAGAGCCTAAAATATGGGTACAGATTTTATATCTGCCAAAGCTGCAAGCTCTGACAAAATAGTTTGTAATCTCATTTTGTTGGTTACTGTACTATAGTTACAGACAGAATTTTAGATTAAGTAGGTCAGTTTCTAGGAGATCTTCAGCCCCTTAAATAAAAAGAGAGATGAGGGCCTCCTCAGTGGCGAGCGGTTGAGTGTTGGGTTGCGAAGCTGCCTGCAGCCTCTGCGGCACCAGTTCGATCCCCAGCGAGGGTCCCACATGGCGTGACAGACCTCTCCTGCCACGCCCGCTGCTCCCCTCAGCAGTGTACTCCGGTCCTTCTGCCTATTCTGTTCCCTGCTCTGGCTCTGGTGAATTCCCTCACCCTCCCGCACTTCTGACTGTACCCAGTGCTTGTATGAATAAATAAATAAATCTTTTAAAAAAAGAGAGAGAGAGATGAAAGTATGGGGAGAGCAGAGCAGGCAGACTGATGAAGTACTCTGCTGAGGAGAGCAGCGGGCATGGCAGGAGGGGTCTGTCACGCCATGTGGGACCCTCACCGGGGATCGAACTGGCGCGGCAGAGGCTGCAGGCAGCTGTGCAACCCAATGCTCAAAGGCTGTGCCACCAGGGAGGCCCAGAATGTTTCCTTTTTAAAAAACGGTTTTTACTGGACATTTGCATATTTGCATTTTAAAGGAACAGAAACAGCAAATTTTAGAAAATTCTCATCTTTGAAAATTCTTTTAAGGCTCATTAAAAGCTGAATTTGTTCATTCCTTGGGTGTTACAAAATGCACAAATGCAGACCTTAGAATTTTGCATTTAGTACCTCTGATTTATAATAATTATTATGCAAAGAACACAGTATGATTGCTAATATATGAAAACATAGAGCAGTTACAAAGTGGACTGGAAAACAAGATTGCCAGTTTGGAATGGAAACAGAAGGAAAGGTCAAATCTCACATGCTAGGAGATGGGTTGCATTGTAAGTAGTATAGTGATGGAACACCTTGTTTCATGTAACTTTAAAAAATTTTTAATCCATTTATTTTTAAATGAGCTGCATTTTTCTTACATTGTTGTTAATTTATACATATATTTTTTTCAAATTGGGCCAAGGTAGTTGCTATCATCAGAGTCACTCCTCTAAAATAAGAAATTATGTCTAAAAAGCATCTCTCTTATTTGGAATGGTTGACAGCATCAGGCCATTAGAGCTTTAACTTAGCTGTTCTCAGCAACAAAAGACAGCAATCTAGAACTAATACTCTCACCCTACTTGAATGAAAGGAAAGGGAGAGAATAGGTCTGGAATGTGGAGTGAGGCTTGGGGGATGGCTGACCCAGGTTGAGTGACAAAAGGGCTGAGAAGCATAATACTCATGGGGGTCTGCAAAGGGAGAGATTTTGCAAAACACAGTTTTTGACATTATTGCTGAGTCAGAAAGTTTTGGTTTTTAGTGTGATGGGTTTGTGTCACCCTTTCCCAAGGCCGCGAGATGAAGTCTCATCCATTTCAAATCCATTTGAAATTACTCAAGAGTTGCTTTGCCTGATGAGGTGTTCAGTGGTTCCTCCTTTGTAGTGGAAATCTTTTGAAACCAGCCAACTAATAATGACCCCAGTGGTGATAAGATCCCTCCCCAACCCCTATATTACTCCATCATTTCTATTTTGTGTAAGAGGGTTCCTTGACTCTGCCCTTATCTGCAGTTCAGTTTCTTAAGGGCAAATACTTGACTCAAGCTGGACCAATCAGAGCACCTTCCCTACATATTTGGAATTGAGATAGCTGAGGCAAAGGAAGAACAGAAGGGAGGAGGGCGATTGATTCAACTAGTCTGTAAGGTACACCAGTGAACTGCAAACTCAGAGTTTGTAGCCTCATTCCAACAGGCAGGCAGAGAAAGAGAGAAAAATAGGCTGCGTGGACAGAAGAATGCAGGGGTTTCAGAGAGAACATAGAATCAGAGGAAACTGAGGTCTGGCTCTCTCTGAAGCCAAGCATCCCTTTATGCTTCTATGGGATATTCCTGTGGTCTTATAATACATTTGCCTAATGTCCTTAATCTAATATAACTGGATTTGTTTTTGTAATAAAAAAAATTGCAGTTGGGCATGGTGTTGTTTTTTTTTTTTTTTTTTTTTTTTTTTTAAAAACCCTCATGCTCTGTAGTCCAATTGTTTTTCTTTTTTGAACCAGGAGGAGAAAAGCATCAAATTCTTCAACCACTCAGTTCCCTCTGTATTGTGGCATCTATGTTTTAGTGTCACTCATGGAGCATGAAAGTTATGTCAACTTTGTTCCTTACCTTCACACCTGATGCGTGGGAACATTGTTGGTACATATACTTCAGTGGAGAAATTCACTTTAAAATTGACATAATGTGATTGCAAATAGGGAAGAGCACAAGAATGACCAAGTACAAAAATTTCCTCACCCAGAAAGATCTTCCAACTAGTTTTGCTACATCTTTCTTCAGATACTTAATTTGTGGTAGAGATTTTAGAAATGTATTTCACCTCTCTGGATTTTTTTCCTCATTAAAATAACTGGGTGACTTCTATAGTTTCTTGAGCTTTGCATTATTTGCCATAGCTAAATTACAGAAACAATCTTAAGTGTCCCAAAACAGATGAGTGGATCAAGAAATGTGGTATATGTAAACAATGGATAAATTCATGTCATTTGTGGCAACATGGATGGAACTGGAAGGGATAATGTTGAATGAAGTAGGTCAGGAGAAAGATAAATCCCAGATGGTGTCACTAATATGTGGACTATAGAGTAACTAAACTAAGACAAGCTTAAAAACTAATCCTTGAAAGCTGACCATAGAACTGAAGCATCTAGAGTGGGGAGAGAGGATGGATAAGAAAAAAGAGGGAAGGAAGCACAATGGACTATAGGTGATTTGGTGGTTTGTGTACCACAGTGGCAATACTAGATGGGGGTTTCCAAATATAAGCTCAATTTAAACTTAAAAAAAAATTAAAAATAAATAAAGGGCCTCTCCGATGGCACAGTGGATTAAGCACAGTGCTGCGGAGCTGTCCACAGCCTCTGCAATGTCGGTTTGATTCCCTGCTGGCCATGTTGATTCCCACATAGCACTGCAGACCTCTCCTGCCTCGCCTGCTGCTCCCCTCAGCAGTGTCTTCTGTCTGTCTGCCTGTTCTGCTCCCTGCTCTCTTTCTGGTGAATTCTCTCACCCTCCCACTCCTCTGGCCTGTACCCCAGTTCTTGTATAAATAAATAAATCTTTAAAATAAATAAATAAATCAGTAAATAAAATTGAGAGAATATGAAAGCATAGAGTATGATTCTTTCCCCAGTTGACAGGAGCTAATTAGACTCCACTGAATGTAAGAAACAGAGACTCATTCAAGTTATTTCTTAAACTTGGTGGGTTTTTGGAAGGATATACATAGACCAAGGGAATTCATCCAAGAGCTGAGGTCTGTCAGTTCTAAGAACTGAACTTTCAAGTTAGCCATTCAGTGGCAGAAGGGTGTTGACCCACTGCCATTATGGTGATTTGGTTCCTCTTTATTTCTGCTTTTACTGTGTCCGCCTCTACTGAGCTACTTGGGAACACTCTCCTCAGTCCCCTCTCTCTGCCTTATTGTTTCTCCTCATTCATTGTGTCCCCTTCCATATAACTTCACCTTATTGTAGCGCTTGAATGCTTGTGACCTATTAGAGCCCCATCTGTTCCCTGTCCTATTTAGATGTTTTTTCCCCCTCCCAGGTTCTATGGCACTTGCACTTGGTTGATTGTTTTTTTAGTTCCTCCTTTAAATTTTGGAGAGAAGTTTGATTTCTCTAGCTGACCTCTTTCAGGAAAGCTCTTACATTAGTCCTCACAATATCCTTGTTTCTATGACATAGATACTGGATATCCTAGGCCCAAAGTCATCGCTGGATGGTAGTAGGGATGATGGGCAATATGAGCCATTTGTTCTCCTAGTAGATTATGACAGCCTAGAGCTGCCTCCCCAAGAGGGATTGCCGACATGATTGACTTGTTTAACAGAGATCTCAATAAATCTCTTCTTCCCACCTTTTCCTTTCGTTTCTTTCCAACATAGTGACCTGGGGAAACCGCTTTCCAGAAATGTTCAGTCTTTTACATTTGTGTGATTTTTATTTACATGCATGCAGACTTCCCTGAAGACCTCTTGTTGCTATGATGGAGTTTTGATGAGTGGGGTACAAATGTTGAGGCTCAGTGACCCGCCTCCAGTGGCCGGGGAGCAGCCTGGGATTGAACCAGTGCTGCAGAGGCTGCGGGCAGCTTCGCAACCCAGTGCTCAACCGCTGCGCCACTGGGAGGCCCAAAGTCCACATTTTAAAAGAGCAGGTTAATTAGACCCAGGGGCGGGCAGTCTGGGGACAAGACCTGCTTTTTGCCAGAGCAAGTGGTGTGTGTGTGTGGACGGTGTCATCCTTGTATGGAATTTTATCTGTTGTAGAATCTATCACTTCTAAGGTCTGGTTCTGTTAATCTGTAAGGACTGGTGTTCCTTTGTAATTACAGACAATTCTCCATATCCCCACTTCTGGTCTGTGTGTAAGGATTTTCAATAGCCAGTTTAACAATTTGCTAATCATTTCTAGCCTCATCTCTTGTTTTTAGCCTTGTGAAGCTTCCATCCTAAATTTTCTACTCTAAGCTTCCATCAGCTAGATATTTTTTCAGTTGTATTGTGCCATATGTTTCTCAAAATGTGGGCAGTAACTCATGGGGAGATCCTTTCTGGAGTCTGTCAGGTCAATATTATTTTTAATGCTGAAATGGTTTAATCTGATAATACTGTTTCTCATGTTTACATTTGCATAATGGTGTAAAACAATGGTGGTTAAAGTTGCTGGCATCTCAGTGTGACTCAAGGTAGTGGCACCAAATTGTACTAGGAGTCACTTTATCTTCTTACCACCATGTACTTACAGTAAAAACCAATCCTCCCCTCTCCCCACAAACCAATTTTCTTTAATAATACCATTGATGGAGAAGAACATTTCTAAAGATTCTATCAAGAAAAAATATGCACAAAGCATTTTTGCATATAGTACAATAGTCTTGAGTAAAAGAACTTGGGTGATTGAAATACAACCTGAACTAGCTGCTTTTCTCATGGAATAGCATTTTTACTTATTTAAATAACTGATAGAAAGCCTATGGTTATTCAGACTTGGGCATTTGACAGATAATTTATAAAAAATACATGAAGTGAACATTCAAGGAAAACAGTTGACCATGATTAAAGTTGCAGTGAAAATTAGAATCTTGGAAAACTTGTATCATCTACAGGGGCTTATTAGTTTCCCAATATCTAAAGACTTGACTTTACTGATGAAACCGATGGTGATATTAATGAATATAATTTTGACATCACATAGTGAAATATGTCAATATTTAGATGATCTTCATAATTCAGCGAAGCAATATTTTTCCAGAGACCACTATTTTATGTTACAAAATCATGCTGAGACAGGCTGATTCACTCAAAATGCAAGACAACCAACAGCACTCAGTACCAGTATCAAGTAGTGAATACGGTATTGGACCAGTGTCAGGTCCATTCAGTATAATGTCATCAATGCAGTGAAGCAGTGTGATTTTATAACTGTCATGATGATCATAATCTCTGCAGACTATATGATGGCAGAGAGCAGGATTATTGACATAATACTGAAGCTACATCGGATAAAAGCAAAGACAGTGGCAAATTGGTATGGAAAAAGACTTTTTCAGATCAATAGCTACATACGAGGTGGAGTCTCTTGACTTGTTCTAGAAAAAAGACTATGTTGAGTACTACCTGTAGTGGAGTCACCAGATTTAAGTTTACCACAGTGCACAGTTACTCTCCAGGATCCACTCAACTTCTCCACAGGCCAAACAGGGAAATTAAATGAGGATGTGATAGGTATCATTGCACCCTGCTTTTAGCCTTTTAAGCAAGTCTTTGATGGTAATATTAATCTCTGAAGTACCATCAGGAAGGCGGTATTGCTTTTGATTTACAATCTTAGTAAAGACAGGAATTTTCTGCTTTTACTCTAGGTCAAATATGGCTTCAACGGTCAGAGCATCAATGGACAATTGCAGAATACATAAAAGAATTACCCTGGGCCGCCCTGGTGGCGCAAGGGGTTAAGACGCAGCCTATGAAGCTATCTGCAGCTACTGCAGCGTGAATTTGATCCCCAGCCAAGGAGCTACCCACGTGGCACAGCAGACCTCTCCTGACTCGCCCACTGCTCACCTCAGCAGTGTATTTCAGTAGATCTGCCTGTTCTGTGCCCCACTCTATCTCTGATGAATCCTCTCACCCCCAAACCTCTGGCCTGTACCCTAAGTCTTGTATGCATAAATAAATAAATCTTTAAAAAAAAAGAATTATCCTACTCTGAATTATCCCATCTGAGTTAGGAGGGAGTTTGGTTATGTACCCAGTCACAGCAAAATATACTCTAATAATGAAGTATATAATAAGGGGAACTCATAATGTCTGCTACAAAGTTTTATGGGGCAGTAGACTGTTGGATTCATGGATTCTGAGATTCAGGAAAGGCGATCTTAGCTTCTGCTCTATATAACCATGGTCTGGTGCTCACTTCTATTGTAGCATTTACTGTGTTTTATTTGAATGATATATTTATGTGCTTGTCTTTTGACCAAATTATAAAAGGTTGTATCTTCTTTTTTGCTTTTTGCCCTTGTGGTTCCTGGCAACAATAGTTACTCCGTAAGTGTTCACTAGCTGAAATGAATGCTTTTCTTCCCATTAATGTTTTTTGCTATTTTAGAAAACTCTTCTGGAAGTGTTAATGATAGCTGACATGTAACCAAGAGAGTATCATCTACATTCCGGATCCTGGCACTGTGCCTAGCAAATCCCAATCAAGCTCTCTTTCAGCAGTGGGGAAATGTTTCTCCCAAGGAAAAATTTGATTGGTCAGAGTCTGAATTAATTTTCATGTATATGTTAAATTTATAATTTCTATATTAGGATATAATGTTATATAAATGAATTTAATTGATAGTCTTACACTCTAAAGGAACATTAAGTCATTTATTGACACCATACACAATTGCTAAAACTTAAACTTTGACTGCTAATATTTATACAAAATTTAGATTGTTTCTTGAGAACAAAAACAATTATCAGTAGTGAGGCAAAGTATATGAATCACACTGGTTTTTCAGGTAGCAAATTAATTATCACAACAACCCCACATATAGTATCACAACCCCACATTAATTATCACAACAACCCCACATTGTTTGATCTGAAGTAGAATACTTGTGTATATTTTAAGGTCATCCAAACCCAATGATTGACTTCCCTCAGTTGCATTAACAAATAAACAAGCCTTTGATTCCCCGCGTTTGTGCACGTGGTTGGGGTAAGATCAGAAGTTACCATGATTCATTGATTTCTGGGAACACACAATATTTTATACTTATGGAGAAATAGAACAATAATAACTATTTGATTTATAGTATTATTGTTCTATATTCCCCAAACTACAAAACACCAAGAATGTTATACTTTTCAATTGTGTCACTTTAAGGTTTTTGGAAAATGGAATCACATAAAAGTTTAGCAACATTGGAAGCCAGAATTTTCCCAGAAAGCTTTTTGGTTTCCCTGGCAAGTTGCAGGTTTGAATTTGGGTCATAAATATCTTGAAGAAGCTGACTTCATGGGTTGTAGGGCAAAGTGAATTAAGCCTGTGAGAGGTAGCACATGGCTTTTCTCCATTGTGACCCACTTTATTCACCCCTCAGGAAAACATGAAATAAGACAGCCGGGTACAGACAGTCAAAGCTAGTTGGTTGTACAAATGGGCGATAAGGAAGTACAGAGAACAGATTTGTAAGGACAGGGTGATATGGAAACAAAAGCAAAGAGAAAGAAATAGGTTGTGTAGGTTGTGATTAAAGTGTCCTGTGTGAGAAATAAACAAGCTATATTCATTCTTACCAAACATTTTAGGAGTGTGATACTCATCAAATTGTATCAATGCTGATTCATGGGCTGTGCAACAACATTCTGAAATTTGTTTTTGTATTATGTGTCCAGGTTGATTCACACAGTTACTAATAAGAACAAGGGTCAGCTTTCATACTGACCAATTAATTCTATTCAGAGAAGAAATCTGTTTCTTTATCCTAGCTTAAGAGCTACCCAATTCAGGTCACTCCCAAGAACAGGCCATTGATCATATGGGTAGTTTGGTATAATCTATTATCATTATTGGAAGAACTACTCAAAGCAATTCCTCTGATATGCACAGTAAGTGACAATTAGAAATCAGTTACCCTTATCAAGCCCTTACCACTTACACTGTACTTAATTCTATATAGGTATTGCCATATTGAATCTCATAAAATTGCCATTTTCTGCTAAGGAAATAGGCTTTAAAATTTAAGTATCTTGCCATATAAGTCATATAGCTATTAAACAATAAAGTTGGATTTTGAACTCAAAATAATAATAGAAATGCTATTTTATATCTGTCCAGTATTTTGGGGTTTTATAGCATTTGTATACATTATTTCACTATCATTTGTATATATTATTTCTCTAAATCTTCCCAGACAATCTTATGAGATAGTCAGGAATTATTATCCTACTTTTACAAATGAGGGAATGGAGATTTTGAGAAGTCACTCTGCTAGTAGGTGTCAGTGACAGTATTTCAAGCTAAGTGTGCTGGTTTCAGTTTTCAGAACTTTTCAACTATTAGACAGCTGATGTCAGATGTACACATATTTATTGTGAAGTTAAATGCTATTCAGTACACAAATAAATTATAGATTTCATAATTGTGCAGATTATTCAGACCCTGCAGGCCCCACAACTTCATTTTTGCTTAATGAAATTAAAATAATAAATGAAGTGTTATCAGTGGAAATAAACATATTAATGCTTTAAATATGAGATCCAAAACCATACCTCAGGTATGATACTAGAAAGCTTATATTCTCTACTACCCATTTCATTTCCTAACCGGTGAAACATAGCTTCTCTGCAATTGGAGTGTCTGAAACACAGCTTCTCTGCAATTGAAGTGTTCATTACTAATAATTATCAAAATTATTAGATAACAAGTGCATTTATTATATTTTTAATTTATTATAATTTGGTAGTCATTTAAATTTTATAGGAAAAGCATATATATGACTAGTAAGAAATTATTTTCATTCTTTTTTTAGAACTGTCATTTTTACATCTTTGTTGATTTTGAAATATATTGAAATTGCACAATATACTACTTTAAAGGTTTCAAAGTTTGTCTTGAAATTGATTGCCTTGACAGATAAACAAAAAGTTTATATTTTAAAGCAAAGTTGGCTTTACAATGATGGGGCTGGAAGGAGGATGAAACTATGGTATAGAGAGAAGCAAATTTAGAGTTTCAATTCACCAAAGTCCTGTTGATGCTTAAATAGGAGCATTTTATTTTTTTTTTAATTTTTAATTTTTTTAATTTTTTAAGATTTATTTATTTATTTGTACAAGCACTGGGTACAGTCAGAAGCACGGGAGGGTGAGAGAATTCACTAGAGCCAGAGCGGGGAACAGAACAGGCAGAAGGACCGAGGTACACTGCTGAGGGGAGCAGTGGGCGGCAGGAGAGGTCTGCGCGCCATGTGGGGCCCTCCTCCAGTGGCTGGGGAGCAGCTGGGGATCGAACCGGTGCTGCAGAGGCCGCGGGCAGCTTCGCAACCCAGCGCTCAACTGCTGTGTCACCGGGGAAGCCCAATAGGAGCATTTTAAAGCTCACTTCAAACTATGTTTAATTTGATTTCCTCATAGGCTTGACAATTGAAAGCCTCCAATCTGTGGTTCAAATGAATAAAAACCCATTTTATTCACAAATGCAAATATCAAAGAGGCATACACACTCATGCACACACACACACACACACACATGCACACATGTGCCCAGTTACTATGTACATCCCTCTTTGTATAAAGTAAAAATTTGCAGAATATTTCTTTTTTTTTTAAATGAGATTTTTAAAAATTAATTTATTTATATATACAAGCACTGGGTACAGTCAGAAGCGCGGGAGGGTGAGAGAATTCACCAGAGCCAGAGCGGGGAGCAGAACAGACAGACTGATGAAATACACTGCTGAGGGGAGCAGCGGGCGCAGCAGGAGAGGTCTGTGTGCCATGTGGGACCCTCGCCGGCCGTCCGGCCGGCCAGCCCGGGGATAGAACCAGCACTGCAGAGGCTGCAGGCACCTTCGCAGCCCAGCGCTCAACCACTGCGCCACGGGGGAGGTCCAAAAGTAAGACATTTTAATTACAATTGACTAAAGCTGACGTCCCTCTCCATGCCAAATTCCACTGTGCCATTTTCTCTTGTTCTCAGAGATGTGATTATTCACCAGTATTTCTGGGTCCGGCTAAGGGGACGTTGACTAATGTAGTTAATTAAAGTTAACTAAACTTCAGGAGCACATTCTGGGATGTTCCAATAAAACAATTTAGAAATTACAAACTCCTACTTTGAATGTAAAAGAAAGATGCTTTCTTTTGACATCTACAAGTGCTTTTATTAAGGAGCTAAGAAATTTTTTAAGATAAGTAAAATATGGAATAAAAGTGATAAAATGTTTGATAAAACCAACTGGATGTGCTTAGACATCAAGAAGCAAATTGTGAAATTCTTTGGAGAATGGAGGTGCAGGCCTGATGGTCCTCAAGCAGAGTGGTCATGTCACACAAACAAATTTACTGTTTGGACAAGTTCAGGTTGCATATCAGGTTGCCCAAAGACATAGCCTTGCTGGTCCATAAAACACATTTGATATCTGAATCTGAATAGAATAATTTTGTTGCTCAGCAGAGTCAGGGATGGGCCCATTATATAATCTATGAATCAAAACCTCACATCTCACTGTTACCCTGACCACTACCCAAAAAGGTATTGAAATGAAACTGGCCTGCCATTTTTTAGCCTCAAGCTTGAAATAGTTGTCCTCACTTGCTAACATCTTTGTGACATTATAATGTTGCTTTCTTACTTTTTGCTTTGTTATTTAAAGGATGTTCAATACACTTCGCGATTGTGCTGGTGACTGTTTTGTTTCTTGAGCAGACCAACAGCACTGTGGCCCAGCCAGATGAGTGCTTTTTGGGCTGCAGCCTCAACTGAATGTGACCCCACAGCCATGTTGAGCTCTGTAAACAGCAGAGCACACTTGGCAGATGGAGGAAGCATCTGAGGCCAAGATTATGAGGTTATGAGGATTGTATAAACTTGCTGTTTTTTTTTCCCTGCCAGGTGTTAGATGTATGATGATTTATATTTCAATGTATTGGAAACTTTCCATTTTATCCAAAAATCTGTTTTATGCCAAAACCCTTGACTAAAGAGGAAGTTTTTAACAAAAAGAAACAAAATACCAGATTTTTATCCAGATCATTCTAAAAGCAGTATTTCCTTAAAAAGGGAGAGGAAAAAAATTCCCTGGTGGCACACTACGACCTATGAGGCTATTTGCAGCCACTGCAGCATGGGTTAAATTCCGGGTCAGAGAGCTACCCACATGGCGCAGCAGACATATCCTGTCTCACCCACTGCTCCCCTCAGCAGTGTATTTCATTTGATCTGCCTGTTCTGTTCCCCACTCTGTCTCTGGTGAATCCTCTCACACACACACACACCCCTCCCCCCACCCCTGGCCTGTATCCTGGTTCTTGTATACATAAATAAATACATCTTTAAAAAAAATTTTTTTTGACAAAAACTAACATTTAGTAGAACTCAAATCCAAGGACAGGGCTATTGGATTGTTTGATACTCTCACCAATAAAGGGAATCATAATATCATTTTGAAAAGATAGAAATGTCTTACTTATTTGATACAAAATATTGACATTGACAAAGGTAACATAAACCTCAAAATATGGCTCTGCAACATGAAAATAGACAAGATAATTAACTAGTATGTTCAACCTTCGCTGATGCTCTGATATTTTCAGTTTATACATGAAAAAAGTTGCACAAAGTTCTCAAATCAGAAGTCAGTTTTAAAATATAACATTAAAATGAAGTGTGAAATGGAAAGTTTTTTTTATATACCAACAATTTAAGAAAATGAACAGCCATGTAAAAGACTAAATTAAAAAAATTCTCCATATAAAATTATATTACAACATTGTATCTTATGTAGAGGTGATCAGAGAGCTTTCAACCAAAAATATTGCCAAAATGTTTTATAGCTATGTGTCAGGCAGTTTATTAGTACAAAATTACAGTGGCATTTCCTAGATTTTTGATGTTAATGAGTGTGAAAGGTTTTACTTTCCAGAGACCACCCCACTCACAGTATCTTCCATTCTGCAGTTCTTCTTACAAGGTGATTCACCCTCCTATTTAAATGTGGAGTCTATGTTCCTCCCCTTCAACCTTCATCCTGAGCCAATTTGTGATTTTAGTTGAAGGAACATGATGAACGTGACAGAATAATAGTCCCACAAAGAGGTCCATGTTGTAATTCCCAGAACCTGTGACTGTCATGTTGCATGGTAAGTGGGAATAAAGGTCGCAGTGAAATTAAGGTTGCTAGTTAACTGGAGATAAATTATCCTGGATTATCCAGTAAGCCCAATATAATCACAAAGATTTTTATAAGTAGAAAAGGAAGGCAGAGGAGTCTGGGTAAATAAAAACTTAAAGATGATACATGCTGGCATTGAAGGAAGAGGCCACAGACCAAAGTGTGTTGTCATCTCTAGAAGCTGGAAAAGGCAAGGAATGTATCCTTCCACAGAACTTCCAAAAGGGAGGCAGCCCTGCACACACCTTGGCTTTATTTAGCTCAGTGACACCCATTTCAAACTTTTGACCTGCAGAACTGTAAGGGAATAATTTTTTTTTAAAAGATTTATTTATTTATGTATACAAGCACTGGGTACAGTCAGAAGCACAGGAGGGTGAGAGAATTCACCAGAGCCAGAGTGAGGAGCAGAACACAGAAGGACCAAAGTACACTGCTGAGGGGAGCAGCAGGCGGCTGGAGAGGTTTATGCGCCATGTGGGACCCTTGCCCGGTGCCCGGGATGGAACCTTCGCTGCAGAGGCTGCAGGCAGCTTTGCAACCCAGCGCTCAACTGCTGCGCCACAGGGGAGGCCAATAAGGGAATAAATTTATGTTGTTTTAAGCCACTAAATTTTTGGTAATTTGTTATAGTATCAGCATGAAACTAGCATAGAAGCAATGTGACTGCCAAAGCATGTTCATAATAGGATAGAGGTGTTCACTTGGATTTTTTCAACTCTAGTCTCAATGCCATCAGGAGGTGGAGACCACATGGAGAGATCATTTGGGGAGCCAGCCTCAGTTGAGGTACCAACCCACAATCAGCACCAGCTGCAGACTCATGAATGAGTGAGCCACAGTATGACTCTAGCACCAGTCACCATCTGAATTCAGCTTCATGAAAGACCCTGAGAACGTTCAGTCTAGCTGAGCTCCACCCCACAACTGGGCGATGATAATAAACTTATCGTTGTTCTCTTAAGCCACTAAGTGTTGGGGATGATTCATTACATAGTAATAGATAATTGGAACAGTGGGTATATGTCAACGTCAAAAAAATTTATAATTTTTCTTAACTTGTTTCATTTAAAATTCTTTTTCCTATCTAATTTTATATTTATAAATTCTTATTTTCTAGAGAGAACCCCTCCAGATTACATATAGAGTTGGTCCCCCTTTAAAAAAAAAAATCTGGGCCTACCCAGTGGCACAGCGGGTTGAGTGCCTGGCTGTGAAGCTGTCCACAACTTCTGCAATGCGGATTCGATCATGGCTGGCAAGGATCCCACCTGGTGCGCAGACCTCTCTTGTCGCGCCCACTGCTCTCTTCAGCAGTGTATTTCTGTCGTCTGCCTGTTCTGCTCCCTGCTCTGCCTCTGGTGGGTCCTCTCACCCTCCGGCACCTCTGGCCTGTACCACAGCTCTTGTATAAAAATAAATAAATCTAAAAAAAAAAATTCTCCTTTCTCTCTTTAAAAAAAAAAAAATCTGGTTCTTCTCCTGTGTAGCCAGAATTTCTTGTTCAGAAAGTGATTTGAAAAGTGTATTAATATACAAGGATCTTTGAAATAAAGCAATCTTATTTTTCAGAAGCTAAAAAGAAAAAAACTTCATTAAAAAACTAACATTTAAAATGTTAACAAAAGCAAACTTTAAACGTATTTATTTATTCAAATCATCTTTCATTTAAGATCAAAAGAAGAGATAATAATTTGCATAGAAAATAAAGAGCTCCTTGAGGAGGAAGAAGATGATATATTCAACAGATGTCTCATAAATGATACTTTGCTGACAATGTTAACTTCCCAAAGTACTGTAATGTCAAGGAAATATCTGATTTAAGTTATGGTTCTTGGAACAAATCATAAAAGAATGTGTTATGTAAATAATAATATACAAATATCCCAGAATGCAGCCTGGTCCACTTAAAATATTATTTGCTTTGGGGCAGAACCAGCATTTTGGGATAATCAGCTTCAATTTCACTGGCTACATTCTCAGTTGCATTCTCTTGTGCCAGTCTTTCTGTTTCATGTCAAAGCTACTCCACTTATTTCAGGTGACTTTTAGCACAACAGAAAAGAGCTCTGGATACTGAAGTGATGAGTCAGGCCATAGAGTCAAATGAGCATTGAATTCTTGGGTTTCAGAAATGGTTTCTACAAGGCCAACTCACTTAAAAGGCTACTAGAATTGGGAGGGACTAACCTGGTTGGCTGGAAAAACTGGCCTGTGTAATCAATCAGATGGTCTCTACATGTGAATAATTTCAAAGCAGCACATCAATTTGTGGGAATTAACTGAGTTATAAATATCACCAACTCTTGATGGATAAACTCTCCCTTGGAAAGATACCACATGCTTTTGTCATTAACAACAACAAGGAAATGTCTGAAAAGAAAACAGACTTTAAAATGTTGGACTTGCCAATTTTAGATTTGTGGTTACGTACTTGAGAAACAGAAAGGATAATATATGGTATCTTATTGATTTATTCTGATTACTTGAAGAAAAGGATTAATTATGCACATTTAAATCATCTCATTGTTTCAAGTTTAGTTTAAAAATAGTGTCTTGGTTGAAAAATCCGAATCACCAAGATGGCACCCTGCTTAGGTCATATCTTCCTTGTTCCTCTTTGGAACGAATAGTCTTGTTTCCTAGCAAGGTTCAGCTAGCAAGGTTAACCTAAGCAGGAAGTTTGGAGCTGCAAATCACCCTTTACCACAAAAAACAGCCTAAGCAGGCAGCCAGAAATCCTGAGTAGAGGGGAAGCAGGGCGTAGCTTGATTCAGTATTACCAGTCCTGACCCTGAGATTCTTTCCCTCCTGGATTGTTTCCTATCAGGTTCCTTTGTGAAGTCAGGAATAATAAATCCCTTCTTTTCCTTTCATGAAGCCACAGCTTTGTGAAAGCCCTAGCAGTCTAGGTTGTATATATCAGTAGAACAAATACCTTTACAAATGTTTGCATATGAAGTAGAAACAACTATTCCCTGTACTCTGTCCCCTCATTTGTTTGTTTATTTATTTCAAATTAGAAAAGCTGAGGTTCAGGACAATTCAAATTAATTAAGGCATTTAAGATACCATCTCAAGTGAATAGGACAGTTGGATCTCAAAGTAAGGCATTCTGATTCATTGGCTAGTGTGTTTGCATTGCATTTTATTTATCTGTTTTTGTATACCCCAGGACTAGTAAGTACTCTGCCTGACACCTACTGTGTATTTATTAACTGTCTGTTGAACAAAGAGTCAGGATTTATGGCCAAAACCCATCAATTACAAGGAGAAAGATATCCTGAAAGTTGTGGGAATTTTGATGCTTTATGAAGCTCAGGAAAATCTGAGCATAAATCATTTAGGGAAGCACTGCAGCAGCCACTTGGGAATGCCCTGTTTTCTTTTCAAGGTAGAAGCTTAAGTCTGAGTGGGTTTGCAGTACAATCCTCAAGAGTCATTCATTGAATGAAGGCATTGTTTCCTTGTGGGTGTGATGCTCCATATTTCCTGCTCTGTACTCACCTTCTGGTTTCACAGTTTCAGATGGCCCTGAGGAGAACAGGTTCGCCATGAGCCTTCATGGGACTAGAGAACAGAGTATTACTCACCCACCCCCCCACCCCTATCACTGTGCAGTAGAACAAATATCTTATAATGAAATAAAAACCTTCTTGGAGACAGCCAGATTTCTGATGCCCTATTTTGTAGCTGTGCATGATACAGGAAAGTCACCCTCAAGAAATTTTAGGAAAGACTGAAAGATAGCTGACAAGCAAGGGCTGATTAGCTGAGGGAAGAATATCTTTTAATAAGTAAGACATACTGCTGTAGCAAAGTAAATCAAAGTGGTAAAGACAGACACATAGAATCTGGAGAAAGGCTATCAATAAAACAAAATTAAAAATAAAGGACATATTAACAACCAACTAAGAAAAACGCCAGCAGAGAAAAGAGAGAAACTTTGTCCTGTTTTCTGCCCTAGAATAATATTGTTGTTAAAAGGAGATCTTTTGATTAGAAGTATGTTGAAACTACTGAGCCAGTATTTTTTAATCATTGCTTTCCTTTATCTTAAAAGATAAGCAAATTAAAATGTTTAAAGGACTTCATATTGAACAACTTGATCAGTCTTTTCTCCTGTACTGAACAGAGAGGGCCTGCCAAGAACAGGAAATTCAACACCAGTAACAAAGCGATCTTGTCTTACTCTTAGAGAACTGTTCACCATTTAAGAGGTTGCCTGTTAAAAGATACTAAGAGACTCACTGTGAAGTATCATATGGTATATACATTTTGTATTACTTTATAACAGCTCAGCAAGGACAATTTATTTTTGTCTTACATTTTCTCTATTCTTTTAAAAATCTACCACATAACTTGACATTTCCTCTTTCACATCACTTATTTTTATATCTGATGTTCCTTTTCTACCTTTGCCCTCTCTTGAAAAAAAAAAAAAAAAAGGCCCCTACTCTTTTCATGTTTTGGTCTCAAACTCTCCTTTCTCCTGTTTTCCACCCAGCTGCTTTCTCTCTCTCTCTGGACTCTGTCCACTGAGCTTCTTTATGCACTGTACAGTGAGCTGTCATCTGTGTAATTCTAACCTCAGCTCTATTTTTTATGTTAGTTGCATGCCCTCCTGTTTTTCAGCAAGAAGTATATACCAAACAAGAGTAACCGTTTTAATAATGCCTAAGAGATCCAACAAGTATTGAGTAAAATCATGCAACCTGTAAATTATTTAAAAGTAGTCTGTTAGCATAATTTTATTCATTTTTCAAAACCCTGAACACGGCTACGCCGAAATAGGATTAGCTCACGGAACTCCCTTCCCCCAGCTCCTCTGCGCTTCAGATGTCTGTGTTCAGTCTCAGCTAATGTGCAAAGGGATCTCTTTCTAAAATTCCGTGGCTGCTCTGGAAAGAAGTGAAAGCTGATGCTAAAGCTGTTATGTGCCTTCCCATATTTTACAAGTAACTAAACAATTCACAGAAGACATAGAAGGACGGAAAAGAGAAATCTGTGCCTAGGAACTGATTAGATTAAAACTCGCAAATGTGCCTTTGAATGATATGTTTGGCCGGCAGCTGGGTAAGATAAAGAACGGAGGAGGGAGAAAACCAAGAAACTACAAATGCCCGAGAGCAGAGACTCATCTCCCCCAAAGATGAGTTTCTCCAGCCCAGGCTCTCTGCTCTGTTTCGCCCAGCCTCATGAGAGGTGTCGCCTGTTACTACATCGCTAATTGCAATGGACAATAAATGATCGTTTATGGGTGACCAAGGATCGAGAAGCTTCTCAGGTCTTCATTAAAACAACAGCACAATTACAACCTTTGGAGGTACGCTAATGGTTATTAGACTTTTATGTGCCCTCACCGTGTGCAGAGGCAGTATTTGCAAGTCCCTCCCTGAACATTTACTTTTATTACGGAATATTTCATGGTACACACATGCACGAGCCCTCGCGTACCCATCACCCAGCGCGGGCAACTCTCACCTGTCCTCTCCATTTTCAATTTTCGTCCTAAAACATTTTAAAGCAAATACCAAAACATGACAGATTTTAATCGTAAATATTCCAGCAAGCATCCCCAAATTATATAATAACTATACTGGTTATTGCTAAATGGACTCGCAGGACAAAATTAAGAATGAACTACTTAAGAATTAAGTAGAAAACTCTCCCGGGCTTGGGAAGCGCGAGCCGAGCGCTGCACCCGCCCGGAACGCGGCGATGATCGACAGCCCCTCGGGCCAGGTCCATCAAGTCCCCCTCAGCGGCCACCCGGGCATGCGCAACGAAGACCCCGGAGTTGCTAAGGCCCCAAGGAAGACAGAAGAGCCGGATACGGAGAGAGCCAATGAGAGGGCGCAGAGACTAATCACGTAGCCAATCCGGATTCGAGAGTCAATCAGAGCCTCCGCATTCGGCGCTCCCCACCGGCGTCCAATCGGAGAGCCGGCTCCTTTGGGCGGACTTTTCAAAACAGCGAAAACAAAACAAATCGGGGACCTTTAAAAGGTGTGATGCGACAAGAAACTATATCCTTCCGCCCACAAATTTTTCTCTCCCTCCAGCTCAATCGCGGCAAAGCCACGACGCCCCAGATTCTACCCTCCGCCCTGAATGGGAAGAGGGAGGGGTGGCTCGGCAAGCAAGAGCGAGCAGGGTAGGTCACGAACTCGCCCGAAGACAGAGGCTTAGGGGAGGGACTCTTTTTCGAAGTCCCATTGGGGAAGCGGATCCCTCCGCGGGATCACGTGCCCCGCCCCCTTGGGGGCGTCGGAAACTCACAACAAAAACAAGGGGCTCGCCGGGGCCTCGGCTGTGGCGGCGGCGGCGACCGTGCCGGTGGGGTCAGGGCTGCGCCCCGGCTGGCGGATGGGCGCTCGGGGCGCGGAATGAGTCTGGGGCTGTGAGGCCGGCGTGGCGGCGGCGGGGGGGAAGGGTCGGAGGCCGGCCCGGGGGCAGCGCTGAGGCGGCGGCCCCGACCCCGGAGACAGGTCCGGACGCCCCTGCCCTGCCCGGCCCGGTGCCCGCCGGGCCGCGACGCCGCGCGCCGGGGGCCGCGCGTCCCGGGCACGGTGAGTGGGCCGCGGGCTCCTTTGTTCGTGCGCGGGACTTGGGGCGGGGGGAGGCTGGCGCCCACCCTCAGAGCGGAGCCGCGCGGGCCGTGCGCTCTGCCGCAGGGGTGGGCGCCCGGGGCGGGGAGCTGGCTGCCGCTGGGGCGCCCGGAAGGTGGAGGACCCCGAGGCTGCTGCGTCGGTGCTCCCCGCCCCCATTTTGTCAGGGGGACTCGTTGGGGTGCTGTTTGGGCGCTGACAGCACCCGAGCTCCCGGCGCCAGAGGGTGGACGGTGCTGCCCGGCGCGGGGCGGCCGGGCGCTGTCCCCCCCAAGCCGCTGTGGGCTGCGCCCCGCGCCGCGCGCTCGGCCCGGGACCTCTGCCTCCGGGCGCGTCGGAGGAGGCGCAGCCGGAGCGCAGGGGGAGGCTCGGGGGCTGGGCTCGGGCGAGAGGGGCTTCGGGAGCGGGGCTCCGGGAGGGGCGGGGCTCGGCGTCTCCTCCCTCCGCTTCTTTGTTCAGTGGCGAGAGCGTCTCTCCCTCCTCCCTGTTGTGCGGAGCCCTCTCCCCAGAGCCTGGTGCCGCGGCCCCGGGTGCGTGCGCCCGGCCGATGTACCTGCCCCCGCGGCTTTGGCCGGGACGCCGCTCGGGGACAGTTTCCTGTTTGTGAAACGACCTCGGGGCTGGCTGGGCCGACCCAGCTCGGGCCGGCGGTCTGACCGCGCGGCCCCTCCTCCTGCCACACCTCCCCGGCGGTGGGGGAGGGTTGCCCCGGAGTTTTGGACGTGACTGATGCCCTCAGCCACTCCTCTCCGGGGTGGGCCGGGGCGCCCCTCGCTGGAGGTAATGGCACCAGGTCTTTTATGCCTTCTCTCCCCCCACCCCATCCCTCCCTCCAGGACACACTTTGATTTAACTGTGTGATGTTTTTGCTGCAGATGAAGGATTTGGGGGCAGAGTATTTGGCAGGTTGTGAAGGTGTCCAGCTCTTTGGAGTGTTGAACCTCTACCTAGAACAGGAGCAGAGATTCCAACCTCGAGAAAAAGGGCTGAGTTTGATCGAGGCCACACCAGAGGTACGTTTCCCTGGGAAGGTAACTTGCTGTGAGGACTTGGAGAGGATCATTGTTTTTTTGAGTTGATATCAAGAAAAGGCTGAAAAGTTTAAGACCCAAATCTGTCTTTCTGGAATACTAAGATAGGTCTTAATATACAGGGTTTTGCTTTTGTTTCTTAACAAGAATGAGAGTGATAACCAAGTCTAGAGAAGTGTTTCTCCAAATGTGGTGTTCTGGGCCTACAGCTTGTGGATGGGAGACTCCCTGAGAATTGTGACGTTCAGTTGTGGAAATACCCTCCACCATGAAATATTTATTTATAGTAAGCACTTAAATGACTTAAAAAAAAAAAAAAGACAAACTAGGGGAACTCTTTGTCCTTTACAAGAGAATTGGGTTATATAAGCCCTCTGAACGTGTGGTTATGGTTAACTTTATATTGAATTGCTAAAACTATTACGTGTATTAAGAGCCATGATATATATGTTTTGTATAATGTATAGACCACTCTTACTCCCATAGTCTTGAAGATTAAGGGGAAAAAATATATTATTTGAATATGTGTATCTAGTGGGAAGAAAGTCATAAACTTTGGCTCTTGATTCTCATTGCAGAATGATAACTCTTTGTGTCCAAGATTGAGAAATGCCAAAGTAGACGATTTAAGGAGTTTAACCAACTTTTTTGGATCTTGCACTGAAACTTTTGTACTGGCTGTGAATATTTTGGACCGTTTCTTGGCTCTTATGAAGGTATTTCTTCATTTTTATAAAAAAAAGAACTTCAGTTTTCTATACCTAATACCTAGCACAATACCTAGTACCCAAGGATTCAGTAACATTATTACATTCACTTGCCAAATATTTACTGAGTAGACGTTCTTAATAATCAGAATTGTGGTCTTTAGTTTCAGATATAGTGACAGATCAAGAGTACAAATTCAAACATATTTTTTCTTAAGGTAGGTTTTGTTGTACCTCTTACATACTTTTTCTTTGTGATTAAAATGAAGATGATTTTTTAGGTATTCTCTATTTAGGTATACAGTCCTCAGATAACCTTTTCATCTTCCATGGCGTTTCTGTTGGAGCCTAGATGTTTGAAATATTAAAACAATACATGTATAGCAGTATGCTAAAGGTGACCTACTATCTTTTTGATGAGAATTCTTTTCAAAGCAGAGAGTCACCCTCTTAATAACAATTACAGGCCACTGTTAGAAAATGTGGTGATTCTTCTGCCAATAGGATTGCTGTCAGCTGCTGGGTCAGTTTTCAGGGCACTGAGAAGAAAAGGGAAGCCATCTGTCCATGGCAGCTTTTACGTATGCTCCACTCTGCACAATTGAGGCACAATTTCTCTTGGGCACATTTCCACTGAGGCATGGAATGTGAAGATAAATAGATAAGATAAAAAGTAGAATGTACTATTTTTATAATCAAATATGTTTCCTTATTTTGAAAGATTTTATTTGGGAGAGATTATACTATTAGAGATTTCCTGTTTGAAATATAAAGTAGTATAACTCATTGTTAGAAACTTATATTTAAATTTTTGACCTGCATTTAAACTAAATAATTTAAATGCACAAAGTGTCTTTTTTTCTTAAAAAAGAAGAAAGATTAGGGCAACTTAAGATGCAAAATTAATGAAATGCAATTGTAGATAAGGGTAAGGACAAGGAATTAGCTTATTGTGTTCTGTTTTAGGACTGGGGACATCATTACAATATTTTTTTAAGTGTCTGCTTTGCTAAATCGAAGTGACAATTGATAGAAGTCTTTTGTTTTTTGTTTTTCAGGTGAAACCTAAACATTTGTCGTGCATTGGAGTCTGTTGCTTTTTGCTGGCTGCTAGAATAGTTGAAGAAGAATGCAATATTCCATCCATTCATGATGTAATCCGGATTAGTCAGTGTAAATGTACTGCTTCTGATATAAAACGGATGGAAAAAATAATTTCAGAAAAATTGCACTATGAATTGGAAGCTACTACTGCCTTAAACTTTTTGCACTTATACCATACTATTGTACTTTGTCATACTTCAGAAAGGTCAGTGGGATTAAAAAATTAAACTTTTGTATTTTTAGCATTACAGTAGTTAAGAGTGAATGATTGGAATGCCAGTGAATTTATATTTACTCTTCCTGCTAAACTTTGTTTGGATTTTTAATGGCAAGCCCTTAAAATCATTAAAGTCTTTGGAAGTTTAATAAATACTTTCTCATTCTTTTCATTGTCTAGGAAAGAAATATTGAGTCTTGATAAACTAGAAGCTCAGCTGAAAGCTTGCAGTTGCCGACTTACCTTTTCAAAAGCAAAAGTAAGTTGATTTCCTGCTTGCATGTTTCATAGTTTCTATTTTGAATTGAAAAAAGATTTACATTTTTACTTTTATTCCTTGCAGCCCTCTGTATTAGCCTTGTGCCTTCTCAATTTGGAAGTAGAAACTTTGAAATCTATTGAATTATTGGAAATTCTACTGCTTGTTAAAAAACATTCCAAGGTAAATGTCATCATTACTTATTCTTTAAAGCAAGTGTCCTTCCTAATGTGTTTTTTTTCCTGTGATGACTTGAACATTAAAGTAATACTGCATTTTTTCCCTGTATTTCAAATGTTGAATTCTCAAAATGTAGGTTCGACCCAAAAGTATTAAAGTGGATGGGAACTCAGTCACGTAGCCTAACTTCTTTCAGCATTCAGACATCCCTTCTGTAGTGTTCTTGATAGTTAATAATACAGTGATCTACTGTGCCACATACACATTGTTCTAAAGTGCATACTAGGGCATCCCCGGTGGCGCAGCGGTTGAGCACTGGGCTGCGAAGCTGCTCACAGGCTCTGCAGTGCCAGTTCGATCCCCGGCCCCAGAGAGGGTCCCACATGGCGCGCAGACCTCTCCTGCCACCCGCTGCTCCCCTCAGCATTGTATTTCGTCAGTCTGCCTGTTCTGGTCCCTGCTCTGGCTCTAGTGAATTCTCTCACTCTTCTGCTCTTCTGACTGTACCCAGTGCTTGTATAAATAAATAAATAAATCTCAAAAAGAAAAATAAAGTGCATACTAGTAAACACACTAATTGCATCCCATTACATTTGTGGGGCTGAATCATCACTAGTAGCATTACCAAAATAACACCCGTTGTGTTTTTCTTAAACCCCTTAGGCAAGCTCAGTCCATTTTTGCAGTCATAAGAGGTATAAAACAATAGCACAGGGTTTTTTTTCCTTAAACTAGTGCTCAAGTTGGAGAAATATGGAACATAACATGAGGTGATGTGTTCTGTTAATTATTATTCTGTTTCAGTGCCAGATAATAATACTGAGCATAAGGAATAATGAAGTTTTGTTAGAGAGGTAAGGCAGACTGAGAGGCACTATGCCTGGGAGTCTGGTTTGACCAAAAGAACCTTAATGAAAGTTTAAGCAGCAAATGCTATGGCCCGGGAGTTGGTGGGCTGGGGGGTATGAGTTTCATTTTAGGACTGACTTGCAGATAGACTGTCTAAGTGGTAGAAACAAATAGAAATAGTTATTTGAGAAATACGGATATTTAACTCAAATATTTAACTCAAGTAGTGATTTTGAAAGCAGAGCATGAAAATGAGGCAAGGGTTCACAAATCAAGATTTAGAATTAAGGATCGAGACACTATTGGTCCCATTGAGAGAATTTTGAGAGAAGTTAATTTATGTTCAAAAAATGTGATTTTAAGTAGTTTTATACATTAAGTGTCTAGTAGCTATTTGGCAGTCTAGGAAAAAACTCAGATGAGAAGTCATAGTTGGAGATTGGCTTTGAAATTTCTCATGAAGAAATAATAATTGCAACTTCTATAAGAAATAAATGGGAGTTTGCTTAGGGGTCCATTGAAAGTGGATTTTCAGCCTTGATGGTTTCCCCATTTGGAACCAAGTGAAGGGGAAGATCTGCTGGACAAGTTAAGACTCTGGTGAGATTTGCAAGAGGTTTTCAAAAAAGAGGTGGTTGAAAGTGTTGCGTTTTGATGAGAAGTCCAGTATAATGAGAATTAAAGGAAGGTCATTGGATAGTTCAGAGGTGGTGATAGTAGAGGTGGAAGGGAGTAGTTGAAAGCAGATTGCAAGAGGCTAGTACATAACTGGATTAAGTGGAAATGGAGGTCAAGATGATAGAAAAATATTCTGTTAGTGGTTAAAAAAAAGCATGAATGTGAAGTATTTTGTTTTTAACAGATAACTCCTAGGTTTTGTTATCACAAATGTCTTAGTTTTAATCTAAACCTTTTATAATATCTTCTGTGAAAATTGATTTTGTGAAATTAATTGACACACTCCCTAGTGGTGGAGGAACTATTCCTTTTTGGGAAATTCCTCTTCTCATAATTGCTATCTTCTCTATTAGCATATATCTGGTAACTGGTGTCTTAGTGTAAATGTATATTGTTAGCAATCTGAATACTGTTGTGTTACAGAATCCTAAATTGTTAAATTCCATTGCATTGAGACTGTTAGTGATTATACTTTGTAATTGATTTGTTAACAGATCTAGTGTTTTTAGGTCACTAGGAAAATAGGCAAAGCTTTTCATATATATTAAATTATTTATCCCTGTGCTGATGTACCTATAAACCAGTTATAAAATTTTGGCTGCACATTAGACTCTACTGAAGAGCTTTAAAAAATCTGATGCTCGGGTAATGTCCCATATCAATTAAATAAGAATATCTAGGGATGAGAGCTAGACATCAGGATGCTTTAATGATGACAAGGTGATTCTAAGATGCAGCAAGGTTTGGGAACCACTGTTGTAACCTTGTCTTTAAAATATTTTTCAGGTTAATGACACTGAATTCATTTACTGGAGGGAATTAGTTTCTAAATGCCTGGCAGAATATTCTTCTCCTGAATGTTGTAAACCTGATCTTAAGAAATTGGTTTGGATTGTTTCGAGGCGCACAGCCCAGAACCTCCACAACAGCTATTATAGTGTTCCTGAGCTGCCAACAATACCAGAGGGAAGTTGTTTTGATGAAAGTGAAAGGTAAGTGGGTCTCTTCATGAATCAGAGTGCCCCAGACTAAATATTACTGATTTCATAATCAAAATGGAACAATAGAATATTATAAGGCTTCAGAGAAAGCTTTGTTTCATTAAAATAATAATTATCTAGAAGTGTACTCTTTTATTAAAAACAAAACAAAATGATATGCTTTACATTACATTACTAGGACTTAAAATTGAAGGTTTATACCTTTTGACCACCATGGCCTACTGTGCTGCCTGCCACTGCCCCCACCCCTAACTCCCAGTGCCCTATAACCTACCTCTGGCAACTGCCACCAACCTGTCTCAGATTCCTTGTACTGTTTTTTTAAAGATCCACATATAAGTGAGATCAGATAGCATTTGATCTTATTTACTTATTTAAAGATTTATTTATTTATGCATACAAGAGCTGGGGTACAGGCCAGAGATGCGGGGTGGGGGGGCGTGGTGAAAGGATTCACCAGAAACAGTGGGGAGCAGAACAGACAGACTGACTGAAATACACTGCTGAGGGGAGCAGCGAGCCAGACAGGAGAGGTCTGTTTCGCCATGTGGGTTGCTCCCTGGCCAGCTGGAGATCAAACTTGTGCTGCAGAGGCTGAGGAGTGATCCTTCATCGTGCGGTGCTTAACCCCTTGCGCCACCAGGGAGGCCCTCATCTTACTTATTATCTGACCTAATATATACAATATATATAAAATATATACATAATATATAGTATAATATATAGTTATATATATTAGTTGGAGATAATCATTATATCTCTGACTTATTTCACTCTCCCCCTTTAAAAAACTGGTTATTTCCCATATCCTTTGACCTTTGAAAGACAATATAGTTAAAACAAACCAAAACAGCATGGTGGAGTTTTTAATATTAGTGTGAATTTAATATTAGTGCCCTTTTATAGAAAGAGACAGGTTAAATGACTAGGAAGTAAAGAAAACCACCACTATCAGTATTTTAATATTTACAGTTTAGATTTATTTAGTTTATCAAGTGCCATTTTCTTATTCCTGCTTGATCTTTGTGAAGTGACTTATTACTTAGTTTAAATTTGATTCTTTTATACTATAGAGATAAAGGACCAGAAGTTCCATTTTCATAGCTCACTGGCTTTTGGTTTGATATTTGTGAGTACTGATGATGCAAGAAAGACACCAAAACCATGCAATAGAATATATTTTGGCCTTACTCTATATTGGATTCAAAATACTTCTATGTTTAGTTAATGATGCTTATTAATTGGTATAATAGTTTGACAAATAGTAGTTTGGAATAAGCTCTTCAGATAATCCGTATTTTCTAATGGGATTATAATAGACTTAAGGAAGTTTTTAGAAGTTTTATTTCTGTAAAACTTAAATTTAATTATAAAAATAAATCCTAATACCAGAGACCTATTTCACAGTTTACTTTGCTTATAAAGCATTTCAGTGTATTTTAAATAATGGAATCTTCTTTGACTTCTTTCTTTCAGTGAGGACTCTTGTGAAGATATGAGCTGTGGAGAAGAGTGTCTCAGCAGCTCTCCCAGTGATCAAGAATGTGCTTTCTTTTTCAACTTCAAAGTGGCACAGACTCTGTGCTTTCCATCTTAGGAATCTAATTATTCTGTGTCAGAATTTAAGGTGTCTGTGTAAGTTTTAAAGCAATAAATGGGGGAGTAGGTAGTTTTCTGGTCTAGTGCCCCCCCACCCCCACCCCCGGCGCCCACTCTAGGCAGGAATTGCATAGACTGGAATACCTATCTTCTATTTATTATTCAGATCAGATCTGGCCTATTTTCATATTTAATCCTAAGCCATCAAATGGGTTAGTGCCTCTAAAACAGTTAACAGTACTTTAGACACTGGCACTTTATTTTTCTCGTTGGTCTTTTAGCTACTTGGGGAAGGAGGAAAGGTGCTGAAACCTTCAATTTATTACTTTTCAACAAGATTTTTAAAGATGAATAGTGTAGCTTATCTTAAACTTTTTATAAAGTCTTCAGGTGTCTATTTAAACAGATTGGGAGTGTGCAAGTGCTTCCTTAGCAGGGACAATGGATAATCTTTTAATGGTTATCTTAGCTCTTTCTCCCCTTCCCATTCTCAGAACAGAATAATGTCAAACACCTTTTTTGTTGATTTTTAAGTGATCAGTGTACTATCTGATGCAGACTATAAAGCTAGGAATTACATATTCACATTTCTGTAAACTTTTAGGTAATGTTTCAAATGAGGTTTTTCCTACAGCAAAAATAATTGACAGACTAGGGTCTTTAGTCACATTCCTAATGCCTAAGTATTGTCAAACTGTAGTATTATTTTAATGTTATTAAAACAATCCATAATCTGCTAGTTTTGCATGCACCTGTATGAAAGCAGTACAGGAAGTTGACCAGAACTTAAGTATGGAATTGATAAATGTCAATTGAGTAGTGCATCTTTTCTTATATTAAAAAAAGTCTGCATGTTTACGTTTTGTTTCCTTTGTAATTCACATTTCAGATGATACTAGTGTATGGGTGCCAAGAATGAATATGAAGTTTAAAAAAAAAAACTGTGTTTGTAGTAGTAGAGTTTGAAGCATTTCTGTGTGTTGGTACAGCCATAAAAATAGAAATTTATAAAACTCTGTACACGTGAGATTTTGTACAGAGAATTTTTTAACTTTATAAGCCGAACATGGAAATGTAAATTTTAAAAAATGTACATAAAATACTGTATTTTTTTACTTTGTGTGTGTGATAGTCTAGTCATTGCATGTAAATATAATTTATTGTGTATTCTGTATTATAAATATACGTTGATGACTTACTTTTTTACTGGTAAGTCAACATCCATTGGATGCTTTCTGAAGTGGATATTTTTCAAGTAATGACCATAATTCCAAATAAAAATAATGAATTGTATTCCTTTTTGTATTACATCTTAATTTTTAATTTTTGGGTAAAAGAAAAAATCCTTGATGTGTTTCAATGAGATGACTTGAAATATGGCTTGGTTTTCCTTCAAAATAAACCATCTATCTTGTTACCAAATGTCCTTCAGGTAATGTTTCCTCAGTAGTTTGGCCCTTAGCTTTAGAGATAATGAAAATGTATCTGTCACTTGAGAATTGACCTCTCTCTGGGGTAAACTCATTAAAAGAGTTAAGTATTAACTTGAATGCCAATCAAATTATAGTGAAAGCAAATAGGTATTGAATAAACTGGAATACTCAGGTCAGTATACTCTTTCTGCAGATCAGCCAAATTCTAATCATAAGGTTCCTTGGTGAGTAAGCATCAGTGTGTGTGTGTAGCACAGGTTCCTCATTTAGATTGATTTTATGGACCTTTATTTTCACTAGGTTAGAAAATCAGATAGCTGAGAGTGATTTTCATGTAGTCTCTCCCAGAGATACAGCATGTTTTCCTACCAGCTTAATGGAGAAGGTGCTTGAGGATGACTCCTCCATTTCTTAATAAACAGTAGACAATATATTCTTTCAGAATTTGATTTGTTGAAATATAAAAGTGATTTGAAACTTCAAATTTGAAATCCTTTTCTGTTCCTCTAAGATTTTACTGCCTTTTTTTTTTTCTTTTACTAGATGCTCATTCTGCTAGAGTCTGTCCACACATGACTTATCAGTCCCCTTTCTGATCTTCATTATGTTTAGTGTAGATCTTTTTACTGAGTTCCCAACCTGTTTATTCACAACTGTCCAACCTTAGAAATTTCTGATCACTCCCAAACCTCTTAAATGTTTATCTTGGTGGCTATGTATTTCATTGTCTCACACTGGAAACTTAGGTGATATCCTCATTTCCTGCCTGTTCACTGGAGGTCCGCATTCATCATTTACATGATTTCTAGTATAGAGCCCGACTGTCTCTGTTGGTCGTGGCTTAGCTGAGACCTGTACTCTATCAGCAGGTTTACAAAAATCTCTTTGTGGTGGTTCAACCTCCCGGCTTACTCTTCCCCTTGCTGCCTGGGTAACCTTGAAAAATGTGCACATTTGATTATGTCGCCAGACAAGTTGTTCAGTAGGTACCACAATCAGGTTAATAGGTCCTTATCATGATGTACAAGTCTCAATTGGAACACCACCTGTCTCTTGACTTTTTTTTTCTTTGCCATTTCCTAAAACTAGAAAATGTAAAGAAAAGTAACTGGCAGGGGCCTCCCTGGTGGTGCAAAGGGTAAAGTATCTGCACTATAACGCTGTCCGCAGCCACCACAGTATTGGGTAGCAGACCTCTCCTGTCTCACCCGCTGCCTCCCCTCAGCAGTGTATTTCAGTAGATCTGCCTGTTCTGCTCCCCACTCTGTCTCTGGTTAATCCTTTCAACACCCACACCTGTGGCCTGTACCCCAGTTCTTATATGCATAAATAAATAAATCTAAAAAAAAATAAGGTAACTGGCAGCTATGTGGAAGGTGGACTTAAGCAGGTAGATCTCACGGAATCTGATCAGAAGTCCTGCCAAAAATCCAAGAGAAGGACTGAATTAAGGAGGGGGAGGAAAACTGGTGGGAATTGAGAGGCACTCTGTTCTCTTGGCATCATTAGGGTCCCATTGGACCATCCAACCAGGTGGTTTTTTCTGTGGTTGTGATGAATAGAATTGAGACGACTCTTGCTTCATTCACAGCAGAGGTGGGAGGAGAAGGCTATCATTATAGTCTTGTATTTGATCCTTGATTTGGCAAGAGATTTGACTTTTCAAGTTTCAAGCCCGTCATTTCCTCGGAATGTATGCACATTTTGTTGCACTTGCAATTGTCCTGCTGAAGTGTTATTCTGCCTGGCCCCTTGGTCTCCATCCTTTTCACTCTTTCGAAGTTATACTAGACAAATAACTTGTTGCGGTCACCTGTCACACTGAGTTCATACTCAACATAACTGTAAAGGCCTTGGTGGCAAAACACTTAATGATAATTCTAACCATTGTTGTTGTCTAGGACCTGAGTTTTTCCTTTAACTCATTTCAAAACTAGACTCTAATATGTTTCTGCTTGCCTCCCACCTTGCACTGCACTCATGCAAATTTTCAACTTACTTAGGCAACCCATTTAACAGATTTTTGTTAGAACCAAGTCCATTTATTTGCATGTGTCACTTTTGAACTGACTTTTTGTAATTATTTGTACCAGAAATGGTGAGCAAGTTACTGACCATTGTGTTAGAAATCAGATTCACAATAGCCAGTGAGTCTTCCCATCCCTGTGCACAGGTTGCTCTTCCCATTAAGAGGTGGAGTCTATTCCCCTCAAATTTCACTTGGTCTTGAGCCTGGCTTTGCCTATTCAAGCATAGTGGGAGAATTTCAGCGCTTGTCCCAGCCTTGGATTTACTGGCAACTTTGCTTTTATTCCTGTTGGAAGCTAGCCACCATGTTGCAAAGAAATTCAGGTTGATTATCAAAAGATGAGAAGGCATGTGGACATGTGGAGGGAGGCTGTAGAGTATGAGAGGCCATTCTGCATATTCACGCCTCACTAAGCTCCCAGTGGAAAGCAGCACACATGAGTATCGTCGACTATAGCGTGCAACAGAGGAGCCACTAAGGTGACCCAATCGACCCACAGACTCATGAACAGCAATACATCAACGTTTTACATTTTAGAATGGTTGATTACATAGCAATAGATAACAGGTTATTATTTATGTACAGATGGTACTTATCTGGATGGTGGGATTACATGTGATTTTTCTATTGATATATCTGTAGTTTCCACTTTTTCTTGAATTATTAGTGTATTAGTGTAATAAATAAGGTGCTTAAAAAAACTTGATAATATCCTTACTTTGATTAAAATCCTTCATGCTTTCATTGCTCCCTAGCATCAAGTTCTAAGACCTCACTATGGCTTACAGGACCCTGCATGATTGGTCCTTGCTCCCTTCTCAGCCTCATTTCTCATGGCATCCACATAGGCATATCTTCTCTCTTTTTTTAAAAGATTTATTTATGCATACAAGAGCTGGTACAGGCCAGAGGTACAGGGGGTGATGGATTCACCAGAGAGAGTGGAGAACAGGACAGACTGAAATAAATACACTGCTGAGGGGAGTAGCAGGCGAGACAGGAGAGGTCTGCTGCGCCATGTGGGTAGCTTCCTGGCCGGCTGTGGATTGAACTTGTGTTATAGAGCAACCCCGATATTAAACGGGTTCCTGGCTGTGGGTCCTCACCCGCGCGCTTTAAAGGGACTTATGAATACTCTACTACAGACACACACAAAAGGGTTAATAAAAGGTTTATTTACAAGAGGAAAGGAAATAAGGAAAATGTACAACTCAGGGAGAAAATAGGGAAATAAAGTCTTTAATGCGTCCTACCCGATCCGACGACCTGGAAACCCAAAGTCACTCCCAGAGCTGGCCGGAGGCTCCGCGCTGGCCGAGCGCCCCAAAATGGAGAGAGCCCCAAAGCCCACGTGTCTGCCTTTTGTATCCACCTGGCTGCTTAACCCCACCCTCAGGTCCCAGCCACCTTCCCTTTGGTGGTGATGGGATTTGGAGTTCCCAGTGTCTTTGGCTTTGACCTGGGGTGGGGGTGGAGTCCACAAAGCCTGTATGGAATTAGCTTTGGGACCGCCTTTTCCCCCTAACACTTGTGCTGCAGAGGTTGCAGATAGTTTCACGATGTTGTGCTTAACCCCTTGCACTACCAGGGAGACCCCAGATACATGTATTTTCCAGCCAAGTTGCAGCCCTCCCACTCACCATGCTTTCACTCACTAAGGAGACTTCATGCATGCTCATCTGCCTGGAATACCTTTCCTGTCATCCTGATCTACCTTTTCACCTGTGATATCACTTGAATTACTCTCTCATTTACCCACCAACCTCTGATTTGCTAACTCCACACTAAGTGCTTGATATATAAAATGAAACTGCATAATATCCCTGCCCTCACGTACTTACGTTCTAGTGGCAGAACCAAATGATTCATAGTAAATATAATTTTTAAAGGCAATGTTTTCTTCCAAGAAATCTTTCTGAAACTCTCTGGCTCTCCTTTCTTTGTCAGTGCTACATGTTTCCATAAAAACTCTTGGCAGTAAATACTTTGTCCCCTGTCTGCTTACCTTACCTAGCTTCTTTGGGAAGGCAGGTGCTATTTATCATGTTCATTGTTGAATCCCCATCATCCATTATTGTATCTCATTTAAACTCCTCCTGCTGTTGCTGCTGTTATTGGCAAGAAGAAATTTTACTGACCATTGAATGGCTCCAGGCACTTTACATGAATTATTTAATACTTCTCACAGTCACCTGGAAAAGAACTGCTATAAGTTCCACTTTACATACAAAGAAACTAAGGATTAAGGAAGTACTTTGACATATATCTGATCAGGGCTACAATTCAAACTAAATCTGTCTTCCAAACCCTGTGTTCTTAACACAATGCTAAACTACTACCCAAATGTTGATGGTACCCTTTAACCAATTGTTGAAATGTAACCAGGGGCTGAAGCCAAACACAATGTTTCAGATGGCACTGCCTGGAGAGGGGTGGTGGTGAGGATGACTAGCCCCAGGGGAAATAGGAACAAAGTGCTGGTGGGAGTGGAGTTTCTGATAAGAAATTTCAGGGACTTGAAGAAGCAGCCCCCAGGATTCAACCGTATTTCAGCGTTTTAGGATCTTCAGTGCTTCCAGGGTCATCCATTTCTGTCCCCATCATGCTGATCTCCCAGAAGGCTGTTGTGGGCCTCTGAAGTATGTGGAGAGGCTCCCAGCTGCCAATTTCAGAGAAAACTCCAGAGGCTTTGCAGGTAGCCATGCGAACGAAATTGTTCCCAGCTTTGCTGCTGTTACAGCTTAGAAGGGAAGGACCTAGAGCTGGGCGCCTCTCTGTGCTGCATGAGTGTGGGCCTGTTCTCAGGTGGCTCAGCTGCTATTTTCAGTGTCAATTGTCTGGCGATGTGCTGGCACATCTCAGCAGCCCCAGTGAGCAGCTCCTGTTGTGTCTTATGTTATCTTTGTAAGTTGGAAACCGGCCTATTGTCTGGTTGCCACATGCTTCAAGCCCTCAATGGCAGGACGACTCTGTCTTAGGAGACTATGCATGTTGGACTTTAAAACACTGGACACTGCTTCGGGTGAGGTAAGTGGCCATTTGTGGCCTCAGTGACTCTTTGTTTTTCCTTGTTTGTTAAATAGATCCCATTATTGTTCTCTGAACCTGAGTAGTTCTTGCAATTGTGCACGTGGGTGAAGAACTCAGGCTGACTGGTAAAATATTTGGATACTGTCCTTGGCCAATTTTAGTGCCCTTTGCTGCCCTGTATCAGAATGACATAAAAGTTTTTTTTATATAAGGAAAATCCTCATAATAAACTATAGTAATAAACTATAGTATTCTTTTGTTTAATTTTTAAAGGTTTTCACCCATATAAAGGAAATATGGCTAAAATTCATAATTAAAATATCTGCAGTCACCCAGGGGCCACAGATGGTAATGTAAAAAATTCAAGGCAGTTTAGTGGTAGAGAAGATGAGGCCTCATCAGAAGCTGGGGATTTTAATTTGCCCTGGGAACTTTTTTGCTCTCAGGCTTTTAGGCCCATCCATGCCTCATTCTTTTCTTTTTTTTTTTTTTTCTTTAAAAGATTTATTTATCTATTTATACAAGCACTGGGTACAGTCAGAAGTGCTGGAGGGTGAGAGAATTCACCAGAGCCAGAGCAGGGAACAGAACAGGCAGACGGACCGAATACACTGCTGAGGGGAGCAGCGGGTGCAGCAGGAGAGGTCTGCATGCCTTGTGGGACCCTCGCCGGTGGCTGGGGATCGAACCAGCACTGCAGAGGCTGCGGGCAGCTTTGCAACCCAGCACTCAACTGCTGTGCCACAAGGGGAGGCCTATCCCCCTCATTCTTTTTGCACTTAGACTATAGTTCAACTTATCTGAGATCCACAGGCTCATCATATTCATTTGGCATTAATGTGGGTGAAACTTTGTAACAACAGAAGACTATTGGTGAAATGCTTTCCCTCTGCCTATTTTACTATTAACATAGCAATAGTCTCCCCCTTACTAAAGCATCTACTGCTTTAGAATTTTTCCGATAAATATTTCATGTGTCTGGGGTTTATCCCCTTGCCTAAACTCAAAGCTTCTTTTGAGATGAGACCATGTATTATGCTTCCCTTCTGTCTTTCAAGGGGCCTAGCATAATGCTGGGATAAACATGTCAACATTATTCTACATATATTACAACTGACCGTCTTTTCCATTCCTGATGATGCTGGAATTGTCAGGCCTAGTCTCCCAGCCAGGATCCGATTTCAGGCTGCAGGGCAGTGCTGAGCCCCAGCCGCTAGACCCCCACGGGTTGGTGTCTCACGAAGCCGCAGCAGGAACTTCGCAGATGCTCAGGCAAGCAAGCGAGAAGCGCAGGTTTGTTTAGAAGAAAAAAGTTTATTGAGGAGAAAAAGAGCAGAAATAAAGTGGGACTCCCAGGCCAGGGAACCAGGCCTGGGAGGGGCAAGGAAGCCAAAGTAGAGTCGTGTCTTAGGAAATATAGACCTTTTTTCCCTCATTATGCTAAAGCTGCCCCAGTCTCTTTGTGATTGGTTAGTTCTCGGCTGTCTCACTTAATTTGCTACTGAGTGGGGATCTTCACATTCCTTATCTAACAGGTTTCTCTTTCCCCATTTGTTGCATTTTTAAATTTATGGCCCAGTCTTCTGGATGGGCATTCCTGCATTGAAGTTAAACAGCTGCCCTTCTAATGTGACCATAAATTAAACCACTCTCCATTTCTCCAATCTCCGCCTCCCTTTACCACCTGAAGGAAACCAGGACCAGCATTAACAATGTTGTCCTTGGTCCTGGCATGTTTGTTTTTCCTAATGGAATGGGTTACTTTCCCTTGCTTGTCCTTATCTCTGAAGCCTCCCTAAATTTTTCAGAGGTCCCCTCCTGCACTATCCCTAAAACTGCTTAATAACCCTAGCTTGCCCTGTCTCACTGATTGCCATGATTCATAGTTTGTAAAGGTGAACTTCCCTGCATACAAGGATGAATTCACTACAAAGTTAGGATTTCAAATCTTTGTAGATTGGGGCATACAGGAGGCCCCTACCCCACTGTTACAATTATGTGAATAGGATGTAATGAACAGAAACACAGACTCTCTAACCAGACTGTCAGGGTTTGAGTACACTTTGGCCACTCACTATCTGCCCTGACTGGCTGTTAACTAAAGTGTGCTTCAGTTTCTTCACCTACATAAAGAGGTCAATAACATCAGCTTCCTGTGAGGGACAGGGAAGTGCACTGCCTAGAGGCCCCAGGTGCTGGGAGTGCTTTTGATACACAGACTTCAGATGACAGCCCCTTTGGCCAGCTTACCAAGAGAGCAGCCTCATTCAAGGACGCGCCCTTCCTGGGAGGGCCAGTATATAATGACTGATTGAGGTGGGAGGACACTAAACTGCGTCTTAGAGTCTGTTACCTGGACACCACCACCTACAATGCTGCCTCATGGGGTTGCTTGTGTGTTGAATGACACGATGATACATGCTAAAGTATGATTCACCAGTAAGTATTGGCTATAATAATTATAAACCTACTTTTGCCCCTACCTTCTTGCTTCCCTGTTTTAACTCAATTATTTATTCCACTACTCAACTTTTGAGCTCCTATGAGATACTAGGTTTTGTTCTTGAATGCACAAAGGATGCATCAAAGAATCAAAGCATAGTTCTGATCATTGAGGATTCCAAAGGCAGAGAAGACATATCAATTACCATGTAGTATAAGAAGTACAGTGACAGAAATATGTACAAGGCCCTGTGTTAGAGTCCTTGTTTTGAGACTGCGTGGATTCTCGAATCTTCTGTTTGGAGCTGAAAGATTATTTGGTATGATATCAGTCATTCCAGGGAGTTCCTGATGGTCTACCCCCTTTCTAGTGCCTCTCATCTCATGTTTCCTTTTAGCTCATTCCCACTTTTAGAAAGTCTTTTCATTAGGTAAAGTTTAGCTAAAGACATTGAGTATGGTGAGAATGCAAATACCTCCAATGAAGTTACACTTTAATGGGATTTATAACCTATTATATGAGTCAAGGTTTGAGCATCTATTCTCTGTGAGTGTAATTTTGGACAAGCCATGTGTGTAGGGTACTTTAGGTAGCAAATAGTATGATGAAGTCAGAAGTGCAATAGGTGTATTTGGAAATGGCACCTGTGAGTGAGAAAGGGGCAGGGAGAACCTGGGACTGTGATGCAGATCTGACATAAATTCAGACAATATGGGACTTGGGAACAAAATTCTGTATTAGATGAATTCCATGGTGGTTGAAGATGGCCAAATCTAGCACCCTGAGTGCTCAGTTGCTGGCTGAGGACTCTTCAGGAAGAGCATGGCTCCAGCTTTAATGTTGAGGTGGCTCCCAAAGTTCAGGGTTGCAGCTGGAGACTGATAGTCCCTGCCCTCCTTGTTATGGAATGGCTGGTTCCTTTTGGAAGGGAGATCTGTTTGGCTCACTTCCAAGATGCCATACCATATAACTTCTCTGAGAACTAATTTTTTAATCTGAAAAGGGGAGATGCTGAGAACTGAAAAAACTCTTGGCAAGGACACTCCATTCAAACTTCTGCACTAAGAGACTTGACCAAACTTTGAAAGACTTCTAGCAGCCTAAGGCTGTGCCCCTGAGGCAATCTTGCCCTATTTTCAGTTCCTATCTGGAAAAACTCAAATGCTAAAGGAATTTAGTTTGTTCTAGACAATACCTGACCTCCCTTTTCTAGAACATTTACCCACTCAGAATTGTGAATCTTTTTCTGTCATTTTGAGATGTGTATGTGCCTTCTGGAACTCAGGGATGTTTTTCAAGTATCTGAAATGTAAGAATCAGGAAGGACAGGGCCTGTTTCTTAGTTTCAGTGGGAGACAGAATCCTAATTTTGACAATTGCCAAATAGCAGACACAACTGGCCAATCATTTACTCTGACCAGCTTGTAATCTCCACTCACTTTACCTCCTTATGCCTTTGCTTTTTCTTTAAAACACCCAGTGACCACTGTACAAATTTAGGAATGGAGCAGTTCTTTCTCCTAGTGTCTGTTATCACAGCTTTAACTAATGTTGGGCTTTGTTCTCTGCCTCAATGCTAGGATCTGCCTTTCCTACCTCCCAGACATATGAGGAATTGTTCGGGGGAAAAGGATGTCCCAAAGCTAATTCCATATAGGCTTTGTGGACTCCACCCCCACCCTAGGTCAAAGTCAAAGACACTGGGAACTCCAAATCCCATCACCACCAAAGGGAAGGTGGCTGGGACCTGAGGGTGGGGTTAAGCAGCCTGGTGGATATAAAAGGCAGACACGTGGGCTTTGGAGATGCCCCATTTTTGGCTCTCAGCCAGCTCGCAGCATCCGGCCAGCTCTGAGAGTGCCTTTGGGTTTCCAGGTCGTCGGATCGGGTAGGACGCATTAAAGACTTTATTTCCCTATTTTCTCCCTGAGTTGTACATTTTCCTTATTTCCTTTTCTCTTGTAAATAAACCTTTTATTAACCTTTTGTGTGTGTCTGTAGTGGAGTATTCATAAGTCCCTTTAAAGCACGCGGGTGAGGACCCACAGCCAGGAACCCGTTTAATATCGGGGCTGCTCTATAACAGATTGAACAAGTTAATGAAGAAAATAAAAGTATCTATAAAGTGCAGAGCTCTTTACAAATACTCAATGTCATCAACCGGTCTTGGAAATCGCAACTTTACATAAACAAATATATAACAAAGGCAGGTCCTCAAATAGGATTGCTTTCTTCAGCCTTGGTTGGCATATATGATGTTCATATAGATGTTTTAATGAAACATGTTAAATGAGGTGACGTTATTTCAGGACCTGCTGTACAAGTTGTTAGTGTGAGGCCATTGCAGGTATTTTCCTGAGAGCAGGTTTTGAAAAATACATCAAAATCTGTTAATATAACTCTTATAAATATGTAAATAATACAAAATGGACAATACCTACAATGCTATCCCGCAGTAAAATCACAGACAACAGAATAATACTTGTCATCATTTCATTGCTTTTATGCGAATATAAAACATAATTGTGGCCCTACTCTATGTGTGATCCTGTAACCCACTTTTCTCATGAACAGTGTATTGGGGCACTAGGCAGTATCAACTGACAATGGATCCATCCTTATTTGTGATAGCTGCAGAGTATTTCATTGTATGCTTATGTGAAAGTTTATTTCAGATTGCCTTCTAATGGGTAATTATATTGTTTCTAATTATTCAGGTTTTTTTTTTGTGTGTGTGTGGGACCCTCGCTGGCGGCTGGGGAACTAACTGGGGAACTAACCGGCACTGCAGAGGCTGCGGGCAGCCGCATAGCCCAGTGCTCAACCGCTGCGCCACCAGGTGAGGCCCTATTCAGTATTTTTAACAAAAGTAGCAATAAACATTTCTGTACATACATTTCCGCTTACCCATGTAATAATTTCTTGAGGCTACATTTCTAGACGTGAAATTCTTGGGTCTGTTCTAAGGACTATTAACGTATGTATGTATCTATAGATGTATAGATGTACTTATTTATGAAGTGCAGTTGGTTTACATCGTGGTTAGTATTTTGTAGGTGTAGGCTCTCCCTCACTCAGCAGTGATCACCCTAGTGTCCCCACCATCAAAACGCTCAAAATCCACCACCACAGTCCATTGTGCTCTCTCCCCATTTTGCTCTCTCCCCTGACCCTCCCTTCCCGCTCTGGATGCTCAGCTCTATGGCCAGCTTTTTTTTTTTAAATTTATTGATTGATTTAGACAAGCACTGGGTACAGTCAGAAGCGCGGGAGGGTGAGAGAATTCACCAGAGCCAGAGCGGGGAGCAGAGCAGGCAGAAGGACCGAAGTACACTGCTGAGGGGAGCAGCGGGCGGCAGGAGAGGTCTGCGCGCCATGTGGACCCTCAGCCGGCGGCCGGGGATCGAGCCGGCGCTGCAGAGGCTGCGGGCAGCTTCGCAACCCAGCGCTCAACCACTGCGCCACCGGGGAGGCCCTATGGCCAGCTTTCAAGGGTTAATATTGAAGTTTGACTTTATCTGATCTTTTGTTTGGTTTCTCTATAGAGAAAACACATTTAAAATGTAGATACTGTCGACCTGCTCTCCTGAAAAATTGTATGGATTTTACATTTCCATCAATACTGCTTGTCAATAAGAGTTTCCTTATTTCTTTTTTTAAAAAAAGATTTATTTATGCATACAAGAGCTGGGGTACAGGCTAGAGGTGTGGGGGGTGAGAGGATTCACCAGAGACAGAATGGGGAACAGAACAGGCAGACTGTCTGAAATACACTGCTGAGGGGAGCAGCAGGCAAGACAGGAGAGGTCTGCCGTGCCATGTGGGTAGCTTCCTGGCTGGGGATCGAACTCCTGCTGCAGTGGCTTTGGACAGCTTCATAGGTTGCGTCTTAACCCCTTGCGCCACCAGGGAGGCCCCGTAGAGTTTCCTTATTTCTGTGCCACAGGATTTTGATGGGAATAGAGGAGGAGGACTCAGAAAAAAAAAAAAAAAATTAATGGGATCATTATTTTCCTAAGGGGTTCAAAGAAGATGTCACTAAGAAATGGGGGGTAGGAACATAGACCCAAAAGCTAAGCTTGGAAAATATCCTGCTGCCTGCCTTCCCTTTGGTTCCAGGCCCTGGCACACATGTGTCCTCAGCCACCAGAAGCCTGGGACTTCCCTTCCTAGGATGTGGCAGGCAAGTAGGCTCAGTGCCTCCTCTTGAACCCGGGCAGGCAGAAACCTTGCTGTGCAGTGCTGGAGAAATCCCTGCCCGCAGCTATACCTGCTGGCCTGAGCTCTTGCCCCATCTTGCACTTTAAAGAGGAGCAAGGTTGACGTGTCCCGTGAAGGAAAGGTGATCAAAGGCTAGACAAGCTGCCAACTCTCAGAAGTGGTGCTGTGCCTGAACTTGGGGCCTGTCTTCAGGAGCAGACATTTATCTTGGTTGCTCCAAGGAAGGCTTTCATGCTATTTTCTGGTGGGGCTTGGGACACGAAAGGAGGCGAGTATGACAGAGCCACATTTTACCTGCCTCCAAGTCTGTGTTAAACCAGCTGCCAGGGTTCTTCCCTTTTCCTCTTTTTCCCCCTATTATTTTTTCTTAAACTGAATACTCTTATGGAAGAAAACCTTAAAAAACTAACTTAAAAGTCATATATTATGTATTTATTCTAAAGCCACGAATGTCTTCATGATATATGTTAACTGCCGTCTGTTGTCACTGGGGGTTGCAGTTTTCACATAGCCTCAGCCAGCCAGTCTCTTTCCCTTTGCATCTTACTCTAAGGAGCTTTAGGGCACAACAGTGCAGCTGCTTAACAGCTGTTGCCTGGACTTAGGGCTGGAGCCCTGTTAGAGGTTCAGTGACATAGCTCCTTCATGTAGTTTCCAGGACTTTGAGTTCCAGGGACAGGGCTGCTCAAGGAAGAAGTGAAATGGTTTTACAAGAGGAACTTCTCCTTTGTCTGGGAGCAGAGAGAACTGTGTGATTGCTTAGCCAGAGCCAGCCCCAGTCGCTTCCTCTTGCTTTCCTTTTTTTTTTTTAATTAATTAATTTATTTTATACAAGCACTGGGTACAGTCAGAAGCGTGGGAGGGTGAGAGAATTCACCAGACCCAGAGGGGAGAGGAGAGCAGGCAGACTGACGAAGTACCCTGCTGAGGGGAGAAGCGTGCACGGCAGGAGAGGTCTGAGTGCCATGTGGGACCCTCGCCCAGCAGCCAGGGATCGAACCAGCACTGCAGAGGCTGTGGGCAGCTTCGCAACCCAGCGCTTAAACACTGCACCACCGGGGAGGCCCCCTCTTGCTTTCTTGATGGCTGTTGGAAGGACATGGGAAAAGATGGCACAGAGGGAAGCAGGCAGAGCTATCCATTTCCTCAAATCATTAATTGCCACTACTCCACTTTTTTAAAATCAATGAGATTGTCCTCTCTTGAAGGGTAAATAACCTACCATAGTCAAAGCCATACAATTATGCTCAAGAGATATTTGTTCTTTTATCAACTTGCAGAAGCTAGATAGGGTCCCACAATACCAAAGAGGGAAGTTGGCTGGACATTCAGGTAGAACTCATGTTGAAAATACTTCATGGAGTCACTGGAGTTCAAGGTCAGACCTCAGCTTACCTGCAGGCAGTTTCTTCCAGTTAATATGAAGGGATTTAGTTCTTCTGTTTTTTTTGTTTGTTTGTTTATTCGTTTGCATCCTTCATTTTTTCTGCAACTACAGAGAGTTAAGATCATCCATTACTTTTTGATTTGATTCTATTACAGAAGATTGCAATTCCCCTATGGGAACTTTACACCTTTTCTTGAAGTTCCTAAGGCCCCTACACAATAATTTAAAAATCTACTCTGCCATCCCTGAAGTGCTTTTGTATTAAGTCTTAGGAATTTGGTAGCAGTATTTTTCCAGTAGATCTTATAGTCTATTCAATGAATTGTAATTTAAAAATAGTTCAGAATACCTAGATATATCAAGCTTTTATAAAGATACTAAATGTAGAAGATACAAAGATAGCTGTGCATACTGACGGCAAAAAACAAAAACAGAGTTCAGGAGGAGGGAATAATACAGAAATAATAGGAATGTAAAAAATCATGTGGAGGCCTCCCTGGTGGTGCAAGGGGTTAAGCATCAGCACTATGAAGCAATCGCAGCTACTGCAGCACAAGTTCTATCCCCAGCTAGGGAGGTGACCTACATGGTGCAGCAGACCTCTCCTGTCTCACCTGCTGCTCCCCTCAGCAGTATATTTTCAGTCAATCCACCTATTCGCCCCACTCTGTCTCTGGTGAATCCTCTCACCCCCTGTACCTCTGGCCTACATCCCAGCTCTTGTTTGCTTAAATAAATAAATCTTTAGGAAAAAAACATGTGGCCAGAAAAAAAATGAGAAGAAAGAACCTGCAGATAAAAGAAGGGGGAGTGTGGGTATTAAAATATGGCAGGAGGATTAACTGTAGAAGCCAATGTGACCAGGCAAATTCAGCGTGGGATAGTTGTTGGAGAGAGTCTGAACTGAGAGTAAAGAATCTTGGGTTTAGCCTCAGGTCTGTAATAGTTGCTTGACCTAAACAAACTACTCTACTGCTAGGGAGCTAATTTTCCTCTTTTAAAGTGAGGGTTTTGTATTAGGTGACTTTCTGAGGTCTATGGTAGCTTTGTCATGCTCACTTCAAAACAGAAGAAAATGCTAAACGATTCAAGACTTGTCTTCTTGGGAAGGGTTTCTTAATTCCTAGACTAGAGAACTGTCATTATTTCTAGTTCTCATGTTTTTAAAGATTACATCCAGTCTATGATTCAATCGGGTCTGTTTTAAGCATTGGATTACACCCAGTCAAGTCTGTCTTGAATTTTGTTAATTTTTACTTAGAAGGATAGAACTGATAAATGATTATATAAATAATTATGGTGGGAAAGTGGAATGAAACACCTTTATAAATGGGAATGAGTACATTCAGTATGAATGCAGCCAGAAACAGAAACAGGATAAAGACCTTAACAGTCATACTTGTGAATGTGCTGCAAGTATTCCTTGGGCAGAAATAGTCACTACTTGGGCAGTGCCATTATATGTCAAGCCATGGCAGAGAGAAGCCATCTCCGGCAGGCAGCTATCAGCAGCAGAGATCTGAAGGTGGCGCCAGATGGTGCAAGCAACTTGAATGGCCAGAGGACAAATCATATCCATGTTCACCACCCAGTGCATGGACAGGATATGCTGGCCTGAAACTCTCTGGAGTTGTGTCTCATGGAGGATGGAGAGCTTAATATGTAGATGGTGGGAAAGTTTTAATAAGGAATTTGCTCTTCACTTCCCTTATATCTCGTCTCTTCTGACCCCCATCCCGTCCCCTCTCCCCTTCCCCCCCCAGCTTTAACTTAAAAACAGCTTCCAGGAGCTTCTTGGAAGATTGCCTGTGTCTTCTTCATTGTCTGTCCAGCATATAGTTGAGTGCGTGTCACATAGTAGCTACCTAACAAATGAAGTTTGAATGAGCAAGTAAACAAGTGGAGTGACTCAAGGTTTCCTCAGAGAAAAGTATGCTCCAGGACAGATGGAATTTAAAGGGCTCTAGAAGAATAGTGTAAGAAGTTATAGGGATTGGTAGAGATGCTGCCTCCGAATCCAGAGAGTTGATATCACATTGACAACACATAATGGAAGAAATATTTGGAGAATTCTCCTAAAGCGAAACAAGACAAGCAAACAAATGAATAATAATGATGAAAGCAGAATATCTTCTGGGCCCCAAGTGGGCAAAACAGACTAGGCTGTAATATTCCATGCTGGACTTAACATGGCTAAGAAAGCATAAGTCAACAGGACAAGGAGACTTGAATGGATATCAGAGAATCAGAGGTCAACTTTGCCCACGTTCACCAGTATAGGCTGGGCGCATGAAAATCCTTTCTGAAAGAAGAGACGAGTTCCCACAGTAGGAATATCCTCCCAGCAGAAAATGGATGTTAGAGTAGCCTGGCTTGACATGATCCTATATTCTCTTAGCATAAATATTATTTGATTATGGTTTAATCCATTGTTTTCTGTTACTTGTTTTTGTTTTGTTACTCGCTACCTTGTTCCCATAATTTACAGCCTATATGCAAGTTGCCATATACCAGATACTTATTATTAAAAAGTAAGTAGGCATTCTAATTTACACATTGATATCTTACTACTTTGATTAGAGTGAGACAGTCCTTGTGAAATTAGTATTCACTGAGTACACTGAAAAAATAGTTGTGAGATCTGAGAAGTTAAGACTAAGCCTGGAAAAGGATGATGATGTGTTTCACTCAAAGCTAGCACTTTTCAATCTTAGCAAGAAGTTTCACATTTATTCAAATCCCAGTGTAAACTAATGTTATATGTCCCAGGCTGCAACAGTTTTTAAAACATTAGAAGCCTGAAACCTATAATTTATTTGATTATTTTTTTCTGTGATGAAGGAATGAAACAGACAGAGCCTGTACTTCTTAGGTGAATCTTCAGGTTTGATTAATTGTAATCTGTGGGATAACAATGGAATATGACAATGAAGCCTAATGGGTACCTTCTAGGAAGTTGACTACTGAATGTGATTATTTTCTTAAATTTTATTTTATATATATTTTACATCATTCTTCATTTTTGTACAATGTATTTTTTCTACTCTCAGGTGTAGTCCCCATGAAATTCCCACCACCAATTCACCCGCGCACCATTGCCATAGTCCCTTGTGTGCTTCCCTCCCCTGTTTTGATCCCTCCCCCTCCTCTTCCCCTGCAGAACATCTCTGATTTATAATTGCCTGTTGATTTTGATTTTTTACTTATTATAATTATTTCTTTTCCTGATCACTTATTTGGTTCCTCTGCATTCCTCCTGGAAGTGAAACATCCGATAATTTTCTTTTACTTTCTGGGTGATTATTTTATAGAAGACTACTCAACACTGTGTCTGCCTTCTTCCATCAATGCATGAGGGCCCATTGTCATGTTGGAAGACAGAGCTGTGGGAAAAGGATACAGGATAGTTAAGTGTTTTTTTTTTTTTTTTAAAGATTTATTTAATTGTGCATACAAGAGCTGAGGTACAGGCCAGAGATGCAGGGGGTAAGAGGATTCACCAGAGACAGAATGGGGAACAGAACAGGCAGATTGACTGAAATACAGTGCTGAGGGGACCAGCAGGTGAGTCAGGAGAGGTCTGCTATGTGTGCCATGTGGGTTTCTCGCTGGTGGCCTGGGAGTTCTCAAACTCATGCTGCAGAGGCTGCAGATTGCTTCATAGTGCAGTGCTTAACCCCTTGCGCCACCAGGGAGGCCTCCAGGATAGTCAAGTTTTAAATATGGTGAAAGAGAAGATGGGGTGAGGTCAGAGATAGTGTGGAGGATACTGTGTTGCTGGACTGAGGTAGAGTGAACTCTGGGTATCTGTTCCTTCAGGGCGAGGGCTCTGACACCTGAGAAATCTGAGGAGCACCATTTGGAAGCACAAATGGACTGTCTTGATTTTCTCATCTGTATTAGTCAGTGTTCTCAGGGAAACAGAGACACACTGAATAGGCTATTTCAAAGAGAGTTTAATAAAAGGACTATTTTTTACAGGTAAAGGTAAACTGTAGGGAATTCTTAAGGGATGGTGCAGTGATCCAGAGCCAGAAACAGCAAAGCTGTAATCAAATTAGGCCCTAAGGGATGAAAGGAAAATCGTCATTGGAACCCAAAAGAAAGAGTTGTTTAGAAAAGGTGACTTGAGAGGGTCTGTGACTTTGGTTAAGGGAACATAGCTCTCCTCAGGGAGGAAGCCAGTGATAAACATCCTGATCTCACACTGCTCCCTCCCTCTCATCTCTGTGAGGATTCCCTTGGCCCAACCAGAAGTCAGAGAACAGGAGAACCCTGTTGATGAATTCTGTTGATTTCTGTTCCCTGGGTAGACAGCACAGTGGAGAGGATTTGAAAGTGATCTGAAGAACTGACAGAGGACACTCTGTTTTCTGCCCTCCTGTGTTTAACCACTTGCAGATAATCGTGCTGAATATCTCTAGGGAAATGACAAGGAGAAGAGAGAGAAGGAAACAGTCTGTGCCATCTGTAACTTGCTCCTCAAGAATGGAGAGATTCTGAAAACACAAATACATAAAAACTTTAGTTTTTCAGGGAAGAGTTGGATTCAGCAGGTCTCCTGGGAGTCGCTGAGATGGGTGATTGGCAATGTAACTTTGGTTGGTATCAAGGGAAGAATAATTTTCCTTCCAACTAGTTAACTAGTTACTGTGGTTTGATTCATGATCCTTCAGCTTTATGGTGGCATGAAAGCAATATGCATTCAGTAGAAACTGAGGTACTCTGTGTAATGCCAGTCAGTGCCAGCCGGCTGCAGCTCCCAGTCAGCATTTTTCACTTATGATGGGCTTATGTGGATGTAATTCTATCATAAATCAAGGAAGACCTGTAACATAATGGAAATACATAGGGAAATGAATATTCAGGTGTTGAGGAGAAAAAAGAAAAGTGGGATTAAGTGGAAAGAAGAGGTGGGGATAGGTGGCCATTTGTTGATGTAATTAAAGCTTTCTAGAAACCCTCAGCTATGACTCATTGCCCAGAACTTTGACACATGTGTAATAGGTACCCCTAGCTATAGAAAGTGTGGAAGCAAATGTTTCTACTTGGGTACACCAATAGTCTAGTTTCTGGTAGAAGAGAGAAAGGGGACTAGACACGGGATAGGTGACTACTAGTGTCCACCATCTTACAGAAAATGAAGACTCAGATATGAAAAGGAATTTGCTCCAAAATTTATAACTAGCAAGTGATGGAGCTAGAATTCAAACTCAGTTCTTTTTGACTGCAATGCAAAAGTTTTTGTTTACTGGGCTATACAGGTATACTAAGAGGTTGGTGCTGGTTTCTTAGCATGAATAAACTAGTACTAGATGCTTATTAGATACTGGAACTGGTTAAAAGACTGGTATTTTTTTTTTCTCTGTTGATAATGGTGACTTTTGGAAAAGGAAAAGCAAGCTATTTTTTAGGAGATAAATTAATCTCATCTGGCACCAGGGACACTGGATATTGGTCCCATTTTGTACTGACATATGACTTAGACAAGTCACTTACCTTCTATGTGACATTTTCTTGTTGTCTATAAAATGCAAATAATTTCACAGATGATATGAAAAGTAATGACAATATTAACAAATTTGATATCTCATGGATAAAGTGTTTCAAAGAAAAGTCTAAGACATTTGTTTTGCAACCATCCCAGACAGGGTAGGTTCATTGTGGGTTCTTGCAGATGAAAAGATAATTTTGGAGTCTTTGGTAGATTTTTATGGGCCTTTAGTACCGAATCAGGGAAAAGGACCAGGTAGGGACAAAGCAACTTGAGCCTCCCTCCTCAGAGAGACTCCACCCTTTTAGCCTTAGGTGCTTCCATTGATTTATGCACACTCCCCCTTCCGCCACCGTGTCTTTTGGGCCCAGGTGTTCACAATCAAGCTGTGCAAGATCATAGGTGGTTGCCATAGAGGCTAATGGCAGGAGAGTGTAAAAAAACAAGCCTGATTTTTAATTCATTTACTCTACAGTGTTAAACCGGTATTTTTGATCGTGTTGCTCATCAAGAACATTCCAGATAAAGGCAGAATTCTGCTCCAAAGATGAAGTAACAGTGGGATTAAATACTATTGGTATCCAAGTATCTGAAGAAATTACCATTAAAAACACAAACCATAGAAGATGACAATGCTGCCTCTTCCTCCTGTCTTGACGGACTTGCTGGGCCATAAGCAGACCTGCAGAGAGGATCAAGTGCAGAGATGATCCACTGCAGAGATCATTGTAGGGAACTTCTTCTAACATATGGGATCCTGAGGAAGCACTGTGGGATTGCAAAGCTGCCCAGTTAGTCTCAGTTCAAAAAGAAAATGTGAAAAAATACAACTGCAGCGGAGAGTGTAGGAAGTGGGGCTAAACCCAGTAGGAAATGGAGCTAAAAACCAAGGGAGACTTGTGATAATAGATCTTCATGCTTGTGATAACAGCTCATAACAAAGCAGTTTTAGAAAATACCTTGAGTTGTAGGTTTCCACTGGAAAAAGTATAATTGTTTCCTTTTAAATACTAAAGATCAGTAAGTGTTTTTAGATAGCGATTGAGATGATCAAGAAATATGGATTGCCTGAGTATGAATTCTGAATACTAATTCTGCACTTTGGGAAAGTTGCTTGGTCTTTTAATCCATTTCTTCATCTGTAAAATAGAAGCTTTCTTGGGTTACTTTGCAAGATAATCCCTGGGGCATACAGTGTGCACTCAATAAATTCTAGCCCCTATGTTAGAATGCACCTTTAGATTATAAGAATTATATAATCATTTTCCGTTTTAGGGAAGCATTGGTCTGCTCATGAGCTCCTCTCTTCTTCCCTATCAGAGACAAAATGGAAAGAGATATCCACAGAGGGAAACACCTAAAGCCTGGGTCTGGAATCAGAGAGACCAGTTTTTGAGTCCTACTGTCCCTTCTAACATGTCGCCCTCACTGAGTCACTTGACATCCCAGAATCCCAGTGTCTTCTCTGTGTAATGAAGCAATATGTCTTTTTCCTTGCTCCCTAGTCTTTGGTAGCCTGGTACCAATCTTGATGTAAATGAACTCAACCCCTTCATTAACTTCCATAAGAAATTCATTCATACTGGGCATACAATGACTTTTCCCCGTTCTGACTGTGATTCATAATGGTATATAAATACATCATCACCCAGAGTACCCACAATTTCACTTTAAAAAAAAATCTCCAGTAGATTTTTCTTTTCTCCTAGTGCCCTTTCCTGGTCCTCAGTCATTGTCCTCCTTTTCCTCTTAAACTTTCCCCCAAGGTGGCTTTTAACCCCATTCTCTCCCCCCTTTCCTCTTACGTAGAGAAATATGCCGCTTCTGCAGCAAGTCTAGGTGCTGGCCTATTGCTTTCTTCTTAATCACAACTGGCTTATCCAAGTATTTTTCCTGAAAACCATTCTCTTACCACCTTCAAAGAAGATAAATGTCCCCCTGATCACTATTCTTGAACTTCTGAACTTTTAGAATGCAGTGATTATTTTCTTGGAGAGAAAATGTGTTAGATTTTTCCATTTGCTCTTCCAGATCTGCTTCCCTAGCCTTCCCCGCACTGCTCTGTGTCCTGGGGGGTTGGCTCTTGTTGCTTGCCTCCTGGCTTCTCTTACCTCCGCTTTCTGCTAGGTCTGGCTAGTGAGAAGCAGGATTTGGAGACCAGAAGTCCCAAGGAGAGTGAATTCAGGACATTTATTCCCTCCCATTATGTCAGGCCACTACAGTTTGGATGCGTCCTCTGCCGAAGGCTCTACCCTCCTGTTAGTTGGTCCTTCCCCACACTGACTCTCTCTGGGTTCTGGAGCTATTCTCTCCCTGTGCCTTCAGGCCTGTGGGTGGTACTAGTTCCTACAACCCCCAGGAATGCTTCATTTTTTTCTTAATGGTTGCTATTACAGAGGCTCCCCGGTGGCGCAAGGGGTTAAGATGCAGCACTATGAAGCTATCCGCAGCCACTGCAGCGCGAGTTCGATCCCCGGCTAGGGAGGTGACCCACATGGCGCATGAGACCTCTCCTGTCTCTCCTGCTGCTCCCCTCAGCAGTGTATTTCAGTCAGTCTGCCTGTTCTGCTCCCTACTCTGTCTCTGGTGAATCCTCTCACCACCACACCTCTGGCCTGTACTCCAATTCTTGTACCCCAATTATGCATAAATAAATAATCTTTAAAAAAAGGGTTGCTATTATTTTGTCTACATCTCTATATTTAATCCCTTTATTAAACTCTTCTCAATTATACCTTCTGAGTGAGTACATCACTTGTTTCCAGATCCAGCAACCTAGCCATATAGTCATCTGCCCCATTCCCTCAAAAAACATGATTAAGTAACCATTTCTGGCCAGGACTGGGGAACAAAGGTAAAGAAGACATTGAGTCATTTTCTATGACTCAGTTCTGATGAGGGAAATAGCCTAGTGAACAGATGGTGACAATGGGCTGTGATAAGAGGTGTGTTTGCATTTTTGCTCTGAGCCAGCGTTTCTTAACTCATTTGGGGAGTCTACCCGAGAAATATTTTCTGAAGAGACAAAATTTGTGTTGATCATTGGCTGATGAGATGGAATCAGTGAGGTAGGTGGGGGAAGTTGAACAGGAGAGGAAGATTACTGGGAGCGGGAACAGCATTGAAAAAAATGCTAGAAGGAGGATCAAGCAAAGGGGACCAGAGTACAGATGGCCCTTGAATGACTGATGGGAGGCTGGGCCTGTTGGTAAAGGGATCTCTCACTCTCTTTGCCATGGAAGAAAATTTGTTTTTGTTTTTTTTTAAGATTTATTCATTTATGCATAAAAGAACTGGGGTACAGGCCAGAAGTGTGGGGGGTGAGAGGATTCACCAGAGACAGTGTGGGGAGCAGAACAGGCAGACTGACTGAAATACACTGCTGAGGGGAGCAGCGGGAGAGACAGGAGAGGTCTGCTGGGCCATGTGGGTAGCTCCCTAGCTGGGGATCGAACTCGTGATGCAGAGGCTGCGGATAGTTTCATAGTGCTACATCCTAACCCCTTGTGCCACCAGGGAGACCCAACATTGTCTTTATTGTGAACAAACTGGGGACCCAGAGAATGGTTTTATGTTTTAGGAAGTTCTCTCTGGATGCAATGTGGAGAATGGCCTAGAAAGCGGGCTCCTGAAGGTAGTGAGACATTTGGGAGGCTAGAGCAAAGGAAGAATAGGTGAGAAATAAGGATTTGGGCTAGGGTAGTAGCAGAGTTGAGTGGATGCCAATGTAGGACTCAAGACAAAGTCTACAGGGATGGGCTTTTTACTATAGCACTTGTAGCCACTTTCTCACTTTTTAAAAAAAAAATTATTTTATATAATTCTTACATCATTTTTCATCTTTGCACAATGTATGAATTTTCATTTTGGTTATATTCCCCATACAATTGCACCCCTTCCCTCCTTATTTTAACAGGGGATAGAGAAAGATAGGTATGACAGGGAATCGGGAAGTTCTAGCTCTGTTTATATTCTAAACTAGTTTTGTACATTCTGAAGTTCAACAGTATATTAATGTTGTAAAAGATCAAAAACATACTCTGTCAGATCTGGATATGTAACACCCCCTGCTCTCCACTCAAATGAGTTAGAGAATCCAGGCTCCAAAGGCAAACTACCAACACAAGGAGTTCTTCCTGCTGCTGGAGTGGATAATGGCTGCCTTTGCTCATCAAAAACCAGGCCTAGGATTCAGGGTGGCATCAGAGTGTGGTGAGATCAACAGTTAGTTCTGGTGAATAGCACACTGAATTAGTCTAAATCAAAATAGGAGTTAAGGAAATGGAAACTGGAGTTGTATTTACCCTTCCTGTTTCTCCTATGCCACCAAATCAGGTTTTGGTAGTGGTTGTGGTGAGGAATGAGAAAGAGAAGAAAAATGATGGTAAGACTAGGATTCTGAAGCAGTTTGCCTTAGTTCCAAGGCCACAGAGCTGAAATAAAGCTGTTGAAATAAAAATCAGAGTGCTATCCTCACAACCCTTCTCTGTGTCACCATTCCTAAGGATAACTCCTGTCTCAGGAAGAGCATTTTATCATCTTTTGTGAATTTTAGGGATCTCTCATTGAAAATAGTATAGTAGGCCACAAATTGTTACGAGGCTCATATTGTTATGGGCTCTGCCAACCCGATACAGTCCGTCAAGCTCACTTTCTTGACAACCCCAACTATAGTGCTTAGTTTTTAAAAGCAAGAATTTATGTTTGGAATTAGAACAATCTGGGTTTAAATACTGCTTCTGCCTCTTGCTACACACTTGTGACCCTCTTGGGGAAAGTTGCTGATTCCTTCTGAATCTAAATTTTCTAAGTCATAAATGTGAATATTTACATGAATCTTATGAGAGTAAAAGGGGGTTAAGCTACTTGAAGTGTGTGTGTATATAAAAAACTTGGCTCAGAGTAGGGGCTTAAAAGATGGTAACTTTTAATAGCTGAACAGTCAACTCGAGAGGGAATGGTCACATTAGGTATTATACTTTATTTTAGTCAAAAGGCCTGGAAGCGATTGAAATTAGGAAGCCAATCTGGGTCATCCACTTAGGCTGGAGAGCAGGGGCAGCCTTCAAGAACATTGCTGTAGGCTTGGGGTGGCTTTTGTCTTGAAGAATGATGATTAACTGTGGAATGTTGACTGGTTCCTCTACAGTGAGGATTGTTACGTGTCTAGTTTTGAACTGGACTGTCTGGTATTTAGACTTTCTGTCCAGGAAATCAACTGGGAAATCACTGTGATAAGCATATGGGAAGGAAGTGTCTCTAATTTGGTGAGCTTTACTTTTACAGTGTTATCCCATGACTTTATTAACTTTTGGACCTGCAGAAGCAAATGCTATCATTCCATTTGGCTCTTAAACATGAATCTGATCCCAACTAATCTCTGAATTATTTATACATTTGCAAAGTCACAGAAATGTTGATTATTTCCTTTTTATAAAAGCACCTCTTTTATTGGACTTTCCAACATGCCATGTGCCCTTTCTTGTTCCTTACTTTCTGATAACAGAAGAAGCAAGGGCAGTGTATCAGTCAAAAGCAAGGATTCTAGAAGCAGACTGCTTGGTTTTGGTCGAGCTCCACTATTACAGACTGTGTTACCTTGGGCAAATTACTCATCCTCCTGTGGCAGAGATTTCTCATGTGGACCATAAAGACTAATCATAGGATTGTTGTGAGCATTAAATGAGTCAATATGTATTGCACATAGAGCATATTTGGGTAATAGTGCTGTATGTATTTGTGTCAGGAACTATTTTAGATATTTTCAATCAATCCTCATGACACGCTTCTGTGTAATAACTATTTTTATCCACATTACATAGATGAGGAACCTGAGGCTTAGGGCGGGTAACTGGTGTGAGGTCACATAACTAGTGAGTAGTAGAGAATTAAACCCAGGTTTGTCTACTTCCAAAGTCCATGATTTAAATCACTACTTACCCTGATTCTCAGATGAGGTATTTTGGTTTTGTTTTTTCAGATGTTGTTTTTAAAAAATATATTCTTCTCAAACATAATTGGCAATTTTGTTGATGCTATCTGGCTATCTTAAAATAGGACCTCCTTTGTGTCCATGTGGACATTCAAGATGAAAGTGATGGGTGGAATGAATGAATTCCCAGAAAGTACATTGGTAGCAATCTCAGGAATAAACAGGTTAATTTCTTCCTACTTGTCTTTTGACTTATTGCCTCAGTCTTGGTTATATCCTAACTTGATTCCAGCTGGCCTCAAAGCCTACAGTCTTATCCCCTTCCTCTAAGTAGAAAAGGGAGTTATCTGGCTAAATAAGCTGCTTCTCAATTTTTTGCCCTAATCTACCCCCTAAAAATGGAAACCACCTCCCAGAAATCTAGGAGTGGGGGCATTGTTTAAGGCAGTGTGTTGTAAGCATAAGATTTCTTTGAAGGCTCAGATTTTATCATAAAAAGTTACCAAATTTCACTCTGTATTGTCTTTCCTTATTTTTTTTTCTTTTAGATAAATGTTTTACTTAGGAATAATTTGAGACTTACAGAGAAGAAGCAGGTACATTAAAGACAGCTGCAAATGCCTTTCACCCAATTTCCCCTAATGTTATCATTTCATATGACCACACTATTACATGTTAAAACCAAAAAGGTCAACATTTATACATTACTATGAACTAAACACAAACTTATTTGGATTTCACCAGTTTCTTCACTAATATCTTTTCTGGCCCAAGTTTCCCACCCAGGGCATCACAGGACATTTAGTTGTCATATCTCCTTAGTCTCTTCTGGTCTCACACCAGGGGGGTGGAACCCCACCTCTTGGATGGAGGAATATGGATATAGTATTATTACTTGAAATTCTTATATAAGGAAGATTTGTCTCCTTCCTTTTATGTAGGGATTAAATCATTTATGTTTGTCTTGCTATTGTTTTAAGGTAGAACAACACTTTTTACCACCAATCTACAAGTGGAGTTGATTTCCCAGAACATATGTATCCTGAAGATGCTTCTGCTTCTTTGCAGATGGGTTTTGAAGCGTAAACAAAACCCAGGCCTGACTAGGTCACTTCCTTTGAATCACAGGTAGACCTCAATAGGTGAGAATGAAAGAATAAATTTATGACACACACTGATGATCCATAAACATCATCAGCTTTGTGGGAGAGTAAAGATGTTTGACTCTAATACCAGTCAAATAACTATTCCCATTTCTCCTTTTGAAATTCCTTAATGCACATTAAATTTTTCCATATTAAAACTGAATGCTAGAGGGGAAGGTGATTCACCTACTTTTCAAGGTGAAGCTAACTATCCTCTCAAAATATGTTTTTAACAACTCAGCAGCCTTTACAATGTAATAAAACAGGAGAGGGGGAGCAGTGCCTCTTTAAAATACTAAGCCCACAGGGAAGGCCTCCAGGCATCCTGGCATCCTTAGACTTGTTTCACCTGCCAGAAGTCACCATTCCTTGTAGAGCTAAAGTAGCTTCTAGGCATTCTCATTGGGTCTGCACCCAGGAAGTAGGAGGGCCTTTGAATATAAAAAGAAGGAAGTCAAAGGCGGCTGTTGACTGCTCTGCTTTTGGGTGTGGTCTAGGGCTGGTCTGGGGGAACTTATTTCAAAGTTTTGCAGATTTAGCGCCTTACCAGGTTTTCTGACGGTTGGGCGGTTTGGGTGGAAAGAACCAAACTTCTCATAGCTTTTGAGGGGAATTTTGGTTAGCTCAGTAAAAGTGAAAGGTGAAGGAAGGAAAGGCGAGAGAATCTAAACAGATTGAGGAACTTGAAAGAAGGCAAATGAATATTTGTGTGCAAACCGAAAATACCTCATAGGTCATGACAACTTCCTGAAATTAGCAGACATGTCTTCTCTTCTTCGAAATAGAGACAGGAGAAATTTTTCTATTTGGAGATTCTAAAGAGAGTTAGTTCTTGGAGAAGCTTAAGAATTGAATTTTGAAGTTTGAGATTTGTTCTCTCATGCTCAAATCTTTCTGAACTCACCTCTTCAATGAATTCTACGTAGCATAAAAACTCTCAGCAAAATCACTTCTAGCTAATGCTACAGTTGTAGGAAACTTTTAAAAGAAATACATGGGTTTAAAGCATCTATGCTTAAAGCAAACTCAGTAATCTTGCTTTCATCATGAGAACTCTCTAAATACCTTCCTTCTAGCTTTTTGTTGGATTCCCAAAGTTTCTAGTGGAGAGAAACTTCTAATAGCAGAAAGTGAGGGGAAAAAAAGCACCTCTCTTCCCTGCTTCAGAGACTATAAGTTGGATCAGCTTAGGTGAAAGATACAGGAGGAAAATGTAATTCTTTCAATCAGCCTACTTGAGGGAATAGTCCATCAAAAACTTGAGGGAAGAAAATGTTCTCTGGGGTTTGAGTGAAGGATAGAACTGAAGTGAACTTGAAGCGTCATGTAGCTTCTGAGCTCTGACTGGGCGGTTAAGGTCTTAGTAACATTCATTTTGAAAGCAGCTGTCTCATCTGAAGATTATATAAGACCTGTAGAAATGAAACTCACCTTTTCACCTGGATGTGCGGGTTGGGGAAATGTATTACCTCACTTTGGGCTCCTCATTCAGGGAGAGATTTGCTCACCCAAAAGCACTCTTCTGCCAGGTGACTGGTCAGGAGAAGCTTTGCAGTTGGGATGAGGAGGAAACATCTCGTTAGAGGGCAGTAACCAAGAGATCTGAGGATGTTTGCTTGAGCTTGTGGGACAAAGCATCCCTTATAGGGAAAGGGAAGGGTATGGGAAGATGGACTCCACAGGGTGAATGAAGCTCAGGGAGAGCAGTGGGTGACTGCCTCATGGAGTGCCTGCGAGCAATGTTCTGATGACTAAGTTTTCGCCTTAATTCTGTCATTTCCATTGGTGGTAAAATTGTTCTGCTTTCAGAAATTCCTCAAACTGATGCACTAGTAACTTAACTCTCTTAACCAAGAATTTGGTTAAATTTTCAAGTGCGAATTCTACAGCATAAAGTGTATGATCTGGGTACTTCTAGTACTCTTTATGTAAACTTCTATCAACTGCTATGACACAAGGGAAAGGCAATTTCTATATATAACTTCACTTCATCTAAAAAAATACTCCAGTGGATTACTGGGCAGAGAAAACTGATCTCCACAGCAAACTAAGAGTGGAGATACTGAAAAGCTTATCTTTCCTATTGAGAGATACAGGGCAAAATCACTTTTTCCCTATTAATCAATTAAGGCACTCAACCACAGGTCAGTCCTCAGAGACTCGCTGTACTTGGGGTTATTGCATAGACTTCTGGATGGGCACATTGCTCTAGGTATCAACCTATGTTATGATGATGGGTTAGAAGACACCACTATAAACCACAATTGGAAAGTTGGGAGGAAGGGTTGAATAAAATCAAGCTTCTCAAATGTCATCTTGCTCCTAGAACAGACATTAGTGCAAAATCCCTGCTAATGATTGCCTAAAGCCATTTCATCTGTGGAATTGGCCTTGATGCGATGTGCATTCAGCCTGATTTCTAGCCACTGGGTTCATTTCAGCCCTAACTTGTGCTTACATTGTCCCTTAAGCCTTGTTGGGGTTCATTATTTAGAAGCTCAAACTGACTATCCCTTAGGGGATGGCCTTAAGTAAGTTGCTCAGTTGTGTCAAGTCGCTTAGGTTCAACTCACTTTTTTTGGGGTTTCTGCTTCGCTTAGGATTCAGTATTTACCTAGAGCTTCTAAACGTCAGGGTGCTTACTTTCCCAGGAAACTGACTGTAATCATATATTCTTAGTACCAAATCTACCTAAAACTGTCCTTAGTTGAAGACCACCTTCTAATAAGCCACACAGGCAAATAGTAAGCAATGAAAGCGGGGAGGTGACAGGAAAATGGTGAAAGGTGAGAACGTAAGGATAGAAGTGAGAACCTCGTAAACTAACAACTGTGCCTCAGGGCGAAGCTTCTTGTCTTTGGAGGGATTTGTTAAAGATAAGCTGATCTATGGTTATCAACACCCCCAATCCCCGTGAATCTACATGTAGGTGAGCAATATTAGATGTATTTCAAGCAAGTGGTATTTGAATCTCTTTGTAAATGAATTAACTGGGCTTTTTATTAACTGGCCACTGGCCTCTGTGGCTATCACCTGAGGCCTTGATCGTGTTGCTGCAGAAGCAGCTTGGGAAAGCGGTCGGGGTCACACGTGCCTGATTGTGGACACCCTGAGGATGGGTATGCACATCTGAGCCTGGCGGCCAGGATAAAAGCTGCGGCAGCTGTGGCAGTGAGAGGATAAGCAGTGTTTCTACAGAAGGGAGAGATCATGGACCTCCCCTGGTAGCACAGGCGGTTGAGCGCAATGCTGTGAAGCTCTCTGTAGCGGGGGTTCAATCCTGGCCAGACTGCGATGGTCCCACATGGCTGGGCAGACCTCTCTTGTCTCGCCTGCTGATCCCCTCAGCAGTGTTTCGTCGGTCTGCCTGTTTTTTTCCCCCGCTCTGTCTCTGGTGAATCCTCTCACCCTCCCATGCATCTGGCCTGTACCCCGGTTCTCGTATGCATGAATAAATAAATCTTTTTAAAAAAAAAACGCTTTAAGAAAAGGCGAGATCATGAGATGGCTGGTCAGAGAATGCCAGAGAGCCCAGAGAAAAAGCGTGAAGATTCACTGGGGGCTGGGAGGCTTGGTTGCTACGGGCCTCCTTGCCTTGCCAGCCTTCAGGCTTGCCACTACAGTTGCATATAAAGATTTCACAAAAGTGGAAGAGAAGCCTGCTCTCAGAGCAGCAGGGGAGCATTATGCAGAAAACCTTCAGTAGCCTGCTGGCCAAAGAATATCCAGGGAACTAGAACAGTATTGAGTGGCGTCTAAATATTGAATACTTCTCCTTATTGAAAGATGGTCACTCAACTTTTCCTTTAAAAATAGTGTCTATTGAGGAAGCCACCTCAAGTTTATGGGTGTGGTTAGAGTTAACTTTTCTGATTCTCAGACTGCCCCTGGAAAACTCCTTCTCTAGACCTAATCTTGATTAGTGTATGGGAGATCTAAAATCAAATTCAGCTGACCACATGCTGAATCATCTTACTGTCAAAAGTCTGAGGTCTTAAATGGGATGGTGTTGGACTTGGAGAAAATGTTCTTATAGGGAACAGGGAGCTTGGGCCTTCACTATGGTTCAGAACTGTTTTGATGCATAGAGCAAAGCAGTTGCTTAAGAGCCCTCCTGGGGTCCTCCCTGGTGGTGCAAGGGGTTAAGGCACAGCACTATGAAGCAATCCGCAGCCTCTGCAGTACATGTTCCGTCTCTGGTCAGGGAGCTATCCACATGGCACAGCAGACCTCTCCTGTCTCGTCTGCTGCTCCCCTCAGCAGTGGATTTCAGTCAGTCTGTTCCCCACTGTCTCCGGTGAATCCTCTCACTCCCCACCCCGCCCCCAGCAGCTCTGGCCTGTACCCCACTTCTTTAAAAAAAAAGGAAAAAAGAACCCTCCTGGGCATCTAACTCATCTGACTCTCATGGCTGGTGTCTCTTCCTCCAGAGAACCACTCCTTTAAAAGCCTGTGGGTGAGTGCTGTGGTGGCCAGAGGTTGTCCAGGTCAAGCAATTTCCTTTTTTCAACTCTGAAAATAGAACTATGGTCATGAGACCAGGGATTGTGGTTGCAAACAAAACTCCTTCCTGAAGCTGCTTATGTGGGACTGGTCTGAAGACAGCTATAGTCAACACTCAGAACAAGCAAGCTGGCAAAAACAAACAAACAAGCAAGCTGACCCTAGATTTGAGTCACACAGCAGGGAAAGGAGAGGGAGGGGGATCAAAAGGGGAGGAAAGTACAGGGGAAGGTGGTGATGGGACATGGGTGATATGGTGGTGGGAGAGCTATGGGGACTACACCTGAGACGAGAAACTAATTATTGTACAGAAATGAACAATGATAGAAAAAACCTAGTCAACAACCCGGTGCGGAACACGCTGGGAACTGACAGCCACCTGTGCCTAATCAATGGCAACTTTCCACAGAAAAGGGTGAGGGCATTCTTGACTGGTAATTAGAACACTTTCAAGTTGGTTTTTTCTTTGAAATAACTTTGGGGAAAAAATGAAGTAGTCTTCAGTTTGGTGTTAATTTCTCATTACAACGTCCTTTCTGTCTAACCTGGGCTAAATCTTACTGAAATACACGATAAATCAAATTTGAATAACCTATTCCAAAGTATGAAGTGTGAGGGGAAGGAAGATTCCCTTCAGTATCAGGAAAACCCTGTAGATGACAACAAAATGAAGGTTGCTTCATTGATATGAAAGCTTGGTGGAAGGAAGAACAAGTTTCACCATGATGGGGATACTTGGGAAATTCCAGGATGGCTTTTGTCTTGCTAAGAGAATTGCTTGTGCTGTTGGAAAGTGTCTGCTTTAGCTCTGCCAGGGCTGCCTCAAGAGTTTGGAACTATTGGTTCCAATCATTAGAACCAGTAACTCTTTTCCTGGGGTGGAAACGCTTCCAAAAAGCCCCTCAGACTGAGCCACTGTCCTGTTTGCAAGTTGGAGGAAGAAGCATGAGATAATAACCTGACTGCACTCTGATATCTAGAGGGGTGCTTTTAGGATGAGAGTCACATAACTTTTTGTCCTTATGTAGGGGGATCCTTTCCACTTTGCGACTAGAAATTAGGAATGTGGATTTAATCTCTAATCACCCTTTGTTCCTTCTTCCTGTTACATCCTCCTCATGGTTAACCATTGCCAGGAATACAGTAGAAGCCAGTTAACTTGGAAAATTGTTACATCCCTAATAAAACTCTGTGCCCCTTTTGAGGTTGACAGTGACATCAGAAACATCTATCGATTTCTGAGAAAGAGTCCTCCCGGGAAAGTTGAACACTTTGTCTCATGTTGTCTACACCGCCGTGCACCTCCGTGCAAAGACATTCTCATGGTTCAGAGTTTGACTTTCTAGGTGAAGCAAAAGACCCAGTTTGGTTTCATCTTCCAAACTGATAGCTCTGGCTAAATTAGCGCTGTAAGGTCAAGGGATGGTTTTAAGGTCATGTATACTGTTTATCAATGAACAGATCGTTTGAATGAAACCAACTTCATTTAGTTGAAAGTGTTGGCAATCATACTAGATGACTTTTTTCTTAAAATACTGCATTCTGTGATTGTAACTGTGTGATTGTAACATACCTATATAAATTAAAGGTGGAGATTATCAGATAAATAGGTCTGGTCTCCCAGGTGTGGATCCTCAGTTTAGTTCTTTCATCTTTTACTAAACCCTGAGTTTGTTTCACAGTGGTCAACAGCTGCCACTGAGGTTCCTGAAGCTGCTTGGTGAATTTCTGGAGGGATCTTTAGATAATTCTTTCAGTTGACCATGCCAACAGATACCTGATAATACCCTTTTTTTCTCTGCCTGGGTTTTAGGAACTGCCAGGGATATGAGATATGGTGTAAACCAATCTTGCAAACTCTCCTGGCTCTAAAATCAAGTTTTCACATTTCCAAGAAGCCTCAACTAGTGAAAGAATTTGTGGAAAGCTTCTAGATCAGTTTGCTTCATTCTTTAGAGAACTGTCTAGATTCTAATGCTATCCAAGAGACATCATGTAAAACGCAAATAAAAGCCATGCGTCATTTTAAGAGTTAAGCAGCCCTGTTAATCAAAGCTTGTTTTAACCCAATATATAAAAACATTTCAACATGTCTTGTAAAAACAATATATAACTAATGAACATATATTTATATCAAATCTTTGACATTTTTTCTGCATTCAGTTGAAGTGCTTTGTTGTAGACAAACCCCATCTGATACTTAAGGGCTAGTGGCTGTCCTGTTACATTAGAAAAGGTTACTTGAGGCCTACTACTCCTCTTGAATTTTATTAGCCATCTAATTAGATATGTTCTAATTGACTGGAGTGTTGCTTCGTTGTCAGTTGAGTGCACATATTAAGGGAAATTTCCAAGAACCAGAACATAGTCACTTAAACTATTTGCGCTTTGTGTTTATTGCTGTCCTGTCCCAGCAATATGATCACCATGCACTCTCCTAGCAACCACTTTGATTATTGCTGGCAAACTCTGAATTCGCCATTCCATGTGTACCCAAAGCATACTTTAGTATAGTCTGACTATACCAAGCACAAGACACTGGAAAATACAAGCAGGTCTTTCAATATTTTCCAAGTTGAGTTACTGGTATCAAGTATTGAACATCTCCCAGGATGTCCCCGCCCTCCAACTCTCATGGTGGGAGGAAACATACCTCTGTTACCCTCAAATTAAGCTTGGAGTGTGCTTTTCAGAGATGTGCTCTGTTAAGGAAATGCCTCATAAGTGAACAGTATAGACCTTTTTAATTTTCTTGGCCTGGGATGATATTGAGCCTGTATCAAAGGACTTAATGTAAGTAGATAACAAAATGAGTAGTTCTCTTAGAGAGTAGTGAGGACTCTTGACAACACTTCCTTACTCAGTGTTTTCTAGGTTAACAGGTTGAGCCTGGATTGGAATTTATAACAGCTGGGCTGACTTTTCCCAGGAGTATTCACTGAAGACCTCTAACTAGCAGGATGAAGCTTTCAGTTTGGGGAGCAGGAATGTGAAGAAATGGGTCTTTCTCCTGAGTTGTCAGAATTGAGTCTGAGAAGCATGAGACGGAGTCCCAAGCTCAAGCTAGGCTGCTTTGGGACTATCAACAGCTCTTGAGGCAGCCCAGGGTGCCAATCCCTGGTCAACCATGATGGGTAGCACCGGCCAGCAATGCCTGTCACTACCAGTCACTAGTGTTAACATCTCTCCATGAGTTGTTGGCCCACACCAACAAGCGGCTCTTTCAGGCATCAGGCTCAAGACCTGGTGCTCCCTTCAGGTGATGTTCTGGGCAGGCCAGAGGCAGGTACAGCCAGCCCAGCCTCTGCCAAGCTCTTTATCTCCTCTGTAAACCTTTTCAGCTTTTCTTTGAGGGTCAACTGTTGGACAGTTGAAAGCGTCCAGTCTAAGCAAGTGAGTCCAGTGAGTTTGAGTAAGCAAGCCAGAGCAAGTCTGTGTAGGAGAGCAGCAGCCCAGTCCCAGCAAGTCCAGCGAGTCCTGTCTGAGCAAGTCGGAGTGCGGGAGGGCAGCTGTCTGAGAAACAGTCCAGTGAACCAGCGGGCATGGTCCCAAGCTGGCTTCTGTCCTGTCTTCTAGTTTCATCCCCCACCTGCCAGTCTGACTGGACCATTTACTAATCAAAACGCACATCTGATCGATCCATTACATGATCCAGGCACCAGATCCACTGGGTCTCTCCACTGTTGCACCTGGAGGGAGCCATAGCTCGGGATCTTGTCCCTCGAGGCTCCCGGGGAATGCATGCCATGGGGCGGTGTGGTAGGGCACGGCTTCCTGTCTTCACTGCAGGCCCCTGCCTCAGCCTGAGGCCAGTGGGGTCACTGGTGGTGGCCAGTAAAATACCCACCTCTTGCTGCCACTTGCACTGCCCAAAAACTGGGCTCAGGAGCCAAGCGCCTGAGCCCAAAAAGGGGGTGAGGTGGTTCCAGTTTCAATACTAACTCTTGCTGGGGAAAGTGACTAAAAGTTACTAATTCCAGCTTCACTGAGGGGGATGGACCTTGTGTAACAAGGACTAGGACAGGTGAAGCTGCTTAGTCTATCAATCTGGCCAGCCCGGGAATGAACTTGTAGGTTGTCTGGTGTGTGTGCCTTGGGTAGCTGAGGTTTCAATGCTCATATTTGTCATTCCTTCTCAGCAGCAGTGAAAGCAAGTCAGCTGGAAGTACCAAAGGGTAGACACCCAAATTCCTACCCATCTGCCACTTCAAAGTAGCCTCTAGTGAGAAGAGGGGCTCCAGGGGAACTTGCTAGTATAGAAGCCCACCAAGGTCTGTGGGCATCTCAAGGTCGATCCATAAATAGGATGAGAGAAGCAGAGTTCACCTGACCCTCATCCTGCAGGTGGATCTGCAGGAAGACCACCGGGGCACAGCCCCTCACCTGGAAGGCTCCTGCCTTCTGGCTTCAGGACTGCAAAACAAAACTTGCCACAAATGGACACTTTTCTTTGGCTCATTCCAAACTTGGGCCAAGGATTCAGACTTCGAAGATGCCTGTGGGTAGTGGCTCCCAGATCTTGGCATCCTCATTTGGCCACAACCTAGAGACCACCCTGCCTGGGATAGGGCTCCTGAATGCAATTCTTACTCTTCGGACCTCTACTCTGTGGTCTCCTGTCATCCCTGGCACCACTCTATTAAACCTGGTGGGCAGGTAGGTGAGGCTCACCTAATTTCTAAAACTGACTTCCTGTTTGATAGGAAGCTTCAGGTGTACAATATAATTCAATATTTGTATATACTTTAAAATGATAACCATAACTGGTCTAGTTAACATCTAGTTACAACCTGTTTTTTCTTGTGAAATAATCAAGATCTACTGTTAACAACTTCTCAAATATGCAATATAGTATTGCCTATATTGCCATATTCATTAATCCCATGGCCTATTTTATAACTGCAAGTCTATCTTTAGACAGCCTTCAGTTTTGATCCCTACCCTCACCTCTGGCAACCACCAATCTGTCACCAGATCTATTAACTTGATTCCACATGAGATTGTGCTGTATTTGTCTTTGGCTTATTTCAACTTGTATAATGCCTTCAAGGGTCATTCATGTTATACAAGGCAGGATTTCCTTTCTTATGGATGAATATCATATGTATATACACTGTTTTTCAGTTAGTGTTTTGTTCGTATTAAATACCCAGATTGGGATTGCTGCATTTTGTATTTAACTTCTTGCACTTCATACTGTTTTTCCATAGTGGCTGCAATTTATATCCCAGCAGCAGTGTATGAGCTTTCTCCTTTCTCTAAGTCATTGTCAATACTTTTGACAGTTAATCTAAGCAGATATGAGATGAAAATCTTGTTTTTTGACTTGTAAGTCCCTAACTGATGTTGAACATCTCATGTATTTGTTGCTATATCTTTAGGAAAAATGTGTATTCAGATCCTCTACCCTTGTTTCTACTGAGTTGTGAGCTCTTTATATATTGAACTTTAACCCTCCATCAGATAGTTTGCAAACATTTTCTCATTTAGTAGCTTGACTTTTCATTTTGTTGATGGCTTCCTTTGCTGGACAGAAGATTGTTAGTTTATAGTTCATACTTTTGGAAGTGAGAACCAAAAACAAAACCAAAACTTTGCTAAGATCAGTGTCAAGAAACTTGTTGCCAGGCCTCCCGTGGTGGTGCAGGTGGTTTAGCGCAGCACTGTGAAGCTGTCAGCAGCCTCTGCAGTGCCAGTTGGATCCGGCTGGCCGGCGAGGGTCCCACATGGCTCGGCAGACCTCTCCTGTTCCACCCACTGCTCCCCTCAGCAGTATTTCATCAATCTGCCTGTTCTGTTCCCCCTCTGTCTCTGGTGAATCCTCTCACCCTCCCGCACATCTGGCCTGTACCCCAGTTCTTGTATAAATAAATCTTAAAAAAAAAACAAAACAAAAAAACTTACCTATTCCTTTAGGAACCTTACAGCTTCAGGTCTTAGTCACATCTTTAACCATTTTTAGTTTTTGTGTATGGTATAGGTAGAGGTCAAGTTTCATTATTTTGTTAGTGGCTTTCCAGTTTTCCCAGCACCATTCATTGCGCAGATTCTTTCCCTCACTGTATATTCCTGTTTCCTCTGTTATGGACCATGTGCACATAGGTTTATTTCTGGACACTCAATCCTGTTTCACTGACCTATGCCTATTTTGTAGCCATACTGTTTTGATTCTTTAATTGGAAACCAGGGTCTGTGATGCCTCCAAAGCTTGAAGATTGCCTTCACTCTTCAGGGCACACATTACTAAGTTACCTTAACCTCTGAGAAGTTATTCTTACAGGTAACACTTAATTTGTGTGTTCTTCCAAAGATAGTTTACTCTGATTTGAAGTTCTTTAAACAAACGATGGCTCCTTTTACTTAGTTTTAGGGCAGATACCCTATGTTTTTCCCAAGCTAAGCATTGGCCACTGCCCCAGCCATAAAAGTCTTGTTTTTGCAAGCCAATTATGGTCTTGCGCTAATGTAATGTGATTAAAAGATGAAATCCAAAGACTGGCCAGATATGAGTGCAAAGGCAATTCTTACCATATTAATAGCTCTTACTTACTGAAACAAGATACCTACAAAGGTGGTTCTATCTCAGCAATGGCAAAAGACCTAAATAAGATTGGTATCTCTTTGGCCTGACTTAACACTTAGCAGGCTGAAAGAAACTTAAGCTGCTGTTTTCCAAGATGTCAAATAATTCAGTTTGTCACCTCAGCCAAGTAATGCTAACAGATTCTGTGACAACTGGAAACTTACAGATGTGGGCAAATGGGTAGTGACCTTATTCAGTAATGAAGTGTCCTCTAATAGCTACTTAAATCATTGCCATGAGTTATGGGGGTTTTTCTTGCACTTTACAAACCTGGAAACTTGGAATTGGGTTTTACCAGCTTGTCTTCACTTATTAGGTACACATGAAGTGCCAGAAACTTCACAACTTGGTTGTAGTTGCCGTGTCTCTTCAGTTCTCTGGGGATACCTAAAACTTGAACTCATACATCTTTTAATTCATCAGAGTTCCAAAGCTTTATGAAGCATTAGATTTGCATCTTTTCTCTATCCATCCCTATTGTTGAAATTGTTGAATTTTTTCTTTAAGGTTCTACACCTCATAAGGGTGAGGAAGATTTACAGATCAACAGCTAATACCAGTTTCCATAAAATTTCAGGACTACTGAAACAACGCCATGTCACCCCAAATAATCCATGCAATGCAAGTGTTTCGAAAATGTGAGAATCTCTAAGGTTGAAGCCAGGTTTACTCAGTGTACTTCATAGTAAATTTCCCATTACATGCTGCTGTTCAAGTTCTCATATTCTAGATAACATTGCTCGTAAGGTCAATTCAAAGCAAATTTTTTTTTTCTATACTAGATCATGTAACAGGCCCCTTGGTGTTCCTCGAGTATTCTCATATTTTCATGCTCACAACATCTACTCTCCAACCCAACTTTATACCATTTATCCCATCTCCTCACCTATTGTTTGAGTACAAATTCCTATCTTTAATCCAGTTTTACCACTGCACTTCAAACTCGAGTTGGGTATCAGTCGTTCTAGTTCTCCCTTATGACTAACTCTAATACATAGATATGGACAAGGAATCATGGCAACAGTAGCTAAGCCTGTACACCATTATTCCGAATGCTTCCTGTATACTGCTTCACTTAGTCCTTACTAGTCGATTACCTGATAGGATATTTTCATTTCATAGAGAAATGATGCCCAGAGGTAGTCACTTCTCAATCTCTCAACCTAAGAAATCGTTCACTTTAGGTTGTCCTCAAGTACCTTTATGTATACTATACACTTGTCTTCCCTTCATCCCATTTGTTTCACGGGGTTTGTTATCCATGGCTGACATAGTCCAAAACTATTATATCCGCAACTTTCATTGCAGTATATTCTTGCAATTGTATTTCATTTTCTTATTGTACCTAATGTACAAATTAAACTTTATCATAGAAAGAATAGGTACTGAGCCCTTTCTGTACTACAAGAGGTGTGAGGCAATCACTGGGGGGCTTGTAACATATCCCTCAGGGACTGATTACCATATAGTCACCTTTAACATGCCTATAAAACAACTTCACACAGTAAGGCTTGATATTTAAAGGATAACAATAACTACAATATTAACTTGAATCTCTAAAATAAACCAAACTAGTCAGGTAGATGTCATTCTTGACTTGCTCAACAGGAAGCTACATATCTTAGGGGAAAAACAATCACTTTCTGTATCACAAAGTCCTATCTGCTTACACTGCTCTTGTGTACATTGACTCAAATGTCAATTATGAGTGACAAGGAACTTCTACCATTATGGAACAGAAGCTCATGGTGTGGCAAGGTGACTGGTTAAATAGCATGAGCTTAGTCATGGGCCATTTGCATCAGACCAAATGACCAAAAAGAGAAAAAGGCAGAGTAAATCTATCATAACTTGGAACATAATCTTGCTGTGTCTCCTTGTGTCTTTACTCCATCTAATGGATATCTAGACTGTTCTAATAAAGTCAAACCAGTAAATGGCTGCTGCTTGTCACACGATTAACTCATGTATGTACTTAATTCCCTTAGTAACATCTGGATTGACTTAATAGAACACATGTGACTTAGTGAAGCAATTCATACCTGTCACCTGATAAACTCAAGCGCATATAGAAATCTTACCTTGTGATATGACATCAGTTTTCTGCTTCAGAATTATTTGAGAAAGCTTTTAAGCACTGGCCCACTGCCAGATAAATAACTCAGCTATTCAGTTCAACCAACTTTTATAGATTATGCTCAGAGGCATAAAGTCCAAAGTCTAAGACACTAGGATTTGAACCCCAGGCCTAGTTCCAAATCTAGATACTGGGAATCCCTGGTGGCCTAGGGGATAAGTTTCATTGATGTCATATCAGTGTTATCATCGCTAAGGCCTGAGTTCAATCTCTGGCAAGGGAGCTAACCCACATATGGTATGGCAGAGCTAGGTCTCACCTGCTGCTCCCCTCAGCAGTGTATTTCAGTAGATCTTCCTGTTTTGCTCACCACTTTTCTCTGGTGAATCCTCTTACCTCCTCCCACCTCTGGCCTGCACCCTAGATCTTCTATGCAAAATTAAAAAAAACCAGACACTGCCTCCCTTGCATGAAGAGATGATGGGGTGATAGATGAACCCTCATTCCTGGTTCCCTGTGAATTGCTTCTCCTACTTTTGGATAAATGGTTAGCACCATACACTATTACAGATAACTAACCCAGTTGTATCATCGACCTTGTCCTCCAACTTGTTTGTTCAACATTTTCCACTTCAGCTTAAGATTATTCTGTTGTCGTATGGACAGCTAATCTGTTTTCACCTTTATTTTTTCACTTTTTCTTTTGCTTTGAGTTTTCTAACTTCTGCCTTTGTTAACTTGTCTTTTTTCCCCTAAGTAATCTTGTAGTAGCTGACTTAAGCCTTTCTGATAAACCTGGACCCTGTGTGAATCAATGTATCTGCTTGGCCCTTATATTGGAAAGGCAGAGCTTGGATGAAATAAGCATGAAGGTAGATTCATGACTTCTAAACTTCACTGTCCTCTGGGAATAGTGTGAAACTGAGGAGTAGCTTCTAAAGTTTCTCTGTCTATGCCACTATGGTAAGTTACCCCTCTAAAGTGGGACTATCTAAACTTTCAGCTCCAATTTTCCAGGCAAGTCAGCAAGAAGTCATGATTTCACAACTAAGTTGAGCTTTTTTTCTACAGTCACTAAGCACCCCCTGTTGGAAGATGCGTTTAAAGCACTGATTGGAGATATGCCCTATTTTAATGCTTAAGTTGCAGCACCTTGTGTTTAATCCTAGACACACCTGTCTAGCCCTTGACCAAAGGCCAAGGTTCTGCAAACACTAGGCCATGAAGTTAGACCCCACTATGTCCTCTCCCTGGCTTGACCTTTGCTTTGATACATATTCTCCAATCTCATTGTTGGGGTGTTTACTAGCCTGAGTCTCTTCCCAAGGTGATGCTTTTAGGGTTGGTATTTATCAACACCCCTCCTTCCCACCTGAGACTAGCTATTCTCTTGAACAACTATTTGCTCAAGATATTTGAGAGGTACTCCTCTGGTGGTGCAGGCAGTTGAACGCAGCACTGTGAGACTCTTGGCAGCCAGTTTGATGCCGGCTGACGAGGATCCTACATGGTGTGGCAGACCTCTCCTGTTGTGCCCGCTACTCCCCTCAGCAGTATATTTCGTCAGTCTGCCTGTTCTGCTCCCCACTCTGTCTCTGGTAAATCCTCTCACCATCCCGCGAATCTGGCCTGTACTCTGGTTCTTGTATGAATAAATAAATATTTAAAAAAAAGATTTGAGATAGGATAGAGCTGAAAATTTTGGACTTATGGAAGCCCAATATACTGGCTTGATTGGTCTTCAAAAAGCAATCAATTTTTGCTCTGCAGTACCTTACTTTTAGTTGGAAGTTTTCGAGTGAAACTAATGGGACACAGGAGTAAAATGGTTAGCTTTCTAGGCAGTAGTAATCTTTCTAAAAATGTTAAGAATGGTGTAGCACATCAGGAAAACCATTATGTAGAATGAAAATTGTATATCAGTACTTCAATCACTCAGTTTCTAATGTCACAAATTAATTTGCTTAATTTTATTCAGTTTAGGTTGGATTGACAGCCAAGCTACTTACAAAGAATAGCAGTAACTAAACCACTCTTTTAATAACTCCCAGTGGAGACTAGTAATGCTGATCAGGATGGAGAAGTCTTTCATCATAGCTTCTGACAGCTTTTCTTCATTTACTTTGTGTATCTTTAAAAGTCATCTTCAATACTCATCACTTCATTCTGTAAAGTTATGGTTCTTTCTGCTATTTTAAATGTACTGCAGGTCTGAGTTTCCTATTCATGGATCTTTTGATGAAAGCAAAATTGAGAAAGTTTTGTAATTCAAAAAGCTATTTGGTCTCACAGATGCACAGTATCAAGAATTCAAATTTCACTGATAATTTTTCCAATTATGTAACATAACTTCAAGAATGGTTTGTGCTATTATAACTGCATACCTATTTTGATATATGAGCACACTTGAAGTCTGCTGTGATTTGAAGACAGGGAGAATATTGATGACCCCTTATCTGCTCATGCAATTAGATTATGTTATCTAAGTCCCCTTGGAGGAAGTTGGGTTATGAACAAATGGCATCAGCTATTGGGCTTGTGGATTTTGTCTCATTTGGTTAAGGGCTAACATTTGAGACAGACCAAATATTGTTAAACTGAAGTTGTCAGGATGACTTCAAAGAGAAAGATTTAAAAACTTACTAAATCTTAGTGATAACCACCCTTGGAATGCATTACTTTCAAATTTCCTCAAGTGCCTATGCCAACACATGACTTGAAGTGTTACAGCGATCTTTTCCTCCCATGATGCCCTCCCAGTTCTTCCTCTTTGACAATGCAGTTCATCCTGGTTGAATTAAACTGCTTGATATATAAACATGGTTTCAAATCAGGAGTATACCTCTCTGCAAACCAGGCTACTATTCCCTAAACCATTCTTTAAAAAATTTTTTTCTTTTATATTTTTTTACATCATTGTTCATTTTAAACAATGCTTGCTTCCTCCCTCAACCCGATCAGGTGTACAGAATTTCCTTCACAGAATTTCGCCACAGAATTTCCTTCACCAATGCACCCGTGCACCATCACCACAGTCCCCCGTGCTCCTCCCTCCCTCCCTTCCTCCCTCTGATCCATCTCCCTCTTTCCCTGCAGGATGTCTCTGGTTTATAATTATCTGTTTTTGTTTCTGTTGTTTTGTATTTTTTTCCCCTAATGTCTTATTTGGTTCCCCTATATTCCTCCTATAAGTGAAACCATCTGATATTTTCCTTCTGACTTCACTCAGCATAATTCCGTCTAGCTCCATCCTTATTACTGTGAATGGCATGAGTTTCTTTTTTGATTGCTGAATAGTATTACATTGTGTGTAAATATACCACATCTTCTTGATCCAATCATCTATTTTTAGGCATTTGTTTCCAGGTTTTACATATTATAGTGTGCAAGAAGCAGGAATGGAATTGCCGGGTCATATGGTAGCTCCATTTTTAGTAGACTGAGGAACCTCCAGACAGCTTTTCATAGTGGCTGGACAAGTCTGCACTCCCACCAGCAATGTAAGAGTCTTTTTCACCACATCCTCGCCAACATTTGTTGTGGCTGGTTTTTTTAAGGTGCCATTCTTACTGGTAGAAGGTGGTTTGGATTTCCATTTCCCTGATAATAAGGGATGTTGAACAGTTTTTCATATGCCTGTTGGCCATTTGCATTTCCTCTTTGGAGAAGTGTCTAAGTTCTGCCCATTTTTTGACTGGATTGTTTACTTTGCTTTATGTTGAGTCCTGTGAGTTCTTTGCATATCTTTGATGAGTCCCTTATCAGTTGCATGGAGTGCAAAGGTTTTTTTCCCCCATCAGTGGAGTATCTTTGTTTAATGTCTCTTTTGCTATACAGAAGCTTTTCAGTTCCCTAAAGCATTCTTACATTATTAGAGATGCTGTTTTTCCATGGGACAGTCAAAATATTACAAGCAGGTGACATCATCTAATTCAAACAAAAATTCATCAGCCTGTTCTAAGCAGAGTTCTAGCTCTTCTATTGTCTGGATGTGTAATTCATTTTTTTTTTTTTTATAGAGGCATGTTTTTATTTATTTATTTATTTATTTGTTTGTTTTGTTTATACATGCACTGGGTACAGTCAGAAGCGCGGGAGGGTGAGAGAATTCACCAGAGCCAGAGCGGGGAGCAGAACAGGCAGAAGGACCGAAGCACACTGCTGAGGGGAGCAGCGGGTGGCAGGAGAGGTCTGCGCACCATGTGGGATCCTCTTCCGGGGCCGGGGAGCAGCCGGGGATCGAACCGGCGCCACGGAGGCTGTGGGCAGCTTCGCAACCCAGCGCTCAACCGCTGCGCCACCGGGGAGGCCCTGGATGTGTAATTCATTGGAAATCAGTTATGTTCAAGTCTGTCTGGTTATAGATACTAGGTTGATTATTTAAAGTACATGGAGGACATTTTACATATGGTAGGAAATCTTTTGAGAAAATAAGAAGTTAATTTGGCTTGAAATAAGGCCTATGGTCCACGAGAATGAGGTGAAATTCTTTGATAGTAAAGGGAATGGTCAATGGTCATCAGAAATGGCCCTAATTGTCTGCACAGACAGGGATGCTTTTTCTACAGGTCAGTAATTATCATGTTAGAGTCCCATAGCAGAGTATTTCGGCACAATGCTTTTCAATCACTGTCAGTCATAGCCCATATGGAAAGTACACTGAGAGTAGATTTGGAAAATGAGATGAAATTGCTCATGGCAAAAGGCCCCAGCCCTCCTGAGAACTGAGATCTGTATTACACCATCAACTCACCAGGAAGGAAGCTTCGCTGAAGGGTGATGTCAATTGGGAGAAAAAAAAATCCCTGAAGATAAAAGAACTTTTTAGAAAAAAGTAGCATTTCTTCAGATGAAATGCTGCACATTAGGAAGAGTTGGAAGTTATTCTTAAACATGAATAATCATTGCTACTATACTGATAAGTGACTTGGTTGGCTTTTTATTGTCTAGAACTTTCCATCTTCCCTGATAAATCTTTTTAGCTCTCATCCAGGAGCCAATTCTGTTTCTTATGGTAGCTCTTAAGATGCAATAGACAATAAAAACTTAGCATTGAGTCAGATCTGCTATTGGTCCTATGCTGACATCTATCAAATTTTGATGACTGATTCCTTGCTCTTCTGCCCATGTTCTAAGCTCCCATGTTGAATACCAGTCCCAGAACTAGATCCCTGCTTATATGCAGACTACTTAGAACATTTCCCTGTGTAGCATACATGTCAAGAACAATCCTGGAATAGCTTGTTCTTCCTCTGAACTCTACCATGAATCAGCTCTGCTGTGGGTATGCTGCTTTTTGAGATTCTTTGAGTTATAAAATAAGGATAAGGGCGGGATTATATCTCAACTCCAATTTTGAGTAGGTACAAGTTTCCTTGGGGTTTCTCTTGGTGGGACTGAAGGAAAATAAGGTAAATGGAAAACATCACAAATAACTGTCTTGACCTTGTGTACCATCTCAGTCAAGCTTACACTAGTTCTATCTTGCTCAGAGGTCTTTGATCAAATAGTGGGCATGAGTTCTGAAATGCATGCCACAGGCATGGTTCTGGGGCCTGCCCCATGCCTACCTGTAAAAGAAATGCTATCACTGGGTCTCTTCCGTATTGGACTTGTCATTTGAGATAGGCATCAACATTGACCAACTTTCATGTCAATTCTGATATTGACCATAGTTGGATGCAGGTGCTAATACAAACTTTCAAAGTCTATGTCCTTCTGGTGATAGGTTGTCTTGAGTTCAAGACTGGAGCTAGAGAAGAGAAATGGAATCATAGTTGACTTCCAGGGGTCTGTGTCACTCTAGCTGCCTCCTGGGGAGGCAAGAAATGGAGGGCTGCCTGAAGAGACTAAATGGAAAGGGAAACCGCAAAAAACACTGGCTACTTGGGAGCTAGGGAGAATTGAGGGAGTGGCCACTGGCTGGAATGTTGCCCAGAAGGCCATGGTGGAATTCAGAAAGAGGTGAATAAGTCAGAAAGTAGAAGAAAACTGATGGTTTCACTCATCTGTAGAAAATAAGTAACAAAAAATAGACAAAATACAGTAGGAATAAATGTTGAACTCAAAGAATTTAATGGTTATCAGAGGGGATGGGGAAGGAGGCAGAGAAGCTATGGGCATGGGTGACTTGGTGGAGAGTGAGTGGAAGCTGTGTACATATAGAATAAAAATGTAGCCCCAAAAATTACAAAGAAAAAACAATGAAGGAATGGGAAACAGAGTGGCACAGAGAAATCTACTCTGTACCTAGTTGGCCATGTTTCTTGTCACATCTTTAGATGCCATGGATGACTGAATTGTACTATAGGGCTAAAACCCCTTTGTCTAGTAACCTTCTATTAAAGGGAAAGGAAATAGAAAAAGGGTTTATAGTATAACTGATAAGGGTTCTAGCATGGGAATATCCCAGTAGTAATTACTGGTCACATGAAATAAGCTATTTTCTTGCAATGTCTTTCATAAACATGAACAGTTTTTTAACTCATCTGATTTCTTGAATAAAGGACAAATGTTCAAGGAAAAAACTAGTCAGGTTACAAAGTTAACAGATAGTGTATAGAAGTAGAAAGGAAATTCTTGGTGTTATCAGCCAAAACCTGTTTTGTTTGTCTCAAAGTCAGACACACCATGAGAAGTTTCCCCAAATAAATTCTATTGCAGGTGGTGCCGCTTTGGGGAATACTGCAGAGTGAGCATTCCAACAAGCCTTCTGAGCAACTGCTTGAGAGTACATAAAAGGGTAGGAGGTATTTGTGTAAAGGTCTTCTGCTGATTTGGGGAGGCAGCATCTCTTAACTTGTCCATGTTCTCAGTCTGGAATGTTCCTGTTCAACTGAGTTATAAAGACTCTAGGTGAGATGGTTTCTCTAAGGTGTTACCCGTGATCTTGGAAAAACAGAACTTCCCAAGAACTTAAGCTGTACATCAGACCTTTTGGTTATACCTGCCACCTAAAATTATTGTGTCTTATACTCAGTCAAGGGGCCCTTTATCTAAACCACAAAACCTTGAGTTATAACTAATGGCTTGTCAGAAAAAGACAGTACTTCACAATGGAGTGAGGTCAGCAAGCCCGCCATTGATGGTTACATTGGCACACGGAGTACTACAGGGTTTTCAACTATACTCGTCAATATTTCTGAAGTTCAGAGTAAAATGTTGGTTAGGGATTTTGCAGGTTATGGAAGATGCCGTAGGGCTAGACAAAGCTGGTTGCTGTAAGGCCACACTTGTGGGTGGAGGCAATGCCAGTTTTTTTTCCCAGTACCCACTGGAGTGTGTACCTAGAATACCTTAAAGTAGTCCCTTGGAATGGAAGTAGTGTTGAGAAAACGTTTTGGAAGGCCATTTTAAAAGAAATCTGGGGGCCTCCCCAGTGGTGCAGTGGTTGAGCGCTGGGTTGCGAAGCTGCCTGCACCCTCTGCAGTGCCGGTTTGATCCCTGGCTGCTCCCCGGCCACCGGAGGAGGGTCCCACATGGCGCGCAGACCTCTCCTGCTGCCCACTGCTCCCCTCAGCAGTGTACTTCGGTCCTTCTGCCTGCTCTGCTCCCTGCTCTGGCTCTGCTGAATTCTCTCACCCTCCCTTGCTTCTGACTGTACCCAGTGCTTGTATAAATAAATAAATAAATCTTTAAAAATAAAAATAAAAGAAATCTGGATTTCAGAGTGGTTCTGTTGTACCTGCAAGTAGAACTTCTTTTCTTTCTTTGAAATGTTAGCCTGGTTCTCTAGCTTCTGCGCCCTTCCTTATCCCCTCATTCAGTCTTATACAAGGGAAGAACAGAACTTGTGTCAGTGAGACTGGAAATAATTCATGGGTCATTTAGCTGAACTTTTCTTTGGTTTTCGGAACAGCCTGCCTTTGATTTCTGTGCAAAATTGCTACTCACCAAAGAGTTTCTCCACCTTTTGGCAAAAGTTGCGCAAAACTTTGAGAGTATCATTTCTTCTAAACTTGGTTTATTTATCTAATGTAACAAAGTTAATCTGATCCATGTAACTTCCAGGCTAGTTCTCAACTGGTTCCTATTTAACAGGGGAAAGTGAGGTGAATGGCATCTTAAATAACAACCTGGGATCTGAATTGCTGTAAAACTATCTTTCGGAGAGGCTCACCATTACCCACTGCTGCTGGTCCAGTATTCTTGGCTCTATACTGATATGCTTATGGGGAAAGCCCTTACTGGGGGCCTTAAAGATTCCCACATGTTCCTGAAAATGTGTGGCATCAGCAGGATCAGTCTCCCCTCCTAGTGAGGACTGCCGCTCTACTAGAACGGTGAAATCAGAAAAATTGGAACTTAGCCAGGTCCAAACACATATGGAAATGAGTAGTTTTTTTTTTTTGTTTTATTTTTGGCAATGGAGTGTTCTCAGGTGGGTTTTTATCAAACTCGAGATACTTCCCAGACATGCCAGTTTGGGCACATAATCTGGCTTCCCAGGGTAGATAAGGGTCTACCTCTAAACTGGGAGAAGAGGTTGTTGTCTGTTGGGTCTGGTCTGATCAGATCTCCGGGTATTGAAAAGCCATTGTAAAGAGTTGAAGGGTGTGCTCAGAGCCCTCTTCCCATGCTATATTTAAGTCACCTCTCCCAAAACCAAACCAAAACAAAACAAAAAACTCATAGCAGCAGAGTCTGGATTGGGGATTATTTAGAGGAAAGATTCTAAGGTCCTAGACTCTGGTTTCTGCTGTAAGAGGGATGTCAGATGTGATGGGTTAAAATTGAGGACAGAAATAGGTAGAAATAGGTCTGGGTAGGAGGGATTAGAGTGGCAAGGCCTGAGATACCTACTGTGGAAGATTCTCCTATCCTGGAAGAAGTGGTAAAGGTCAAGGGTCAAGAGGGATTTCCTTGGACAAGCTTTGAGATGCTTTTGCCCAGAGGTGGTAGTCCTTCTGAGGTGACAGAAAGGAGGCAAGAAGGGAGAGTTCTAATTATCCTGGGAAGCAATTCTAGTAAGCCAGAGGTAATGTCTGGTAGATAATATGACTTTATATACATTTCAAGTTAACATTGAGTTACAATGTATATCATTTAGAGGAACAAGGTCTCCCCCTTCAGGTGTTAATCACACCATGCCACATTCTTCAAGCCTGTGGGGGTAGAAATAAGTCCTTTGTCATAGGAAGTAGAATGAGATCCCAAGTTCTAGTGATATAGATGGTATAAAGAACACTTCATGAAAATTTTAGGAAATAGTATAAACTTTAACTATGGGTTTTAGTCAGTTTTGGCAAAAGTTGCGCCAGCGGGGGTTCCACCACCTTTTGGCAAAAGTTGTGCAAAACTTTTTTCGGAAGGACCATTTCTTCTAAACTTGGTTTATTTATCTAATGTAACAAAGCTAGTCTGATCCATGTAGCTTCCAGGCTAGTTCTCAACTGGTTCCTATTTACCAGGGGAAAGTGAGGTGAATGGAATCTCAAACAACAACCTAACTTGTCTGCGGTACGAGAGACTCCTGAACACAGACCTAGCTAGGACTGCCTGCCTTTGAATATATGCCCTAGGAGTAGGTGGAAAGTTCTGTATCTGTTTGGGTGCTTTGGAATTAAAAATGCCAAAGATTTTATGGAAAGAATACCTGTCGGGGCCGAGGAAGGAGAGAGCAGAGGAACTTCAGGCTTTGTTGCAGATGTAATGCTTCTGAAGAAAGGGAAGGGTCCCAAACTGTAGTATAGCTCTACAGTATAGTCTGGGCCATCCCAGAGTCCACGCAGGGATGGTCAGGAGTAAGAAGTGAGGATTGCGCACTGCCCTATGCTCGGTTTTTCTCCCTAGGAAGCACAGTCCCTAGATTTAAGTGCTGGAGCAAACCCTGAAGCACTGTGGTTAGAGACTGCCAGCTAATTACAGTAGGTTCTGCCTTGAAAGGAGACTTGAGTGACAGGCTCCTTAGGCTACAAAAGTTTTTTCCAAAGCTCTCCATGTTCACTTGGGGATAAAGTCTTGGTTTCTGTGAGCCCCTCTTCCTGAGAGGAGTCTCATAAGAGGGAGATTAGTGGAAAGAACTACAGCTCTCAGTGCTGTAACTATTCTCTAGACTGCACTGCCTTGTATCTCCCTCCTCCACTAGGCATTCTAAATCTCACTCACCTTGAGCTATCACCTCTACAGGTCCTGGAGCTATCACCTCTACAGGAACTGAATCTCTCATGCCTGAGGAATCTATTATCAAACTATCCTTTTCCCAGGCCAGAGTTCCCATGCTGTGTTACAACTGGGCAATAGTAAACTGAGAAGTATCTGGTTAGCTCACTGGTTAGACATTCTTCTTAACCACCACTGTAACAGCCTTGAGTATACCTCCACAGCCTTAGAAGTATCCAGCTGTCACACAGTGGGAAATGTCAGACAGAAATGGGTTTAAGATGAGAGCAAGAATGATAGGGTTCTACTTCCTAAATACATTGGCTATGGCCAGAGTCAAGGGAGAGAACCCCTTATATATTTCACCATCAGTAAGTGGCAAGTTCCTTGTATCCTCAAAGTGAGTGTTCTTCATGACTTTGGAAGACATCATTCTCCACCAGTATTATGGGCTGTGTTGGTCCCTAAGTGGGTTTCATGACTGAATCTGGTCGGATCCAATGAGCAAAATGGAACCCATCCCAAGTAGCTCAATAGAGGGACGTTGAGTTACTAATATCAAAGTTGTCAATCTGATAGTACAGGGGTCAAAAGTTTACTTAGACTTTGCAGGTACTGGGGAATACCTGAGGCTTCCTTCCCAACAACTGAAATGCCATAAGCAGTAGCTTGAATTTAAATGGCCTGAACACCAGGTGAATTCTAATTATGATCAAACATATCCAGGAAGCAACAGATCGCCATCAGTACTTTTGTTGCTGTAAACACAAATACTGGTAAAACAAAAGGCTGTTCCAGGACACTCTTCCATTCCAAGTACAGCAATGGAAAATCTTATCTAACTACCTGGCTTTATCACTTTGCCCTAGATAGCCTGTGGTCATCTCTCAGTATGCTTTGCTCTTGCTGTTCCTTACTCCTCTAGATAGGAAAATATCTGTGTGATGCTGAAACTATGGCCTAATCCTTGACTTCCAGACCAAAGATTCTTGCAAAAAGAGCCTAATTATCATACTACCTGTGTAACTTATGCCAACCATTATATACAGGAGAACTGAAGAATCCTCAAGCTTACCTGTGTATTACCTCACATGTAAGCCTGAACTTATGAGGGGAAGGGGCTCTGAACTTGAACCTGCAAAATCTTAGGAATTCTTCAGTTTGTGTAGGCTGGACCTGAGACAATATTTCCTTTTTCTTAGGCCTTAAAACTTTGGGCTAGTTGGCAAATAGAAGTAGCATCACCAATTGCATGTTGCTTCAAATCAGAAGATGCCAACTTAGCATTGCTCCTCTCCTAGTAGGCCATGTTCAGAGATTGGTTTCACTTGGATCTTCAAGAGTCCTCCATTGATTATTACCACAATATGAATGTGCAGCTGTTCCTTTGGTGCCTGTACTGTGGGATTCAAGTTTTACCCCTCTTGTCTTCCTACTCATAGCAGCATACCTCTCATGGGAGGCCTGGGCTAGTAGTGCCTGCTCTTCCTGATAACGATTCTGATTCTTGATTTTTGCTGTGTGGGGGAGGGTAGCAGTGTTCTGATGCTTTTCTCTCTTGTCCTGTTTTTGCACTTTCCTCTTCAGGAAGTTTGTCAGGGTTGCCAGTTTATCTTCCATGTACCAGTTCTCACAGGGACCTGCTTTTTCTCCCCATTGTTTTTATGGGAGAACTTACTCGTAGCGTTTTTTTGCCGCCACGTTGATCAGCTGACTTCAATTTTTGCTGTGTGACTGCTGCTTAGACAGAGGTGAATCTGGCATTCAAAGGCCATCTGTTTCAGAACTAGTTGACAGAGGATGTCTACTCCTTGGGGGAATCTGATTTCTGTGGCTACTCTCTGTACTTCATCAGATCTCTGAGGACAATGACAGTTTCAATACATCTGAAATGAGTGAATCTGCATATATCAGCTCCCACTAAGTCTCACAATGATCTCGTTTCAGATGAGTGTTTGCCAAACTCGGATCAGCTGTGGCTTAAGCCCAGCTTATGTGCCAAAGTCCTTTGGTGCTGGCAACAAGCTGTTACTTTATGCATGCTAATGTAAATATTTGCAATGACAAGACATAATTAAACCTATTCAGGAATCTCAATGTCTAGTGTCCTTAAATGTTAAAATTAAGAACCTATTTTTGTTGTTGTTGCAGATAATTTAAGAATTCATAGAATACAACATCCCTCTTCAAGTGAAAAGTTACTAATGCTGACCTTGTTCAAGGCAACAGTTTGGGATAGGACTGAAAAATATCCAACTGATTCCCTAGAGCTTGTTCTCCCAATTTTCCCACGCTCCAGTTTGTATAGTTAGTAATGCTTCCAGCTTATTCCTGCCTGTTCCCAACAAAACATGAAGGCACCTATAAATGATCAGAGTAACTTAGGAACAATTAAGACTTTTGTATTGCAATTTCTGTCTCTAAAAAGTTCTGAGATAAGGATTGAAGTGGCTTATTTGGGAGATGGTTACAGGAAACATAATGAAGGAACATGAAAAGTGAGGCAGTAGATTGAACAAAGCCAGTAAGGGCACCCTGATGAGACTGTACTGGCTAGAGGTAACTGGGGCACAATTCTAGGGGTGGCGGGGGGCAAGGAGCCATGAAATGTTTCAGAATTGTTCCTCTGAGGTCTGAGGAAGTCGACATATTATCACCAATGACTTTCCTGTACATTGGTCAGCAGTCTCTGGTAGTCTGTGCCAGCAGGCTATTCTAGTATGCAGGATGAGAAAATGCAAATAGTGCTGGAGAAAAACCCTTATTTCATGAATCAGGTGTGGGTGCCCAAGGTTGACTGAAAGTGGACCTGTTCTTCAGTTGCAGGTAAATGCAGGGTCGATAATCATCCATGTCATGTCATCTTTGCCTTTCTTTTGAGTGTAGTTAGTTACTGATGTGTCGTTGCAACTCACAATCCCTAAAATAAAAGGATGGGTGGGAAGTTACACTGTGCGCTTCTGCAGCTGGGCCCAGGGATATAATTAACATTTCTCTCCTATCATTATCCTTGGCCAACACTCTTGGTCAGGTTTCAAGCCCAGTGGAAAACTAATGCCTTCATTCCTCTGAATGAGCCTTTGGCTGCCAGCCCTGAGCCCCTGACCTTGTCACATTTTGTTAGGTAGCTGCAATTCACCCATTCTTTCTGAAGACACTCATGATTCCCTTGACTTCTAGATATTCTAGTCCTGCTATTCAGTAGCAATTGCCCAAATTCGTTGTTGGGACTAATGATCCTTGTCAGTAAAGCAAACCCTTACCTTCCCTGCTTGGCTACTGGCTTGAGTCCCAAATGACAAAGTAGTCTAGCTCTGGGCTTATTGGAATTGAGTCTTCTGGAAGTTCCATATGTCATGAAGACAATGACTCAACCCCACATGCAATGACTCAAGTGGATCACTGGAAGTGATGGTGAGAGGAGCTAAAATGACTTTGACCATCTCTTTACCAATAGATAACACATGGGTCTAGAAGTGAAACATTATATATTAGTCACTGGCTCAATGTATAGAGAATTTCAAAGGACAGTCAGATCCATAGGCCATTGCATGATGGTGGTGATGGCTATAATTATGAAGCTGAATGAGTTCACAAGTGGGGATACAGAAGACAGAGATAATCATCCCATTGCAAAGCTGGCATTTCTTCAGCCTGTGTAAAACCAACAGGTTTTAGTTGAGTATCTGTTAAGGACCAGTGGATACTATGTGTGTCCTTGTCTCATCCCCCCTTGGCTGTAAAATAAATGTGGTGATACTCAGCCTCCCTGAGAAGTACAACCTCAACAATGGTTATTGTCTTAATATAAGACACAAGCAGATTTTATGCTTATTCCCTTGAATAGATCCATATGTCTCTTACCTGGCTTTTTCTTTAAAATCTACTTCTGTGGGCACCTGATCATCTCCTCCTTTTCTCCCCAATATGCACAGGTTTGAGCAGACAGTAAGGACTTAGTGCAAAAGATGTATGATGTAGGGCATCTGGCTGTCTTTCTGCCTAGACTCTGGACCTGTTAGTCCAATTGTGCATTCCTACTTTTTAATCTTTTAGCATTGGTTCTTTTTGGTTACATGACCCAAGTCCATCAGAGTAGCCTACAACATGAGCCTGATGCAGAGCCTTATTTAGGTCTCATTCAAGATTGGGAGCTTCCCAGATCAGATTTCCGAAGCAGAATAAGTAGAATGTGCGTGTACAAATGTAACATAATTTTCCTTATGTAGATAGAAAAGGAATTGATTTACGACTGTGTGTGCAGACTAATCAAAACTGAGATTAGTAGCAGCAGTCAAGGTGAAGGACTGGAGAACTAGTGGACCCAGGCCAATTCGATAGTCCACAAGCAGTCAGGAAAAGAAAATCAGTAGGATAGAGCCAATGGGCACAGGTGAAACTATCTATAGGGAGGTTTTTAAGAAAGCCATAGTCCTGATCTTGAAGTGGTGCAACTGATGTCCAGCTCAGGAGAATCCAAGATAATACTGCTTCCATAAGGTAAATTGACACCGGGCTTCAATCACATCTGCAAAATCCCTTCACAATACTCCAGTCCTCACTTACTCAAACTATATCAACACCAAAAAATAAAACTGATAAATGGTTAGTTGTGGTATCTTTAAAGGAAAAGATCACCTAAGATGTATTAAATGAATTTGCAAGGGAATCCACTTTTGAGGAACTTTTGTGAAAAGACCTTATATTGACTGAAAGTTAATAGTTTAGCTGTTATCTGAAAACACTGCATTAGCAGATTTTTCACTGAGTTAAGTGTACTGTTAAAACTTGATACATGAAACACTTGTCCAACTTAAAACTTATTTTACCCCCTCACATGATTCACACATTAATACAAGTTACTCATTTGAAATGTTTTTGAGGGAGTGCCTTTTCAGCTATCAAATTGGAAAGCACTATCTACACTGATCCAAATCAGTTGTACATGGGACTCTATGGTACCGCTTCTGCAGCAGTGCAGACTGGGGAGTGGAGAAGTCCATTGGAATGATGGATATAATTATGCTTTCCATTGCTGAATGAGCCATCAACTTATTTGGCTGGGAAGTGGGGAGACAGTGAAGAGTAGAGCTAAGAATCCCTTAGAGAACTCAGGGTCAACAGGCTTCTGTTAGTACAGATCATTGTATCTAATAAAAGATTGGGGTCTCCTATTGCTGCTCCAACCAATTATTGCCACATGGTTTAACATAAATTTATTCTTAATATTTGGAAATTCACATTTGAAATGAGTTTCACTGGATTAGAGGTATAGGAAGTGCTACATATATTCCTGGAGCAAATTCTATGTACTTCTCAGACTGGATATTGTTTGCCTATGTGGCTCATCAAAACCAGTGAAAGCTTAGTTTTCTCACATGGTATGATGTAAGATACCATGTCAGTCATGGCTCTGCTTCTTCTATCTCCCTCTTTGATGGTTTAAGACTCATGTGGCTTTTGGCACAGAAGAGGCCAAAGTGCAACTTTATTTGGTAGTCCGAAATCTGGGTTCATCTGACATCAGCTGCCTTGACCATGCTGCCTAAGTTCAATCCCAGTGAAATCAAATTTGTATACCCAAGGTGCACTGGTGAAGTCAGTGCCATCTGTCCTGGCCTCTAAGATTAGACCCCTGGGTCTCTCTCCCAAAAGTCAGTGGCATTGCCAAGGCAACTGGTGATTGGAAGGGTCTGAGAATTACAGTGAAACTGACCATTCAAAACAGACAGGCCCAGATTGAAGTGGTACCTTCAGCCTCTACCCTCATCATCAACTACCAAGAGACCATAAGGAGCAGAAAAACATTAAGCATGGTGGAAATATCACTTTTGATGAGATGGACAGCATAGCGCAACAGATGGTGGCACTCATTAGCTAGAGAACTCTCTGGCATCATGAGACCCTCTATACTGTGCAGTCCAGTCCGTGGGCTGCAATGTTGATAGTTGCCATCTCATGACATCAGGTGACATCCATGGTGGTGTGGTGGAATGGCCAGCCAGTTGAGGGTTACAAAGGAAAATTCCAATAAAAGATCACTTGACAATGAAAAAAAGGCTCATGTGATCACATTGGCCTTGTTGGGATAAATCTCCCTACTTAGTAATCAGCTGATTAGCAAACTTAACTGCATCTGCTGTCTTAATTCCTTGTCATGTAACTATAATATACACAGGTCTGGGAGTTAAGGAAACAATTACCTGGAAGGGGACAGGTACTCTTGAAAGGAGCTGTTGAATGCAGTTCACTGTTAGGGCTCCCATGGGAAAACATGGTAGGCATTTATACCACAACAAGGGCTTGGAAGGCCTTGTGTGATCACTAGATAGTGAATGAAACAAGTCTGATCACTAGTAGGTCTGTGGTTGACTCTTCAGAAAAGGTCATGCTGCTGTTTGCTTTCATGTCTTTGTGGATTGAGTGGTTTCACTCCTACATCCAAACTGGTCTTTCTGTGACTTTCAATGTTCCAATCGCTCCTCTGTTCAGTGGTGCTGCAATTAAATCCCTGGATGTACATTGGGGATAGTAGGACCTGGTGACAATAGCTGTAAATCTGTCCTTAATGCCTTTCCTATCTTTATTTCTACTAACATGATTTTAGAAGGTGGAAGGAAACCAAACTGCCTGATCTAAATGAACCTTAGGCATCTATCATCTTTCAACTTAGATTTATTAAAAAATCTAAGGTATAAACTATATAGTGAAATGACTACTACACATATCTTAACTAGACTTTGTGATGAGAGCACTAATGTCCTATTAGGAAATTTCCAATAATCAATACAGTGTAAGTAGTACCCATGCTGTTTTACCTCTGTACACTTAGATCAATATCTTCCATTTTCCTCTCCTCCCTACCCCTGTTCTCTCTACTTGAATGTATTTGACTCCTTTAGATTCTACATATTGGTGAGCTCTTGCAGGACTATTTTTTTTGCTGTCTCCCACAGAACTCACTGTAACATGCCTAATAACTAGCAACAATGAATGGGCAGGAGGAGTTATATTTGGTTTTGTTGAATCCTAATGGATTAGTAAAAGGAAACTAAGATGCCAGTCTGCAGAAGGGTCTGTTTTAATTATTGGAGATTCTATTGTAGAAGAATTTTCCAAAAGATAGGCAGTTGCTCTATTGTCTTTACTGAAATGTTATACTGGAAGGGACTGTCTAGTATGCTGAGTTGCTTGTTAGCAACTCAGAGATGGGTATTCATTCATCTTGCGATACTCATTCAACTATAACAGTTATAAACCTTGTATGATTGGGTGAGGGGGCTCATTCTTTAGGACCAATCATAGACTTGGAATTTATCATGAAGCATTCTCCAAACTGCTTCACATTTGAATTGTCAATGATGGCTCATGACCACCTCCTGTTTTCCAGATACCAGAAAGGGCACCAAAGGAAGGTAGCAGATCTGCAGTTTCCTTTCTAATGACATGGACTGGCGCTTGCACTTGATTTGTTTAACATCTTGTTGCCTAGTATTTAGTCAATGTGGCCACAAACAGCTCAAAGTGAGGCTTTGAGACTTACCTAGGGGCATTTGTGCTTGTCTAAACAGGGACTGTTGTAAAAGAAAATAAATACTGGATAGCTGCAGTCTTTTGTTCCACTCTTTAGAGGACACCACTCAGATGTGGAACTAACTGAACTCAGATAGTTTACCTGCTTATGTCAGCCCGCTTTACTGTAGTTAAGGCCGAGAAAATGTCTAGCCCCACTAAGGTTATTTCTAACCCCTCCAGACACCTGCAACTATCAGGTTCATGTGGACTTTTCCCGCTGAAGAATATCATATTTAAACCAAAAGTGTGTGGGCTTTTGGAGCACCTGTAACAGTGCTCCTTGTGTAAGTCCCATCCCCAGAGACTGATATCTCCAGTATCTCACCAGGATTCTGGTAAAACAGCTATTTGTGGCCTTACCACTTGGCTTGGGTAAGGCATAATAACAAAAATCTTTTAACTCTATTTTCTTTGGCTGTAGAGATGTAAATAGAGCGTGAACATGAGGGTTACTCAACCCACTCCTGGTGAGGAGTGGAAGAAGTAGCAGGAAGTAATTCCCTCTTTTTGCTGTGAGCCTTAAGGCAGGCTTGGAGTATGTAGGGAGGTCTTTGTATTGATACATGATCTGTAGGCATGGATCTATGCTGTGACTGTCCTTATTGGAGCTGGGTTGGTTGAAGCAGGGTATAGGGAATGAATATAACATGAACAGCTTAATGAATTCCTTCTCCGATCTGGGGCACTCTGGGCAGGCATTTCACTTTCTTTGGGGGGAGGGCTGGGATTCTTTTACTTATTTCAAATTTGTTTTCCCCTGCACCAAAGCCCTCATGCCCATATCCCATCTGCCTCCTTCCCTACTCCCTCCACTCTATCTTGATTCCTCAGTAACCGTTACCACTTTGTTGAGTTCAAATTTTATTCTTACTGTTCTTTACATATAAATGTAACTTGGGTATTCATATTTCACGGATGACAGAAATCTTATAGCTATTCACTTTTTTACCTGTTTCACTCAATATAATTACCTTGCAGTCCATCCATTTTGTCCCAGCTGCCACCATTTCATGTCTTCATTGGTGTAATACTCCATTGAGTATATGTTCCACCATTTTCCCATGCGTCCATTTGTTGAAGGGCACTTGGTTTGCTTCCATGATTTGGCCATTCTGAACAGTGCTGCTATAAACGCCGGCATAGATAAATCTCTCCGTATTAGTTTTCATACTTGGAAAAATACCTAACAGAGGTATTGTTGGATCATATATTTTCACTTTCATTTTAACTGATCTCTTAAAAGGGTTGAAGGAAGGAGTATGTTGTCTTATGCTGGACCAAGTCCCTAATACCCCCAGACTGTACTGACGCTGGTCTATAGGTCGTTGTGATGCTTAGGGTTGTGTTGTCTTAAAAAATACTTATCAAGTATTAGAATAGGCATATGTCCTGGAAGAGCTGGACCCTATTTTAAGCCTAGGTCTTTCAAATTAGGTTCAGACTATTTGAAACTCACTACTGGTTGGCTAACCCAGCAGTCATACCCAACACCTTTGTCCTGTCTAAAAAAGTTATAAAAACTTACATTGCAATATCTGTCCTCAAGAAGAGTTGAGAAAATGTGTTAAGACACAAACACAACTCTACAGGAGAGTTTACATGAGAGTTAATAGTTGATTAAAAGTCAAATGGCCAATAGTTAACACACTTTCTTTGTGTCTGCTACTTCAGGATACCTCACAACTTCTGCCAGGTCTTGAGAAAGTCACTTAGGCCATGTAGGGCCACATCCTTCCTGTGAAAAGGAAGAAACAAACTCAATGAATGGTTTGGCAGTATCCTCTGCGTGGTTAGAAACATTCTGGAGTACATGGGAGCATGTGGTGAGAGGTTGCCCACGAGTAGTTAGGCTCTTTAAAAGTAGAAACTAAGGTGAGAATGTGAGTGAGGACATGCAGTCAAGTAAAACTCCAGAGGATAAAAGAGGGCTGGAGCAAGAATGTGATAATCAAGTCCCATAAACAAGTTACTCAATTGTGAGTTTGGCTTTCAAAGTCATACTTGACAGTCAACTATCTCTTTGAAAGCAGAAGTGTAAGCCCTCAGTCTATAGACATTGAGTATACAGAAAGCAAAATGTCCAACATTTTAGGATTGGGCAAGTGATAATGGAGCTAGCCCTTAAAGTCATGAGTGTCAAAAGAGAGAAAACAAAGTAGTAGAAAAGAATAAGGGGGTATGGACATGACCTCACCACAATTCATTAATGACTTTTGTGGCTAGAGACAGAAAAGGACAAATAGGAAGGAGGTAAGGCTTTTGCCCTCTACCTCACATAGTACCTTCATTACATGGCCTATTCTAGAAGCATAGCCCCTCATTTTGAGTGCTTAAACACAAGAAAAAATTTTAAAGCAGATCTGTAAAGTACCTTGCTCTTCTGGAATACTCCAAAATTTTCAACTGGTAATGCTATGGGGCAAACTCAGGGTATAGAGGATGACTTGTTTAGAGTCCTTCTCCACATGCTTAAGAATATAGCACAAGATCAAAAGCAGACTCACCAAGGAAAGGCTAAGAGGGAGGAGAAAATTTATTGACTGACACATGGCAGGATGCTGTCTGTCCTGCCAGCAGATAGCGTCAGCTGGGGAGAGCCCAGGGTAGAAGTGGAAGGAAAAAGAGCAGCCTGCCTGTGTTCAGTCTGCTTAAGGCCAACCTTACAGCTCTTCTCTGCCTTTGGTTTCCAGCAGCCCTCATTCAGGAAGTTGGAGTGGAGTCCAGAAAGTTCCATATTTTACTATAAGCCACTTAGAGGTTTTGAGGTTGCTCCTCATTGATCCTCTTACAGCAGCAGGCGGAGAAGTTTCCAAGGCAATCTACTGTCAGATCTAACTGGAGGCTGACCTAGGTCACCATGGGAGAAGGTAGACAACAGATCAGCCCAGAACACATAATCATTTTGGTGGCTCTGAAGTTTCTCTAGGGAATTCCAAGGAAGGACCTGCTGGAATAGTATTCTTATAAGTGAATAAGAGCTCGTGGGCTTATCTGTAAATCAATTCTTTATTTAATAAAATCTGTGGGTCATATTTAAAGCTTTTACACTGTCCTTTGACTGTGTTGAAGTCATTTGGTCCTTTGGAAAGTGTCCAGAGGATTTTGTCCTGCTTGGAGTTCAGTGTGCCCAAGCATTGGCCATTATAATTTGTGTCTTAAGGAATTTTGATGCTGATCCAGTGTTCTCTTAATTCTGCCCAAATTTTGGCAACCATAGGCATTGAAAGAATCATAGCAAATATAACATAGATATGAAAATTGCTATTCTGCCATCTTGTCTTTTGGTCTGCCTTGTAATTTTATCCTGATGGCTGACCTTAACAGATTGAATGAAATAAATTGCTGTGAACTTGGATATGTGGTGAGCTGTGGGAAAGGCGTTCTAGTCACATGAATTGGTTTCAAGCTTGTATTATAAAATTTAAGAGTTTCAGTTTTTCTCCTGTATGTGGGACATAATGGCTAGAGGGGCTTGGAGCTGGGTTGTTCCTTCTGGGTCAGTTAAGCTGATAATATCTCAGAATCTCAGGCTCTGGTGTACTAGTTTCCCCATGAGGGCAGGCCTTCTTTATGAGAACAGAGGGCTCTGCCCCATTTCAAATAGTTCCCCCACCCCCAACCCTGCCCCCAGCCAGATACAAGATCAGATTTTTCTCAGATTCTTGCTGTGGGTTTCTAGTTGTGCTCCTGAAGGTAAAGTTCAGGATATCGTGGAGGTTCCCTATGACTGGGTCTCCCTAGGATTTTTAAATTTCAGACTTGTTTGTACTGAACTTCCTGAAGTTGATCAAGTACAGTTTAGGTTTTTGTCCTCTGGACTGGTTCCCCCTTGTGCTTATAATAAGCTGAGCCTCCTTGTATTCAACTGTCCTCTCAATCTAGGATCCAGGGGTTTGCTCTCCTGGATCTGGATTAAAGATCCAGGAAGAATTACTTTTCAGTGTTCAGTATCTTGTTAGAATGAACAAGCAGCATCCAAGCCCTATAAATACATGTGAATCTCCTGTTTAAAATACCACTGTTTACTCATGACAAAGCAATGAGATCCAGTCATCAGAGGAAATTAAACTTTTTCCTGGAAAGAATGTGATAAATAAAAGAAGTGGGTAGTTAATCTCCATTAACATATTAGATTTTATATATCAATACTCTGGGAAAACCACTGTCTGCTATGATAGGACTAAATGTTCACTTTCTCTGAATTTCAAAATCTAGTCTTCTCAGATCCTTCATAGAGCTCTGCTTTAAAGGCACATCCATATTGGGTATAAAATTTGTGACAGTGTCTCATGCAATGAGGTGGCTCTTCCTGAAGCAGGTGGAGAAACTTGGATATCATCACATGATGGATGGGCATGGGCTCTGACTACCTAGTGTCAGGGAGAAATTCTTCCCAGTCCCTGGTGAATAACAGGGACTGGAATTTCAGTGCAACTCTAGGGTATTCCCTCAGAGGGTTCAGAGGAGATTCCTTGATACCAGTGATGGGTTGGGAGATGGAGGAAGAGACCATGGCAATGAGCAATATTTGGTTTGCAGTTGCTTTTACTTCTGCCTGAGTTAGATTTTAATCCCATTGCATGTTGTTCTGCTGCTATTTCTGTCCTGCCACTTCTTTCTGTCACTGAGGTTGTATTGGCGAGGATCTGGATCCACAGATATTGGAACAGGGCATGAAATGCAATTGTTGGCATCTCCAGTCTCTTTAAAACTGTTCTGTAGCCTCACTCATAATTTGGATTTTCTTTACCCCAAAGGCTAGATTGATATGGGTTGTATTTGACATATTGCAGAGATTCAGTGAGAATTTAAGATCAGTCTGTTTAAGCCAGATGAAGTTGGATGTTTGTGGGATGTATAAGGCATTGCTGGTTTAAGTCTTGGGGGAAATTTGAGAGAGGCAAATGCCAAAACACAATTGTATATGAAAGAATTTAATGAAGGAGATCACGGTGAGAATAGAGCCTTGGGACACAGGAACGCCTTCATCTTGCAAGTAGGGAAGGAAGGAAAGTGGGTATAAAGCCTTATGTTAATGAAATCACTTAAGATGTTTGGATAGGCCAATATGGAGTCTTCTACTTAACACATGAAAGAGCAGTTCTGTGTCTTATAGAAATGGTTTTTCTTATCCCTGCCATAGGACAGGATAGTTGGGCCTGTCAGTTATACTGATATCTGAAGGAGATGAGTGAAACACTTTGGTCTCTGGAGCTCTTGATTTCTATTATGGTAGCCTTCTTGGTATAGACAGGGATCTACAGCTAAGCAGCGTGTGAGATGCAAGAAGTCTAGCAAAAGGATTGCAGTAATGAGTCCTCAAAATAGGGTTTAAAACTTATGCCTGAGGCAGGGTATGAATTCTCAGGTTTCCAATTGTAGTTCCTGTGGGGTAAAAGGTAATTAGTTGGTTCAATGGTTCAGTTGGTGCATTGATTCCAAATGCACTTGAAATTGATAAGTTTCACCAATTACCTATATACCCGAGTTCTATGTGTCATAGGTTCAACTCAGTAAGTCCTTCAAAACTGGTGAAATAGCTTTTCCCTGTCTTGTTGAAAACTTGCTAGAAATGTGACACATACCATTGCTTTTGCTCTGGGGCATTGCAGAATGGGTTATTTTCTTTGGTAGCAGTGGTATCGAGTATAGTTACCTGCAATAACTCCTGCAGTTTCTGTAGCAAAGGAGCTGTTTAAATGTAATGCCTCCATCCAAAATCATATCAAGTTGATCATAAAGCTAAACTTCGTGTTTGGTAGGCATTATACTAACAAATGGCTATCATTTTGTCCTCTTGTCCTTAATCAGCGGTCAACTTGATAGATCTCAAGGGATAACTACTGTCAAACCTAGACCTTGGACTTTCAGGTGGCAACTCAATAGAAAGGAGTTGTGAACTGAGAAGGCTAGTCATCCCACTGCAAACCTGAATTTCAGAAAAGACTTGTCAGATCATTCCTACATTTTCAGCCAAAAAATACCATTGAACTTCTAGGAAAATATTCATCTCTTGTCTGTCCTTCATTTTCAGCCCTAGGTCTGACTAGCTTATTTTACGGCACTACATTTGTCTACCAAAATGCCCTTGACTATGGTGACTAGATATAGCATTCCTGTCCCTGAACTAATCAATGACTAAAACCCAAGGAAGGTTGGTTGAAATGCAGTAACTTATCTTCAAGGAAAACACTTGCTATTATAAAATGGGGAAATTGGAAAATTTCCAGTTTCCATTAGAGACCCCTGAACCAATCTCACTTCAAGACACTAAATCTAGATAATTAGTAGTCTCCCATTTGAGACTACTACAGTTTGGGTTTTCTGTCACTTCAACCAAAAGAATAGTGACATTTACAGCTCAATGGAATTTCCTCAAGATGTGACTATTATAGTAAATTTGTTTTTCCTCTGTTTATGTCAAAACCAACTTGCTAGCTAATCTTCAGATTTAGGTAGTAAAATACCACTAGTCTTTTCAGACTAATGTAAATAAAATGGGAAGGCAGTAGAAAGTATGCAAAGGGACCTGAAAAGCTATGCCAAGGTCAATAGCAAATTGAAGTGATCCTGTTTCCATATAGTGTCCAGCTTATAATTGAGTTTGCCTGTATATAGGCCATTTTATAAAAGCAAGATGATGCCTTCAAACATTAATAATTCAAATGGGGATAGATGCCACCACCACTCTTGGGACTTCTGCCCAGAAGTCATTAACATTAATGCAAGTGAGGAAAGCTTTAAAATGAAACTGAAACAGTACATGCCAAATGAAAGAATGGTTGAATGGATTATCAACTTCAAGAAGGCAACTGGCTTATAAAGCTGCAGCTTGCAAAACAGAAGAAAGGGGCAGAGTGATAGCCATATATACCTCCTGTTCCCATTGACCTATGGAATCTCAAAGCCCAACCCACACTTGACTACAGAAGGAGATAGTGGGACAATGCTAAGATATTATGAGTTCTGCAGTCTGCTGACCTGCACATGTGGAACTCTAATCTTTCAACCTTAAAAAGGATTCTGAATATCAATGTTCTGGGTCATGCTTAATACCAGCCCTTGAGTTAGCATTAGTAATGTAGTCACCCAAGTCCCAGTCATGATTGGATTGCATGAGCATTGGATTGCATGAGCAGAAGAACATAAAATAATATGAGCAGGTGTATGATGGAAACTTGGTAAATAGCAACATACTAGAGAAGGAATAGGAACTAACTTCTGGAAAGTTAACTTTCCTACCTCAGACACAATATCATACAGGGCACAGATAATATCCATAGTATTAAGGTAACTCAGGGGATGTGAATGGCTCCCTCTTCTGCCTTAGGTGGATGGTCCTTTACCCTGAGTTGACTGGGCTTGCAGATGTCTACAGGCATACAGGATATTTTCATAGCTGAATGTGTGGTAGAGCTTTAGTCTTTATTTGGGTTCTAAAACTTTTTATTGAATTTTCATTGGTTTATATCCTTGTTGTTGTTGGAAATAGAGGATTTCCCTTCAGATATAGCCACTATAGCCCAAAACTTTCACATTTCATTTTTTCCCACTTGTTGGCTATTTTTTTCATTTTCCACCAAACAACCCATAATCTGTCTGCCTCCCTCACCACTGTTTGCTCTGGTAACCATTAATATTTAGCTGAGTTCAAGATTTATTCCTACTACTGTGAATAGGAATTTTTTTGACATTTATATCCTACAGATAAGTGAAACCATCTGATACCTGTTTTTTGCTTTTTGACTCTTCTCACTCAACAGAGGTCCCTCCATTTTGTCCCAAATGCCACCATCTCATCTTTCTTCACAGCTGTCTAATACTCCATTGAGTGTATATACCACAATTGTCCTGTCCACTTTCTGAAGGGCTCTTAGGTTGGTTCCATGACTTGGCAATTATGAACAGTGCTATGTACACAGGCATAGATAAATTATCTATTTCAGTCCTTTGCCCATTTTTAATTGGGTTGTTTCTTGGATTTTGTAAATTTTGGAGACTAACCCCTTGTCACATGACATGCAAATAGTCTCTCATTCTGTAGCTTGCCTTTTTGTTTTTGTGATGTCTTTTGAGGTACAAAAGCTTTTAAGTAGGATATAGTCTCACTTGTTCCCCTTGCTGTTGGGGTTGCATTTCAAAATACATCTTCATGGTAGATGTCAGTGTGTGCCATACATTTTCTTTCAAATACCTTATGGTTTCAGTTCTTAGACCTGGTCTTTGATCCATTTTGAATTTTTGTATATGGAGTTAAATATTGTTTCCTTTTTCTTTTCTTTTTTTAATTGACTATCCAGCTTTCCCTGTACCATCTAAAGAGGCTATCTTCTCCACTGTATAACCATAGCTCCTTTGTTGAAGATTAACTGTCCATATCTGCATGGATTTCTCTTGGCTCTAAGACTTTTTATATGGCTGCTTTGTGTCCTCTGAGCTGCAGATTCTGATAGATTAATTGTTGGAGAAATTTTTGAGAAAAAGGAAGGGACTGTGAAGGAAACAGTTGTAGGGTTGATTCGGGAGAGTCACTGGAACAATAGTGGTCTGATCCTGTGGAGAAAGCAAAGAGGAAAAATAGTGGATGGGATGTGGCTTGAGATAATGGGACAACATTAAGTGTCTTGGTAGAGTCTAGGGCAATTAACATACCAGGCATTGCCCCTAAGAGGCATTCTATTCTCTAGGAAAGGACCTTCCTCTGTAGGAGGCTCACGCAGCCGTTGGTTGGAATTGACCCACGGGAAGTATGGCATCCTGATGACCACCAGGCTGCCCTTGTACTAACAGGGCCACAGAACAGCAACTGTATGGTTCCCTTAGGTACCTATTCCAAAGGGGACAACTCCAGATACAAATGCAGTTGATCTTGGGTCACAACTCAATATCCATTTTGCCCATCTTCTCTCTCCTCCACTCTTCATTCTCTTCACCTTTGAATATCAAATCATCTGAAGTTGGTGACTGACTGAACCTCATCATAAGGGTTTAGATCCATTAGAATAGCCATATCTTTCAAGCCTGGGCTGCTGCTGCCTACATCTGGATGACAATGAAACAATGAAGGAAGTATGAGGAAATGGCTCGAGCAGATTGCTGGGCTTCAACACACATTCTTAGTCCCATCACATAAGTAGCCCAACATTCTCCTGCCAACCAGTCAATTGTTGCCAATCAGGGAACAATAATTCAAAAAATGACTCAGTAGGTCAGAGTGATGGAGCAAGTTCTTGGTTTACCTCCTGGTTCTTGGTCCATGTGGGATTCTTAGTAGGGATATGATAGTTTACAGATCTTTTAAAAATGTCTCAATGTACAGGCTACATGCTGAGAGTCTGACAAACTTATAGTACTGCTGTTTCTGAATGCTAAGAAGCTAGCTGCTTCTGAATGGCTGTGTGTGATATGACCCTATAATCAGAGGGCCATTCAATACCTTTTTTTGTAAAATGGGTCCATTGGCCAGATGCTTTGCTTTGTGCTTTCCAGTTCTGTGAATGAAATATTGCAGAATCCCCAGAGTAATACTGTTCTGGGTTTGGCAAGCAGTAAAACAAACCCTACCAAGACTATGTATCTATTCATGGGAGCTCACATTTCTGGCTTAGAGTAGACGAGGCTTAATGTAGGCAAAGTAGTCAACTTGCTACCTGGTGACAAGTTAGTCTCTTTTACAAATAGTTACATATTGAAGACTCAACATTTGACAGCTTGAGCATTAGAGGGAATAGTGGCTAATGTCGTTAGAAAATGACATTCGTGCATGTGGTTGGGCATAAATGCAGCCTTAATTCCTGCAGCCAGGACTCTGCATTCATTTGCCCATGGCTGCTGAAGAAAGGCTTATCAGTTGGCGGAGCTGTTTGTCTGAGAAGCTGTTCTAGCTGCTTCTGTGGTGAGGGCTTATGGGGTGTTAATGTGATATAAAAATCTCATATTTTGTACATTCACATGCATTTCCTTCATCTCGGCTTTTACTTCCCAGTCCCTTTTGATCTAGACCATGACTAGAGGCCATTGTTAGGCGCAAGCAAGAACATGTTTATCAATTTGTGGTCTTAGATGGGATGTAGTTGGTGGTGCCCCAAAACAATTAAAATAGTAATGAAGATCTCCAATCAGATCACTATACCACATAGAATGAAAGAGCTTGAAATGTTGAGAATTACCAGAACATGACAGACACAAAGTGAGCACATGCTATTAGAAAAATGGTGCCAGTAGTCTTGCTCAATGTGGGCTTACTACAATTTGTAAAAGCGCAGGAGAGTGAGGCACATCTATATTAATGATGCTGACAGAATGCTTTTTTTTTATTGCTGATTTTGAGATGCAATGGATGCCGATAACTATATAATAGTTAAGGAGTTCTATGTTGGTGTTTCTTGGGGTGCCATAACTACACTAATATATTCTTCTGTTGTTCTAAACACAACCTTACATCCATCAAGGTCTAACATCCAGGAGTCCTTTTCTTGATTTGAGACTTCATAAAGGCAGTGTCAACCTCATATTTGGGAGTTCTTGACAGTTGCTGTTTCGTAGGTCTATAGTGTATAAAGGCTGGGTCAATTTTTCACTTCTGTGTTTGTAGCTTTATGCAGGTTAGGATAATTCACTGGTACAAGAAGCTCATGACCTTCAAGTTGAAGAACCTTAAGATAAGGAAATAACTCAGGACCATCTTTTTCCATCAGCTCACTCGGCTTTCACAAATTGTTTAATCTTGTAACCCATACTGGGTGAGAAACTTGCTTGAGAAAGCCCTCAGTAAAGGCCTTCATGGCCATGCATGGTGACAGAGTCCTTAAATGCTTGCAAACACGCTGTAATTAAAGGATAAAACTGTCCTTGGTGTCTAGTCATGCCTGATTGGACAATGAATTTTTTGAAGCAAATAAATGAAAAAATATGGCTTGAGATTAGAGGCCCTGGTCAGTGGTAGCTATCCCTGATGGTAGATCCCAGGTACTGAGCCTGCTAAAAGTTTTTAAGTAAATGACATCTGTTGGGAACAGAGTGTGTTGATCGTGGGGGATTTCTTGTCCACTTAGTAGACCCTGATTTCTTACCCTGTTCTATTTGGACTGTGATGAGTTACCTATTACTGTTCTTGTCCTTCAGAATAGGATGGAAATCTGTAGTAATAAGTTACAGTGCAGTGGTCTTCTACAGAATTCCCTGTCTTTAATGTGAAGATTATTTCTCATTTTCTAACAAATGCTTTCCAAGTTGAACTCCATAAAAGATGTATAGACATGTCTGAGTTTTAAATACACAGGACATATTTTCCTTTCCAGTGGCTAGTACTAAACTATCAATGTGAAATTTTCAGGTCATAGGAAGGAATACTATACTATCAGCTTAGAATTCTTGCCATTGAGGGCCTGGGCCCATTCAAATAAGAGGGCACCTGGACATGCATGGGATTCAATATACAACCAAGCTATTTCTGTTAGATGATGGTGTGGCATCGCACTGATGTGGCAAAGTTTTATTTCTTACCCACACGACAGATTAACTCTTACATCACAGGTTGCTAAAGATCTAGCTTTGGTTGCAGGTCTGTTGTGGATCCTTTGATCCTGGGTAGAAACGTTCGCCTATACTTGAGTCAGTTTTGGGGAGGAAGCATGGGGAGGCAGAGCTCATCTACCCACTCAGGCTGTTAAGGGCTACCTTGTGATGGAAGATTCATTGTAAGAACAAAGTCTGCCCTCTATGTGCTGTCACTCTGGAAACAACCTTTTTCCCAAGTGGCAGGAAGAATCAAGTCTGTTTTCTATGTGAAGGCCAATCTGACTTTAAAGTTACACAGCATTTCTGCAGACCCTTCTTGATTCACTTGACTAGAGAATCAAAACAGGTTAGATTGAAATGATTTGCCTTTGTGAAAAGGCTAGTGAGTCCAGAAACTATAGCAATGTCCTATGGATCAGATAATCTCATGAACTTTGAGTTCTGACTTTTAAGTTGGTGGATCCAAGGTCATTTTCCACTGTGACTGGCAGAAATAGTGGGGGAATCAGACAAGGCCCAGGATGAACTGCGGGGTAGACTTGTCGACCAGTTCAGTTGTCAGCCAGGAGATGGCAGCAGGAGATTACACAGTGGAGCTGTGTTCCCTGACACTGGAGCCGCAGCTGGGTGAGCGCTTAGAAGTTTTGCTTGAAGGAAGAACAGGCAGGCACTGACCAACTGGTCTTAAAGGAATATCCTGGTCTTACCACTTAAGAGAAGAACAAGTTAAACTAAAAGGGAAATTAATCTGGGGAAACAAACTGAAGGCAAAAGCAGAACAGTGCGCCCAAGGGAAGGAGAGGGAGCTCTTGTGTCAATTAGCTCTATGCGTGGTCTACACCCAGGTGAGCGGATTATCACCAGAGTGGAGGATTATCACCAGAGTGGAAGATAGCATATTTTTCAAAAGTACCTGTGCCTGAAAAGTATACTTCATTTTTAGAACCTTTACTTTCGATTTCTCTAAGTCCAGAAAAATGTCAAAAGGAATGTATGCGGTGGCTTCTCTGCATTCCTCTCGGGATGTTTTATCACATACAACTCCGTCAAACATAGCTTTTCTAGGCATCTGTGGTTCATCTAATTTTCATGTGTGTGAGAAAACAAAAAGCAGATGAATATGAATAAGAGGTGAACCTCATAGGAAACAGCGGAGCAGACCCAACCTGGTGGTCTCTCCTGTGCGTGTGCATAGGTGGAGTTGCTGGTATGCTCCCACAGGGCCATTTCAGTGCACTTTCAATTGCATATTGACTCTTGGATTGAGATGTTTTGTCAGTTATTAGAACAAATTATAAATGAGTTCAGATTGTAAGAACTATACCACTTTGATTCAAAAGGCATTTTACTTTATTCCAGAGAAGGTAGAAAATTAAGAATGCTAAAGTGCCCCATATTCGTCAGGGAAGTTTGTCCAGAATCCTTTGCTATTTACAAATTGGGGCTGTGATCTGATTTTTAAATGTGGGAGTTACAAATATCTCTTCAAGGTCATTCAGTTCTGTGTTGGACTAGCAGTGTGATTCTTCCAGTTCTCTGACTTGGTCTAGCATATTTTCTAAACACCTCTGTTTGCATAAGCAGAGAATGCCTGCACATCACAATGATGTAGCAGTGCAGGATTTCAATTTTCCTGAGCATGCCATGTGTTGGAATGTGGTTATCTGGAAATTGGGCAATTGAACTCCTGTACTTGTGATGGATTCTGTTGAGATCTTCCCTGCGATTAGGCCCAGTGGAGCATTGGCATGCTTGTGGTCTGAAATGACTGGCTATTGTGTTCCTCTACAGCCAGTGAATGGACTGATAGAGAAGGACATGCCCTGGCAGCTGAAGAAAATCCTGAAGGAGATAACTGCTAGAGGTTGCTAACTCTCCCAGCACTGAAACAATTAAAACTTCCTTAAAGTGGGATCTGATAGTATGTTTCAGAGTCCTCTATGTCCAGTGATTGTGAACTTGTCCATGTAGTGCAGGCAGCCTGCCCAATGGGCCCCAAATAATCCTCATCTTCTCTTGAGCTGTGAGGAACTGAAGGTCACCACTAAACCATGAATAATCTTAGAAGTAACATTCTAAGATTTGCCAGTACTCATGTAGTGAACATGTAAACAGATCTTCCTTCTACCCACCAAGCCTTCAAAATAGAATGCATCCCTCTCACCTTGATGGTAATGCCACTGAAGATACTCAGAGGCATGTAGCTGTGTCTGCATTCCTAACTCTTATTAACTGTAGAAATTTTGGCTGTTAGATGTTACTAAGTTTGGAGTTGTTTGTAGGCAGCACAGAAAACAAATATATCATGTTGGTAGGCAGCTACCACTCAGGCCATTTGCTGCTGTGCAGGGAATGGTAACAATATGGTTGACCCAAAAATAAGTTGATCCAAAAGCTGGAAATGTGAGTTTTGTGTAAAACCATACATTATGGAGATCATATAGTAGTAGGCTAAATCCACATTTTTGACATAGTTAATTTGACCCATTCAGCACTGCTAGTCATTTCATGTTCTTTTGATGTTTGTGCTCATGAGAATGAGTGGTGACATTAAGACTTGATCTTTGCTTAGAACATGAGGTGTTTGAAGTACCAATCTACATTTCTCACTAGTCCTTTTACTTTGAATTACCTAACTCTTTCTAGTCTATCAAGAAGGAAAGATTACTTGGACTAAAATTGAAGAGTTGGCTGAGTCAACTAAGGAATCTCATCATTGTCCTTAGATGAGAAGGGTAGCAGGGTAGAAGAGAGGGTATAATAGACCCTTCCATAGAGTAGAGCAGAATGATAGCATGCAAAAAGGCAAGTTGTCCATATTTCTCCACTAAATTCCTTTCCATCGATGTGTCTGGTTTTGTTTCTATGCCATGCTGTTTTAATTACTGTGCCTTTGCAACATTGTTAAAAGAGTATGATATGTTCATTTTTCTTGTCTCAATGTTTTGGCATTTTGGGAATCTTTTGTGGTTTGAAAATGCATGACTTCTCTATTTCTGAAGAATGCCAGGGGGATATGGATAGAAGTTACATTGAATTCATATATTGCTTTGGGTAATATAGCCATTTTAATGGTGCTCATTCTCCAATCCAGGAACATGGAATTTTAAAACCTCAGACTTCTCTGCAGTGAATTTCTCAAAATTGGTTAAGTACAGTTGAACTTTTCCTCCCTGTGCTCTTTTCCCTTGCAGTTATCCCTTGAGTCTGCGCTTATAAAGCTAGAACTCCATGTATTCACTTGTCTGCTTCTCAATCTAGAGTACAGGCATTTGCTTTGTTTTTCAGGAATCTGGAAAAGGTTATTTTTTTGTTCTGTTGAGTATTTCAGTTGGTAAAGATGGAGTGGCAACATCCAATTCTACATCTATTCTATATATGTAGAACTAGAAGCCGGAAGTCTCTTTAGTCTTTTTCAACATCACCTTTTTACTCTGCAACCAAAACAGTAAAATTTGGGTCCTTGGAGGAAATCGGTGCCTCAGAGGCATATAAGGAATGTGAATTGAAGAGGTGAAACTCTGTTACACTTGCTCTTACCTATCAGAAGTTAACCTGGGCAAACAACTGTCTGCTGCCATATGACAGGAACACATATTGCTTTCCGTGAGGGACCTGAGAGGAAGACCCAGATTTTATCAGGAATGACTGATTTGAAGGCACATCCACATCATGTGTACAATCTGTGACCGTGTCCCATGAGATAAGATGGCTCTTTTTTCTGAAGCAGATTAGAGAATCTCAGTCATCACGTGATAGGCAGGTGTGGGCTCTGCCTCTGCCTCGTAGCCAGGGAGAAATTCTGTTTCTGGTAAACGGGGTATGAAACCTCAGTGGATTTCTCTACAGTCTTCCCTCACAGCGTTGAGAGAAGATTCCCTCGTACCAGTAAGGGGGTAGAATAGAAGTGACTATGGTCTACTGAGTCGTGTCTATTTTGCAGTTGCTTTGAGTTCTGTCTGAGCTACAGCTGCTTACCAGCCCTTTTACGTTGGCTGGACTGCTCTACTACTAGGGTTATCTAGGTATAAACCTGGATCTAGATACTGGAACAGGGCACACAATGGAATTGTTTGGTCTCTTGTTTCCTGAGCTGTTTCCAGCATCACTCCCACTATCTGGGTATTTCTTTTTTATCCCAAAGTATGAGCTACTGGGCTAAAGTTAGCATAGCTTATGTTTGGTAGGAGAAAGAGTGCTGGTCAGAATTTAGGACCACAATTGTCTTAAAGTTGGATATTATGATGTGTAAGGGTTTGTGGTAGGAAATCACCTATCCCCCAGTTTTTCTACTGTCAATGCCAGTCATAGTGTTACAGGGCAACCCCAATGTGAAATGGGTTGGCATGAGTGCAGATCCCCACCTGCATGCTTAAAAAAAAAAAAAAACAACAAACTTAGTGAGACCAACTGCAGGCACACACAAAAAGGTTAAAGGATTTATTTACAAAAAAGGAGAGATGAAGAGAGAAATAACCCAGGGAGAAAGAAATAATTTGAGTGTGTCCTATCAGTTCTGCTGAGCTGACACCCTGAGAGCACACTGAAGGCCAGCGAAAATCCAACGACCCAAGGCCCATGTGTCTCCGGCTATATATCAAGCCTGGCTGCTTAACTCCACCCTTAGTTCCCAGCAATCCTCTCTTCAGTGGTGCTGCCATGACGGGGTTTGTAGTCTTTGGTGCCTTGGATCTTTTTGGCCTGGGATTGGGGGCGGAATCCAGAAAACCTGGGTTTGTGGAGTTCATTCAGGCCATCCACTCCCAACAATTCTCCCTTCTTGTCACCAGTTCAGATGCTGAATTTCAAAGGTGTGGATGCTGGGGTGCAGCCTCAGATGACAGTCCTTTTTGAGGGGTGGGAGGGTTCAGCTTTCAAAAGAAATGTCACTAGTCATTGTCCATGGATGGCCAGTGTGGCAGGGTCCTTTCTGGAAAAGTCGATCAGCTCAACCCAAAAGGGAAAAAATTCTGGACACTGTAGAATATCCCAGTAAGAGAAAACATTAAAACCAGTTTAACTTGCTTAAAATCAATTTCTTTCTACCTTGACCCCAATTATGTCTAATATTAAAGCTAAATCTTATTGTAAATTAAATCTACTTGTAATCCATTTTTACCTATCTTTGCATAGCCACAGGCTAGACTAACCATATGGCAATTTACTTTTTTTTGTTAAAAGCCTCCATATAGGGGGCCTCCCCGGTGGCACAGCGGGTTGAGCGCCATCCTGTGAAGCTGTCTGCAGCCTCTGCAGCTCAGGTTCGATTCCTGGCTGGCCAGGGAAAAACCTACATGGCACGGCAGACCTCTCCTGCCTTGCCCGCTGCTCCCCTCCAGCAGTGTCTTCGGTCCGTCTTTCTGTTCTGCTCCCCGCTCTCTCTGGTGAATTCTCTCACCCTCCCCCACCTGACTGTACCCCAGTTCTTGTATAAATAAATCTGGAAAAAAAAAAAAAGCCTCCATATAGGCTTACTGTGAACTGTTCCTATCCGGTCCATGCAGGATCAAGATCAGTCTTATTAGATTTCATCTCAGTTTTCCTTTCTCGAGTTTCCCAGGGCTTACTCTCTGGGGTTTTTTGGTCTTGCCCATGAAGGCAAGTTCACTCACCTTTATCGGAGGTCTCTGGAACCCCACAAGCAATGTAGCATGTTCTCTTCTTGGCTAAGCTCAAATTCAACTCCTTGAATTTCAATCAAAGCCACATGAGGAAACATGTTTCCAATTCTACAGTTCAAGAAGACAAAATTCCTCAGTGACATCATGCAAATATAGGCCCATTATCATGAATAATAAAAATTATCACTTTTTATACTATACTGGTTTTAAGGGGAGAGAAAATACAAACATGACTTATGTTTACAAAAAAAAAGAAAAATCGCTGTATGTCCTTGTCAGCTAAAACAGAACCAAAAAAACCCCCAAAACTGTATTGTCAAACAAAAAGCTTATCAAAATTGAATTCATTTACAACAGTTCACCTAGTCCTTTGTAGGAATTCCTTGCTCCCACATTCCATCAACTGGAGTAAGTTGAGGTCTGTCTCCCAATTGTTCAGAAACAATTCCTGTAGATGTCAAACCATTGAAATAACAATGTTGTAGGACAATAACAATCAAAATCAAAATTTACATATCAGATACTTAAAGGTTTTTGTATAAATTTTACAACTCTAATGTTAACATTTGTGTATATGTCAAAGTTACACATTTTTGAAAGTGACAATACCTCCCATTAAGTTCCAATTTGCCTGGTAAATACCAAATTGATTATTTTTTTAATCTTTCCCATGAGGAAAAGGAGAAACTTTATGGAGTGTCTCAGTAGTTCAATTGAGGTCCTAGTTGAACTTTCTCTGAGCAAGCAAATAAAACTACCATTTCCCCCTAATTTAGATCTCTAAGAAGTTTTGTCATAAGTAGTAAAAAAGCAACAACTAAAAAATTTAATTTTCATGAAAGCTCCAGCTAAGCTCAGTAGTACAACATTGACAGTCAAACCATAACCTTTTTTTAATATTTCACTAATAGAACTAAATTTTATTTTGATGTTTATTACATGTTTATCTTTGATGCTGAATACATTAGAATTGATTTACCATACAACTTGGGAGAAAAGCTGACATTTTCCACTGAATGGGTTAAAAAAGAATGTAAAACTACAAAATACTTGTTTAAGTGCTAAATTCTAAATTATGGTGAACAGAACAATAAATACCTTGCCATTTTTCTCTTTCTAGTTTCCCAAGATGGAAATTCATTATAAAATTTTTTCATAGCAATTTCAAGAAAGGAAATAAGGGACAATCATTAAAACCATTTTAAGTATAGAGTACAAATACATTAAGAATCTTAACACAGCGTCTTTCAGATTTGCTTCTTTCTCTTACTTATATACATTCAAGTTTCCTCCACGTCTTTTTGTGATTTGGTAGGATTAGTTTTTTTTTTTCTTTAAGATTTATTTATTTATACAAGCACTGGGTACAATCAGAAGCACGGGAGGGTGAGAGAATTCACCAGGGCCAGAGCGGGGAGCTCTGCACACTGCTGAGGGGAGCAGCAGGCGGCAGGAGAGGTCTGTGCGCCATGTGGGACCCTCGCCCGGTGGCTGGGGATCAAACCAGTGCTGCAGACGCTGTGGGCAGCTTAGCAACCCAGCGCTCAACCATTGTACCACCGGGGAGGCCCTGGTAGGATTAGTTTTTAAAAACGTTTTGAGAATAAAATATGTAATATGAGAATAGGAAGATAAAGGAATGCAGTTTTCAATTTTTACCCATTTTTTCCATAAAGACTGCCTCCATATTTTCATAAATTCTGCACAATCCTTGTTACTTGAAACAAAACACAAACGCCTCAGAACATAGAAATATGAAGCTTGAAGCTTGAAGAAAGATAAGTTCACATTTAATTTTTGTTTACTTGGCTTAGCTATCCTAGTATATCAGATTTTGTTAACTTTGAAAATAGTAGCTTGTATATAAATCAAACTTTGCCATGAAATCTACTCCCATTACCCTACTTTTGTTAGTGACATCAGTTGTCATTAATATCAGACACCTGGGAATCATCTTTGATGCTTCTGTTTTCTATTCTCCCATATAAAATGGTCAACAAATCCTGCCTCTTCTATTTAATACCTATTACCTGATAAGTCACATTCTCTGTCCTCCAACTGCTTCTCCCCTAGTTTATCACCATTTCTTATCTTATTGGGAACATGCTAGTAATACACCCTTGTCTGCAGTGCATTTCCCCTCTTCATCTTTGACATTGATTCTAAAGTTAGCCGAAAATAAGTCAATACTGTCAATAATTTGAATAAAACACTGAAAACAATTAAAAAGAATCTTAACACAGAACTCCTATTTCCTATTTAAAATACAGATACTTCATGGTATTACCCATTGAGGGGTAATACTAAATGTCAGCTTCAGAATGACCAGCAAATCCATACATGCCATTTTCTTTTGTCTGTAAGAGTTAAGCTGATTTAAGGGTGACACACAGCAGATTTTTATTTGATGTCTATTTTCACCATTTGCTATTCAGAACAGGAATGACCAAAATTATTTTTAGAGAACATTTGTCATGTCAGGATTTTGTTTTCCCCCCAGAAAGTGAATCCTGGGGTATCCTGCCATAGCAGCTGGAAAAGAAAAATATATTTAAGCTTTTCTTTTTCTTGAACAAATATCTCAGGACCTTAATAGTTTCCCAAGACCAGTGGGTTTTGGTCTCTGGGTCAGCACCTTCTTAACTCTGGAATGCTGTGCCTGCGGGTTTTAAAGACGTGTATGTGTGCGCGTGCCAGGTGCACGCTTAATAAGAAGTCATGTGGACCAGTCCATTTCTGACAGTTGTGTTTGGGCATCTCCACTGTCAAGTCTTGAGTAAGATCCAATCTCCAGGTCTGAAGGGATGCAATGGTTGATCAGGAGGCAGAGATCCTCAGGATTGCAAAGTTAGGGATTTCTCAGAATCTCCTGGATATGTTGTGTGATCCTAAAATCTTGCTCTATTTCTGGAATGGCATTTAGAACTGAGCCTGGAAGTGTCTTCCAAACAATTTCAAAGGGGCTTAACTGTAACCCACTTCCAGGCGCCACTCTTTTCCTGAGGAGGGCAAGGAATAATACCTGGTCCCAGCGCAGGTGTTTCTTGGCATAGTTTTGCCAAGGTTGTCTTTAAAGTATGGTTCTTGTTTTTGGTTTGTCCAGAAGATTGTGGTCTCCATGCAGCATGCAATTTCCAGTTGATCTGTAATGCAGTGCTTACTGCATGAGTAACTTCAGAGACATGCAGGCATGTTATCACTCTGGATGGAGTTGAGTAATCCAAAGTGATGTATTATCTCCTTCAGCAGCTGTTCAGCAATCTCTGAGGCCTTTTCTGTCTTGGTGTAGAATGCTTCCACCCATCCTGAGAATGTGTCCACAAAAACTAGTAGATACTTAAAGTTGCCAGTGGTTCTAAGTATTTGTATAAAATCCACCTGCCACTCCTCAAAAGGGCACTTGCCCCACTATTGCACCCTAATGGTTTTAGGGTGAGTCAGTCTTGAGGTTAATCCTTGCACATGTTTGGCAAACTTGGGTGAGCCTTTGAGCTAATTTAAGTAAATATGGGCCCTTCAAAAAATGGGGTGCACTGTCTCTAATAAGGCATCTCTTTCCTAGTAGGAACCTTTGTGCAGATGTTTTAACACTGGATATATTAGGGCCTCGGGGAGTATCATCCATGGGAGTTTACTCTCCAAGTGGAGCTGGGGTTAAACTCAGTAAATTCCCATTCTCAATCTCTCCTCATCTTGTTCAGTGTATTCAGGAACACATGAGTTAGGTCCAAGAGAGGGATGCATGCACCCTACAGAGCAGAAGGGGCAGCAGCCCTAGACCACCTGATCAGCTGCCCTTTTGCCATGTCAGATCTATCCTTTTGGTGGTCAGGACAATGCATCATGGCTACAGCTGATGGTGAAGCTTCTGTCTTTAGCAAGGCCAGGATTTCTAATGGATGCTTAACGTCTTTGTTACTGGCCGTAAGGAGTTCTGTTTTCCCAAATGGCCCCGCGAATGTGGAGAATCATGAAAGAGTACTTTGAGTCAGTAAATATATTGACTCTTTTACCTTTAGTGAGTTGCAAGGCATGGTTTAGGGCTATTCAGCTTTCTGTGCTGATGTACCCAATGGAAGAGCCTTGGCTTCTATGGTGTGCTGGAGAGTCACCACTGCATATTCAGCCCATCAACGGCCTTGCTCCATGAAGCTGCTGCCATCTGTAAATAGCTCCTACTTTGGATCTGGCAGAGGCTGGCCAGTTAGATCTGGTCGTCTGACATACATTGTCAATGGTTTCTAAACAGTTATGGATTAAGTTTTCATTTTCAGGTCCATCTACATTGCTTCGAAGCAGTGTAGTGGGATTTAAGCAATTAGAAACGTGCAGTTTCAGGTTAGGATTGCCTAACAGAGCTGCTTGGTATTTTCGCATTCGTCCAGCAGTCAACTGAAGTCCAGCCTTCTGCTCTAACACTGTTAAAACATGATGTGGCACATATACATTGATGGGCTGACGCAATGTAAATTTCTCTGCCCCCTATAGGTCACAAGTGGCAGCTACAGCATGCAAACAGGGAGGCCATCCCTTAGTGATGTGGTCCAATTGTTTGGACAGATATGCAATGGGCTGCATTTTTGGTCCTAACAATTGAATTAGCACTCTAGGCCAACTTCCTAGCTCTCGTGCACATAAAGTCTGAATGGCTTCCTGAGATATGGCAACCTTAATGCTGGTGCTGAGATCAACTTTCCCTTTATTTCATCAAAGGCTTTTTGACATTCTTGAGTCCAAGACAAAGGTTGAGTCCAGGCCTTTTGCGAGCATCATATAATGGTTTTGCTATTAATCCAAAGTTAGGAATCCAAATCCTGTAAAACCCAGCCATTTGCAAAAATCCGTGCAATTGCCTATGGTTACTGGGGAGTTTGAAATATTGGTTTTCTTTGTCATCAAGCTTTGTTTGCCTTTCTTAATCTCAAACCCCACCTCCTTTTGTTTACATATCTGTGCTTCTTGAGGTGACACTTTCATAGCTACATGTGCCAGATGGTTTAGCACCACTATGGTATTTTCCAGACAAGATTCGTAGTCTAGACTTGCAATTAATAAATTATCTACATACTATATATAATATACCATGGTTTAATTGAAACTCCCTGAGAGATCTAGCTAATATTTCCCCCCAAATAGTTGGGAATTCTTAAACTCCTGTTGGAGCACAGTCCAGCAATACTGCAGAGTGCTCTTGCTCTTAGTGTCTTGCTTGGGCTCAACTGATTTTTGCCTTTGAATGTCATCTATTAGGATTCAGAAAAATGTGTCCTTCAGTCTCGTACTGAAAACCAGCCAAAATCACCAGGTATGGCAGTTAACAAGGTGTAGGGATTTGGCAGTCAGATGTATACTTTGGACAATTTCATTAATAGCCTTTAAATCCTGAATGAAGTGGTACTCACTTGTATGGGTTTTTTTTTGTTTGTTTGTTTGTTTTTACTAGCAAAATTGGAGTGTTGTACAGTGAGCAGCAGGGCTGAATGAGTTCAGACTGAAGGAACTTTTTAACACTGGCTCAATTCTCCTCAAGGCCTCCTATTTTAAGGGTTTTGCTTTCTTCCCAGGGATTTTGCTCCCCTCCATCACTTCTATCTTTATAGGCTCTGCATTTTTTGCACATCTTTGGGTTCCATCAGCCCATACCCATTTAATTTTTCAGCAATTTCTGGGTGGGGGGGTGGTGGTAACACTTCACCTTTTGGTGGAACATTCTGAGTAACATCTAGAACTGCAGAGCATGTTCTGTATGTACCTGTAGGTGAAGCCTCTGTTCTTGGGGTGAGAATGTAATTTGTGCATTCAGCTTGCTTAAAAGGTCATTACTGAGGAGAGGGATTGGACACTTTTCCATGTACACAAAGCTGTGTTGGAGATGTTTGTTGCCCACTGGCATTCCAGAGGCTGTAGGCGGCTTTCTGGTGTGACCTTCCCGTAACCCCAGTGACAGGTGCAGTCTGTTTGCTTGCACTAGTCAATTTAGCATTTAAAACAGTATGTTGCTCTAATGTCCACCAAAAATTCAGTCCCCCACAGTGAGTGTTACCTGGGGCTCTGAGGGGGTTATTCTAATGGACTTTTTTTTAAGATCTAGTGGAGCTGAGGCCCGCTATTCTTTATCCGAACCTCTACCGTGTAATATTTTTCTCCTATACTCTCTTCCTTTGTTCTGGATTCCTCGCACTCTGTCCATATTCTCTCCTGGAACCTCTGTGTGAATTGCCATGCTGTGGTGTCACCTGCCTTCTTTCATTACTTCTCCACCTGTTTTCTTGGCAATCTGGGGCAAACTTCCAATGTCTCTCTTCCCTGCAGTAAGTGCACTAATTTCTCCCTAAGGGTTCACTTCTCGTTCTTCCCCATTCTGTTATTGTTCCCCTTAAGCCCTGTCATGTGTTCCCTCTGTACAAAGTCAGATTTAGGTCTCCTTTCCTGTTATAAACCCTAATGCTAAATCTTTTAATTGGGATGGACTCATCTCCATGACACTGTCAACCCTTGCTAATCTCCTTATATCTGGGGCACTATGTGTAATGATGCCATAGTGATCATGTTACAGGGCAGCCCCGATATAAAACGGGTGGCCTGACTGTGGGTCCTCACCCGCACTTAAAAGGGACTTAATACTCTACTGCAGGCACACACAAAAGGTTAATAAAAGGTTTATTCACAAGGGAAAGGGAAATGAGGAAATGTACAACTCAGGGAGAAACGAGGGAGATAGTCTTAAATGCGTCCTACCTGTTCTGATGATCTGGAATCCCAAATGGCACTCTGAGAGCTGGTGGTGAGCCAAGAGCCGTGAAGCCAAGAGGCAAGAGTGGGAGAGAGCCCCAAGGCCCACGTGTCTGGTTTTATACAAAACCTGGCTGCTTAACTCCACCCTCAGGTCCCAGCCACCTTTCCTTTGGTGGTGACGGGATTTGTCTTTCCCAATGTCTTGATGGCTTTGCTCTGGAGTGGGGGTGGAGTCCACAAAGCCTGCATGGAATTAGCTCAGGACATTCTTTCCTCCTAACAATTCCCCCCTTTCACTTTTTGCCACCATTTCCATGGTGAAGATTAAATATATGGATGCTGGGATACAGTCTCAGATGAAAATGTGTCAGGGTTCCAGTGTGAAAGAAAACCAGTCTCTCCTGGTATTGTCTATTGTGGAAAGCAAAAGTCCTTCATTCCTGGAAAAACAGTTCATTAGTCCAAGCCAAAAAAAAACATCTGGAGGCATTAGCCAAAAAGACAGCAAATATGCCAAAATCACCAGAAAAAAACTTAAAATTGGTTCAACTTATATAAACAAATTCTCTCAACCTCAATCCCAAATTTTTGAACAGCATAGCAAAAGTTTGCAAACTAAATGTACTTTTAAACCATATTACCTATTTTTGCATAAAATCACAGGGCAGAATAACTAAACAGCAATTTTAGCTGGCTTTGTTGGAACACTCCATATAGGATCAGAATGAACTGTTGACATCTGGTCCATGTAGGCTTCAGGAACAAAGTTGGTCTCAAGACTCCACCTGGGGTTTCCTCTTCTTGAGGGTACCAGGACTTTTTCATTTGCCAGGTTGTCCAGTCCTGCCAATGGAGGCAAGCTTCCTCACCTTCTTTGGAGGTCTCTGGAACACTAAGGACAAAGCAACAGGTTCTCCTCTTTTTGGTTCAGCTCTGTTTCAGCTTTCTGGAAGAATTCCACTTAAAGCCCCACAATGAAACTCATGTCCAATTTTTTTTAGGTTAAGTGGACAAAATCCCTATGGAAGTTATGCAATAACAGACTCTGAGATAGCAGTAAAAAAATTACCACTATTTTTATGCTGTGGTGGTATCAAGGGGAGAGAAAATGTGAACACAAGTTAGCTCTACTGAAAAAAAAAATTCAACATTGCTGCAGGTCCTGGTCAGTCAAAACAAAATTTTTGTGGATTCAGAACGAAATGCAAAAAAAAAAAAAAAAAAACTACCAGTATTATATCAAAGAAAACTTAGTAAATATCAGGTGTATTTCCAGGTCTATTCAGTCCTTTGTAGGAAAGTTTTACTCTCAACAGTTCCATCAATAGGAATCTGTTGAGGCCGTTTCTCCCTATATTTCCAGAAACAATTTCTATAGATATCAAAGAATTAAATATATAATATTACAAGGCGACAATCACCACTGACAATTTACATATATATATCAGGTCAAGGTGTTACCCATTTTCCCAAGTGACAATGCTTCCCTTCTAGTTTACTAGGTGAGCCAAGTAGAACAAATTCATCTAATACCTTTCCCAGGAGGAAAGGGAGAAACATTGTGGAGTGTCTCAGGAGCTCTACTGAGGTTCCACAAAATTTCCTTGCATCAGCCAAATGACAGGCTACCAAATTTTTACTTGAATTTAGATTTCTGGGAAGCGTTGCCATAAATACCAGAAAAACAGCAGAAAGAAGAATATTCAATCTCTGTGAAGGTACCAGCTTAGTTCAATAGTACAATGTTGACAATCAAACCATAACCTTTAGTTTTTCCTCATAACTGGAGACTTTTTCCCCCCCCAATGTCTATAGGCACCATGGATACCAACTTGTCAAACACTAGAGGCCAAGACAAGGACACAAGGAAAGGACATACAGGCATACAACATAGACACAAAGAGCTCTTTAGTTATCATTTATCACGTGTGGGATCTCATACAACTGCAGTTTCACTCTTGGCCAAAGTAACAAAAACAAGCAGGAAAAAAACGAAGTTAAAAAAAAAAAAAAAGTTAAAAGGAAATACCAAAATCAAGATTGAGTCTTTCTGCGTTAAAAAAAAAAATATATATATATATACTGCCAGCATATGCGTGATCCTAGATGTTATTTCATGTCTCCTAAACTCTGAAAGGAAGATTGGTTAGACCATGTTAGTTTTCTCAGGGTTTCTTCAGAAAAGTGAGTCCTTGGGTGTCCTGCAACAATACTGGAAAAGAAGTCAGTAACATTCAAGTTTTTGTCTGTTTCTTAAATATCTCAAGTCCTCAATGGGTTCACAAGACTAGTGGGAACTGGGTCAGTTCCTCCTGGGGCTTTCTGATCTAGTGGAGCCCTTGGGCCCCCTATTCTTCATCTGAACCTTCTCCATGAACTATCATTTGTCTCCTTTCCTCTGCACTTGGTCTAGATTCCTTCTACTCTGTCTATATTCCCTCCTATCTTCACCTGAGGCTCTACTCTGTGCTATCATTTGTCTCCTTTCCTCTGTACTGGGCTCTCGATTTCTTCTCTGTCCATATTCCCTATCGTCATCTGAGCCTCTACTCTGGGCTATCATTTGTCTCCTTTCCTCTCTTCTTGGTTCCTGGTTCTGTGTACTCCGTCTATATTCCCTCCTGTAACCCCTGCGTGAATCATCATATCGTGGTGTGCTCAGTCTTTTATCCTGCTTTCTGTAATTATTGTGTCTGCTGCTTCCCTGTAGTCTGGGACAATTGTACTTCCAATGTCCCTCTTCTCTGCAATAAGCACATTGACTTCTCCCTAGGGGTTCACTTCTCATGGATTCACTTATGGGTTCGCGTCTTGGTCCATTACTGTTTCCCTGCATCCCTGTCCTGTGCTCTCTTGTATGAAAACAGTTGCAGGTTTTAGTCTCCTGTCCTATCTATTATAAACCCTAAATGCTAAGTCCACTACCTGGGACGGACTCATCTCTGACACCGTCCACCTTTGCTAACTTTTTCTTTATGCCTGGGGCACTCTGGGTAATGAACGCCATAGTGATCAGATAAGCATTTTCTGGGGCATCTGGGTATATCCGTGTGGTTGGTGTATGTCTGAATAATTCTCTCAAGGAACTCTGAGGGATCCTCATTAGCTCCTTGTTCAAGTTGGAATATTTTGTTAAAATTTTTTTGTTTGGGGATTCCCTGCTGCAGTCCTACAGTAAAAATTTTTTATACAGTTCTAGCATCACCATGCCTCCATTGTTGGGGTCCCATTCAGGATCTACCACCAGGACAACCATTTCTGGCTCTGGGGATTCTCTATCCTGTTGTTGGAGATGGTCAGCCCCCTCCCTTGCTTTTCTGAATACCATTCTCTGTTCATCCAGAGTTAGTAAAGTATGTAACATTGACTGTATATCTGCCCAGTTAGGGCGGTGGGAGACAAAGATGAAGGCAAAGAAGTTTGCCATCCTCTTAGGAGCCTGCTGGTATGAGGAGACAGAGCTCCTCCATTTCAGGAGGTCCGCAGTGCTAAAAGGATGGTGCAACCAAAAGTACCCAGCAGGTCGCCCATATTCATTCAAGCCACCCATCAGCATCTGGTGAAGAGGAAACTGTCCTGCCTCAGGGTGATCCTTCCTGCCAAAATGGGTGCTGTGTCTAGTGTGGGGAGGAGACGCCATTTTAGTTTCCTCCCCGGAGGGCAGTGGAGGCTGTGAAGCCTCAGGAGTCTGAGCAGGAAGGGCCTTGTGACATGGAGAAGGACTTTGTCTTGATGTATTTAAGTTATTTAACAAATGATGATCTTCCTCTTCTAACTCTGCCCTCTTGCAGTCCTCATGGGAAGGTTTATCCTTTCTCTGTGCCATCAGCTGAGCCTCCACCATATTCCAATTTATGGAAGGCGGCCTGTAATCTGGTCCTGCATACTTTTAAAAGCTTGATCCTGCATGCTTTTAAAAGCTGACTCAAAAACCGAATGGTATTCATCCCTCATGCTCTTAGTAGTTAAATCAAGAGCCTGAAGAACCTGAATCTGTTGTTGTATAGCTAGGTTAAGAGCCTGAATTTGTTGCTGCATTGTCTCAATAGGTGGAGTGGAGCATCTAGCTCTCAGAGAAGCAACAATGTAGCAAATGGTGCTCACACATGCTATCAGAAAAATAGCCAGAAGCACAGATTGTAAAGGGATGGCTTGTAAACCACCCATGTATGTATACAGAAGTAAAATCATGTGCCTTACACCAGGCTTCATCAAATTATTTACATTTATGAAACTGGTGCTAATATTTAATAGAAAAGGGCTATTTAAACTCAAGGCCAGAAGAAAACAAAGAACTCAAGCTAGGGATAAAACTAACTCATGGTTGAGGCCATATTTTGGTCAAAAACACACCCACAAGAGCTGTACGCATGGGAGAAAAAGCAGACTTTTCAAGACTTGAAACAAAGATTACACTGCGAGTCCTGCAGACCTAGCACACTTATGGTGACCAACCCAAGGAAAGTTACTTTGGGCTGGTCAACCATGGGTGTAACTTGGAAACCACATTGGGCACCAAACTGTTACAGGGCAGCCACAATAAAACAGGTTGCCTGACAGTAGGTTCTCACCCATGCTCTTTAAAGGGACTTAATACTCCACTGCAGGCACGCACAAAAGGTTAATAAAAGATTTATTCACAAGGGAAGGGGAAATGCGGAAATGTACAACTCAGGGAGAAAAGTATCTTAAATGCGTCCTACCTGTTCTGCCAATCTGGAATCCCAAATGGCACTCTGAGAGCTGGCAGTGAGCCAAGAGCCATAAGCCATGAGGCGAGAGTGGGAGAGAGCCCCAAGGCCCACATGTCTGGTTTTTATAACAAACCTGGCTGCTTAACTCCACCCTCAGGTCCCAGCCACCTTCCCTTTGGTGGTGATGGGATTTGTCTTTCCCAATGTCTTGATGACTTTGGTCTGGGGTGGGGGTGGAGTCCACAAAGCCTGTATGGAATTAGCTCAGGGCATTTTTCCCCCTAACAATCAGACACTTTCTGGGGTATCTGGGTTTATCTGTGTGGGTGGTATGTTTGGATAATTCATTTGAGGAACTCTAATGGACCCTCATTAGCTTTTTGTTTGAGCTGTATAATTTTATTTTTTTGCTTGGGAATTACCTCATTCCTACCAGTGAACAGTTTTCATAGTGTTCTAACATTTCCATTCCCCTGCTATTGGGGTTCCAATTTGGATCTGTCATTGGGACAGCCTCTTATGGTTTTGGGGATTCTACATCTTATTGGTGGAGACAATTATTTACCTTCTTGGCTTTCCTGAAAACAATTCTCTGCTTATCCAAAATCAATGATTTGCAGCATCGATTGTATATCTGTCTAGTTAGGATGGTGGGAGAGGAAGAGAAAGGCAAACAAGTTTGCCATCTTAGGATCCTGCTGGTAAGAGGGGATAGAGCTCCTCTAATTTAGGAAGTCAGCAGTACTAAAGGGGTGGTGTGACCAAAAATACCCAGCAGGTTGCCCCTGTTCAGTCACACCCATTGGCATTTGTTGAAAAGGAAATTATCCTGCTTCAGGGTGACTCTTCTGCCAAAATGGGTGCCCTGTTTAGTGTGGGGAGGAGACGCCATTTTAGCTCCTTCCAGGGAGGGCAAAGCCTCAGGAGGCTCCACAAGAGGGGCCTTGTCATATAGAGAAGATTTTAACTTGATGGGTTTAAGGTGTTTAGTAAATGATAATCCTCCTCCTCTAACTCCGCCCTCTTTCTGTCCTCAGGGGAAGGGAAAGCTTTATCCCTTCTCTGTGCCATCAGTCCCGCCTCCCCATATCCAATTTATGGAGGGTGGCGTGTATCTGATCCTGCATACTTTTGAAAGCTGACTCAAAATCAGTACGATTCTAGTCCCTCATACTCTTAACAGCTAAATTAAGAGCCTGAATTTGTTGTGCATTCTCAGTAGCTGAAGTAGAACATCCACCTTTTATGGAACCAAAAATGTAGCAAATTACACATAAACACATTACCAAAAAGACACCCAGAGGCACAGATTGTAGAGTAGGGATGGCTTGTAAACCACCCATGTATGTGTATAGAAGCAAAATTATGTGCCATATACCAGGTTTTACCAAATTATTTATATTTATAAAATTGGTGGTAATATTTAAAGGAAACAGGGTGCTTAAAGTCAAGACTGGAAGAAAACTGAAAGAACTCAAGCTAGGGATAAAACTGTTTAAACTCATGGTTGAGGCCATGTTTGGGCCAAAAACACACCCACAAGAGACCTGTAAGCAAGGAAAAAGCAAACTTTTCAAGACTGGAGACAAAGATCATGCCACCTGTCCTGCAGTCCTAGTGTGCTTAGGGTGACCAACGCAAGGAAAGTTACTTTGGACTGGCCAACCAAGTTGGGTACCGAACTATTACAGGGCAACCCGGATATGAAATGGGTTGCCTGACTGAGTTCTCATACTCGTGCTTAAAAGGCACTTATAATAAGACTTAACTGCAGGCACACACAAAAATGTTAATAAAGGGATTATTTACAAAAGGGGACGTGAAGATATGAATAACTCAGGGAGAAAGATTGGGGGATAAACTCATGAATGCATCCTACCAGTTCCGCTGACCTGGAATCCCAATGGCACGCTGAGTGCTGGTGAAAAGCCAAGAGTTAAGCTAAGAGCCAAGAGCATCCCCAAGGCCTACATGTCTGCTTTTACACCAAACCTGGCTGCTTAACCCCGCCCTCAGGTCCCAGCAACCCTCCCTTCGGTGATGATGGGATTTGTAGTTCCCAGTGTCTTGATGGCTTTGGTCTGGAGTGGGGGTGGAGTTCCCAAAACCTGTGTGGAGTTTGTTCAGGAAAGCCATTTTCCCCTAACAGGTATAAATTCTGCAAAGTGTTCCACTAGACTTTAACTGAAGGCTGAATGGTATACAAAGGAGGTATTGGGACATTTTGAATTGTGCCTTCGCTTGAAGAAAATGAACTGTGTTTTTCCTAGGCTTGACTTTTGCTGTTGTAGAAATTGGATTCCATTTCATGTTCTTAATTAGGTTCCTTATTAACTGGAACTAACATGAGAACAACATTTTCCACATCTAATTCCTTCTCAAAAAGATTCTTGCTGCTATCATTTAGTAGACCATTTCCACACATTCTCAAACAAAGGCAAACCCTGTGGACCTTAAGGGTAACTGCAACTTGTTCCATTTAACTTCCAGCTAAGAATTCCATGAGAGGGCACATCTATGCTTACCAGCTGGAAAGTGCTTCTGTGGACCCTCTCACTTAGCATATTTAATAAATGGGTCTCTAAACAAGGTAGGCCATTTGAACTAGTTTTACTCTGTAAGCAGAATACTTCAGTATAAAAGTGATGAGCTTTGAGTCCAAAGGACATCATATCTGATTCAGGTCTAAGTCTTCTTTTTTAGATTTATTTATGCATATAAGAACTGGGGTGTAGACCAGAGGTGTGGGGGGTGAGAGGATTCACCAGAGACAGTGGGGAACAGAACAGGCAGATTGATTGAAATACACTGCTGAGGAGAGTAGCAGGTGAGACAAGGAGAGGTCTGCTTTGCCATATGGGTAGCTCCCTGGCTGGGGATCAAACTCATGCTGCAGTGGCTGGAGAAAGCTTCATAGGTTGCATCTTAACCCCCTGAGCCACCAGGGAGGCCCTCAGGTCTAAGTCTTATGAGATATGTGTATGCTTGAATTCCCCTTCCATCTTGGCTGGAGGTGTGTGTAGGGAAGGTATGCTGACTGAATTCAGTTGTGGGCCAGGAGATGGCAGCACTGGATCATTCATGGAGCTCTGGGTTCCCTCACATGCCCAGGTGAGCTGGAGCCTCAGCTGGACTCTTTACAAGAAGGATTTCTGGGGAAAGAATTGGCAGTGAATGGTGCTAAAGTGATATGTCAGTTACATAGTCCTGGATGTAGACAGTTTTTGGTAAAGAGTGGGTTAAATGACTAGAAAAATGGTTCTTAAGAAGATAATACAAAACAACAAGTTCAGCTCGATGGCTTGAAATGACTAGCTCTTGGTCACCCTCTGCAGCATGTATTTGCATGTAGGTGCCAGGAAAAGGGTAAGGCCTGCAGCAGAGGAAACCCTGGAGGAGGGGATGGTAGAGGCTGCTGACAGCACTCCCAGAAGCTGCAACATAGAAAATCTTCCTTGAAGTGGGAGCTGGGTGTATTTCCAAGTCCTCCATATCCAGTGAATGGGTGAAATTTACTCCCGTTAGAGTCTAGCCTGCCATTAAATATGCCATTACAGCTTTGCATGTCTCTAAGAGCCCCCTAAATGGAATGTAAGCTCTCATTACTGCATGCTTGGCAAGTAAGACAGAAGCCTTGGGGGAACTAGACTTAGTTCTATCTTATGCAGGATATGAAAGCTTGCAGAGGGACAACTAGTCTTCCAACTTACATTCTTTGATACTACCTTAAGTCTAAGGAGAATGTTGATCAGTTGATAAACTACCTAGCTATTAGGAATCTTAACTCAATCAAGAGCACTTATATTAAGAATAATTTGTATGTCTCTTAAATGAGACCACTGGACTTCCCCAAACTGAAGAATATACCTCATGATATCTTCCATGCCCCAGCTGGTTTGGATCCCCATGGAAACTATTCATTTTGTGCTGATCTATTTATTTGTTCGAGGTCCTAGAACCTTTGGGAGAAGATAATCTGCATCGGTCACCCGCTGTATTTGATTATATATAATTTGTATTTGATATTTTGAAAAGTCACTAATGAGGGGAAAGGCAGTCTTGTAAAGGTGTTTAGATCAGTTGCTGTGATCCTCAGTTTGGGTTATCCTCAAGCAGGAGTTCCATGCTGGTTTTAGACACATGAAGAGAATATAAATTCCCCTTTACCCATGAGGGACCAGGATGTTTACCTGATTCCATCATGGTGACATAACTTATGAATACTGAGCCTGAGTTTTAGCAGAGAAGGAGGAGCTTACAAGTGCTCCCATTACCTGGAACAATCATTAGTATAAGCCTTGGGGACAGACAGATGAGCTGGGTGTTGATAACAGCATCTCACAAGGTGGGATCCCTAGGTGAAGCCCATGATTCTGTGGAACAGTAACTTCACAGATGCAGAATTCTGCATCTATGATCAAAATGACTAACTACTGTCCTTTACCTTATCTGTTAATAGGATGTAGAAAAACCAAGTGAGGGCGCATAGCCTCAGTACCATCCGGCCTCTTTATCCACTGCTATCCTTGATTCTATTACTTAACTCTCATTGCTGATCAACAGGATGACTGTTGAACTCAGATAGCTTAGCTACTTAAAGTAATGCTTCTGTCTTAGCATTATACTTGCAAATGTGATGGTGGGGCATAATAAAAGAGCCTCCAAAGAGCAGACTGCATGGCATGCAGTAGGCCTGCCAGGATCTTGCTAGGGCTTCCACAACCCAAGAGGGCCACCCACTCTACCATACTGATCCTCTGTTGCGAGCAGGGAAGCAGACCACCTTAGTGGGCTTCCTCAGGGTAGGTGTCGCCAATAAAGTTCTGACCATAAACGGTGCCTTTCAATATGCTTTATTCACACAAGTCGCACACAATCAAACACCATGTCTAGCACTACCCTATCGCTGTGTCCCTCGAGTGATCGCTTGTATGCAACTTCACTTTTAGTCACCAGGGAAGAGTCGTCCGTGGTCCCGCAGCTCGAATTCAATCTCTTGAACTCGGGGGCTCGAATTCTGTCTTGACTCCGCAGGGATGGCCAGTGGCCGCAGCCCGCTAGCGATGTTCTGGGTCTTTGGTGGATCTCGAAGGGGTGAGACGGCTCGCAGTCAAGGCAGCATAACGTGCTGATCTTGAGCTTATCTCGAAGCCAAAGTGCTTTGCGATTGTTCAGATTATATATTTTCTCTAAGCTAGGTTACATCATTTATTTTTCTCAACACATTTTCAATAACATATTTACATCCAATATTCAGTAACATATACACATACTTACATCTTACTTTCACCAAAATATTTACTATATATTCATCAAAACGAAAATATTTGGGCCTCCCCGGTGGCGCAGCGGTAGAGCGCTGGGTTGCTAAGCTGCCCGCGGCCTCTGCGGCGCCCGTTCAATCCCCGGCTGCTCCCCGGCCACCGGAGGAGGGTCCCACATGGCGCGCAGACCTCTCCTGCCGCCCGCTGCTCCCCTCAGCAGTGTACTTCGGTCCTTCTGCCTGCTCTGCTCCCCGCTCTGGCTCTGGTGAATTCTCTCACCCTCCCACGCTTCTGACTGTACCCAGTGCATGTATAAACAAAACAAACAAACAAGCAAATAAAGAAAAACATGCCTCTATTAAAAAAAAAAATCTTTAAAAAAAAAAACGAAAATATTTACTTTCACTCTTCTTACTACGTCAGCATCCTTGGACAGCTGGTGTCTGATAAAGGTGTGTGTTTCATTACATCATTATCTACCGGCGTCTGCTGTACAGTCTGTCTGCAAAAGGCTGGTATCCAATAAAGAGGTTAAGTGGTGTACAGTTTACATACCAGGAGGGTAGTGCTGTTCAACAGACAATGTAAACTACATATACGAATTAAAATTGTATATATTGTAACAAGTAGATTAAGAATTGTTGGATTAGTATTGGTTCCAAAATTGGTTCCAAAATTCTGGTGACAAGTAAGTCGTATTCATTCAAGTGCCAGCTACTTCCACTTGCTAGTTGTAATTGCTGATGTTCATTTAGAATCCTGTGCCTACTGAGCAGGATACCAATCCCTCTCCTACTAAGGAGGGAACTGCCCCCACTGGCTTGCTGAGGATCAGTTGATAAACTACCTGTGTCTTCCAAAACAATTTCTAGGTCTTTGGGAACTTGGTCAATTACCTGAAAGGCAACAGTGACTGAAGGTTATGATTTCCAGGGCTTAGAGGTTTTTTTAGACCTGGAGGAGATGGCATTTATACTAGATAGGCTGAGAGTTGATAATTGTTAGCTATCATGACATTTGGTTTAAAATAGTTACTCTTCAGAGAATGTTTTAGCAATGGCAGCAACTTTCAAATTGGGACCAACCACAATCTGAATACAAGGAACAATCTCAGACATTGATGCCAGTCTCCAAAGACTAGGAGTGTAATCAACAGAGCTTGGTGGGGGTGTGGCAGGTGTAGAAAAGTCATTGAATGAAATAGTTTTATGAGTAGGGAATCCTAGTGACTGCTGGTATATAAACTAGGAGAGAGTATAATGAAGAATATCTGATCTCTGTGCAAAAGACCTCTATTCTCACAGACCCTGCATGGTCCTTGATCCAATAAGATGTGAACTTAACTGCCTTTGGTTAATTTGCCAATACTTGATTCCAATACTTGGAAGCATCCCTAACTGCTTAATTTCACTAGGTCCTCTTGTTTGCCGGAAAGTTCCTGGAGTTGAGGAAATTTACTTCATATAGTAGCATCGCACTCACTATTCTGATTGTGCAAGCTTTCAGTGGACATCCTTGTTTGTCTTAGAGAGGGTGTCTGATCTCACTGGTAACTGGGAGACTATTTTAAAGTGGAGACTATTTTAAAGTTAAAATAGGAGACTATTTTAAAGTTAGGTGGTTTCCAATACTTTTTGATAACTTCCCAAATACATGCATTAGCACTAGGAGAGCATATCTTCCTATAACCGAGCTGGAACTAAAGTAGCATTCTCTAATCCTCGCCACTTTTAAATTAGAAATATAAAAATCTATTTCTGCTTACTTATGATGAATTAGTATATTTTTATAAACTTCATGAGTACTTGTTTAACACTACCCATGTCAGGCCTTTAATTGAAAATATTTTAAGTTTTATGAAATAATGGCTATTGGACTCAGCCCATAACATATTTTTTTTCTGAATCAGCTTGCTATGGTCACTTAATTTTGACTGTTCACCTTCACGTCTTCTGAATTTTATGTTCATTTACATTTTATATAAAATTTTCTCACTTTGTGGGGAAAAAAAAAGTAGTCTTTTCTCTATCCTTTACCCATCCAACCAATCTCTCCCTTTTGGGCAGGGGATATCTTCCTTCCAGAGCTTTTATGGTAGATTTAAATGTCCACAATTGGAAAACTATGAACAGTACTTTGTACATTTCACCTTAAAATGTGAAATGAGTATCATTTCGCTAAAATAAAGGTGTTGGCAGGGTGACATTCAATTTTGGAGTATCTATATAGGAGAAAATCAGCTTTCTTCACTTCAGCTATTATGGCTATCCATATTTAACTCATGGCCCACTTCCATCTTCAAAACCAGTGAGTGAAAGTTGGGTCTTTCTCACACCCCATCATTGACACTGTCTCCCTCTTTGACGTTTAAAGACTCAATACTAATCCAACAATTCCATGTTTTCAATTCTAATCCCATCTGCAATGTTAATCCCCCATGCTATCTTAATCTCCACTGCATTAATAGTTACAGGTCTGGAAGTTAGGGTGTGGACCTCTACTCCATTTATTGCAGAAAGGATTGGGAAATAGTCTATCTGGAAAGGGACAGGTTCACATGGAAAAGATTGAGTGCAGACCACTGTTGGTACTTCCAAGGGGCTAAACGCTGGGCATTGTCACCACCTTACTCATGAACTGTGGCAGTGGCTACCTGCTGGTGTGGAGCAAGCAAGCACAGAGCAGGTTCGCCATTGAATCAGGCAGACAGATAAAGGAGAGTCCTGGATCTCTATTCACCTGTTGGGCAAGCCTCAGGCCGGCAAGGCAGGGAGGCCAGGGGACCTCCCAGTCCCAGCAAATCTTTATTCTTTTTCAATTCTCTGGCACTATCCTGCCTCTCTAGTCACTCATCCACCGTAGCTGTCCTATGAGTTGCGCTGCCCTTATAGCCTAAGCCTTTAGGCTTAGGTGTACCTACTTACACATGCCCACACTATGTTCCAGATGTCCACTGTCATGAGTACCCCAGGCTCACACCTGCATTACACAATCAAGGCCACAGGAGATAGCCACAGAGGCTAGTGGCGTAAAAGTCTGCCCAATTACTTTTGCCCTCCAGCTGGGTATGGAGGCTGTATGGGACACATCTGTTAGAGTGGCTCTGTGATTCTTGGGGAAGGGTCATAGTTTTCTTATCACTTACTTTAACCTGTGAGTTCTTGGGGTTTCTGTACACTAGCTAGCTCCTCGAATGTTGGGTTGCAACTTGAAGTGCTGTGAGTTTGAGTTCTCAAAAAAGTAACCTGAGGAAAGGATTTGGGGGCAAATATATTATTGGGATGGTGATTCCAGAAAGTACAGTGAGCAAGCTTAAGTGAGACAGGAAAGACAAGTAAACCACTAAACTATGTAATAGTAAAACTATGTAAAAAAAAAAAAAAAACTAGTGATAGGGGCCACTGTTGGTAACTTAGACCAATTCTGAAGGCCCTCTGATTGGACACTTCTAAACAATGATACAGGTAGGTTCCCAAATGGCAGGCTTTCCCTTTACTTATTGATGGTTCTTCCTGGGGCACAGTCTCAGGACTCACTTGGGTAAGCATGATCCTTGTAGAGTCAGGAAGGGCACAGTGAAGGATCTCTATGATCCGAGCAGACAGGGTAAAGGAGGAGAGTCCTGGAGCCCTTGGTGGCTTTTTCAGACTTTTATTGAGTTTACCAGGTATGGCAGGTAGGGGTGCCAGGGGCCTGGAGGCTGGCAGGTCTCCCAGCACCCAGCAAATCTTCACTCTTTCTGGGCTCTCTGGCGTTCTCTCATGGTCTCTGCTTCTCTCTCATTCTCTTTTGCTTGTTCTGTTGGCATCCCCGTGATGCCACCCTTATAAGCCCAGTCTCGGCCCACACCCTACTCTAGGAGTCCACCATCAGGCATGCATTTAATCAAATGGGAGGGCAGAAAAGCTTGACAATTATTTACCCTACAATCCTATAGCAGGAGAATTTAGCAATGAAATAAGAAGCCATTTGCATGTAGAACTGCGACTGATCTCTGGGTAATCTAAGCAAATAAGCAGGAGGAGCTTATTGCATGTGCACTTTACTCACACATTTGATCCACTTGTGCCCCATATTGAGTTTACTTGTTCCCTCTTGACTAGTTACCATCTTGAAGAATCAACCTTTGCAAAGAAACTAACAGTGAGGTGACTAGTGACAAGCCACTGTGCTCATAGCTGGTAGCCCTCACATTGTAATGGAGATTCATTGCCCTTTTAATTCCCCATTAAATTCTTTCTCCTGCCAGTACTTCTGCTGATACAGTTGTTCCCTCAGTAGATATACTCAGGCTTAAATCCATTTTTCATGCTAGGTCATGGATGCTACAGTAATTGTATTTGTTACTAGTGTCACTGAGAGGCACCCATTAAATCCCACAAGTCTAGCTGCTGTTCCCCATTTTGTAACATAAAGAAATGGGTTTCTGGTTGGGGTCAGTGATCCCTACCATAAGAATGCCTCTCTTTACCTGGTAACCTACTGGATTTAGGTGCGTAGAGTGACCAACTATAACTTTAGGTACTCCAGAACCCATCTCTAACTCTTGGTGATAAGACTGACACCAGGAGAATCCTGTAGGGTCTGATTGTAGGGATAGGAAAAGCCCATGGCCAAGTAGAGTTAGGGTGTAATGGTGACCAGAGTCAAACTATTTCTGCCTGTTGGCTCTGCATACAGTAATAGTTCTTGGAGGCAAAATACTAAATACTCTCTCCTCTTGATATATGATAAAGTACAAGGGAGAAATACTAAAAAAAGGCTAGTTTTTCAACTTGTAATAAATTGAATATTGGAGGTGTCTAAGGGTTGATTTGAAAGTATCTGAAACATATCCCCAATGAATGTGAGCAAAATGCCTAGTATCAGGATAAGCAAATGATGGGAAGCTGGTATAAGTGGGATGAGCTCAGCTGGGCACAGTGCAGTGGTACCTGAGCCAAGAATGTTATCCCATCTATCCGGGGGCTCATCTTGGCTACACCGTCTGTTCATAAGGTTACTGATCTTAAGGTCTCTCACCTCCTACAGAAAGTGTTTCCCTGGGTAATCCCAAGGATGGACATGTTCTGGTTTGCAAAGCTCTAGCTGTGTACACCGAGAAGGGTCAGATTTCGATCTTTCTTCATGGTGTGACCCCATTTATTCTGGGGAGAGGGAGCTGTTTATGGACTTACCTAGTAGCTTTAGGACACCTTTATTACCTTCATAACTAAGTTCCAGAGAAAGCTCTTCATGCCCTCTAGTGCTACTTCTTTGTGGTTAAAACAGAAACCTTGTAGGTGGCAGTACAGAATGCTGAGGCACAAATTGTTCAAGTAGCTGGAAGATCCTTTGTGAAGGCAACTACCCCAGCATACAGGGAAGTGTGACCTGAGAGGCAGGTGCTGTCTGTGAAAGACTTACCTGAATCGTGGACTGGTCAGGAGTATGGAATATTAGGTTGGATTCCTAAGAAGCAGAGCTAGGATAAGAATTTGAGTGATTATATCCTAAAACTTACTTAACTATGGGTAAACAAACCCCATAGGATGGTAGTGCAGTAAGATGGCTTAGAATAGGCAAAGTATGGAGTGATATCAAGTAGATTGCTATGGATGGATGCTAAACATGAAGACAGAGGTCAGACTTGAGTTTTTTTTTTTTTCTCCTGTCATTTTGCCCATTGGTATGCCTTGTGGTTTTACATTGATAGCCAGCTCTGATGTACTAGATAAAAGGAATGGCTGTAAATAGACCTTTAGTAATGTGGTATGGGAGAAATGTTTCATGGTGATTAGGTCCTGGGCATCGATAAGCCATTGTCTCTGGATTATGAATTTCAAACATGCTTATCAGTTGCATTTTCCATCTGTAGATGGGACATGATTACTAGAGCGGGCTGGGGCTGGGTATTTCTTTCTGGGTCAGTTAAATTCTGTTTTATACATTTCCCCCCAAAGTAGGTCTTGTTAACAACAGCACTCTGGCATATTTTGAATGGTTCTTTCCTTCTACCTTCCAGGAAAAGGATTTTTCTCAGATTTTCATTGTAATGCTAGAAGCAAATTCCATGATACCGTGGGGGCTAACTCTAGCTGGGGTTTTTAAATCTCAGACTTGTCTATGCTGAACTTCCCCACATTGGTCAACCTTGTTCAGGGTTCCTTCCTCTGTGGTTCCTCTAGGAGTTTCTGTGTTTAAATAAGCTGAGACTTCCCTGTATTCATTCTGTTGTAGAGCAACCCCGATACAAAACGGGGTGCCTGACTGTGGGTCCTCACCCGCGCGATTAAAAGGACTTATCAAAGCTCTACTGCAGGCACACGTGAAAGGTTAATAAAAGGTTTATTTACAAGGGAAGGGGAAATGAGGAAAGGTACAGCTCTGGGAAAAAAGTGGGAGACAAAGTTTTAAATGAGTCCTACCCAATCCGCCGATCAGGAATCCCAAAATGGCGCTCTCAGAGTTGGCCGCCAGCCAGGAGCGGTGAAGCCAGGAGGTGAGCGATCGCGAGCCAGAGACCCCAAGGCCCACGTGTTTGGTTTTTATATCCAACCTGGCTGCCCAACTCCACCCTCAGGTCCCAGCCACCCTCCCTTGGTGGTGATGGGATTTGTCTTTCCCAGAGTCTTGATGGCTTTAGTCTGGAGTGGGGGTGGGGTCCACAAAGCCTGTATGGGATTATCTCAGGACATCATTTCCCCCTAACAATTCTTCCCACTCTGGTGGACAGAGATTTGCTCTGTTATTCTTTGGTGGATCCAGGAAGGAATGATATTTTGGGTTTCATGGAGTATTTTACTTGAAGAGGATGGTAATTTTCTAAGCTCCATTTCTGTGGAACTAGAAATGAAAAGTCTTCTGTCATTTTGAATATCACTTATTTGCTCTCTAGAACCAAAGACCCCAGTCCTCAGAGGAAACTATACCTTGGCATATAAGGAAAGTGAAGAATTGAAGAGGTGACAGCTGTATCTCTATTTTAACATTAATTCTACATATTATAAGCTAACCTGAGTAAATTTCTGTTTGCTCTTACATGATAGGAATAAATGTTTTCTACCCAGTTGGGGGACCTGGGAAGACCAGGATCTATGGGAAATGTCAAGGACCAAGGCAAATCCACACTGTAAAATCCCAATAAAAAAGGGGGGGGGGCAGAAAAGCTAAATAGGCACTTTATCAAAGAAGAAATGCAGATGACCAACAGATATGAAAAAATGTTTTCCACTTATCTGGGAAATACAGACCAAAATCCAATGAGATCCCACCTCACCCCTGTGAGAATGAATGACCCACATTTAAAAAAAACCCACAAGCAAGTAATGGCAAGTATGTGGAGAAAAAGGAACTATTATACTCTTGGTGGGAATGCAGCCTGGTCCAACGCCTATAGAAAGTGTGGAGATTCCACACTTCCATTCCAGACTAAAAATGGACTTACCATATGACCCAGCAATTCCACTCCTGGGTATCTATCCAAAAAGTGCAAAAACACTAGTTCAAAAGGAAACCTGCCTTCCTATGTTTATTGAAGCACTGTTTATAATAGCCAAGTTATAGAATCAACCTAAATGCCCCAAAATTAGATGAATCAAGTGTGTATAACATAATGGGATACTATGCAGTGATCAAAAAGAAACTGGCACTATGGAACTGGGAGGGCTTACCTAAGTGAACTGAGCCAGGAGAAAGATGTTTCACTTCCATGTGGAATCTAGAGTAACCAAACAGAGGATGAGAAAGGAAAGCTGTAAGATTCAACCTTGAAAGCAGACCATAGATCTGCGACATTCAGGAAGGGCTGGGGGGCAAGGAAGATGAGAGTGTGGTGGGCTGTGAGCACTATGCTGATGGGAAAATCATGGTGATCACGCCTAAGGGAGAAACACTTAGGTTTGAAAATATAAACAAGGATTTTTTTAATAGTCTGTTCTTTGCCTCAGAAACAATGATTCTTTCTCAAATTATCTTTCTAGAGGTTCAAAGTACAATTTCCCACAAAATGGAATTATACAAATACTATTTTATAGTTTAGCACTTACTTAAAATTCTTCCATATCAGTGTAGTTATTTCCCTATAAATGCAAAAAGCGACTCACTTACACAATGCTTTTGGATAATCCAACCTGGAGTTTTGTACCTTTTCCATTGTGGTTTCTTTATAATTAATATTTGTGTGATACAAAATCATTTGGTCCTCAGTAGCTCATTTGACAAAACAAGTATCTCTTTTATTGGCATGGCCCACAGATCTGTATAAAAATATGTAGTTTTGTTGTGAGATTTTACAAGAAAAATCTCCAATTAGAGTTTAGTTCACTGTGCTAGCTATTTCTATAGGTGTGGATCTTGGTTGCATCTGTCCAAATCTAGCCCTTCAGAGTTAATCTGGTGTTCTAGTAAGACAATATCAATATCGATATCAGCTCTGAAGTTAAGGACTTAGTCAGATGTCTATAAATGTCCAAAGTTTTAAACTTCTAACTCTTGTAATACCATGTTGAGTGAAATTTATCACTTTAATAAATAAAGGTGAGAACTAAGAAGTTTATAAGATAATAGTCTACCTATAACTTCAGGTTGGGAACATACATGTGATGAATATTTCAAAGTCTTATGAGTTAAGTAAAGGTGGGAAATAAAATTCATTGCTTTCAGAGTGTTTCTCTGAACTTGTTTCTTACTCCACCAGTCATTTCATTTAACCTACAAGATACTCATGCAGAGCAAGTGAGTGTACAAAAAAGCATTTTGAATACAATTAACTACTGTCACTTCTCAAAAGTCTTGCTTTAAAAGTGTATCTTCATAGATCAAAATTTGCCGGATTCCTTTAATTTGGGGGTTCTCTTTACTGTAGTTAAACCAAACAGGTCTGAAAAGTGAGGCAGGTCCTTATTACATGCTGAAGTCCTTAAAGACCTAATACTCTCAAACCACCTGCATTTCATACTACAGAGTATATGTTCTATCATTGGCATTTTACTCGAGGGGTAAAAGACACCACTATTTGTTTTAAAACCAAACTCAAGACATGGGAACTCTACCAAAACTGCATGTATACAAAAGCTATTTGGGGTTTTCAAGTCAAAGAGAAATGGAAATTACATCAAATGTTATAAAATGTGGTAATTCAAAACTATTGCCAGACTAGTGAGGAAAGAACTATTCATTACAAATATTATTTTAAAAAGTAATGCTTCCTTCTCCATCACACTCCTCACTCCTGTTTTGTTTCCTTTATAGTATTTATCCTGACATGAATGTGTCCCCTCATATATACTCGATGAGGGCAGGGACTTCTGTTCACTGCCATATACCTGAGTGTTAGGAGTATATTTGCCCAAAACACAGTGGATGCTTGACACATTGCTTATTGGTTGTAGAAAGCAGGTAGAAAGTTGCATGGAAATTAATACACCTTTTGTCATTGTTTAGAAAAGGAACTTTTAAGCTTGATTTTATTTTTGCCTGTATACCCTAGGAAATAGATCCTGAGACAAAACAGTGAAAGGATCAGGGCAGTAAAGAGAAGGAGAGCCAGGCCAAGTTTCTCACAGGCAGGAAACTTTATTTGAGCTCCTGAGCGAGATTCACAGACCCAAGGTTGGGGTCAGTGAAGTCGCGCAGGTTGCCATGGGGAGGCAGGCTTTTATAGGGTGAGGAGAGGTCAGGTGGGAAACTGGGTTTGTAGGGTGGGAAGAGATTTGTAGGGCTGGAAAAGGTTTATAGGGCGGGAAAATGTTTGTCTGATTTTTCTATGTGGGCTTCCTCATTCCTGCCCCCTGCATCGACTTTTCACAAAGGTGTGTTAATTTATTGGAAAGATGTACATAAAACCTAGCATACAGGTCAATTGCATACACAACAGTAAAACATTTTGTAGAATAATATATTTAAATATTTGGTTGTAGTGTTGAACTAAATTTCTTATAAACATAAGCCTCTACAAATCTAAACCTTAATTTACTTGAACTGAAGCTTGTAAAAATTTTTATGACTTCATTTCATCATGGAGATACATTCCTGGTACCAATTTTTCAAACTTTTTAATTTAAAAAGTGACACACTTAAAATGTAAGGGAACAGACATTTAAATGTCATTGGCAAATTTAAAAAAAATTAGAGACAACCTTGTTTTCCTATTAAACAACTTAGGAATGACAAGTGTCAGCCTACTTTTGTATTTTAACTCTTCTTTTCCCAAGCTTTGGAAAAGGTAAAACAAGAAGGTACTATGTTACCAGATTGGTCATGCTCTTTTTGGTCATAGAGGTCTCCTCTCACAGCTTGGGTTCTCTTAATAATTCCTGTGATGGAATTTGTGTTATGAATATCTATAAGAAATTTCTAACTATGAAAGAAGAAAGAGGAGAACTAGGCTGAGGGAAAATGGAATATGATGTAGGCCAAATGGTGAGACACCAGATGCAGACTGCTCTGGGATGGTTTGGCCTCAGGCAAATGAGTTCTCTGGAGATATCACGAGGATGTCTACCTATAGTAACTTTCCAGTGCAGAAGTCCTTCCTTGAAGGGATTTGGATGGAAGACTCTCCATGTCTACTGCAATGTTTGTTTCCAAAGTGTGATGTTTCTGGCCTGGTGATATGCAGTATGAATATTTTGCCAGTTTCCACTTATTTCTTAGTTGCTATTGGCATCAAATCCAATGTACCTCTAGGCTGTCACGGACCTTATAGACAGCTGCTGGACATGTCAAATCTCATTTCCCATGGTACATGGTGTTGAGTTCACAAAAGTTCAGGGAACCCATATATGAGCCTTATCAGATTGGACCTGGATCCCCACCATGGAAGGCATTATGAATACAGTGCCAGAGTATGGCACGGAGTATGGGGCTTGCATAGAAGACTAGCAGAGATGAGATAATACTGGAAGTTAGAATTCTCCATTGAACATGTAATCAGGGGCCAAGAGGCAGATCAAACTGAGAATTTCAGAAATGTATCTATTTGGTCTGATCTCCATGAAACAAATTTCACTGGCTCAACTTTATGTAATATATATATTTATATAAAATGTTTTCAATATTTGCACATCTAACATAACAGTCATATTACTTTTCATATTAAATATGAGCTGCCCCGTATACATCATGGACCCCTCCAGATTGAGAAAAAAACATAGAATTGTTGGATGAGTAGTATTGGGAGGACTCTTCCCACCCACAGAAAAGGCAGCTATAGGTTAGTTACTGTTGATGCACAGTGGCATCTACTAGAAAAGAACAAGTTCTGCACCCTTAAGACATATGACCAAATAATGTAAAAAATCAATAATGGGGACTTGAAAGAATTCAACAAATAGCCCCTTCAATCCTCAAGGGGAAAACTTCATCACAAAGAGAACCAACCACAAAGACAAAATCTCTTCTACCTAGCAGTTAAAGTTCAAAATTGCTATGATAAAGATTTTCAAAGAAATGGAAGAAAACAGAAAAACCAATCAAAGACACACAGGAAACTCAGGGGGAAAAAATGAATGTCCTGAGAAATAAAACTTGAGTTTTAAGTGACAAAATAATGTCAAAAGATCGATAGGGAAGATTAAAACATTCTGTATAAACTAAGGGAATAGATTAGATCAAATGGAAGATTGAATTAGTGGATTCAAAGGTAATGGACAAAGAATCCTGGTGGAAGAAGAGACATATGAAGAAAAAATGTCAAGATTTATCCAACTGCACAAGGAAAGGCAATGCAAGAATAATGGGTATTCCAGAAGGGGAAGAGAGGGAAGGGAACAGACCGTTTTTAAAGAAATACTAGAGAAAACCTGCCCAAACATGGAGAAAAGAACTAAATACACAAGTCCATGAAGCTAAATGAATACCTGTTTGCCTAAATGTAATGACTCTTACACCAAGATAATATTGAAACTTCCAAGAATTCAAGTCAAAGAATATTGAAACTGTCTGGGGGATGAAGTAGAAAATGCATAAAGAAATCCTAATGAGGCTTACATCTGGAATGGCATGATTAAAATACTTAGATTAAAAACTGCCAGCCAAGAGTATTTCTCTCATGCAAGGCTCTTTTTCAGCTATAAGGGAGAAATAAAGGCCTTTTAAGACAAACAGAAGCTAAAAGATTTGCAAATATTTGCCTTCTTCCAATAAATGTTGAATGACTCATATCTAAATTGGAGAAGAATATCCACAAAGAGCTGATAAGGAATTATATAGAACCATTAAGTTAGGACGAAATGGTAGTAACTGACTGATTCGTATAGCAATCCCCCAAAATGTAAATGGACTGAAATCATTAATAGTCAAATGGATTAGTGTAATCACTAATCAGTCAAACTGATGCAACTGAACAAGAAAAACAACAGCTCAGAGTAAGGGGTTGGAAAAAAAAAAATCCTACAAGCAAATGGGAACCAAAGGAGGCAAGGGCAGCCATACTAATATAAGATAAAATAGATTGTCAGCCAAAAAAAATGAGATGGGAATGGACACTATAAAATGATTAAGGGAACAATATATTGAGAAAATAACTCATCAATATATTCTCACCAAATGAAGGGGCATCAATATATATAAGGCAATTACTATCAAATTCAAGGCACACTGGGAACGTCAACACCCATTTTCACCAATAGACAAATCAACAAGACAGAAAAAGGACACAAAGAATTGGACTACTTGGGCACTCTCCAGGGTTGATCACATGCTGGGTCATAAGACCAGTGTCAACAAAATTCATGAAGACTGAAATCATACCAAGCATCTCTGACCACAGTGCTATCAATACATAGGAAACTACGTATTAGGTTTTTCCTGCTTTTAATGGTTGAGACCAAACACATTACTGAATTATTGGGTTAATGAGGAAATCAAAGGAAAAAGCAAATAATACCTCAAGACAACTGAAATGATACAGTCTACAAGAACCTATGCAACACAGCAAGCAAGAAACATAAAAGAGCTCAAATGAATATTTCTCACCGTAAGGAACTTAAACTATGAACAAGCAAAACCAAAAGCCAGAAGAAAAATGAATCTTTCAGACTATTTCCTTTAATCTACTCTAATTTTTACTGTCTTAATATCTAAGAAGCCAAAACCTGGTTCTTTTGGGGGAAAAATAGCAAAACAAACCTCTGGCTCAATTTACAAAGAAAAAGGGACTAAATTCAAATAGAATCAGAAAAGAATAGAATCAACCAAAGATTTTGACTGCTCATTTTCAATTCGTTGGTCCTTAATATGAATTAGAAGAAAAGTTGTATTTTATCCCAGGCTGTCCTAGACAGCAAAAAAAATCTAAGTGCATTTTTTTAAAAAAAATCAGTTCCATCCTCTTTCTCAAAAAGGATCTTTTGAGGACCACATTCTTGGGATCTGGTTAGTGGGAATCCCTTACTCTGATGCAGACAACTAACACAGCAATGTCAAGCTGAAAGCTCACAGAAAACACAACACAGAAAAGATCTTCGCCACTTACCATTTGCACAATCATCTCCCCAGGGGGATGCAAGCCATGCAAAATATGCAAAAAGAGCAAAAAAAAATTTTTTTTTTTGCCATACAAGACAGAGGTGCAGAAGCTAAGGCATGTGATAAGAAATTCAGAGGGTCATAAGAAATTACTACAAATATTTGCTTCTAGGTCATTCACATTATTAGCACACAATGTTAAAATTCATAGACATATACAACCACCCATGACTAATCAGGAAGAATAGAGAACCTGAACAGATAAACTATAAGCTAGGAAATTGAAATAATCAAGTCTCCCTCCAAACAGAAATCCAGAATCTGTTGTTAGCTCATCTTTGTCTGGGTAGAACTAATACCTATCCTTCTCATTCTCCAAAAAAATTGAGGAGGGCCTCCCATGGTGGCGCAGGCAGTTGAGCGCAGCGCTGTGAAGCTGACTGAGCCTCTGCAGTGCTGGTTCAATTCTGGCCAGCTGGCGGGGGTCTCACAGGGCATAGTCTCTCCTGTCTCGCCCTCTGCTCCCCTCAGCAGTGTATTTTGTCAGTCTGCCTGTTCTGTTCCCTGCTCTGTCTGTGGTGAATCCTTACCCTCCTCACCTCTGGCCCATACCCTAGTTCTTTTATAAATAAATAAATAAATCTTTAAAAAAATTGAGGAAAAGAGAAACTTTCAAACATATTTTGAGGCCAATATCACCTTGATACCAAAACCAGACAAAGATGCCACACCAACCAAAATCCAAACCAAACAAATGAAAAACCCAAACATCCTTCAGACCTACTTCCCTGATGAACAGAGATGCAAAAATCCTTAACAAAATTGGAATGAACTAAAAGTAACAATGCATCAAATGGATCAAACACCATGATGAAGTGGGATTTACTCCAGGGATCCAAGGATGGTTCAACATCCCCCCCCAAAAAAAATCAACATTTACCACCATTCAATTAAAAGATTAAAAAAAAAATCATATGAGATATGAAGAGACCGGGCGCGCAGGGGAGCGCTTCCCCGGCACCAGCATTTTGCAGCAGGGACCTTTCTTTGGTGGAGACTGTGTGAAACCAGCAGAAGGCTCCCTGAGGAGCCAGAGGTGAACTGGGAGGCTTGCCCATGCCAGGCTCCTTCTAGCCTGCAGTCCCAGCCCAGAGGGGAGCTGCACCCACCGCTGGGGCAGACCAGGCATGCAGGGGAGCGCGTTCCTGCATCGCCATTTTGCAGCAGGGACCTTTCTTTGTGGAGACTGTGTGAAACTAGCAGAAGACTCCCTGAGGAGCCAGAGTGAGCTGAGAGGCTTGCCCAAGCCAGGCCCCTTCTGGCCTGCAGACAGAGCCCAGAGGGGAGCGGCACCCACTGCTGGGGCAGACCGGGCATGCAGGGGAGCGCGTTCCTGCATCGCCATTTTGCAGCAGGGATCTTTCTTTGGTGGAGACTGTGTGAAACCAGCAGAAGGCGCCCTGAGGAGCCAGAGGTAAGCTGGGAGGCTTGCCCATGCCAGGCGCCTTCTAGCCTGCAGTCCCAGCCCAGAGGGGAGCAGCACCCACCACTGGAGCAGACCGGGTGCGCAGGGGAGCGCGTCCCGGCACCATCATTTTGAAGCAGGGACCTTTCTTTGGTGGAGACTATGTGAAACCAGCAGAAGTCTCCCAGAGGAGCTAGAGGTGAGCTGGGAAGTTCGCCCAAGATGCCAGCCAGTACCAGCAGCACAGTGTCCCAAGGAATATGGCAAATTAGAAAACAGGCAGTAGGGAGTAGAAAAACCACATGCAACCCAGCAACTCCTCAGGAAAAAAGCACACCACAAAAAGAAAACCATCTACCAGATTGCAACGACAGTAACTTGGAAGAACTTCTGAGCCTTCCAGATAGAGAATTTAAAATTGCCATGATTAAAAAACTGACAGAAGTCATAAAGGAAAACAATGATAAGGGAAAAATAATTAATGACCAGAAGAATGAAATTGAGTCCCTAAACAGGGAAGTAAAAGAAACGCAGGAGATCAAAGAATTAATGGAGATGCTAAAGAACTCTGGGAAAAGCAATGAAAGCAGAACAGATGAAATGGAAGAACGAATAAGTACTCTTGAAGACACAGAAATAAGAACTAAAACAGAAAAGGAAGGAGAAGTACGAAGAAAAAGACCGAAGAAAGACTTCGGGAACTATCTGACTCTATGAGGAAAGGAAATATAAGAGTTATAGGAATCCCAGAAGGAGAGGAGAGATGTAGGAACAGAGAAAATATTCAAGGATATAATTGAAGAGAACTTCCCAAACGTGAAGGAGCTGAAATTTGATATACAAGAAGCAGGAAGAACACCAAACTTCCATGACAAAAGAAAAAATACAGCAAGACACATAACAGTAAAGCTCCCAAGAATCCAAGACAAGGAAAAAATAATGAAACTGACAAGAAGGAAGAAACAGATAACATTCAAAGGAAAACCAATCAGACTGACATCAGACTTCTCCAAAGAAACACTATGGGCAAGGAGAGAGTGGAGGGACATAGTCAACAGACTCCAAGAAAACAGATGCCAACCAAGAATACTCTATCCTGCAAAGCTCTCCTTCCTCTATGAAGAAAGAATAAGGACCTTCCCAGACAAACAAACTCTGGAATTTCATTACGACTAAACCCCCACTCCAAAAAATACTACAAGGAGTCCTAAAGCCAGAACTGCAGAGGGACGAATAACAACAAAAGAAGGCCAAAAAAAAAAGTTATTAAAAGAATAAATAAATAAAATCAAAGGAAAGACAAACACAATGGCAAATACAGATGCTAACATATCAATACTAACTCTAAATGTAAATGGACTAAACTCTTCAATAAAAAGACAGAGTCTCAGGCTGGATTAAGAAACAAAACCCAACCTTTTGCTGTCTCCAGGAAACACATTTAGCAGCAAAAGATAAAAATAGACTCAAAGTTAATGGATGGAAAACAATTCTACAAGCAAATGGACCAAAAAAGAAGGCAGGAACAGCTATACTCATATCAGATAAAACAGATTTCAAACTCAAAAAGATAAAAAGAGACCCCAGCGGTCATTACATTATGATCAAGGGGACAATACTTCAAGAAGAAATAATACTCATTAACATATATTTTGGTGCTCCTTCGTTTGGTGAATATATCAGACAACTATTGGCATCTCTGAAAACAGACATCAGAGAAAACACCTACATAGTGGGAGACTTCAACACACCACTATCAACAATGGATAGATCAATGAAACAAAAAATAAGTAAAGATACTAAAGCTCTAAATAAGGATCTAGAGAGCTTGGGCTTAACAGACATCTATAGAACACTAAACCCAAAAAAATCTGAGTATACAGTTTCCTCAAGCGCACATGGATCATTCTCCAGGATCGATCACATACTGGGGCACAAGACAAACATCAACAGATACACCAAGATTGAAATCATACCAACCATCTTTTCTGACCATGAAGGCATCAAACTAGAAATAAACCATAAAAAGAAGGCAAGGTACTCTCCTACCTCATGGAGATTGAAACCACACTACTGGAAGTCCACTGGACTAACGAGGATATCAAAGAAGAAATTAAAAAATTATTTGAATTGAATGACAAGGAGGACACCAATTTCCTAAATGTGTGGGATGCAGCAAAAGCAGTAATAAGAGGAAAATATATAGCAATAGAGGCTCACATCAAAAAACAAGAAAGAACTCAAACAACCTAATCTCGAAGCTCAAAGACCTAGAAAAAGAACAACAAAAAACCCCAAAACCAGTAGAAGAAAAGAAATAATAAAAACCAAAGCAGAAATAAATGAAATCGAAATTAAAAAAACAATCCAAAAGATCAATGAAACTAAGAGCTGGTTCTTCGAAAAAATCAATAAAATAGACAAACCCCTAGCCAGGCTCACAAGGGAAAAAAGGGAGAAAGCACAAATAAACAGGATCATAAATGAAAGAGGAAAAATCACAATGGACACAGCAGAAATCAAAAGAATAATGAATAACTACTATGAAGTTATATGGAAACAAGTTCAACAATCTAGAGGAGATGGATAAATTCCTACAACTCTACAATCACCCAAAGCTAGATAAAGAAGAAATAGAACACTTAAACAGACCAATTACAAGTAGTGGAATTGAAATGGTAATCAAAAACCTTCCCAAAAAAAAAAAAGCCCAGGACCCGATGGATGTACAAATGAATTCTACCAAACATTCAGAGACGAATTAGTGCCTATCCTTCACAAACTCTTCCAAAAAATTGAGAAGGAAGGTATAATATCTAACATGTTCTATGAAACCAACATTACACTAATACCAAAACCAAACAAGGACAACACAAAAAAAGAAAACTATAGGCCAATCTCCCGAATGAACACTGATGCAAAAATCCTCAATAAAATTTTAGCTATCAGAATTCAACAGTGTATCCATAAGATAATTCACCACGACCAAGTAGGATTCATTCCAGGGACACAAGGATGGTTCAACATCCAAAAATCAATTAACGTTATCCAATACATCAACAAAAAGAAATATAAAAACCATATGATAATATCACTATATGCCGACAAAGTGCAACACCCATTCATGATAAAAGCCCTTGAAATTCTTGGGATACAAGGAACATACTTCAACATCATAAAGGCCACATACGACAAGCCAACAGCCAGTATCATTCTCAATGGTGAAAAGCTGAAAGCATTTCTATTAAGATCTGGAACAAGACAAGGATGTCCACTCTCACCACTGCTTTTCAATATAATACTGGAAGTCCTAGCCAGAGCAATAAGACAAGAGAAAGACATACAAGGAATCCAAATAGGAAAAGAAGAAGTCAAATTATCACTATTTGCAGATGATATGATAATCTACATAGGGAATCCCAAAAACTCCATAGAAAAACTTATTAAACTCATCAATCAGTTCAGCAAAGTGGCAGGATACAAAATCAACATGCAAAAGTCAGTAGCCTTCCTATACACAAACAATAAATCTGAAGAAGAAGAAATGAAAAAAACCATCCCCTTTATTATCAAAACAAAAAAAATCAAATATTTGGGAATAAATCTAACAAAAGAGGTAAAGGACCTTTACAAAGAAAACTATAAAACACTGTTAAAAGAAATAGAAGAAGATACAAAGAAATGGAAAGACATCCCCTGCTCATGGATTGGAATAATAAACATTATTAAAATGGCCATCCTACCAAAAGCAATATACCGATTCAATGCTATTCCAATAAAAATTTCAATGTTATTCTTCAAAGAAATAGAACAATTATTGACGAAATTCATATGGAATCACCAAAAACCCCCAATAGCAAAAGCTCTCCTTAAAAAAAAAGGGAATGGAGGCATCACACTCCCAGATTTCAAACTATACTACAAAGCCATAATCATCAAAACTGAATGGTATTGGAACAAGAACAGACACACAGACCAATGGAATCGAATAGAAAATCCAGAAATAAACCCACAGATTTATGGTCAACTAATATTTGACAAAGGAGCAAAGAATATGCATTGGAGCAAAGAAAGTTTTTCAATAAATGGTGCTGGGAAAACTGGGTCGCTTCATGCAAAAGAATGAAGCTTGACTACTACCTCACACCATATACAAAAACCAACTCAAAATGGATTAAAGAACTAGACATAAGACCTGAAACCATAAAATACATAGAAGGAAATATAGGCGAAACACTACAGGATATGCACATCAAAGACTTCTTTACAGACACATCACCCAAAACAGTGATAGTGAAGGCAAAGATCAATAGCTGGACCACATCAAATTAAAGAGCTTCTGCACAGCAAAAGAGACAATAACCAAAACAAAGAGAAACCCTACTGACTGGGAGAACATTTTTGCACACAACACTAATGATAAAGGACTGATCTCAAAAATCTGCAAAGGGCTGATGAGACTCAACAATAACAAAGAAAATAATCCTGTCAAAAAAAGGGCAGAAGAGCTAAAAAGAAACTTCTCGGAAGGGGAAATATAAATGGCCAACAGGCATGTGAAAAAATGTTCACCATCACTCGTAATCAGGGAAATGCAAATCAGAACTACCATGAGATACCATCTAACACCAGTGAGAATGGCACGTATTAAAAAAACTAGCAACAACAAATGTTGGCGAGGTTGTGGAGAAAAAGGAACTCTCCTGCACTGCTGGTGGGAATGCAAACTGGTCCAACCACTATGGAGAGCTGTGTGGAGATTTCTGGACCTACTAAACATAGAGCTTCCATATGATCCAGCAATTCCATTCCTAGGTATTTACCCAAATGACACAGAAACATCAACTCCAAAGAGCACCTGCACCCCTATGTTTATAGCAGCACTGTTTACAATAGCTAAGCTTTGGAATCAACCCAAATGCCCCAAAATAGATGACTGGATCAAGAAGATGTGGTACATATACACCATGGAATATTACTCAGCATTCAAAAAAGATAAACACATGCAATTTGCAGCAACATGGATGGTGCTGGAAGGGATCATGCTCAGCGAAATAAGCCAGAAAGAAAATGAAAAATACCGGATGGTCTCACTCATAGCAGGAATCTAGAAAACTTAAATAAGGGACCAGGAAAATGAATATCTATAAGAAAGTGAAAATCATAATCAACAAACAACTATGAACCAGAGACACTTTATGAGGAGAGGGGGGGGGGGGGGAGGGATTGGGGTCAAAATAAAGGAGTTGCAATTGTTTGGGGAATATAAAAATAAAATTAAAAACAAAACAAAACAAAATCATATGATCATATCAAATGCTTTCTCAGCAGCTATCAAGTCAACATCCATTTATAGTAAAGGCCATATATGGCAGACCTACAATTTGACATCATTCTCAATTGTGAAAAATTGGAAACTTTTCAAACAAGATCTGGTACAAGACAAAGATGTCCACTTTCACCACTACTATTCGACATAGTATTGGAAGTCCCAACTAGAACACCTAGGCAAGAAAGAAAAATGGGATCCAAATTGGGAAATAAGTAAAGTGGTCATTGTTTGCAGACAACACAAAGATACACATAAAAATCCCTAAAGATTCCAGTAAGCTATTTAAAACAGTAAGTCTGTTCAGCAAAGTTGCAGATTATAAAAAGGACCTATACAATGAAAACTGTTAAGACTTTATTAAAAGTAATAGAAGACACAAAGAAATGGAAAGAGTTTCCCTGTTCATGATTTGGAAGAATTAACATTGTCAAAATGGCCATCTTACCCAAAGCAATATACAGATTCAATTTAATCCCTATCAAAGTTTTAGTGATATTTTTCAAAAATATATAACAAACATTACTGAAATTCATAGGGGATTACAAATTACCCAAAAGAGCCAAAGCAATCCTGATAAAAAAAAAAAAAAAAGGAAAATATGGTGGTACTAAAACAGTGCCAATGTGGGAGACAGATCACTGAGTTCTCATCCTGCCCTCACAATTACAATACACCATTCAGGCTCAGAGTACAAAACAATGGGGTTTATTAACAGAAAATTGGGAAACAGGAAAGTTTCTAAGACCACCAACAGCTGGCTCTTCTACCCTAGATCATATCCATGGTGTCCGGTATTCTAAAACAAAGGCTGCTCGTTTGAGATGATGCTGTCTCTTTGAGAAGAGCTTGGAGATGGTGGCACATGGTTAAGCAGTGGTCCAGGATCCAAATCCCGGTGGCAACTGGAGATGATCGCAGATGGGGCTGACTAGTGACACCACAGTAGCCCCTAGCAGCAGTCTGATTGCCCAGCTGGACAGCACTGGATGCCAGACGAGACAGTGCCAAATACAACAGCACCAGGAGGCAGTGCCCGAGAATCTGAAGTGGTGGACAGCTCTAAGAAGTGGGGGCGGCTCTGGTTAGTAGGGTGCCTGTGACAATTTCCCCATTTTCAGTTCTTGTCATTTCTATGGTGATCATTGGATACGTCTCTTTATCATTTCTATAAGCAACAATATGATATAAAAGAAAACAATCATACAGCATATGTGCACATTAATGTCCAACTCTAACTGGGGCCCTGCAGTGTAGACTGCAAGGCAAAACTGGAGTTTTTGTCATTGATGCTTACACAGGGGAAGCATTCGAAAATGTGTTAGGTTTACCTGCCATGCCAAGACTTGCCACTGGTAGGCAGTCCATCCCTCTGTTCCATTTCACCTGGCTGGAACCCAGCAGGAGATATTTAGGGTGGGGAACCCTTGTACTGGCTATAAGGAAGTGCAGGAGTGATTCCTGGATCCTAAGACACCAATCCCCAGCCTAGAGTCCTCCCACTCTGCACCTGACCTTAGAAAGAAGAAACATGGAAGAAACCTTAGTAGCTGACCTCCAAAGAGAGAGAAGCTCAAGAGTTTTGCAGGGACCGGAGGCTGGTCCTGCCTGGAGTCTTGTTGCTGTAGTTGCCTGGGAGAAGCGCCAAGGGCCCTGGGCCTAGTGTCTCAAAGAGCTTTTTATCAGATCATGTGGCACTGCCTTTGCTGTTGTCTGTTCCAGCACTGGGGCTGTTCACCTGGCCCTTCAGACTGTTGTAACATCACCTCAGTGGCTTCATCTGTAGTGCCTCCAGCTGCCACACATGGCAGGCCTTTGTTGGCAGACGGTGCCATTTTGGAGAAGCAGCCTTTTGTTTGGGACTTCTGAACACTGGACCCTATCTAGGTTGAGATAATGGGCCACTTATGGCCTTAGTAATAACTGTTTCCCATTTATTAAATAAACCCCATAATTTTATTATTCCTTGAGCCTGAGTGGTCTTGCAACTGTGTGTGCATATGAATAACACACAGTGACCTGTCTTCTACTGGGCACTATTCTTTTTTCTTTTTTCTTTTTCAAAGATTTATTTATTTATACAAGCACTGGGTACAGTCAGAAGCATGGGAGGGTGAGAGAATTCACCAGAGCAGGGAGCAAAACAGACAAACCGACGAGAAGTACATTGCTGAGAGGAGCAGTGGGCGTGGCAGGAGAGGTATGTGCACCATGTGGGACCCGCTGGGGATTGAAACAGTGCTGCAGAGGCTGCGGGCAGCTTCACAGCCCAGCGCTCAATCGCTGCGCCACCGGGGAGGCCCTGGGCACTATTCTTGAATGGCTACAGTACCCCTATGGCTCTGCTTCACAACCAATCAGATTTCTAAAAGTTACTACAAAGCCAACCAAAAGTTGCTAGAAAAAGAAAACAAGCCTTTGTCTTTTCTTATAAATATTTCAGATCAACAGTCCTTTTTTCAATTCTGATGTTGAATAACAGAAGAAACAGAGGGACCATTTGAGGCCACACTTGTTACCTCTGTTTTTGGATATTTCTTGGATGTTTTCCCTGCAACTTCTAGTTTTCAAAGAAAAGTGTCAATATGGAAGTGTTCTGCATGAATCTTACTTCAAGGACTTTCTACTCATGGTAGACAACCTCAAGTTGTTAGTTCAAATGATGAGGTAGATTCTAAAGAACTAAGGCCTGGTATTCTTGGGTAGCCTTCAGCCAATGACTATGCATGGTAGCTACAGCCTGGACCCATTTCTGGCCAAATATGTGATCCTGCTATTGGCAACCTTTAATCTGGAGTTTCGTATGGGTTGAATGAGGAGGAAAACCTCCAGTTCAACAAAATTGCAATCTTTTCTTGCTTTTTTCATATATGCCCAATCTGCACACAAAGGCTTTCCCTGCTATGCTGTGACATTAGGATGTGAACAGCTTTCAGGAGGCATTCTACAGAGATCTGGAATGTTAATTTATGTGGCAACAGGATTTGAAGGTGTGACTAAATTAGGGATTTTGAGATACAGATTAGATTATCTCGGTAGAACCAATATAATCATATGGGCCTCTGAAAGAGAAAGAAGCCACTAAAGTAGGAACCAGTGATACAAGGCTAAAAGTTGATAGCTTTTCAAAAACTAGATTAAAAACAGGGAAAGGTAATTCTCCTACAACTTTAAAAATCAAGGCCTCAGCAAGCTAAATTCCTTTTGGCCTGTGAAACCCCTTTTGGATTTATAACCTTAAGCACGATAATAAAAATGCTCTTATTCAAACTTATGTCCTAGTCTGTCAACGGCATTACCCCCAAACCCACAACACTCAAACTCCATCTCAGCATTACTTCCTAGAGGTCACTTAAAAAACTTTATTTCATTAATTTTCCTATAGAATGTTGGTCAATGACTCAGGCATTTTAAGAACTCTTAAGATGGTAAAAGGAGTGATGTTACCAAAATGGTAATATAGTTTTTTCTTGTTTCGCTCTCCCTCACAAGAATAACTAAGAACTATTATGGAGTGGGACACCATTGAGAGCATCTAACAGTATGAGGGTGAATCTATTGCTCCCCTGAAACTCAGATGAATACAGACTGCATTAGGAGGGATTCTAGGGAGATAAACACATGTATAACAGAAAGTGGGTGGAGAGGGATACATGGAGGCAATAGAGGGTAGGAGGTGATAGACAGCAAGGCTTCTAGCCCAACCAAAAACCCAGGAGAGGGAAGAATAGAAAGTATGTGGGGGCCAAAATGGAGGGGTTGAGGTGAGCCACATGGGTAAGGAATCTAGTAAAGTGGGCAAAAAAGAAAGCAGCTCCCTACCCTCCACCCTGTAGGATCTGTTACAGCTCCCTACCCTCCACCCTGCAGGATCTGTACAGGCTTTTTGAAATGGACTAACATTCCATAAACTTGGGGATAAGAGCTGGAAAACTCCTGTGAACAAGAGACATTCACAATAGTAACCTACCACCTCTGTATCCTTCCCTTCCCCACTGACACAGCAGCAGCCCATACACCGTCCCCTTCCCTGAGGTCCTACAATAGCCAGGAGTAATGGAAAAATAAAGCTGCTGGAAAGGAAAAATAAGCAGCTAAGTGCTAAGTATAAAATCTTGATTCTAAGCAATTACAGTGGAAGAAAAGTCAATGCCCAAACAAGATAAGCAGCTAGTAGAGATGAACATAACCAACAGTAATGATACTTACAGGTAAAATGACCTCACAAGGAGAGAATGACTACGCTCCAGAAATTAAAAAGGTGTAGAAGATTATTATCTGATGAAAAGAATTCAAAGAATTCTGTTGCTATCATGGAAGCAACAGAATGGAGCAGGCATGGCCCTTACACAGTAGCTGTCAGAAGACCCTGGTGAACCCTGGGATGGGACCTGAATGTAGACATACCAAAGTAGTCTCCATAAAACTCAGTGAGCTGAGTCCTAGAAGCAGCCCCACTAGGAAGTTGACAAGACCTGAAAGCAGGCGCAATGGAAACTGTTAACTCCAGGGTGGGTTCTAGAAGCAGTCTGACTAGTGGTAAACAACCCTTACAGAATGCACCACCACACATCAGGAGGGTCCTAGGCAAAGCCTTTATTACAGTAGACCTCAGCAGACCTCAGTAAGCCCCAGAATGGGCCCAAGAAGCAAGCCTACCATAGTAGGCCCCAGGAAAGGCTCTGGAAGCAACCAGAACTGGTAGGTGCTACGAAGCAGTGGAGCAGGTCCTTCCAAGTGGAACAGATGTGACGGTCCCTGGCAGAAGCAACTGCAGGGCCTGGTGCACACTGGCTACAGCTCTTGGGGCAGTGAGCCAAAGGCACAATATTTGGACAGTCTCTTGGGTAGGAATAGGATTGACTGTCCCTTAGATGGCGAGCAGTGCAGACTTCAACATTATTGACATTGAGGCTATTCATGCTACATTGAACAGGAGGTGGGGGAAGAAGGGAACCTGGGGATTGTGATCTGGAGTAGGGGACACCAGCAGAAGGGCAGTCAGCTTAACCAATCTAAAGGCACAGAATTGCTTGCTGGATCCCAAAGTAAAACTCAACTTTCTGCTATCTCCAGAGGCCCATGTGAGCACCAAAGATAAACATAGGCTCAAAGTAAAAGGCAGGAAAATAATCCTACAAGCACATAGGACTTTCCCCCTTCCTCCCCCCCACCCCAATAAAGCTAGGGACAGCTCTATTTGTAAACTTCCAGTTAAAGTTAACAAGATACAGAGATTAAGGGATCAATAATCATGAATATATGACACTCACATAGGCCTACTAGATATTTATTGGGCACTATACTCTGAAAAAAGCAGAGTACACATTCTTAAGTACACATGGAACATTTTCCAGTATAGACCACATCAGGTCACAAAACAGTGCCAATAAATTCATGAATCTGGAATCATATCAAGCATCTTCTCTGATCACAATGGCATTGCACTACAAATCAATCAAAAAAAGGAAGAACCTCTGTGGTGACTGAACAACACTACTGAATGACTATTGGATTAATAAGGAAATCAAAGAAGAAATAAACATCTGTAGATGAATGAAAAAAGATATGACCTGCAAGAACATATGGGGCACAGCAAAAGCAGTACTAAGAGGAAGATGTCTAATATTATATCATAGGAACTAGAAAATGAACAAATGAAACCAAAAGACAGTAGAAGGAAATATTAAATGAAATGAGACAGAAGTAAAAACAAGACAGTTCAGAAGACTAATGAAACCAAAAGGTGATTCTTTATTTTGTTGTTTGTTTTTCCCTAACCTCTGACTTTGACTCCCTGAGAAGGGAGAAAACTAATAAATGGAATCAGAAATGAAAGAGAAGTTACTTAAACATCTCAGAAATACAGGATCATAAGAGTCTACTAAGAGTGTCTTTATGCCAACAAATTAAAAAATCTGGAAGAGACAGATAAATTCTTAGAAGCGTACAACCATCTCCTACTGAATGAGGAAGAAATTGCAAACCTGAAGAGGCCATTTACAAGCAAGAAATGGAACCAGTAATCAAATCTCCCTCAAAACAAGACCAGGACCAGATGGTTACACCTGGTAGTGAGTTCTACCAAACCTTTAAAGATGAGGTAATAGTTTTCCTTCTCAATTCTTTCCAAAAAATGAGGAAGAGGGAAGGCTCTCATCATTTTGAGGCCAACATACACACTGATGACAAAAGAAAATAAGGACATCACAGTAAAAGGAGACTACAGACTAATATTTCCGTTAAATATAAATGCAAAAATTTAGCAAACTGAATTCAACAATATGTTAAAGGAATCATATCATGACCATGTGTGATTTAGTCCAGAGATCAGGATGGTTAAAAATAAGCAATCGATGTAATTCATCACATCAGAAAAAGGAAAGACAAAAATCATAATCATCAGGGCCTCCCCAGTGGTGCAGCGAGTTGAGCGCTGCACTGTGAAGCTGTCTGCAGCCTCTGCAGCACCTGTTCGATTTCCAGCTGGCAAGAGAGATTGCCACATGGCGCGCAGACCTCTCCTGTAGTGCACACTGCTCCCCTCAAAAGTGCTTTTGGTCCGTCTGCCTTTTCTGCTCCCCACTCTGTCTGGTGAATGCTCTCACTCTCCCGTACCTCTGGCCTGTACCCCAGCTCTTGTATAAATAAAAAATCTTTTAAAAAAATCATAATCATATTACCAGATGCAGATAAGCATTTGTCAAGATTCAGCATCCATTTATGCTGAATCCATTTATGCTCTTATTAAAATGGGCAAGTGTACCTCAACATAATAAAGGCCATATATGCCAAACCCACAGCTAACATCATACTCAGTGATGAAAAACTCAAAACTATTTCTCTATGATCAGATACATGACAAGGATGTCTGCTCTCACCACACTATTCAACACATTACTGGAAGTCCTAGCTAGAATAATTGCGTTAGGCAAGAGAAAGATATCAAAGAATCAAAGTTGGGAAAGAACTATCACTATTTGCAGATGACTTGTTAATGTAAAATGTAATTAGAAACACTGAATCAGTATAGTAAACTGGCAGGTACAAAATCAATATACAAAAGTCTGTGACATTTATATATGCAAATCAACTAGAAGAGAAAGAAATCGAGAAAACAATCCCTCAAAGTGTCAGGTACCTAAGAATAAACCTAACAAGAGGTGAGAGACCTATTTTTTTTTAACAACTTCTTATAGTTATTGAATAGAAGATGATACAGGTACACATAGTCCATTCTCATGAACTGGAAGAATTAACATTGTTAAAATATCCATCTTACCCATTGCAATAGATATACCCTATCAAAGTTTAAATGGAATTCTTCAAAGAAATAGAACAAATTACTGAAATTCCTACAGAATCTCAAAAGATCTTGAACAGACAAAGCAATCTTGATATAAATGAGGAATGGAGGTGTCATGCTCCTAGACTTCATACTATAAAAAGACTACAGTAATCAAAATAGTATGGTATTGGGGTACTGGATTAGTAAGACATACAGAATAATGGCATAGAATTTGAGAGGCCATAAATAAACCCACATTTATATGGACAGTTAATCTAACACAATGGAGCAAAGAGTACAATGGAAAAAGGAAAGTGTCTTCAGCAAATGGTTCTGGAAAATAAATGGAATGCTACATGCAGAAAAATGAAACTAGCCCATTTTAATTCATTTTGAGCTAATTTTTGTTTGGTATAAAAGATTTGAATATAAGACCAGAAATCATAAAATACAGATGTAGGCAAAGCAGTCTACAACACTATCTTCAAGGATGTTTTGGGGATAATTTGACTCCAATGACAAGGAAAATAAAAGGAAAAAATAGATTGAAATTACATCAAGCTAAAAGGCTTCTGTACAGTCAAACTATCATTAAATTTAAAAGGTACCCTACTTAGGGCCTCCCCTGGTGGCGCAGCGGTTGAGCGCTGAGCTGCAAAGCTGCCTGCAGCCTCTGCAGCGCCGGTTCAATCCCTGGCCACCGGTGAGGGTCCCACATGGCATGACAGACCTCTCCTGCCGCACCCACTGCTCCCCTCAGCAGTGTATTTCATCAATCTGCCTGTTCTGTTCACCTCTCTGGCTCTGGTGAATTCTCTCACCATCCCTCGCTTCTGACTGTACCCAGTGCTTGTATAAATAAATAAATAAATCTTTAAAAAAAAAAAAAGACACCCTACTTAAAGGCATAAAATATTTTCACATCCTACATCTGACAAAGGGATAGTATCTAAGATCTGCAAAGAACTGATACAACTTAACAAAAAAAAAACCAAGAATTCATTAAAAAATGGGCAAAAGTTTTAAGGAGGCTCAACATCATTTATCAGGGAAAATGTAAGTCAAACAATGAGATAGCATCTCACTTCTATGAGGTCCATATTAAAACAAATAAAGTGTTGACAAGGATGTGGGGGAAAAGGACCCTTTATTCACTATCGTTGTTAATGTAGACTGGTCAAGCCCCTATGGAAAACAGCATGAAAGTTCCTTAAAATATTAAAAATATGATACAACAATTCCACTCCTACATAATTACTTGAAGAATACCAATCACTAATTAGAGGAAATATATGCACTCTGTTGTTCATTGAAACACTATAATGGGTAAGTTATGGAAACAACCTAAATGCTCAAAGACAGAGTAAGAACATATGGTATTACAAAATGGAATACTACTCTGATATGAAAAAGATGAACAATATGGATGGAACTGGAGGGAATTATGCTAAGTAAAATAAGTCAGAAGGAGAAAGACAAATACCAGATGATTTCACTCATTTGGAATACATACAAGCAAAACAAAGGAACAGATAAAATTAAACTAAAACTAAAACCCTAATAATCTGACTGAAAATTGAGTCTACTAGAGAGGGAGGAAAGTGGGAATATACCAGAGGGGAGGGTAACCCGTGGTACCACCTGTGCTTTGATGGTGGGGTGGTATGATAACATATCTGAGGACATATGAACCTATTTTCTTTAATCATATACATTGTTTTAAACCAATGTTACCTAAATAAAGGAAATTGCTATTTTTTTGTCTTTTATTGATTACTATCATGAAGAACTCATAACAAAACTCAGAAAAGCAATTCAATAGCTAAGGAATTAAATCCATGAGCAGAAGGAAGAGCCAAATTATAAGAAACTAACATATTCAGGATGTAAATAACTCAATAAATGAAACTGAGTTCTATAGAGAGTTGTGGAAAATAGAATAGACCCAATGAAGGAATGAATCAGGAAAGTCTTAGGTTGAAACCTAAAAGGGAAATAAGATACTTAAAATATGAACAATTACAGCCATCTAAATCCTTTAGGAAATGCAAGATGAGGATCAAAGGGTATCTCAGGAGGTGAGGAGGGAAGAGAAGAGTTTATTTAAAGAAATAACTGAGAATTTCCTGAATTTTTTTCTTTTTTTTTTCTTTCCAAAAAATTATTTTATTATTTTATTTTTTTAATAATAAATTTTATTTTTATATTCCCCATACAATTGCAACCCCCTTATTTTGACCCCAATCCCTCCCCTCCTGCTCCCTACCCCCCATAGAGTGTCTCTAGTTCACAGTTTTTTGTTGATTTTGATTTTCACTTTCTTATAGTTATTCATTTTCCTGGTCCCTTATTTAAGTTTTCTAGATTCCTGCTATGAGTGAGACCATCCGGTATCTTTCTTTTTCTTTCTGGCTTATTTCGCTGAGCATGATCCCTTCCAGCGCCATCCATGTTGCTGCAAATTGCATATGTTTATCTTTTTTGAATGCTGAGTGATATTCCATGGTATATATGTACCACATCTTCTTGATCCAGTCATCTATTTTTGGGCATTTGGGTTGTTTCCAAAGCTTAGCTATTGTAAATAGTGCTGCTATAAACATAGGGGTGCAGGTGCTCTTTGGAATTGATCCAGCAATTCCACTCCTAGGTATTTACCCAATGGACAAAGAAACATCAATTCCAGAGAATTTCCTGAATTTATGGAAGAAATTGAATATATAAGTCCATAAAAGTAGCATCATAATTTGTTACCTAAATGTAAAGAGGCTACACACAAAGAAAACATTTTTTTTTTTAAAGATTTATTTATTTATACAAGCACTGGGTACAGTCAGAAGCACGGAAGGGTAAGAGAACTCACCAGAGCCAGATTGGGGAACAAAATAGGCAGACTGACGAAATACACTGCTGAGGTCCAACTACTATGGAGAGCTGTGTGGAGATTTCTGGACCTACTAAACATAGAGCTATCATATGATCCAGCAATTCCACTTCTAGGTATTTACCCAAAGGACACAGAAACATCAATTCCAAAGAACACCTGCACCCCTATGTTTATAGCAGCACTATTTACAATAGCTAAGCTTTGGAAACAGCCCAAATGCCCAAAAATAGATGACTGGATCAAGAAGATGTGGTACATATACACCATGGAATATTACTCAGCATTCAAAAAAGATAAACACATGCAATTTGCAGCAACATGGATGGCGCTGGAAGGGATCATGCTCAACGAAATAAGCCAAAAAGAAAAATACCGGATGGTCTCACTCATAGCAGGAATCTAGAAAACTTAAATAAGGGACCAGGAAAATGAATAACTATAAGAAAGTGAAAATCAAAATCAACAAAAGGGGCGGGAGGGGAGGGATTGGGGTCAGAATGGGGGGGTTGCAATTGTATGGGGAATATAAAAATAAAATTTATTATTAAAAAAAAAAAAAGAAATACACTGCTGAGGGAAGCTGCGGGCGTGGCAGGGGAGGTCTGTCGCGCCATGCAGGACCCTCGCCAGTGGCAGGGGATCGAACCCGGCGCTACAGAGGCTGCGGCCCAGCGCTCAACCGCTGCACCACCGGGGGAGGCCTCCAAAGAATACTTATTAAAGGTACTCCCATCAAGCAATGATCAAACTTCTCAGAAGAAATCCTACAAGCCAGGAGAGACTGGAACAGCATTTCAAAGCACACGACCATAAAACTGCTAGTTAAGAATACTTTATCACAGAGCCTCCCCTGGTGGTGCAGCGGTTGAGCGCTGGGCTGTGAGGCTGCCCACAGCCTCTGCCGCGCCGGTTCGTTCCCAGGCCACCGGCGAGGGTCCCACAAAAAAAAAAAAAAAAAAAAAAAGACATTATTTTCAACTGCGAGGGGTAAATGAGGGCTTTTCCAGATGTTGGAAGGATTTCATCTTCATGAGACCTTACAAGAAATGTTCTAAATAAAGTTCACAAAAACTCGAATGAGGCTCTAAAGAGACAGAATCCAACAACAAAAGAAAGTGGCAGTGCACATCCTCATATCAACAATCACCTGAAATACAGCTGGACAGAACTTAGGATCAAAGGCAAAGAGTAGCGGGTGGCTTACAAAATCCAACTATATTGCTGGCTATAAGACATTCAAATAGACAAACACAGACTTAAAGATGAAGGGTGGAAAAATGGTAGTCCAAGCCATTGGAAAAATGTGAAAAGTAGGAACTGCTCTATTTACATAAAAGTTAAATAGACTTCCAGTTAAAAAGGTACAAGACAGGGCCTGCCCTGGTGGTGCAGCGATTGAGTGCTGGGCTGCGAGGCTGCCCAGAGTCTCTGAAGCATCGGTTCGATCCCGGGCCGCCGGCGAGGGTCCCACATGGCGCGCAGACCTCTCCTGCCACGCCTGATCTCCCCTCAGCAGTGTGCTTGGGTCAATCTGCCTGTTCTGTTCCCCGCTCCGGCTCTGTTGAATTCTCTCACTCTCCTGCGATTCTGACTGTACCAGTGCTTGGGTAAATAAATAAAAAAATCTTAAAAAAAAAAAAAGTAAAAGACGGACATTATGTGGCATTCTATAATTATATAATGAAGGGATCAATATTTCAAGACAAACCACTTAATATATATGCACCTAAAATAGCACTACCAATATATATGAAGCAAATATTAATATACCTAAACGGAGACATTAACAGCAACAAAAAAACAGCGATTTTATTTTATTTTTTATGAAGCAAGAATTTTATTTTTTTAACGCCTTCTTTCCCCATTTTTAAAAATATTTATGTATATGTATTTTACATCATTGTTCATTTTGTACAATGTTTGCTTTCTCCTCTCCAGTGTAGTCCCCATAGGATTCCCACCACCAATTAACCCGTGCACTAAGTTATTTTAATATTCCACTTACAGGTATGGACAGATCATACAGACAGAAAATCAACAAGGAAATGAGGTCTTAAATGACAGATTAGGTGAAATGAATTCAATAGAGTATTCCAATGCAAGACAACAATACACATTTTAAAAATTGTATCATTTTTTATTTAGGTAATCAGTTTACAACTCTGTATATGATTTAGGGATATGTGTTCACATCTCTTCAGATGGATGTTACCACACCACAACCACCATCAAAGCACCAATAAACCTCCACCTAAGTCCTTTGGGACTCATCCCACCTTTACTCCCCACTGTGTACCCTGCTCTTTTTTAGCCTGGATTTTGCAGTCAAATTTTCTAAGGGTTTTTTTTTTTTTTTTTTTTTCAGTTTGTTCCTTTGTTTTGATTCTTTCTATTCCACATGTGAGTGAAATCATTGGTATTTGTCTTTCTCTGACTTACTTTGCTAACATAATCTCTAGTTCTTCCCATTTTGTTGCAATGGCAAGATTTCGTTTTTTTCCCTTTAGATAAGTGATATATAATATATATATCTGCTATATCTTTTTTATCCATTCATCTGTTGTTGGATACTATAAAAAATGTTGCATATATCCCTTCAAATTTGCATTTTGGCATACTTCAGATAGATACCTAAGAGCTGAAATTCTGCATGATATAGTGATTTTTTTCATTTAAGAAAATTTATATTTAAATAAACAATGAAATACCAAGGGCCTCTATAAAATTTCATTATAGTTTTTGTATAGGCCACTTCACCAATAAATGATTCTCAATTTGTTTTAAGATCATGTGATTACAAAAAAAATAAACTATTCATCAAAAACTGGATAGATTTTCAAATGTTCTTTCAGATATTCAAATCAATACAATCTGTCTCTCAATATCAACTTGAGTTGCACAGATTATGATGAAGACATGATACATAGTGTTGATGATGTAATCCACGCTTGAATAAATGTAATCCACGCACTGTACTTCCTCAGACATAGACACCTATCCCAAGTATCTTCTATTCCTGAGTGATCATCTGTATCAAGATGGATCATCAGATAAATCACACTGATTATAATACCTGCTGCCAGAGAGATTAATAAATTCAAAGCAGGAACCCTTTCATTGTCTTTGCCAGCCACAAAGAGCCTTACTTCAAAGCACCTTCTAGCAACCTGCTGAATCAGTGAATGAGCTTTAGGTAATAAAGGATTTTCAAGGCAAGTCAATAAAGCATGAAGCCATCTTTTCAATTCTGAAATAAAGTCTCTTTCTCCAAATCAATTATTCGGGTATTCCAAGACACTAGTTTTAGTTGCCTGATTCATTCTGTTAACACTACTAAGCAAGGGAGGAAAACCATTTTGTAAATAATCTATTCCAGGGACTTCATTTGTAACAGGTCCAACAGCCTCGTCAGCACATGAACTTTCACCCAGACAAAAATTTTTTCCAGCCTTCATCTTCAGATTTTGGCATGGTCACATTACTCTCCAACTGTTGCAATTTCCAGTTACTTCTAAGTCTGTTCACACACTGCCAAGCAGTTGAAAGCTGTGCACTTGTTGCTGTTGTCACTGAAGTGTGGGAGAATATCCTTTAGGAGCAGGTTGGCATCCTGAAAGAGAAATATTCACACTTTGCTTCCTTTTCTTCTTTGGGTCAATTTAAGCTACTGCAACAGCTGGACACTGAGCTGCCTCTATCTGAGGCATCTTTGTGGATTCCAAGGGATCGGAGCCTTCTGTCAAGTCATAGGGCTCCACTGGCAATATTCAGGGCATCCTTTCTTCCACTGTAGACTCTGCTAGCACACACACCATATTTGCAATCCCACTAGTCCTAGTAAATCAATATTTAATATTCTGATAAACTTTCATATTGTTTTCCGTAAAGGCTGGACCAGTCTAAATTCCTACATAAAGGGTAGATTTGTTTTTCTCCATTCTTGCCAACATTTCTTTGTGATCTTTTTGGTATAAGCATTCTGATGGGTGTGAAGTGTTAACTCACTGTGGTGGAGGTTTACATCCCCCTAATAAGTAATGATAAGTAATTTTTTAGGTGCCTGTTGGCCATGTGTGTATTTGCTTTGGAGGAATATGTATTTATTTAGCTCATCTGCCCGCTTTTTCTTTTTGCTAAGTTGTATGAGTTCTTTGTAGGTCTTGGATGTTAGCTCTTTGGCAGATGTATGGTGTGCAAATGTCTCCTCCCATGTTAGATGGCTCTACATTTTAGTGACATTTTCTTTCACATTACAGAAGCTTTTTAGTTGATTTTTTCTTTTGTTCCTCTTGCCCTCAGAGTTGACAATGTTGCAGATTGTTTTGTCCATGAATTTTATGGTTTCTGGTTTTTACATCCATGTCTTTTACATCCATTTTGAGTTATAACTTTTGTGTATGGTGTAGAATAGTGGTCTAGTTTCAGTGGCCTTTTGCAAATGGCTGTCCAGTTTTCCAGCACAATTTGTTGAAGAAACTTTCTTAATTCCACAGTAGACTCTTGACTCATTTGTTGTAGATTAACTGCCCACATAGTCTGGGTTTATTCTGAGCTGTGAAGTCTATTTCATTGGTCTATTTTTATTCCAATACCATGCTGTTTTGATCACCACAGCTTTGTAGTAGAGTTTGAAGTCTAGGTGTATGATATCTCTATTCTTTTTGTTGCTTTGGGTTTTCTGCAGTTATTTGTGGTTGCATATGAATTTCAGTAATGTTTGCTCTATTTATTTGAAGAATTACATTGAAATTGATAGGGCTTGCACAGAATCTATACATTTCTTTGGGAAGTAAGGTCACTATGTTAATTCTTCCAATAGATGAGCAGGGAATATCTATCTATTTCTTTGTGTTTTATTTCTTTTAATGTTTTATAGTTTTCATTTTACAGGTAAATTACCTTCTTTGCGAAGTTTATTCATTGGTATTTTCTTTGTGATAGTAAATGAGATTATTTTCTAGCTCATTGTTTGTATATAGGAGTGCAATTGATCATTTAGTTTCATTTTGTAACCTGCCACATTACTATAGTGATTAATTGCTTATAGTTTTACTTTTCCAATTTGGATTTCTTTCATATCCTTCATTTGTCTAGTTGCTCTAACTAGACTTCTAGTACCAGAAAATATGCATTCTTGTCTTGTATCTGATCTTAGAGGAAAAACATTCAGCTTCTCATCATTTAAAGGATAGTACGTGGAGGTATTGTGTGCCCTGATTTCAAACTATATTTCAAAGTGACAGTAATAAAAACATAGTGTTATTAGAATAGACACACGGATCCATAGAATAGAATTGAGAGTCTAGAAAGAAACCCATACATATATGGAACACTAATTTGCAACAAAGGAGTCAAGTGTATACAATAGAGCCAGAAGTGTCTTCAATAAGTGGCATTGGCAAAACTGGTGTTAGATAGTGGTCTAATCTCACTTGCATGTGGCTAACCATAAACAAACTATTCCATTAATTCAAAGTGGATTAATTATTTGTATGTAAGACCCAAAGTTTTAGAGATGCATTTGGAGATTCCAGTCCAATGTCAATGAAAGCAAAAATAAACAATGCAATTACATTAAACTAAAAAACTTCTGTATATTGAAAGAAACTATCATGTAGATCAAAAAAAAATCTTACTGTATAGGTCATATTTGCCAATCATACCTCCAACAAAGGGATACTATTCAAAATAAAGAACTCATGAAACATAAAAAATCCAATTTAAAAATGGACAGAAGGTCTGAATAGACCCTTCTCTGAAGATGACACCACACAGGCCCATTAAAAGCTGCTCATAGCGAGGGTCCCACAAAAAAAAAAAAAAGATGCTCATAATCTCTTACTAGGGAAATGCAAACCAAAACAACAGTGAGATATTACCTTATACCTGTGAGAATGGCTATTATCAAATAGACAAGATGCACTCCAAGTGTTGGAGAGCAATGGAGAGAAAATTCTTGTATACTTTTTTTTTTTTCCTGTGGGACCCTCGCCAGTGGCCAGGGATTGAACTGGCTCTGCAGAGGCTGCGGGCAGCCTCGCAACCCAGCCCTCAACCACTGCACCACCAAGGGAGGCCCCTATTCTTGTATACTTTTTAATTGATAGTCTTTACGGCAACAGCATGGAGATTCCTAAAAAAATTTAAAAACAAATTCCATGCCATCCAGTTGTATCAATTCTAGTTATTTACCCAAAGAATAAAATAACATTAATTGGAAGAGATATATACACCCTTCTGTTCATCACAATATTATACACAATAGCCAAGATTTGTAAAAATTCTATGTACCTATCAACAGGTGAATGGATAGAAAAGATGTGGCATATATGCACGGTGGAATATTATGCAGGTATCAAAAGATCAAAGTTTATGCTCAGTGACATAAATCAGATGAAGACAAAATATTATTTAATTTATATTTGGTATATGAGGAAATAAATGAACTAATAAAACAAACTTTTAGATTATGAGACCAAAGTGGTGGTTGTCAGAAAGAAGGGAGAGGAGTAGGTAAATGGTGAAATTAGATTTTTGGTGGTGAATATAATGCAGTGCATACAGATCAGTTACTTTTTAATACTTCAAGAAAAATCATGTAGTTATAGCTATTTTTAATACTTTTATCCTTTAACCTTATACTACACAGTTCAGTGGTTAACAGACCACCATACTACAGTGTAGCTGGTGTTCTGAATCTGACTATATACTTATTTTACCAGTGTGGTATATATTTTCATGTTAGTAGTAGTAGGCTTGTTATGGAAAGCTTTATCTCACCTTCATTCCTGAGAGACTACATTGCTGGGTATTCTTGGTTTGTAAGTTTCTATGTCATGTCACTATGCTTGCAAGTTGATTTTGGGCTTTTTAGATTCCAGAACTGTGAGAAATGAATTTGTTATTTATAAGCTATCTAATCTGTGGCATTTTGTTATAGAAGCCTGGGTGGACTAAGACAGTGTCACAGTGTTTAAAGAACATTTCAATCAAAATAATGTTGTTTATTGAAATTTTTTTCTCCTACAATGTCTGTACCCCCACTCTACTTCATATATTATTTGAGTTTTGGTGACTGTCCTCTAACCAGTTTTATGCAAAAATATACATGTAATTAGGTACAGGTATTTTTTCCTCAATAGGATCATAATTACAATAATTATATTATTAAACTTTTTTTCCCCACACAGAACATATGGATAGATTTCCAAGTCTGTAATACAATTGTGGCTTAGTATTTTTAAAGAGCTATATAGAGTGCAAAATTCTGGATGGTGTGGATATCACATGATTTTCAAAAACTTACCATGTAATGAAAATTTCATTTGTGCCCAGTTTTAAGCTCTTGTAATTTTTCCATTGATCAGGGTTACAAACTGTATACAAATATATATACATATGTGTTTCTTTAAGAAATAGTCTTAGCAGTGCAATGCAGTCTTTTTAATTCAAGGAATTGAGATACAGAGGGCAAGAAATTTATCTAAGGCCACATTCAAACCAGTGGTCATAAAATTTCCACGATACTCTGCCAATCTTTCAGCTTATATAGTTTACAAGGACAAAAGGACTCTGCCTCTATTAATGTGATTGATGGATTTCTTGAATAATGTTTGAAAGCCTAGGCAGTGATTGTTATGGATTTTCATCTTGTCATTCTTTTTCTAAGTATGGTTCTTAAAAGTCAGGGACATTTTTGTTGGCAGTATCAACATTTACATTTTTTTGTAGAACAGAGAATTGACCCCTGAAACTTCAGATTTTCTTTTGGGCATATTCCTCCAAGTCTGTCCATAGATATAATTGAAGAACTTTAGTATAGTACCCCGTGGCACCAGGATACAGTAGGAGAGGTAAGGAAATCAATGTACTGTAGTGGAGATAAACTTCAGATAGATCATGAGGATACAAGAGAGTGAATGGTCAACTCTACTTGGTGTGAGGCCTGAGTCGAGAATTGAAGGATGAGTGGACACTTAGCAAGTAGGGAGAGCACTGCAATCATAGGGAGCAGCATGTGTCAGTACTCAGTGTTCTGAAAATAGTATGATTAGGCACTGTCTACTTTCTATCCTGAGATTGGCAAGAGTTGCAGTGGTAAATAAACAGAAACCAAATCACAGAAGGCCTAACCCTACTATAAACTTGGTTACTCTGCCTCCAATCTTGTCTCAAGTTGCTGTGATTCTCTGCATGAGATGAGGGTCTAAACTATGGAAAAAGGCATGAAAGATTTGAGAGATTTAAAGACAGAACATTTGCCAGCTGAAACCTATCCAAGATCCCAGTTCTGTTGAACCTCAAATTAATCGGGAGCCAACTGACAGCCAAGAGATGGGAAAATTGGCAGTTATCCAATTTCTTGTCTGATTCAAGATTTCCTGAGTTATTTGAGATCCATATGCAAAGCACTTTTTCAGGGACAACAGAAGACATTTAAGCATATTGTTAGTACTTGTGATTCTGAATTTCTTTACAGGATAACATGACAACAGGCAAAACTTACAAACCACAGAAAGGAATGGGTTAAAATATAGTTCAAAGCTTGAATCCCATGCATTCCTGGTGTAAAAAGGCTATTAGGAGTTTAGTCTTGATACAATTTATCTCCAATGCAAAGACACACACTGATTGCTCTCTAACTTGACTGGAATAGTATATCATAGTAATCGAGATATGCTGGGATAGTCTTCATGCTTATGTTACAGGAAAATAGTGTAGAGGTTCATTAATAACATCAGCCCCACTCCTAAAATTTCCCCTTCCCTCTAACTTCATCAATATGACAATTTGAACTGTGCTCCCAAGATTCCTGGCTAATCAGTTTCAAAGGGTAAATGAATGACATTAAGATAAAAATAAAATGGGCCATTGGCCCCTGTGAACAGAAAATAAACTTCATGAGAAGATAGCGGGCAGTTTAAGGAATTATAAGGAACAGGAAATGTGGACTCAGAAAATGTAAATAGCAGCAGAGCTGAAAACTCAACACAAGACTTGACAATACAGGCATCAGTACTAAGACCTCATGCACTGGCAACACTATCATCAATAAATCTGGAGCAAGCAACACCAAGACACAAAAAATACTGGAAAACTTTGATACTTTCATTAATGGGTGCAAACAGCACTCAAAAGTCCCGTATATAAATATTTGATTAACTGAGCCCAGGTTAACTGAGCCCAGGCTCAGTCAGCTGTCAAGAGGACAAGAAAAATTTGAATATACTTTTGAACTTCTAGGTTTGTCTCCTGAGGCAAACTCTATTAGCTATGAAAGTTCACCTAGAACCCAGTAAGAAGGGTTCACTCTGGGTATGTATTACCGATTGCTGCAGTAATGCTGCATAAAAAGCCATCCCTATGGCACTGGAAGGGATCATGCTCAGCGAAATAAGCCAAAAAGAAAAAGAAAAATACCGGATGGTCTCACTCATAGCAGGAATCTAGAAAACTTAAATAAGGGACCAGGAAAAGGAATATAAGAAAGTGAAAATCAAAATCAACAAAAAACTATGAACCAGAGACACTTGTTGGGGGTGGGGGGTGGGTGGGGAAGGATTGGGGTCAGAATGGGGCGTTTGCAATTGTATGGGGGAATATAAAAATAAAATTTAATATTAAAAAAAAAAAAAAAAAAAAAAAAAAAAGCCATCCCTAGGGTCTCCCTGGTGGCGCAGTGTTTGAGCACTGCGCTGCGAAGCTGCCCACAGCCTCTGCAGTGCTGGTTCGATCCCCAGCTGCCGGGTGAGGGTCCCACATGGTGCGCAGACCCCTTTGGTCCTTCTGCCTGTTCTGCTCTCCGCTCTGGCTCTGGTGAATTCTCTCACCCTCCCGCGCTTCTGACTGTACCCAGTGCTTGAAAAAATAAATAAATAAATCTTTAAAAAAAAAAAAAAAAAAAGCCACCCCTAAACTTAGTCATGTGTACATAATAAATGGCTGTTTTAAGCGACTCTGGACAGCTTAGTGGACTGCTCTGTTTAGCTGGGCAGTTTTTGAGTTTAACTGGGCACACTCTGATGATTGGCTGGTTGTTGCTTAGTTTAGGATGGGGCCAACTGAATTGATGGCCGACTGGCTGTGGGACAGTCTAGAATGGACTGAGCTGAGTTACTGGTTTTGTTTTATGTATTTCATCTCCCACCCAGATCTCTGGGGACATTCTCATAGCAATTACCAAGGCCTAATATTTACATTTAGATCCGGCACACTGTCAGTTCTACTGTAACAGGGTGGTCCCCAGAAAAGGGGGAGGTTCCAGTTTTCTGGGGGCCACCCTGTTACACTACTATGTTCAGTTGGTCAAAGTTTAGATTCCAGGTACAGGGAAATTGTTAATTCTTCCATGAAGAGATAGAATCCAAGACTGATTCCAAAATTAGCCTCAATTCTCAACTTTGGCTGTAGATATACTTTTAGAGTGATGATCTAAGTCTCTTGCCTATCCTTTTATCTAGTCACTAAGTTTCTTTTTTATTCTTTTGGATATTATTAGTAATTATAGGTAAGTATGTATGGATGATTCCTTTTTTACACAAATGGTTGCACAATTCTGTACTTTATTATTTGCATTCCACATAAATGGAATATTATCCCATATTCTTAGGTATATATATCTGTATTATCAATTTCTGAAAGCAGAATTAATGGGTCAGAGGATATATGCATTTTAAAATTTGACAGATATTGGAAAGTAGCCCTCCATAAGAAATAGTACTCTATGTGATTGTTTGCTTTTCCAAATTCTTGCCAAAATGCCAATCAAACCATTTTTACATTATTTATTGTATTTAAAAAATTCATAGAGATACTTTTTATAAAAATATTACTAACATTTCAAAGAAATATTGCAAGGACAGTAAAGTGCCATCCTATCCCCTTCATAAAAATTCACCAGTTGCTAATAATTTTACTTATTTACTGTCACCCTCTTGACATAAATTGTTATACTTTGTATACCATTGTTATACTTTCAGGTGGTTCAGAAAACAATATTACTGACATGATGTCCCTTCACTCCTAAATCCTCCAGTGTGTATTTCCAGAACACAAAGACCCTTCCTTTACAAAGCCACAATGAATCATCCAGATCAGGATTTCATCCCTAGCAGAACACTACTGTTCAGAAATTAAGCTGTGCCCTTCTGAGTGCATCACATCAGGAGGCAGCGGGCATTGGCCCATCCCATCATTGATGTTGACCTTGATCACCTGCTCATGTTGGTGTCTCGTGACTATACCAGTGGAGAAATGTGCATTCCTCAGTCCCCCAGTTCTCAGGATTTAGCTTGGTGTCTGAACTTGCTGCTGGTCAAGCTAAAATGTAGGGTCAGGCAGGGAGCCTCTCACCAGGGCAATAGTCTTGGTATGAGGATATCTGCTGAAAATAGCAGGCCAGATTAGCATAACCAGCTAGACCACCTTGACAGAAGTTGAATGTAAACAGCAACTAGAGATAGGATGTTTTGATCAGCAGCAACAATGGAGCCCCCAGGCACTAGCCCCTATTCACTCTCCTCTAGCTTGTGTCAGACTTTATATGCATCCTCAATATACATCCCCACTACACTCATTCCTCCACACATTCCTTCACAGTCTTGCCCACCTTCCCTGAATCTGACCCCCAAATAAATATGACACTGGCATGGAGGAAGGTGCTGTATCTCCAGAAATGTAGTACCTCTAGGTGTCTTTCTCTACTTGGACTTTGAGTTGATTTTCCCTCCATCCTGTGCCAATCCCAATGCTACCGCCCCACAAGGCAACAAAGAAAACTGTCACTTACCCTGCTGTAATTGAGAAGCATCTTGTGGGAAGAACTCTGATGAGAAACGGGATATTGGCCCAATCTCAACTTCCACCAATCATCATTAATATCCACTGATGACTCCACTTGAATCACTTATCACTGCATTGAATGCCAAGTGGTGGGTTTTTCTCCCCCCTCTTCCTTCTACAGTTATTAGTTCACACTGAAATGTAAGGGAAGGTTTTCCTTCTCTTACATTAGTTTTTATCAGTATAGACTTATACAATTCTATTTAATCATTATAATCCATTATTGTCTTTATTTTAATGCTCGAATTATACCGTATTTGGCCAGTGGGTGTCCCTTAAAGCTGGATATCCTCTGATCTTTGAGCATCTTATTGCTTTCTGGCATAACAATATACTTTCTGACATAGCCCTGGACCCATCCATTTCTCTAAAGAGCCTGGTTTTTTTTTTTTTTTTAGCCAGAGATCAACAAACATTTTTTGGAAAGAACTGGGTTGTAAATATTTTAGGTTTTGTGGACCATGGGACTCTGTCCAATTACTTAACTCTGCTGTTACAGTACAAAAGCCATAGATAAAATGTAAATCAATGGGCATAGCTGTGTCCTGATAAAACTTTATAAAACCAAGCTGTGGGCTGAATTTGTCCTATAAACCATAGTTTGATGAACTTTCCTTTAGTGAAGGATGGGATTCATTTAAATTGGTGGTTGTTGTTTTTTTACTGTGGTATATTTGCTATGTAACATATATTAGTTTTAAGTGCAGAACATGATTGGTGTATGTACATATTGTAAAATGATTACCACCATCAATTTACACTGATCATCTCACATACTTATCCTTTTCCCCTTGTGTTGAGAACTTTCAAAAGGTACTCTTAACAACTTCAAACATAATACTATATTGTTAACTGTATGGAAATTATCCAAGATCTTGGCATTTAGTATAATCATTGCTACTGGGATATGCTGTTTCTAGGCTCTTGCAAGAAACAGAGCTGAGAAATATATCCACACACACAGACACCTGTATTTATTTATTTATACCTAAACCACAAGTTTACACTGTCACCACCAACACCTCAGGGTTCTTTCTAGCTTTCCCTCCTTCAGCATTTATAAACACCCCTCATCATTACGCAGTCTCTCTGCATACATTGAATCTCTTGACCATGCTGGGTACCTTCTTGGTCCCATCAGCTCCTTAACGCTCTATTTACCACCTTAAGGGAAGGGGAAGAGCTCAGTGTATATTTTTTTGTATTCATTTTTTTAATTGAAGTATTATTGGTTGAGAACACTGCATATGACTTAGGAGAATAAGTTCACATAGCCACAGATGTAATTCAGCATACCACACCACCACTGAAGCATCTATAGACCTTTCTCATAGACCATTGGGCCCCCTCCTCCATTTGTTTTCAGTCCCACCACCACCCCCCATTCTTATGTCCCTATGTCCCTGGGATGAATCCCACATGATCATGGTATATGATTCTTTTAATGTGTTCTTGAATTCATTTTGCTGAGGATTTTTTATCTGTGTTCCTCAGAGAAATTGATCTGTAGGTTTTGTTTGTGGTTTCTTTGTCTGGCTTTGGCATCAGGGTAATGTTGGCTTGGTAAAATGTTTGAGAGTATTCCCTCTTCCTCAAATTTTGTGAAGAGTTTGAGAAGTGTAGGCATTAGTTCATTGTTGGAGATTTGGTAGAACTCACTAGTGAGACTTTTTGGGGGAGATTTGGATTGTTTCAATTTCCTTGCTTGTTACTATTCTGTTCATGTTTTGTATTTCTTCTTGATTCAGCCTCAGATGTTTGTATATTTCTAAGAATTTACCATCCTTTTAGGTTATTCACCTTATTCACATGTAAATGTTCATAGTAATCTCTAATGATCCTCTGAATTTCTGAGATGATTTTGTATCTCTCCTGTTTCGTTTCTCTTTCCATTTGAGTTTGCTCCCATTTTTTCTTTGCTAGCCTAGCTAGTGGTTTAACTATTTTGTTAAATAATATTTCTCTCACTGTAAGGAACTAAAATATGATGAACAAACAAAATCAAAGGCCAGTAGAAGGAAATAATAAAAATTAGAGCAGAACTAAATGAAATGCAATACAAAAAAGACTGTCCAAAAGATTATTTTGTGAAAGAGTCAGCTTTTGGTTTTATTTAAGTTCTTTCTTGTTTCTTCATGTGGCTCTGTATTTCTACATATTTCCTTCTTAGTACTGTTTTTACTGTGTGGATTCTGGTAGATTTGTGTCCTCATTTTCATTGACTTGAGATTTTCTAAATTTCTTTGATACAATTGTAATCAGAAAAAATACTGGATATAATTTCAATCTTCATGAGTTTGATACCTTGTTTTGTGACTCAATAATTGGTTTATCCTGGAGAATGCTCCATGTACATTTGAGAAGAATGTGTATTCAATTTTTGGGGGCGTGCAGTCTCTATAAATGTCTATTAAGCCTATGTGGTCTAATTTTCTTCAAGGCTACTTATTTCTTTTTTTATTTTCTGTCTGGTTGATCTGTCCATTAGTGAAATTGGGGTTAAATTCCCCTACTGCTATTATGTTGCTGCCAATGTCTATTCTGATTTGATAATTGCCTTATACATTTTAATGCTCTTTCATCTGGTGAAATCTGGTGAATATATATTGATGAGTGCTATGTCTTCATGATATATTGTTTCCTTAATCATTCGTGCCCATCCCTGTCCTTTTTTAACTGTTTTAGCTGAGCATATATTTGATCTGATAAAATTATGATTATCCCTGACTTTTGGGGGACTCCTATTTGCTTATAGAGTTGTTTTACAACCCTTTAGCCTATGTTTTTTTTTTTTTTAAAGATTTATTTATTAATGTATATAAGAGCTGGGGTACAGGCCAGAGATGCAGGGGGTGAGAGGATTCACCAGAGACAGTGAGAAACAGAACAGGTAGATCAATGGAAGTACACTGCTGGGGGGAACAGCGGGTGAGTCAGGAGAGGTCTGCTGTGCCATGCGGGTTGTTCCCTGGCCAGCCAGGGATTGAACTCATGCTGCAGAGGTTGCGGATTGCTTCATTATGGTGCTTAACCCTTGCACCACCAGGGAGGCCCGAGTCTATGTTTATCTTTAAAGCTCAGGTACTTTTCCCAGAGACAGAAAGTTAGGTTTTGTTTTCTGATAACAATCAAAAGGCACAGAGTGACTGTAAGTTCAGTCCAGTTACACGTAAGGTGATTATTGATATGAGGGCCTGTTTTTGCAATTTTGTCCTTAGTTTTCTGATATATTTCCTTGTTCAGTATTCTGTGGATATTATTCTCTTTGATTTAGATACGAGCTTTTTTCAAAATTCCCTATTATATTTCTTGGACTACTTCTGGTATCAGAAGCAGTTGGCAACACAGGATTAAACATGCAAAATTTTATTAGAAAAAATTTAGAGGGGGTCTCCCCTGGTGGCGCAGGCAGTTGAGAGCCATGCTGTGAAGCTGTGCGCAGCCTCTGCAGCGCCGGTTCAATCCTGGCCAGCCAGTGAGGGTCCCACATGGCGTGGCAGACCTCTCCTGTCTCACCCGCTGCTCCCCTCAGCAGTGTATTTTGTCAGTCTGCCTGTTCTGTTCCCTGCTCTGTCTCTGGCGAATCCTCTCACCCTCTCGAAAATCTGGCCTGTACCCTGGTTCTTGTATAAATAAATAAATCTTAAAAAAAAAAAAAGAAAGAAAAAATGAAGGGGGAGCTGGATAAGGCTGAGAGTGTTGTTAGGCTGCAATGTGTGTCTAACCTATGGAAAAAACAAAGTAGCATGGAAGCGTCTTAGATTGAGTGTTATTCTATGAAAAGTTCAGCAAGGTCATCTCAAAGTCCTTAACCACAACACTTTCCTGCTTCTGTTAGAGTGCCCATGGTGAGGAAGACAAAGGGTTATTTGTCATAGATTATGGTGAGAAGATGACAGCTCCATAATTGATTTGGCTTTGGGGGAATTCCAAATCCATGCCCAGCTACCTTGAGAGAATTAACCTGGTTGCTGAATTCATCAGGTATGGGGGTTGCTTTTAATCACAATCTGACATCGCTTTAAATTTAGTGACTTGTTTGGGATTTAATCAGACAATAACAATGTTGATAAAAATCACATTGCAAATTGTTTCAAATTACAAAACTTGAGACATGAGAGTGATTCCAGATAAATTAAAGTTAAGCGGCATTCTTCTTTTGGATGAACTCTACCAATCAAACATATTTTTTAATTATTGTTTATTTGGTTATCAGGCCCTGAGGGTAAGTGAAGTAATGTTTAATTTTCCTGGAAACTGTATGCCAAAGCATGAAATCAAGAAGATTGCTATAAAAGGCAAAAGATAGGGCCTCCCTGGTGGCACAAGGGTTAAGTACCCCACCGACATAATTATGAAGCAATCTATAGCCTCTGCAGCATAAGTTCGATCCCTGGTGGGCCAGGTAGTAACCCACATGGCGCACCAGACCTCTCCTGTCTCCTGGCTGCTCCCCTCAGCAATGTATTTCAGTCAGCTTGCCTGTTCTGTTCCCCACTCTGTCTCTGGTGAGTCCTCTCACCCCCTGCTTCTCTGGCCTGTACCCTAGCTCTTGTATGCATAAATAAATAAATCTTTAAAAAAATTTTAAAAAAGGCAAAAGATATCTACAGTGATGGCACTACCACACTGGCCAATTCATAAATATTATATTATAGGCTAGTTGCCAATAATTGTCAGTTACTCCTGCTAAAGAAATATCTCATTCCAAGATATATAGACCTTACTGTGAAAAATCCATAAATTTCATAAATTTATAAGACTTTAATAAAAGCTCAATCAAATGGTGTAGACATTGCCATCTTTGAAAGGATGCTTACTGGCTGGAGGTCATGGCAGTCAAGATTATGAAGGAGGGGGCCTCTCTGGTGGCACAGGGGGTAAAGACACAGCACTATCAAGCTATCTCAGCCCTACAGCATGAGTTCAATCCCCAGCAGGCCTCCAGGGAGCTACCCACACGGTGCAGCAGACCTCTCCTGTCTTGCCCACTTCTCCTCTCAGCAATGTATTTCAGTCAGTCTGCCTGTTCTGTTTCTCACTCTGTCTCTGGTGAAGCCTCTCATCTCTACCTCCCATACCCCCGCACCACTGGCTTACACCCCAGTTCTTATATGCATAAATAAATCTTCAAAAAAAATTGTGAAGGAGATGAATATTGTTCACACTGTGTATTTGTGTACTATGTGAATATACTAATTTTAAAATTATGATTAAATCAAAGCTATAAACTGTAGTTGGTGTGATCATCATTTTAAGAACCACATAGAAATTTGATATTATGGTATATTTACTGTAGGAAGTATTAACTAGGATTTACATATGAATATATTTACTGGTACAGTTTCTCTTTTGTTAAAACCCTGATCCATTCCTAGGTGACTCTTTCTAGGCTAACAACTTGACCGTAGCCATTGTGGAATAACCCAAGTTTGTGGAAATACATCAGCATGCCATTAATGCTGATGCCATAGTAATCCCGTGAGGCCCTGCCATGAATCCTGGGGGTGGGGAATAGATACTTCCACATTAATTCTGGGGTAAGAATGAAATGTACTTTTGCATTAGGGGAACTGAGAATGCTTGGAGTAGTTTTGTTGCTGGGGTAAGTGTCATATGGGGGACACAGAAATGAGAATGGACACCTGATTTCCTCTTGGTAGCAATGACATTGTACAACCACCCTTTTGGAGCAACTGGGTTCTGGGACAACAGTTTCAAGGATGGGTCTCCAAATTCAAGAGAACAGGTCTGAGTTATGGCCCTGTTACTTAGGGGCAAGACATTTTAAAATGGACAGTAGATATCAGTCTTTCTTTCCTGAATTTGAGAAGGGTATGTCAATGGGGGTTACTACTAGTGAGAGCTGTGCCAGCATAGTGACAAGGAATGAGTTCATCAGGATTTGTAACAGAAATAAGCAGCTTGCAATGGGTAAGAAGGCTGAAGGAGAAAAATCTGACATAGCCATTCCAGGGTACATGTGAGATGGCACCTTTGCAAGTAGGTAGAAGTTGGTTTCCCTTTCTCTGTCCGATTTGACAAACATACCTGTAGGGAATAGGCCAGCAACTTAGCCATTAAAGGAAGTATAAGCATAGTTACAAGATAGGGACCTTAATGGATTACCCTGTATAAGTCTCAAGTCTATTAACTTCATAGACTGAGAGGGAAAGCTTCATACAAAAACATCTCTGCTGGTCTCTTAATTCTAAAGCCCCATGGACTGAGCTCTCCTGAGCAGCTCAGAGAAGGATTTTTTAGCCTTCTAAATCTGGGGTGTCTACCCATCTAGGTAATAACTCCATTAGTACTTGATGAGCCATCTCCTCCCATTGAAGCCCGAATCTCTGACTTTTGAAAATAGCTCTAAGTCCCTGACAGGCAAAGTACCAGAAGAGACAATTGTTACACTCTTATCGACTGAGGAAAAATTACTCCTGTTACTTGAGGGATGCAAAGCTTTCCCGAGTAGGAAATGCTATCAGAAAATTTCCATGAGGGCTTTCTAGTGCAAGAGCTGAGGGAAGTAATGGACAGTGTCTTCTATGTTCCTAGAACAAAGGGGATAATGGATTTCATTAACCAATTTTTTTTTAACAGCACTCCTTCCCTTGATGAAAGCTGAAGGCGTAATACCAAAACAGAGAACAGCATATGTGACCATGCACAAAGCCAAGAAAATATTGCCCAAGTACATGAGAGTCCTGTTCAATATGAGAATGGAATGTGAAATAATAATTGGATGTTTTGGCCATATGACCTCCAATTAATTCTTCATAAACATCATTTCTCTCAATTAGCCTCTTGGAATGAGGCAGCAGATTATGTCAAATTAATCTCTAGTAAGGGTTTAGAGAAGAATTGTTTTGTTTGTTCCAAGTATATCTGATATATAAAAACGATCAAATGAGCATGGGGTAAAGTTAATATCCACCACTGTGGTAATTAAGTGGCTTAACCAAGACTTCTGATCTAGATGTACCTCCATCCCTGTTTTGTTTGGGCAAAGCACTGGAGGTCCTACAAAGGCAACGCTAGCTGTTTTTCATATCCCAAGTCACTGATTACTCAATTGTAAGTAGGAGCCAAGTTCCTACATACTTAGACTTTTTAGACTAGAAGCACTTTTTACCCGTGTCTGGAAAACTATCTTTGGCAGTTTCTTTCAACTGCTGAAGGCCAGCCTGGTTTCAGGGACTATATTTGTCCTTTGATATCTTGATACTTCTGGACAGAAGAATAGAAGTCATTGCCTTTTGCACTCTGGAGGGAATTCCTAAAGCAGAACTGGTGTTTCATAGGTCCTGACAAATGTTGGAGGCAAAAAGCTCTATCCTTAAGGATCCCACATGTCCTTAGGATCTGTGAATGAGGAATGTAAGAAGAGAAAATCTATAGGGCCAGGTGGCTTCGAACTTAGAGTAAATGAGGGCCTCCCTGGTGGCGCAGGTGGTTGAGTGCCACACTGTGAAGCTGTCTGCAGCCTCTGCTGTGCGGGTTCGATCCTGGCAGGCCAGTGAGAATCCCACATGGTGAAGCATACCTCTCCTGTCTCACCTGCTGCTCCCCTCAGCAGTGTATTTCGTCAGTCTTCCTGTTCTGTTCCCCGCTCTGTCTCTGGTGAATCCTCTCACCTTCCTGTGCATCTGGTCTGTACCCCAGTTCTTGTATAAAAATAAATAAATATTAAAAAAAAAAGAACTTAGAGTAAATGAATAGTTAGCGCATTTGGTCCCAATTCTTTAGCTTTGGTAGAACTACTGACTATGTCATTTGGTCAGTTTCTCTTTGGGGAAAAACAGACTATGCCTGCTGGAGTTCACCTACCAAACATTAAAAACTCAAAAAGAGACTGTTTTACATTTATATGGAGTCCTCCATCAGAAATTGAACTTCAAAAGCTACTGTTAAAAATCCAATCTAACCTTGGTCACTAGGAGACTGCTTTGAAGGCCACATGAAGACACATGTGCATCTAGAATTAAGACAGTTCTTTTTAAGATCTCTTTTAGATGACTCACTTGACTAGCTAGGTTGAAGATAAAATGGTGAGGTCTAGGATCCAGGTTGATATTCCCTTAAGGGGAAGATGCATTTGGACTCAGAGGCTTTTCAATGATAACAATTAATTCTCCAAGTTCTATTGGTGAGGTCTAGGCTGCTGAGGGGCCCTGGAAGTCCTTGACTTTAGTGCAGGAAAAGGATTCATGTGGGAGTCAAAATAGGCGAATTCGAACTGAAGCTTTTATTGTAAATGATAGCACACTTTCAAGGAAGAGTGTGGACAGATAGAAGAGAGAATTTTCACCTTGGGTCTTGAGGCTGCTGATTATACCTACCTACCTACCTATCTGCTTAGCTGATGGGGCAGGGGCTCACAGAATGGGTTCCTAACCTATTTTAACCAGTTTTGTTTAATAAGACCACTGAGTGATTATATCCTATTGGTTAAGTAAGATAGGAGAAGTTTTAGGGTATCCAGCATGAGATAAGTGGTCTAAACTAGTAGGGCTTGGGTCACCTTATTTTGGAACATGCACAGCTAAATTCCTTTTCTACTTCATTATGCCTTGTAAGATTGGGGTACAGGGGGTGTCAGAAGCATCTTTCTATTTCTAGCAGTGTAGATGGACATCCCAAGGGTGAACTACTGGGGCAGATCAGCCTGGAATCAAGTTATCACTGAGCCCTGAGGCACCTTGGTTGGATGGAACCACAACCGGAAGTTTCTGAGATGGTTTTCTGGGAAGAAATAGCCAGCACTGACTGACTTGGCAGTTAGGAGGACATCTATGTTCTACAACTGTGTGTAAGGAGCTTATAGGAGAATGGTCAGGCTGAGCTAATTCACCAAACAGAGGCTGATTAGCAGAAAGAGGAAACCAAGGGAGGAGGAGGAGGAGATACTGAAAGGTTGAAACAGACCAAAGACAGCAGAGAAGAAGCAAGAGTTGAGCCAACAGTTGTAGGTCTCAGAAGAGAACCAATCTCAAAGCCACAGAAAAGATTGGTTCTATGGGGGGGTGGGGTGGCGGGGGAGGATTATGAGTTTATATGGCAGAGTAAACCCTGATAGTTGGGCTTTCTCTTTTACAATCAAATGCCTGACTGAACTTTACAGATGGTTTTCTCCAGCTTATCAATAAGCAATGCTGTGTTGGACCTTGTGGTTCTCACTAGAACTGCAAGACAGCCTTCAGTAGGAGCCAAGAATAAACTTGATAAGGGACTGGGCCACCTCTCCCTAACAACACTCCTTTGTTTTAGAGATATTGGATGACTGAGCCAATGGCATATGGGTCATTTGTTTTTTTCTCTTCCTGAGCTTCAAACCCCTGTATTTATGTTTCCAGTTCACCATTAAAGAGTGAACCTGTGAAACCCTAGGCTCCCACCCTTGATTCCAATAAAAGCAGAACCCCAAGCCATTCTCCATTTTTCCTTCTCCCTCTCCCTGTGGCCTTGCTATGTGTAAATTCCAGGTCCCATAAATAACACACCTTTATTTTTTCAAAGTTTCTTCATGGCAGTTGCTGAAGGGCATATGCAAATATAATGAGACATCCAACCCCAGCATTGCTTATTAATAGACTGAGGCCACCAAAACAGAACTACATCTCAAAGCACCAGCACTTGAGGCTTTGTTGAATTCCCCTCCATCACTAAATTAACAGATTATGCTTCCAATATATATATATGTATATTGAGCTAGCAGAGCTGACAGTGGGGGAGCAAGACACAGCTGGTTCCTATTCTGTCAGATCCCTTTTCTTATGGGATCCATTTTCTGGTTAAGGCACCTGAGCTCTTTCAGCTGTCTTGGGAGCGGTGCTCCTGACAGTGGCTCAGCAATCCTCTTGTGAGGGTCCCTCTTCTTTGGAAGCTGCTACTTGCCAAAGGCATGATGGTCCCTGATTTTTATGTGCTGCTTTAGGATCTAGTACAACGGAAGGGGAGGGTTCTTTATAAGATAAGGACATACTCTGCATCACAGAAAGAAAATAAGCTGAATCACTATTGCCATAGCAATTTAGGTTCTAAGACATAAACCCAGCCAACTTTGGTAATTTGCCCAGAAACTAAAATATCTAAGAAAACAGTAGTTTTTTAAATGCTTATGAAGTATACTTTTACTACTTAAAAACATTAGTACTTTATGTCCTGGAGTTCTAATTATTTTGTTCCACAATCATACACTATAATACTATTATATTACATACTAATATATTATACTAATATAATAGTAAAAATAAAGGAATATGAGAATATGGGGAGCTGAGGTATAACCTTCCACTTATGGAAGATGAACAAGTTCTAGAGATGCACTGCACAACATTATGCCTATATTTAACAATACTGTAATGTATACTTAAAAATTTGCTAAGAGGGTAGGCTTATGTTAAGTACTCTTATAATAAATAAATTAATTAAAAATAGTGGTTTATGCATACCAAAAGTTTTTATTAACTGCATCTGATAATCGAGTACTTGCTGGGGCACAATCTGTCATTGGTAGCCTTACCTCTAGTAAATTGAGTAAATTATGAGTACACAATTTACTCACAAAATCTGAGTAAATTACATGCCCAATATAGTTCAGCTCTGAGAGTTGGACCCGTTTTCAATAATAGGACTCACGATTTGTTCTTATACCATAATACAATTTAGTTTACCTATGCAGAAATTATAGCTATGTACTTTTTCAGGCCCGTGGGTTCACACATGAAGCTGTAGGAATTTTTGCGCATTTGTAATCCTCTATAGTACTCCTTCGTGAGAAGGTACCAGATGGTGATCAGGGAGGCAAGGTGAACACACATGCTCTTGTCCCATCCATATGATGCAGTGATAAAAGGACAGATCTCTCTACCTGTCCCACCAGATAAGCACTCCTATCCAACAAGTTTGTCTTAAAGAGAAGGTGTTAACAAAGCAAGCTGCCATTCTCCATCTGCCTGCACCACAAGGACATGCTGACCCAAGATGCCTGCCTCAAAAGGACATGCCGACCTCTGCCCATCTCCACTTTTTTTTAATCCTTTGTATAAATACCCCTGCAGTTGAAACAACCTAAATGCTCCAAAACAGATGACTGAATGAAGAAAGATGTGATATATACATAATGGAATACTACTCAGCAATCAAAAATATAAACTCATGCCATTCTCAGCAACATGGATGGAGCCAGAAAGGATAATGCTCAGTGAAATAAGTCAATAGGAAAAAGAAAAATATTGGATGGTTTCATTTATAGGAGGAATGTAAGGAAACCGAACAATGGGTCAGGAGAAAAAGAAAAAGACAAAACTTAGAGGCAAAGTATTGAACTGAGATATATTCTTCAGGGTAGGGAGAGGGAGCGGGGTCAATAAAGGGGAGGAAAGACCACAAGAGACCATGGTGATGGTTCATGGGTGATTGGGAGGGGGAGAATTTTAAGGGGATTACACCTGAAGGGAGAAATCAAACATTATACAAAAATGGACAACAATGATAAATTAAATATGTATTCATGCACTCTGCCAAAGAGCAGGACAATGGTCTTTCAGACACCAATCTGCCGCCCTCCTCAGTTTGTAGACAAATTAAACTACTTTCCCTCTCCTCAAATGCTATTTCCTTTTATTGGTTGGGGGAAACTGAGGACAACATTCGGTATTACATACAGAATTTTGCTCAGGGGTTTGTGGTAAAGAAATCTGGGCTTCATCTCCCTCACCTAGCTTGGTGATTCAACATTAGGAACTCTTTTACACACCTAATCGTAGACCTGAATCATTCTTGAAATCTATGTAGAGCATTGCAATGCCCGCTTTCTCCTAATGTCAACATGCATAGACAATGTTAGCCTTTTTTGATAGTTGTATATCAAATTCAGATCAATGACAATCCAACAGGAAAACCCTTGTGGGAGGAGCAAGTACTAGACTGGGATCCAGATCTCGGGGCAAAGTAATTGGTCTCTAAGGCCCTAGTCCTCCTCGAAATAGTGACTACAGGGGGCTTTGTGTGGTAAACTTGGAAAGCCCTAGGGTGGACCATATCTGGGTAAAATGTGCCATCAAGGGTCTCTAGTTCAATGCTTTGTTTCATAATATCCCATTCTCTGGTATCCCCTAACTTGCCTTTGATGTGTTAGACCTTTGAGGCAGTATATCTGCTGACCAACTTGGCATCCCTCAAGTGCACCTTTATGTTTTGTTTAAACAAAATGGCTTTAATTCAAATGAATGACTAATTTTGAATAATTTAGAGTTTAAATCAAATAAGTCATAGCAGTCTCCGCATGAGCATGGGTCCTACCCTTGGCCACTTAGGATTTAATCCTGCAGGGAGCATTTATACCCTATTCAAGTCCAGCAGCACTGGACCTCTTCTAATGGGCTTGCTTTTGCCACCAAGACCCTTTCCTAAGTGCAGCCTGGAATAGCTGATGAGTTACTGCTCCTTGGAGCAAGTCTGAGAAGTAGACAGACCTTGCCACTCAGGAAGGGGCTTGCTTCAGAGTGTGGACTTCAGTACTGCTCCTCAAACTCCCCCCTTTTCACTGTTTTCTGGATACAGAGCTTATTTAGGAGATAATACCAGGTAGTTATCACAGGCTTCCCTTTTGGAGAAAACTAAACTAAGATGTAGATCCTAGAGTCAAAGCGTTTGGGAAACTCAGGGGAAAAATCCTATAATTCAAAAAAGTGAGGGGAAATTACACTATAAGCTACAAAACCACCTGTAGGGCACCCTACAGTAATGAAACATGACACCTGAGGTGAAGATAACTCATCACCTCAGGAAACTTCCATTCAGGGTTTTAAGTTGTCTCCCTCCACTAAATAAGAAAGAAAATCAGCTTCTAATCTGCTTTGCACACTTTGTATTGCTTGAGCCTTGCTGTGACCCCTCAGTTGGGTGGTCTTTTTTCTCTTTTCAATCTTGCAGGAGCCAGGGGATGCTGGTGCAGATCCTATCTTTGCTACTTTCTACAACTGTTCTTTTCTTATTCTTTAAAAGGGTGACTCTTGCCTCTAGTGTAAGGGGGATCTAAGCTCATCTAGTGATTGTGAGTGGCTGAGGGAGACGCCTTAAGAAACTGGCACCTAGTATAGAGGGTTACACTCCAAGATGAGTTCATAGGAGGCTCCTGAACTCACCTTTTCCCATTAACGTGCTGAAAACCTGTTCACTGTAGGGGTGTAGACCTGCACGCGGAACAATCCATGCTGCAGGAGGCCTTGTTACCCCAGTCAGATAGGATACTGACAAGCAGCTAAGAGAAAAGGCCTCACACCGCGGGGCTGAAGATCTGGCATCTCTTTGCTTTTTGTTCTTGGTCATAGAGAGAGAAAAATTTATCAGAAAGTATATTAGGCAATAAATTATATGTATCAGCATACTGTAAGTAAATAGCCCGGAAAATTGTTTGTTTAGAAATTAGTTGTTGGACACCAAGATTGAAATCATATCAACCATCTTTTCTGACCATGAAGGCATCAAACTAGAAATAAACCATAAAAAGAAGGCAAGGAACTTTCCTACCTCATGGAGATTAAAAACCACACTACTGGAAGACCATTGGACTAATGAGGAGATCAAAGAAGAAATTAAAAAATTTTTTGAATTGAACGACAAGGAGGACACTAATATCCTAAATGTATGGGATGCAGCAAAAGCAGTAATAAGAGGAAAATATATAGCAATAGAAGCTCACATCAAGAAACAAGAAAGAACGCAAAGAAACAACCTCATCTCGAAGCTCAAAGATCTAGAAAAAGAACAACAAAAAAACCCCAAAACCAGTAGAAGAAAAGAAATAATAAAAACCAAAGCAGAAATAAATGAAATTGAAACTAAAAAAACAATCCAAAAGATCAATGAAACCAAGAGCTGGTTTTTTGAAAAAATCAATAAAATACACAAACCCCTAGCCAGGCTCACAAAGGAAAAAAGGGAGAAAGCACAAATAAACAGGATCATCAATGAAAGAGGAGAAATCACAACGGACACAGCAGAAATCAAAAGAATAATCAGTAACTACTATGAACAGTTATATGGAAACAAGCTTAACAATCTAGAGGAGATGGACAAATTCCTACAACTCTACAATCACCCAAAGCTAGATAAAGAAGAAATAGAACACCTAAACAGACCAATTACAATTAGCGAAATTGAAATGGTAATAAAAAACCTCCCCAAAAACAAAAGCCCAGGACCTGATGGATTTACAAATGAATTCTACCAAACATTCAGAGACGAATTAGTGCCTATCCTTCACAAACTCTTCCAAAAAATTGAGAAGGAAGGGACAATACCAAACACGTTTTATGAAGCCAACATTACACTAATACCAAAACCGAACAAGGACAACACAAAAAAGGAAAACTATAGGCCAATCTCCCTAATGAACACTGATGCAAAAATCCTCAATAAAATTTTAGCTATCAGAATCCAACAATGTATCCATAAGATAATTCACCACGACCAAGTTGGATTCATTCCAGGGGCACAAGGATGGTTTAACATCCGAAAATCAATCAACGTTATCCAACACATCAACAAAAAGAAATATAAAAACCATATGATAATATCAATAGATGCTGAGAAAGCTTTCGACAAAGTGCAACACCCATTCATGATAAAAGCCCTTGAAATTCTGGGGATACAAGGAACATACCTCAACATCATAAAGGCCATCTATGACAAGCCAACAGCCAGTATCATTCTCAATGGTGAAAAGCTGAAAGCAATTCCATTAAGATCTGGAACAAGACAAGGATGTCCACTCTCACCATTGCTTTTCAATATAATACTGGAAGTCCTAGCCAGGGCAATAAGACAAGAGAAAGACATCCAAGGAATCCAAATAGGAAAAGAAGAAGTCAAACTATCACTATTTGCAGACGATATGATATTATACATAGAGAACCCCAAAAACTCCACAGAAAAGCTAATTCAACTCATCAATCAGTTCAGTAAAGTGGCAGGATACAAAATCAACACGCAAAAGTCAGTAGCCTTCCTATACACAAACAATAAATCTGAAGAAGAAGAAATCAAAAAGACCATCCCTTTTGTTATTGAAACAAAAAAAATCAAATATTTGGGAATAAATCTAACAAAAGAGGTAAAGGACCTATACAAAGAAAACTATAAAACACTGTTAAAAGAAATAGAAGAAGACACAAAGAAATGGAGAGACATCCCCTGCTCATGGCTTGGAAGAATAAACATTATTAAAATGGCCATCCTACCAAAAGCAATATACAGATTCAATGCTATTCCAATCAAAATTTCAATGTCATTCTTCAAAGAAATAGAACAATTATTGATGAAATTCATATGGAATCACCAAAAACCCCGAATAGCCAAAGCTCTCCTGAAAAAAAAAGAAGGGAATGGAGGCATCAGACTCCCAGACTTCAAACTATACTACAAAGCCATAATCATCAAAACTGCATGGTATTGGAACAAGAACAGACATACAGACCAATGGAATCGAATAGAAAATCCAGAAATAAACCCACAGATTTATGGTCAACTAATCTTTGACAAAGGAGCAAAGAATATGCATTGGAGCAAAGAAAGTTTGTTCAATAAATGGTGCTGGGAAAACTGGGTCGCTACATGCAAAAGAATGAAGCTTGACCACCACCTCACACCATACACAAAAATCAACTCAAAATGGATTAAAGAACTAGACATAAGACCTGAAACCATAAAATATATAGAAGGAAATATAGGTGAAACACTACGTGATTTGCACATCAAAGACATCTTTACAGACACATCACCCAAAGCAGTGATAGTGAAGGCAAAGATAAACAGCTGGGACTACATCAAATTAAAGAGCTTTTGCACAGCAAAAGAGACAATAACAAAAACAAAGAGAAACCCCACCAACTGGGAGAACATTTTTGCACCCAACACTAATGATAAAGGACTGATCACAAAAATCTGCAAAGAGCTGATGAGACTCAACAACAACAAAGAAAATAATCCAGTCAAAAAATGGGCAGAAGAGCTTAAAAGAAACTTCTCTGAAGAGGAAATGCAAATGGCCAACAGGCATATGAAAAAATGTTCAACATCACTTGTCATCAGGGAAATGCAAATCAAAACTACCATGAGATACCATCTTACACCAGTGAGAATGGCACATATTAAAAAAACTAGCAACAACAAATGTTGGCGAGGGTGTGGAGAAAAAGGAACTCTTCTGCACTGTTGGTGGGAGTGCAAACTGGTCCAACCACTGTGGAAAGCTGTATGGAGATTTCTGGACCTACTAAACATAGAGCTTCCATATGATCCAGCAATTCCACTCCTAGGTATTTACCCAAAGGACACAGAAACATCAATTCCAAAGAACACCTGCACCCCTATGTTTATAGCAGCACTGTTTACAATAGCTAAGCTTTGGAAACAACCCAAATGCCCAAAAGTAGATGACTGGATCAAGAAGATGTGGTACATATATACCATGGAATATTACTCAGCATTCAAAAAAGATAAACACATGCAATTTGCAGCAACATGGATGGCGCTGGAAGGGATCATGCTCAGCGAAATAAGCCAAAAAGAAAAAGAAAAATACCGGATGGTCTCACTCATAGCAGGAATCTAGAAAACTTAAATAAGGGACCAGGAAAATGAATAACTATAAGAAAGTGAAAATCAAAATCAACAAAAAACTATGAACCAGAGACACTTTTAGGGGGGCGGGGGTGGAGGGGAGGGATTGGGGTCAGAATGGAGGGGCTGCAATTGTATGGGGAATATAACAATAAAATTTATTAAAAAAAAAAAAAAAAAAAAAAAGAAATTAGTTGTTGGGCAGTTTGGCCCACTTGACAATGGGAGATGGTTTGTTGAACATGCCTGACAAGCATTACAATACAATAATTATAGTGGGTCCTTCTTTTGCCTTCTCTTGAAGTTTCTTGGGAAAGTTTTTAAATGAAGCTATTTGAGTTAAGGAGTTTCTAGGTAGAAAAAGTTCTGATAGCTGAGTAGCAACCGGCCCCTGCTGTGAAGGCCATGAGAATAAGAAAAGTCTTTTCTTGCTTAGGCTTTAGCTGATAGGGATGTACTGGCAGCTCTCTACCGTCTTAAGTTATTGTTTAACTGAAACAATGAGTTTTAGTGTAAGGCTTAGTTTTTTTATTAACCTTGAAGGTTACCTTCTTGCTGAGAGCACGTAGTGGCCAAAAGTTTATGGAAAGAGGGATACACTGATTGTTTCTGCTTTGTTTCTATGCACATGATAATGTAATCTCACTGCTTGCTAAAAATGAATAAATAAAGAACCTGCTGAGGGCCTCCCCGGTGGCGCAGCGGTTGAGCGCTGGGTTGCGAAGCTGCCCGCGGCCTCTGCGGCGCCGCTTCAATCCCCGGCTGCTCCCCGGCCACCGAAGGAGGGTCCCACATGGCAAGCAGACCTCTCCTGCCGCCCGCTGCTCCCCTCAGCAGTGTACTTCGGTCCTTCTGCCTGCTCTGCTCCCCGCTCTGGCTCTGGTGAATTCTCTCACCCTCCCACACTTCTGACTGTACCCAGTGCTTGTATAAACAAAAACAAACACAAACAAACAAACAAATAAATAAATAAATAAAACATGCCTTTATTAAAAAAAAAAAAAAAGAACCTGCTGAGTCTCTCGGCAGAAGATACTAGCACCTCACCAAGTGTCGGTGTCTCCTCATTCTACCTCATCCCCTTCCCCTCAGTCCTTTCGTTTTCGCCGACGCCGTCTCATCCTTTCAGAAACCCCTGACACGACATTTTGCCGGAGGCTGGTCCCCGGCAAATCCACTCTGCAAGAAATCTCAAAACTAGCCTAGTGACTCTCACATATCAACTGAATAAGCAGGACAGGCTGAGATGCTCTTACCATAAACCCCACTCCAGCACAGTGCCCCTCAACTGGAAAGAAACTGCCAACTCTTAACTTTCTGCCTGGCAAGTAAAAAGATTGGACCCCACATGTGTCCACCTTTTAAGGCTTCCACTTGAGTAATGGACCCTTAAAACACCTTGCTCTGAGCGCCAATGGGGCATGCACTCAGGAGACCACTGAGTATAACCAAAACAAACCAGATTCCTTAGGACTCGGTGGCTTTCCCTCTGGGGCCTAGGGTCCAGGCAGCACTCAGAAACTGGTATCTTACAGTTTTTCACTGACAAAGGTCTATTTGAATATCTTCAAATCTGCAACCCAAGGGTCAAGCTCCTAACTTAGCATACACCTAGAGGCAGACTGAAAAGCCACAAGGAGTCTTTTCTACATTCTTCATCTGCTCTGCTGCAGGTTACTGATCTCTCCCTGACAGAGTATGACATGCCCATAGAACCTGGCTTTTCTAGCTGCCACCCTGATGATGCATCCTTTAACTATGTGGCTCTGGTGGCCAGCTGAGCTGTGTTCACAGGTCTCACATGGCTGTAGCCAACAAAAAAATCTGTCCTTAGCCAACAGTCACCCAATACTTAGCACAGAGGCAGCAGACAGACATGCCCAGCTTCTAGTCTTGCTTATATTGAAAGTTGTAGATTGGTCTGCACATAGCTGCTGACTAAGCCTCCCCTTGGGGACACTGGCAGGTTTTGGCACACCCTTAACTACAGGAGCCACAAAGACTAGTGTGGTGAGTCATGGGGCAAGTGGTTCACTTCTAGGGTCAGAATAGAATAAGGAAAGGCTCCAAGGAATAAGGAAGGCTCCAGAGATAAGGGCAACAAATTCCAAAGGGGACTAATCAACCCCTCCTGTCCCCCACTAGGGGCAAGAGGACAAGCATTATAAAGATAAAGGACTCTAAGGTAAGGGCTGAGATGCAAGATGCAATTCTGGGCACAGAGACATTAAGACAGAGTATGTGAGGCCATGGAGAACTAACCAATCACAAGGAAAATGACAGGGCTTTAGAATAATTAGGGAAAGAAGGTGTATATTCCCTGAGGCACGACTCCACTTCAGCTTCCTTGCCTCTCTCTGGCCTGGTTCTACTGGCCTGGGAGTCCTACTTATTTCTGTTCCTTTACTTAATAAACTTTTCCTTAGACCTATTTCTCTAAACAAATTTGCTTCTTTTCACTTGCTTGTCTGAGAGTCAGCGAAGTTCCTGCTGTGGCTTCATGAGACACCAGCCCGTAGTGGTCTAGTGGCTGGGGCTCAGCACTGTACCCGCAGCCTGGGATCCGTTCTGGCCGGGAGACTAGGCCTGAAAACCTGAAATTACAGTATCAGTGGCATCTTGCACAATTGCATGGTTTGAGAGACAACTAAGAACTAAGCCTTATGAAGTCCATTACCTACATAAGATTACTCCTTCAGGACTGGGAGAAACAGCTATTTTATCTAATGTGCAGAAATCAGTGCAGAGAATTAAAGAAAATGAAGAAATAGAGGACTATATTCCAAACAAAAGAACTAAAAAAAAAAAAAACAGATAAATAAGTGGAGATAAGTGATTTACTTGATAAAGAATTCAAAACAAAGCATGAGAAAGTTGAGAATTTCAACAAAGAGATAAACATAAGTAGGTACCAAACAGAAGTCACAGAGTTGAAGAATACATTCACTGAACTGAACGATTCAATAGAAGGCTTCAAGAACAGAGAGAAAGAAAAGGCGGAAGAGAGGATTAGTGAACTCAAGGAAAGGGCAGAAGAATTAATTCTATCAGAACATTAAAAAAAAGATTGGAAAAGCAAAGTTAGTTAAAGAGACTTAAAGGACAATATCAAGCAGACCAACATTCCCATTAGAACAGTCCCAGAAGGAGAGGCAGAGGCAGAAAACATATTTGAAGAAATAATATCTCAAAACATCCTTAACCTGGGAAGCAGCAGAAATACAGGTTTAGGACAAAGCCCAGAGAACTCCAAAAGTGAGGATCCCAAGGGCACACACACACAAAGATGTAATTAAAGTGCCAAAAGTTAAGATGAGAAAAATCTTAACAGATCGATAAAGGGGACTAGAACGTAAGATTTTCTTTTTAAAAGAATGACCCTGGATCACAGATGGTATCTTTAAATTTGTCTTTCTAACAAACTGTAAAACAAGCCCTTGAAAGCTGACCATAGAGCCGAGACATCAGGAGGGAGGGGGAGAGGTGAAAATTGGGAGAGAGGAGGGTACCATGGACTACGGTGGAGAACAGTGGGAGATTTTGGCAATGACCACACCTGAAGGGAGAAATCTGGTACTGTCACACACACACCAAAATAACCTAGATATGAGAAAATGGTACTTCATTTAAGTATATAATAAATTTGTCTTTCTAGATTAAAAAATATTTGTTTTCTTAAGATAAAGTCTTCCACTCTAGTAAGAATGTGTCCAGTGCTTAGGACAGGACAGAGTTGGGGTTTCAGCCAGTGATCCCATTATAGGGCAGCCCCGATACAAAACGGGGTGCCTGACTGTGGATTCTCACCCGCGTGCTTAAAAGGACTTATCAATGCTCTACTGCAGGCACACGCGAAAGGTTAATAAAAGGTTTATTTACAAGGGAAGGGCAAATGAGGAAATGTACAGCTCTGGGAGAAAAGTGGGAGACAAAGTTTTAAATGCATCCTACCCGATCTGCCGATCTGGAGTCCCAAATGGCGCTCTGAGAGCTGGCCGCGAGCCAGGAGCCAAGCGAGAGCGTGCCCCCAAGGCCCACGTGTCTGGTTTTTATACCAACCCTGGCTGCTTAACTCCACCCTCAGGTCTCAGCCACCTTCCCTTTGGTGGTGACAGATTTGGCTTTCCCAATGTCCTGATGGCTTTGGTCTGGAGTGGGGGTGGAGTCCACAAAGCCTGCATGGAATTAGCTCAGGACAGCCTTTCCCCCTAACAATCCCTGAACCTCTCAGATTGGGCAGTTTTCAGTTGCTCAGTTTACTAGTTGCTCACTAGTAAAGAGCACCCCTTTACTAGTTATAGGCAATGAGGATCCTGATTGTTCCCACAGGGGACAGACCTTTAAGTCCTTTGCTTATAATGTGAAAGATGCCTTTGGCCTTGACCTGATACTTGCCTCTACTGATGAGCGAAGAAGAGGGTGGTTGGAAGGTACGACCTGGTGTAGGCCCTGGCATTAGAAGGGAAAGTCCAATTAAAGTTCTTGGGTCATGTGAGGCAGAGGAAAGAGTACTAGGAACAGTGTTTCCACTAGAAGAGGCTTTATGGGCACTAAAATCTACTCCCCAAGCACAAGGGTGTGAAAATGGTACATCACAGTAGCTCTAGGAAGTCTTGAAATGATGTGGGGTGTGATGGGCAGCCAATCTTATGCCTCCATCTTGAGTACTGGTAATCTTCTCCCACAGTCATTAATACCTAACTGCCCCCTGAGGGATGATGAGCACTTTTATCACACTACCTCAGAGACCCCCAAACTCAGGTACCTCAGGGGGCTGTAGTATCAACAAGTGTAGTTTGAGTAAGATTGTGGGGGAACATGGAGGACAATAGCAAACAGGAGAAAACATACCTTGTATAATAAGGGGGACAGCTGCTATTCCCTGTCATTGAATCATTGCCAGAAGCCAGATTTTCTGCAAACATTTCAGATAAAAAAAAAAAAAAAATCCTGTGTGGAAAAACCCAGCTCATTTGTAGAACAAATTTGTCCCACTGACCATCTCTGTAAACCTCTGTTCTACAGTTTTTAAAGTATGTTCACCTTCTTCTCCAACTTTCACAGGAAATCCTAGTATGTCTTCATTTTACAGATGAGGAAATAAAGGCTCTGAATAGTGATCTCACCATCACTCAGTCCTGGATGGGCAGCTAGAGCTCAAGTGTGTCTTCCTTTCCAAGCCTTTGTACTTTGGATCAAACAGTGCCCACCCTTCCTATCTACAGGCCTCTGGACTATCTGAGCCCAGAACAATGTGCTGAAATTTTGGCACTGCTTCAGAAAATGCTTGTTTTTTTTTTTTTTGTTGTTGTTGTTGTTTTGTTTTGTTTTTGTTAATGAGCAGTGAGTACCACTCCAATATGAAATGGCTAAAAAAAAAGTCCTAGAAGAGAAGCATTGGGGCTTCTTGTGAAGGAGGATATTTAGGAAAAAAAAGGTTCAGACCCCGTTAACTAGGTCTAGAAAAATGACTCAGTTGTGGTTATTAACCTTTTCAAGTTCTGACCAAGATGTTCGTTGATGTCTTTTATGAAAAATATTTTAATTTTTTCACTACATAAATGACTAAATGGAAAAACCCCACATTAAGACAGGGGTACCCAGATTCTGGTATCATGTTACAAAAGGGCCACTAGAAACAGGGTCTTAACATGGAGGAGCATGTATCACCTCCAGGACCCTCCATATTTCTGCTTTGGGAGGTGACACCCTGGGTTGGCTCAAGTCCTTTAAGAGGCAAGTTGCTGGATGAATCAGACATGCAAAACACGAGGAGATGCCTATGAAGTGAAAAAGAGAAAGCAGCAGGATTGGAAGGGAAAGCTTTAGCCATCACAGAGGCCTGACACTGAAAAGAATGAGGGAAGGAAGTGTGGGTTAGGATGATCCTCAGCCTGCAGGGCAGTTCTGAGAAAGTTGTGATGAGGCTGACAGGAGTCCTCGAGCCGAAGCTGCCTATGAAGCTGGCAACCTCCAGGACTGGCTCCAGAACTCTTGATGTGCTCGGTCAATTACTGGGAAAGCCCCAGCCCTACTGGCCTCTGAGTGGACAACCATGGCAGATTCAAAAGACTGCAGCTAAGGTTGCTGGTCAACAATGTTCCCTGCAGCCAGATTTTGAAGGGGACCTCCATGACGCCCATGTTCTCCTTGCCTGGATATGCCCCAGGTAGTATCACAGCAGAGCTGGAGATAGCTCTCTAAGTGAATGGAGTGGTTTGGTGGAACTAACAAGGATCATTTTCTTCCTGCCTGAGTTCTTAAACAATACAGACACAGGACAAGAGTGGGCAGATGGTAGCTAAGATACTGCCTTTTGTTCTGATAAGCCAGATAGTGGAGAAAGTGATGTCTGCAGTCCAGTGGGCTTGTCAGAACTGAGTCCTAGAATTAGATAGGCACTGACTACTGCAGGACTGGAAGTCACGAGTTGTCTCTGGAAAACTGACAGCAGGCAGGAATGGGGGGAACACATGTTTTCTGTGGGTGGCCTCTTTCCGCATAGCAAAGGGGAACAAACTGGACAAAACAGACCAAGTTTACCCTCTCAGAAAGGAGGGAAGGAGTGGTGAAGGAAAAGTCAAAAATATTTTAGTTATTGGAGCTGTCTCCACCTAGAAGGAAAAATTAGAAGCAGGTATGGACTATTCTCTTTTCTTTCGGTTCTGGTTTGAGACCCTCCAAACAGATGCAGACTTGAATGCAGGAGGTTTATTTGTGGTCTCAGGAGGCACAAAAGAAAGTAGGGACAGTGAGAGGGGGAAGGTGTTGTAGATTGTTTCTCCTAATAGCAGGCTCTAGATGGAGTTTGGAATACAAGATGTTTCTTAGGGATTGACATCTGTGAAAAGAGGGAAGAGGCTGGAGGACTGGGCATCTTGCACCATTATGTAGGCCTGACAAAACCTCAGCAAGCCTGGGAAGGGGCTCTGGAACAAATATTGCCTAACACCTCACCTGGCATGAGACCGCGAAGGCCACACCTTTGACCCTCATTTCCCATAGGCACCAAACGAGGGCTGCCCAAGCAGGGCCTGACCTACAGTGAGAAAACTCTGGTTAAAGTGCACCCTGATGGAGCTCACAATTGAGCTGCTGGTCACATGAGACAGGACAAGGCATCTCCTCGTCTACCAGAAGCAGCATCGAATGCAGTGCATGGCAAGCAGGAAAATACTGTGGGCAGCTAAGGCTTAGTTTCCTTGGGGACTATCTGAGCATCCACTGGGAATATGCCTAACTGTCCTATCAAGTGGTGATGAGGCGGGGGCATTTCATCACTGACTTCCATCTACCCCTGACTAAGGGATAGCCTGGGGCATTAAAGCCCTGGCACTTCCAAGAAAATGCCCTGAGCATCAGGGAAAAGCCTCAGGCAGAGAAGCTTACATAGATACTAGAGGGGGGGCAGCTGCCATGGCCACTGCCTACTGCCTCAGAGGGGACCAGGGGAACAAGGAGTGAGGATTAATAGCTTCTGTCATACCCCCGATATGCCTAGACATATCATGTGATCTAAAGGAAGTTAAGAAGCAATTCTGAGTTTCTGCTGCAATTTTGGGCTGTATCAGTGGGTCTATAATACAGTCCAGTTCTAGCAAACATAAGCTCCAACATTCATTCATCCAGAAAGGAATGAATTAAGTGGAATGACAACTGATTGGAGTGTGAGTGTGAGACATTAATCCCATTGTGGGCTGCAGTTTATACAGTTTCTGCTTCATTTAGAATAGTTTGTGTCAAAAACATTAATTCAAAATGACTCCTGTACCCCTATGTTTACTGCAGCACTATTTACAATAGGTAATGACTCAAATGCCCAAAAATAGATGACTGGATCAAGAGATGTGGTACATACACACAATGGAATATTACTCAGCAATCAAAAAAGATAAACTCATGCCATTTGAAGCAAAATGGATGGAGTCATGCTCAGGGATGGAAGGGATAATTCTCAGTGAAATAAGCCAGAAAGAAAAAGGAAATACAAGATGTTTTCACTTATAGGAGGAATGTAGAGGATCCAAATAAGGGATCAGGATGGGAAATAGTTATTATAATAAAGTGAAAATCAAAACCGACAAGCAACTATAAACTAGAGACATTCTTCAGGGGGGAGAAGGGAGTAGGATCAAAAAAGGGATGGGAAGAGCACAAGGGGCTATAGTGATGGTGCATGGGTGAATTGATGGTGGGAATTTCATGGGGAATATAACTGAGATGAGAAAGCATACATTGTAAAAAAAAAATGAACAATATAAAAAATATATAAAGTAAAAAAAAAAAAAAGAATAGTTTGTGCCTTTCAATAGGGGTATAGAATCTACTCTGTAAGAATAAATATTTGGCTTTGGGAGGGGTTGGAGCCTCTCCGCAGTTATCCAGCAGTTCAACAGTAACCATCCTGTGTCACATAGATAAAAGAAATCTTGAAAGAGACTGAACTTAGAGTATCCTAATTCACCTCAGCTATCCTGCTCAACCCCACCTCTTTAACTTCCCCATCTGTTGTTACTACTGAAATGGAAGTTACATATGTAAATGTCTACAGACAATTTCTAAAAGCTGAATTTCTTGGGCTGCCCACCTTGCCTAAGCCTCTAGAATTTCTACCTTTTTTTAAATGTAAGTCTTTAGTGGCCATTGGCCTATAGTTAATGTCAGCAAGACTACTGGTTTACTTGGTATTTAAAAAAGGAGCTGTTCTCTCAGGTGAAATCAGGATACCATGTGTCCCATGAAGTGACGGCTTAAAGAAATGGCTGGGGGAGCAGACTGCTTGAAGTACTTCTGTGTTTTGTCTAGAAAGCAATGACTTCTGGACCACTTTCCAATGTTCCTCTGGCTGGCAGGGTTACGAATGCACAAGCCATCTGTTCTCTTCCTTAGACAGCCTGTGCTATCCAGGAAGCTGACTGTTCATCCTCTTGCATTCAAGAACATGGCTGAGTTTGGAATTACTTTCCCCTTTTTAGAATAGGAACTTCTGGTAGTCTGTGTTGAAACTTGACTAAGACTCAAGCCATTTACAATTGGTAACTGACCATTTCTGTCCTTAAGAAACTATAATTATATGAGATGAAACTGCAAAGCAATATCATTATAGTAGAAAATGAGTAGGACAGAAACAAAAATGTTAATATATGTATCTCTAGTGTATTTACCACCCCAATTTATGAAGGGAATTCTATCAGTATCTATGGAGCTCTCACAGACACTCCACCTGCACCTGTTCAGAAACACCTGGACCTTAGACCCCATTAAGCATGAAGGCTTAAGGATAGGAGTGTTTTATCTGAAATTTGAAGCATCTCATTTTCTCCATTTCAGTAAATGGCGCAATCATTTTCCCTTGGCCCAATAACCAGTCCATCAGCAAGTCTTGTAGAATTTCACTCTGCAACATCTGGAATCAGTCTTTTCTTTCCACATTTCTCATCTAAGCACCCTCATCTGTCCATAACGGGCTTCCTTTCTCCATTACTGTTCCTTTCGAAGAAGTCTCTTCAAAGAAGCAGCATGTATTTTTTAGAGACTTAAATTACTCATGCTGCCTCTCTAGTTCAAACATTCCTTGATTTCCCATTAAGCCAAGATTTTACTTACTAGAAAACACCATGTGAGCCAGCTCTTACCTACTTTACCCTGCCTTACTGAATTCCATACACCATGAGATTTGTATTAGACTTGTCATTTTTTCCTAAAAAGCAGGCTCTGAGGCAAGGATTTGTATGCTCTAGTTTATTTTGGAGGAGATCTCAAGAGGCACAGTGAAGAGAAAGGAAGTCAGACAGGCAAGGGAATACCCCCTCAATACCCCCTCACCCCCCCATACACACACACAAGGTGAATCTCGTAAGTGTATTCCTGTTGTGATTACCTGGGACTCCATGCCAATGGAGATCCCCAAAGAACTGTAAGGGACACACTTTGTGTTTTCTCTGAAGGGGGCAAGAAAAAAAAAACTGGGGCACTTTTCAATCTACTCCCATTCCTTGTTGGCTGAGGGTCAATAATAGGAATGCCCACTGTCAGTCTTCCCCAAATAATAGCCAACTTTGCTTCCATGGCAATGGAATGATGTGTCATACCCTGAATTTACTGCAGAGCCTTCTCTTTCTCTGACTCCTCCATAGAACATAATTCTCTGCATCACCTAACAACTGTATTCCCAAGTATGTTTTCTTGGCAATCCAAACAGGCCTACCAAAATTCTATCTTTATGGTAGAGATAGAGGATATTCCAGCATGCCCTAAACTACTGGAACCCTAAATTTTACCAGTGTGCCAGGAACCCAACTCCTCGTAGAGCTTCTCTTTCTCCTGGTGTGCTGTGCCTCAGACTGGAGTACTTGCAAATTCCTAATCTTCATGTCCAATTAACAAGATGTCATCCATTAATGGATCAGTGTGATGGTCTATGGAATGGCCAATCATGTTTCCTTCAAACTAATTATGACAGGGAACAGCATGGAGCAAGATTGTGAATGCATATTCTCTCAATTCCAAGCGAATTGCTCCATTGTTTTTGTTATTAGAAATGAAAAAGCATGTAATTGATCAATAGCCAATGCCAAATAGCATGTGCCAACTAGAACAGTTGATCTGTCCTAGTAAAGATACCACAGCTGCACAATAGCTTGGTTAGTTTTATTAGTTCAACATCATCCATGATAATACTTTGGGGTTTTATATAGGGATGTACATTTTCTGATGGTGTTAATTATTGCTATAATGTCTGGATGTGATTTTCTCCAGATCTGCTTAAGGTGGATTGTTTTAGGAGTTTCCTCTTGACTTTTACTGCATTTATCACTCTACCTTCAGATGATGTCTACCATTGTTTGCTTCTCTAGCATGCCTATAAAAAGTCCTCTGACCTCTCTTGGGACATGGTAATCAGTCTGATGGATTTTTTAATAGTTTATAATCTTTTATAATAAATCCACACTGGCATGCCCAGCTCCTTAAGACTTTTGACTCCTTCCTCCATAACTTTGCCAAGATAATATGGCATTTCTACCTCAATTACTTTGACTATCATTATTTTCAAGCTTCCATGAGCCATGCAAGAAGTGGATTAGATTTAAATTTCAGGCAAGGATATGTGGAACTGGTTTTGAGGCACTATAACATCATCAACAAAAATAACCCTTATCCAGTCTTGTGTTTGATTCCTTCTTCCTCTCCCTTACAGGAATGAAGAGTCCCATTCCTGTACCCTTAAGGTTCATTCCCACATATAATCTTACAATTTCTGCCAGTACATTTTAACCAAGATCAGAAACTGTTTTGGTTGGTCTTTTTTCCTACTAAAGCATGGATGTACTTCCTTAACTAGGTCATGCTGACTCTTAGCTGTCAGTGCTGTCTAGAAACCCTGAGGAGGGGTGGCATTGTATATTTAGAAGGGCAAACATCATCTTGCAGAGCATCTGCTTCAGCTAAGACCTTTGTTTGCCTACAGTTGGGAGGACTTTATACTCCAGCAAGGGGCGATGAAGGTGTTTCTGCCATCCCCAAAGTGTTCAGGAGAAAGTGGACATTTAGAGTTTTTATGTGAATCCCTCACAATATTCATACTCATTTATTTCTAATAGGATCAGAATTCAGCATAGGAGATGTGCAGGGGCTGCGAGTTCAGCCTTACTTATAATTCTGCTCTTCTACAATTGAGTATTAGGCCTGACTATCAGCACAGTCTGTCTCCATCCTGTAAGAAATGCTTCTGGGAGACTCTTCAGCTTTCATTTTGTGGCTGAATTGGTAGTTATGCTAAACCTATCATTTTCTTCCTTGAGAACATTGATGGTATTTAACAATAAACTTATCGTTATCTTGCTATTTCTATGAATTTCACAACCCAGGATGTTTCTTCTACCTGCATCTCCACCCAGCTCAGCAGAGTACAGTCTTAGTAATTGTGACACTACAGCACACCCATTCCATTTACCATGAGAAGGTTAAAAATCACAAGCAAAACCAAGGCTGCTGTATTTTCCTTTTAATTTTACAGATTTAGAAGCTGAGGCACCAAGTTGCTCTCCAGATAGTTAATGAGAACTTAGCCTAAAATAAAGCCCCTGACTCACCAACTGGTGTTGTTTCTGGCAGTCAAGAATAATAGATGCTTCCCATTTTGGTCTGAGATCACCTCTTTAATGTATATAGTGGTATTCTTGGGGGCTCCATTCAGAACCCCTTTGTCAGTTGATACATATGAAGTTGCTCCGAATATTAGCCAATAACAGCTCCCAGCCCCCTTCTCCAGAAATTTAGCTCTCAGAGAACAGAAACTGATAGGAGCCTGCACTACACCTCCTCCAACCCCCTCTCTCTCACCTATGCCTGACCTTGACCAAACTGGCTCAGGGCGTGAGAGGCCAGTCCCTTCACCTTGAGGTGCAAATAGTGGTATGGTACAACCTATGCTTCAGAGTTCCCATGGGATTGAACTGAAGTGAGTCTCCAATGAGATTCTTGCTTACTTTTTTTTTTAATCTGCTCTATTTTGCTTTTCTTTTTCTCTTTTTCCTAAGAGTCCTCACCCAATTAATCACTTAATAATTCCCGTCTTGGGGCTGCTTCTGAGAGAACCCAAACTAAGACAGCAGAGGAAGACCTTAAGGAGGAGGATTCTGAGTTTGGATTTCTCACTAGCTATGTGGCAAAGAGTATGTCAAGCAGTGACTGTCCCTGGCAGACTGGAAGTATGGAAGTATGCGATTGCTAAAACGAACTCGAATGAGGTACAAGTAGAAGAGGAAGGTCTTGCTAGTACAGCGCCTTCAGCATTTTGAGAGGTATGGTGGAAAGAGAAACCAACATCCATTCTCCAATCCTTGCAGTTGCTAAATGCCACTGACTCATTAAAGAGAGAAAGGGACCGACTCTGATACATTCAATCTTTTAAAGCAAGATTCAAGAATCAGATACCCTCTTTGATAACAATTTAAAAGACCCATATTTTCTGTAGCTGGAGACCTGACACAGCTGAACAGAGTCAGGACTAGAGTGAGGCAAATAAGATCCCTAAGGTAGAAAATTTTAGGAGGTGCTTACACTCAGGATTATGCAGTGCAAAGTAAGTATTTTCTTGACCCCAGGGGTGAGCACCTCCTTAAATTTTGTATCCTAGGTGCTCCCCTTACCTCATCTTATCTCGAACCTATAACTGAAGATCAGGCATGGTAATTTTAACAGAGGCAGAATTTCAGCAAAAGGCTGGATGCCCAACCTGGTCAAGAACCCTCCTTCCCTGATGGGAAAGGAGTAAGATCCTGAGATTTGGACTGGGGAGAGATGGTGAGATGGAGTTAAGAAACCTGAATGTCCTAATCCCTCTGAGCAATCTGGGTTTACAGAAGAAGTTTTAACCCCTTGTTAGAAGGTAGAGTTCCCTTTCTTCCTTGAAGACTATGCAGAAGCCTCAAATGAGACACATGCCTATTAAGACACTTGCCTCCCCCACATCTGCCCCAGTTTGGCTCAAATCTCAGTAAAATCTTTCTGGGAGAGTCATGGACTTAGTAATGTGGTGAGAGCTATCACAGGAACGGCGGGAGATGGCTAACATGAAGGTAGAAACAGAATAACTCACCTGGGAGTGGATCCTGATGGCGCTGAGCCCCCGGGGGAGGAATATAAATCTGATAAGAGAGTCTGTCAATGCCCCAGAAAGGATCCTGACTGACAGTGTTGGGAGTTTAGAAGCAGTGAGAACCCACATTGAATGAAGTTGTGATATCATAACTGCCAAGAGAAAGTATTGAGAAGAGGATCATGCTATTAAAATGCATCTATGGCATAAGATCTGACCACAGCCCACTCTAAGAGCTGATCATGTTCCTCAGCAGGGCCTGCAGGACACATTTAATAAGGTGATGATGAATGCACCAGCATGGATGAAAAACTATTCTGTGAGTTAGAACAGATAGTAGGAGATGCTTTTATGGAACTGGGATGTTAGGGTCCCAGAGGTCAAATAACTGCACTTAACCTTCTGAGTAATGTGGGTATGAGAGTCTTTAATGGTTAAAAATGTTGGATATTCACCCGTGAGACCTGACCTACATCATCTATGGAGTTGATTCGTCAAAATGGCATTCCTGGGGTCAAGATAGAAGGACAACTCACAAGAATACACCTTAAAGATAGCAAAAAGCCATCAAGAATGCATGAGCAAATGTGTGATGTCAGTTGCTCCAGTGGGAAATCGTGATATCTTGCTTTATTTAAGTTACTTTTACTCAGATTATCTTCAGCGTTGGATTTGTTACCCCAAAATACAGTGGTTTCTGCCCTTTTATCAGGAATAAACATTTTTTTCCAGCTGAGACTCATGTTTGGATGGGTTCATTTGCCCACTAACATATTCATGTGGGTTCACTGGGGTGCTTTCCAACCAACTTATCTTCACACACTTTCCTAGTCTTTGAAACTCATTGTAATTTCCCGATAGATTGGAAGCACATCTGCTCTTCACTGCCTTTGGGCATATGGACAATACCCAGAGTGATAAAACTGAGTTTATGGTATGTTATGCAATTTTGAATGTTTACATAGGATAAACAAGGTTTCTTTTAGGAGCTTTTGCTCTACTCTCAACACATCTGGTTTTTTTTTTTAATTTTTTAACATGTTTTTTCTTTTGATGAGGATGTACCCCCTTAATTGGAGAAGAAGTGGCAATGATTAAAGCAGAAGCTCAACAGTATAATCAGTGGCTGACAGACCATCATCTGAGCATACTTGTAGAATCCAAAATTTAGGGTCATTCCCTTTATTTTCCTTACCAGAAAGTGAACTAGACTTCCTGCCAATGGATACCTCCAAGAGTCCCATTCCTGCTGGCTGGCAGACAGAAGGCATCCAGGGCCTGATTCAGCACATTTGTGGTAAGGATTTTGAAGCAAATTAAGAGCCTCCTTTTGAAATGGGGGCCAGAGGGGACTTCCAAATGCCTAGAGGTTGGTTGCTCAGTGTCCTCAGCTAATTATACTGTCCTCCCAAAATATGTAAAAGAGGAACTAGGTTCATGCAAAAAGAGTGGGATTCCCCTTTTGGCTCCTACTGAATTTTTAAACCTTTATTCTAAACATAATATTCTTTCTTCTCTAGTTCTCCTCCTGCTTCAATCCTTCTTGCCTTCTGCCTCCTTTAAAATAAGTAAGGAGAGAATGTTCTAATAAGCTCATCCCTGCCCAGTGACCAGATCAGCCACTGACCATGCTGGTGTGGACAACACTGATCACTCATGTCCCACAACTTGGGGTATAGGGGGAGCTAAGATGGGAGGAGCATAGGTAAGAGGATCCTGAGGAGTCCTGATTACAGAGTTCCATGACCCTCCAGAACTTGCTTGAAATGAGTATTCTCAGAGGGCTATGTTTCCAGTCAGTAGACGAGTCAAAAAAATCGCAGAAAGCTCTGTTGGCCTGGAGAGTTCAAGTCTCTATATGTCACAACTATCTCGTCTTTTAAGGTAGGATCCTTGGATTATTAACTAAAAATATAAAGTTAAAATGTAATAAATGTGGGTGGCTTATTCCTGAGAGGGCTCAGGGGAGCTTGCCTGAAGAAACCCAACCAGCTCTCAGCAGAGTTGAAACTAGAAAACTGATTTCCCTGTGCAAGGTTCTTTCTTGCAGGCTGTGAGCCTATTTGTATTTGGATGTATTTTGAGGCCCTGATGACCTCTAGATCAAACAGATGTATGCCCAACAACAAAAAAAATCCCCAAACACTTAGTTCTAGGACATCACCCCCACCCTCAGGCTTCCGAGCACAACTGGCAGAGGGACATTGAGTAATGGCTTCTCTAATTTGCCCCATCATCCTTTTTCACCACCCCCCCCCACCAGTCCAGTAGTTGGGATAGAATCCTCTATCCTCAAACCAACAGGCTACTCTGTGAGTTCTGTGTTGACTCTTGATCCAGGGAATGCCATCTACCACTCAAGTTTGCAAATGTTTCTACTCATTTTGCACCTCCAAAAATTCTACTCTCACGCCAATTCAATTGGTCCTCACAACCATGTGAAATCATAGTCAAAAAAGATCTTAACATCTCTACTTAATGTCTTATTTATTAAAAAAGGACAAGGTGCTTGCCAAGTAACTCAGTATATGCAGCTAGAATTCCAAGTCTGGTTTATTCATTTCAAATCTAGGACTCTTTCCACTGTTTAGTGCTATCTTCCCAGATCCAGATGACGACTCTGCAAGGTGTTTAGTTCTTTTAAACTTAAAAGATGATTTTTCCCCTATAGCATTATCTTAAAGATATCTTCAAAATCGTGAAGTCAGCTACTGGCTACTTCAAAACCATCATTTTCCACCTTTTGCATGTTTTGTGATCATGAGGCGATTTTTTTCCTACAGTAGCAGGACTGCCAAGTTAGGATCTCTGTTATCAAGGAATCAGTATCATCCTTGCTCTTGAAGTTTGTGTGATTCTTCCCTTCCTTCCAATGTTTCCCTTCCCTCTTTTACCCAAACACTCTTCTACATGACACAGGGCACAAACACCTGGGAGCTGGGCCTGTGTTTCTATGTTCAACTTCTCCTTCCATATCATCTAGTAGAACAACTGAATGAAATGAGATGTCTAGTGTGAGGACAGGATGGAATCAAATCCCCAGTGACCAGAAGAGACAGTGCTGTATCAAGTCGTTTCGCACCAAATATCATCATGTTTTAAGATTCTGATACCTGGATGTTTGCACAGCATATAGTAACATCCCTTTCTCTTGGAACTGTCCTTTCCTCCCATGTTAGGGGTGAATTCCTGGAAGCCACACTTATATTACATAATTGCATCTTCCTGGTTTTAGTTGATTCTGGGTTGACCCCATCTGACCCAAAGAGGATCAATCAGATCCTCTCCAAGGACATGGAATTAAGTCAGCATGTTAGTGGGTGGCTGGAAATATAACATGAAACTTAAGAATTATGGGGTGGCTGTATTCCATCAATAGCCTAGGCGAGCAGGGAAAAATGATCTGAATATACAGAAACAGAGATAGGAGAGTTCTGGAAGTTTGCCAGGCTTAGATTTTTGTCACTTTGAGGCCCAGCTGCCTTCTCTGCCTTCTTAACCCTAAAGTCTGCTCAATATCCCCTCATTAAAAAAAAAAAAAAAAAAGCTGGTTTACTTGACACTAGAGAGTCATAACTTACAGAGCTGGTTAAATTTAACCATAGCTTCCTCTTTATCTTGATTTCTTATTCTATTGAATTCCTGCCAGGATTTGGAGTAAAATCTTGCAGGAAATTGATTTTTGCCCATTCGTTCATCTCAGTTTCCTTCCTGCCGGTTTCTCTCCTCACACTCCAAGTCACACATTCTTTTTTATATTGCTCATTCAACCATTTCACTGTCATTTTTCTATAAACGTTCCTACATCGCAGTGAAAGAAACTTCTATACATTTCCCCCTTGAGATGCTAATTTCTGGGTCATTCATTAGAGGAGAATCTGCCCGTTCTTCCATTAGACCTCAGCATTTGGCCTGGGATTCACCGGTGCCCTGGTTCTACCAGCACCACTACCAGCTCACGATCTCCCGTCATTCTGATGACCTTCTTCTGGCACTTGTTAAACACGTCATTATTGCGGTCATCTTATGAAACCTCTCCACACGCACACAGATTCATTGAGGATTTGGGAACCTGGATATGGTCATATTCTTTGACTTGATCCCCAATGTAGAAAGCATTTCACCATCCAAAACACAGTGCCATCTCCTTTCCTTGTCCGTTTTTTTTTTATTATGTTCAGAGGCTTTGTTTCACAAACTGAACCTCTTTGTGGCAAATACTGCTGATTCTTTGCCCAGGGAACACTCATCTCCCCTATTGTTTGTTTTCTCAATTGATGATGAACATATCAGATACTTGGTCACCCGGCCTCCCTGACAACTAGCTAACAGGCTAAGTGACCCAGTTGTGACCCAGGAGACTGAAGGAAATTTGGGGAAATATTTCCTTAGCTGATAATCAAGGGGAGGTCAGTAAAGAAAGCTTGAACCTCCTTTTCTGCTTCTGGATTTTGTCATATGAGAATATCATGCTCAAAGCTACTGTGATCGGTATCTCTGACACCTGAGGGTGGCAGAAAAGGCAGAAAACCCTGTAGTTCTGAATGACATTTTTTTTTTAAGATTTATTTATTTACACAATAACCAGGGTACAGGCCAGATGTGCGGGAGAATGAGAGGATTCACCTGAGACAGAGTGGGGAACAGAACAGGCAGACTGACTGAAATACACTGCTGAGGGGAACAGCAGGTGAGACAGGAGAGGTCTGCCAGGCCATGTGAGTTGCTCTGTGGCCACTGGAGATTGAACTGGCACTGCAGAGGTTGTGGACATCTTCACAGTGCTGTGCTCAACCACCTACTGCAGGGAGGTCCCTCTGAATGACGTTGTTACTGAACTTCCAAATCAACACTCAACCAGGTAATTCTGAAGGAGGAGGTTAGGAAATGTGTGTAGGCAGTCAGTTAGGTACAGGGTACCCAAACCTCCAACTCTACTGATTGAGAAACAATCATTTGGTGCCAGGAGGTTGCACCCACACCCCCAACCCAGTAAAGAGTGGAATGTCCAGAGCACCAACATAATAACACAGTGCTAAAGCAACAGACCAAAGATAGTTTCAGAAGAGTAGGCCAGGCAATGTGGGCAAACTCAGTGAGCCTCGGTAGCCTAACAGACCCTGTGGGCCCAGCCAATCAGCAAGAGACACAATATGGAGACACCCCACAATGGAGACAATCCCCCATTCCTTGCCACTCTACCCATATAAGCAGCTCCTTCTTACCCCTCAGCGTCTATCCATTCGAATAAATACTGCTGCTTGTCTGCTCAGAGAACTTTCCTGTCCTTCTTCCTAGCTATTAATAAATCTCTTGCTTTTCTGTAACTTTTGTCTTGACTTTGAATTCTTTCCTCACCAAAGACAAGAACTGAGAAAGAGCCCACCTGGGGTCCTCGGACTCTGGGCCTGCTGCCAAGACACCAATTCACTTTCCGATTTCTCATTACTTGAGAGATATACACTCCAAACATTTATCACTTATAATCAGTACTTCATACTTATCACTGAAATCACCTTGACATATATGCCATCCCCATACCAAGAAAATTACTGGGAAATAAAGGAGAAGTCTGATTTGACAGCGGAATTTTTAGGAGAATGTAGTCATGCAAACTAAAATCACATTGTATTTGCTAGATTAATGGTGGACTGGAATCGAGTTCTAATACAATGGGATTGGTGTCTGTTTTGTTTGTTGATCCCTAAAGCTTATTGTTGATCCATAAAACTTTGAGCTATGGAGCTTAAGTGTGGCACATTTTTATTGACAGCTATTAGGAAGAAAAAAAATAGTATCATGTACACTAAATCTTACAGAAGAGAAGGTAAGATATATATTAATGTCGAAGTGCTAATTTCCCTAATTTCATCAGCAAGGAGATTTACAAGCATAGTAATGCATGGTAATTCAGCATTTGTCTCTTGTCAGCTATTTGTAGGTTGCAAAGCTCCACAAAGCAGTGGTTAACTAGGGTCAGTTAAGGAACTATGACACAGGCACCAGAAGTCTCTACTACTTGCTTCTCTGTTGCAGTTATTATATTAGGCCCTGAAGATGTATATTAACTCATTGATCTCAAAATTCCTTTCCACAAAGATTATTGAAGACGCCAAAGAACTTTTGTTATGTGAATAGTTGTATATCATACATATTGAAACTGAAACTGTAATTCTTGGTAAAGCACAAGCATTAAGGAGTAAGGGCAGACAAGGTGATATATTCTTCCATCCAAATTAATCAGCCTTCTACAGGGGGAGCACCCTTAACTGGGGTTTTCTGCTCTTTGTATGTAGCAGGAGGAAACCAATATGACTGTATCTTAAGAGAAAGGGTGCTAAAAGCATACTGGAAGGGAGTACCCAGTTTTCCCTCCAGTTACCACATCAGTTCCAAGATTTATAAGGCAGATCTAAATGCCTAATGACATTGAACTACTTTACCCCTAACACAGTGGGTTACCTGCCCTCTCTCTTCCCGTTTTGGGGAAATCCAATGGCAAAAAAATTGTGTGAAGTTTAAACTTAAGGTGAGCACAGAAACTGTAAATGTTTTAGCCCTAGAAAGCAGAGTCTCAGGCAGAGCTTACACCAAGCCGTTGTTAGAAGCTGCAATGCCAGGAGAGCAAGTGTGAGGAAAAGAGAGGTGAAGCAGGTAACAGGGAAAGAAATACCAGGTGATGGGTTGCCATGCAAACTATAACTTTGGCACAGAAGACATTTCTGAAATAGCCATAAAAAATGTGTCCCTGTGTCTTAGAAACCTCTGATGGGGAAGGAAGGATGGAAGGATGTGGAATTTGTCAGTGCCCTTCTGTCTCTGTCTCTCATTAGTCAAAATATTCCTATAGAGCAATAACTTACCCTTACTTCTGGCTTACGTTTCTTGACCCCTCCAGGCAGCTGGGGAGGTGATTGAACCACAGCCTCCATGGGTTTGGTTAAGTCAAATTTTGGCAGTGGGGCTGCTCTTTATGGTATGATGGGAGCTGCGACCCCGTAGAGGAAAATACAGCAAGTGGTTGAGGCTAGAGTGGCAGTGACCATGGAACAAGGCTGGGGAATATAGCAAGGAAATCTGGGAAGATTCATAAACTGAGTGTGGCATAAAGGTCACTTGACTAAAAAGAGATTTCATGCCTACATCTGGTATTTGAAGAATGCAACATTTGGCATATTTTATATCTAAGCATTTTCTAGCTATTAGAAAACACACAAACGGCCAGCCGAGGATGAGCCAGTAGCTAAGCCAATGTAGTCACCTCTTCAACCACCTTCAAAAGTCACCCTGCTTTACTTAATGCGCTGAGTGGAGACTTTATATAAGGAGACTGCAAGTAATGTCTTTGAAACTTACTCATTGCCAAACAGGGGAAAAATTCTTCTTTACCTCTTTTCTTTCTTTCTTTCTTTTTTTTTTATTTCTGGGATAACTGATACTATTTAGAACATTGCTGGGTTAAAAAAAAGAGAGAATGGAATGAATACTAGCAATCACAATTAATAGCAAGAGACAGTTGACTACTTAGTTGGTGGTCCCTGGGGCATCTTTACTCTGATGGATGATTCTTAACAGTGCAGATATTGTGTAACTTAGAAACAGCTCAAAAATCCCCAAATGGCACAATACATCAGAATTTTAAGACTTTTTCTATTTAGGCGCCTACAAAAAGCAGTGAGTTGATTGTGGATCTAATTCCAGGTAGCTGTGTATTGTCCTCATTATAAACAGGTGAGACTTTAAAAAAAACAAAACAAAACAGTTGATACTTTAAAATACAGTGACAAGCAAGCTGAGACCCCTTCAGGAATGCCAATCATCCACCATTCCAGTCACTTTAGTGCATGCCATTTTTGAAGTTCTCCTTTCAAAACATAGTTTAACCCCACAATCTGAAACCCCACATTCTTAAATAGCATAGAAGAGAAGTATATGGGCAAATGTCCATTCCCATGGGAATATTTTTAGCAAAGCTTTTAGTGTGTGTCATTTATCTCACTCTATACAGCCACTGCCTCCACATTTCCTGTCTACCCACTGCTTACTCCAGTCCTGGCCTTTTTTGAATACTTCAGGAAGATACTTTATCAGATTAATTGTTCACCATGCATAAAAGTACATCATCTGGCATGTGCGAATGCCTCAACAGCACTCTGCAGCACTTCACTGCCTCCAAGCCTACTACTCACAGACAGAGGATGGCCTGCAGGCCCAGAGACAGTGGAGACTGTTGAATAAGTGAATATTCAACAGCTCCAAGACTAAAGGCTCATCCAGCATAATTATCTCTAGTGATTTGTGAGGTCCCAAGGAAAGACCTCCCCCCAGCTATGCCAATTCTACTCTTGCAACAGAATATTCCCGAACGAGGCAGTGTTGGTGACAAATATCCTAACATCAGAGATGTCTCCTTCAAGTTAAAGGAATTTTCCTTTTCAAAGTGGAGGTCTTCTGTAGGGAAGAGGCTACTACTATTGGCTAGTAAATTTTTTGGAATTGGAAGCTTTCATTCTCTTGTCAATGTGCCAGGAAGTGAAAAATCTACTGTTTCTAGGGAAGACATGAAAGGAGAATATTGAGAATAGAGAAAGTCAGTCTTGGTAAATAGGCAAGTAAGGCGAGATTTCTCAGTCAACCCAGCTTGTTATCAGGTGAGAATTTCCATGAAAAGTTTTAGCTTTACCACTATCTTCAGGGCCATCCTTGGAAAACAGTGTACGACTGGGGATGTGAGTCATACAAAAATACTCTAATCTGATCACTTCATTCTTCCAAGAGATACCTTTTAATACCTTTCCACTAACTCACCTCAGATACACACTCAAGCCTATGTCATGATCAACTATGTGGTGTTATAATCTATTGATAAAATAAATAATTCAAATATTTACTCATTTACTCTTGATTGCTTAATTACTTTATCAACAACATCTATACAGAATTGTACACCCCCCAATTTCACATGTGTTCTTGGATAGAAGACACAGGGAGAATAATAGCTAGTGCGTTTTGAGCTGTGCACATAGCCTGTGTCACCGATGCCTACAGGATGATGCCCAAGCCCCTGGCAGGTTCTCAAGATCTTGCAGCGTCTGAGCTCAGCAGCCTCTTATGCTCCCCTTCTTGTCACACCTCTGTTTGTATCATTTGCTCCTGCCGTACCAAAGTGTTTGCTATTTTCCCCAATATGCATGAGCACTACCATGCTCATTAAGTGCTGATCAACTTGTTCTCTCTTGGGGCACAGCTTCCATCATGTCATCATAGCAGCATTTTGGGGCATTTTTCTCTGCCAAAAATATTATCCTTTCTAGCCCCTTCTTTTTGAACTTTCACTTAATCATATTCTGTCTGATCAATCATTACCACTGTTAGAAGGGAAGACTTCCCTGACATCACCCCAACCTCACTTGTAGAAGGATATTTTTCTGAGTTCTGACCACGTGTCTCCTCCCCAATTAATTCCTAGAGGTCAGAGGCTGTCTTGTTTTCTCTGTATTCCCAGGGTCTGCCACATATTAGATGCTATTTTTTACTGAAAAGGAGATATAAACAATTTATACTGCCTAAATATTTGTTTCTATATGATGTTCAGTTTCTGGCATCAAAATACATATTGAGCAAAACAATTTTAAATGGCAGAGTGAAGATAACTACATGGCTAGGTTACTCTCATTTTTGTTTTCTCCAGGGTCTTTTCCAAGATTGACAAATTCATTAATTGATTCCAACACAGGGTGTTGTTTGGATGTCCACAATTGGTTCTGGAATTTAAAACCAATCCCATTGGTAACAAGTTACTACCTGTGATTTGAGACCATTACACTGAGCTATATCTGCTTGTCAATATACGTAAGGCTGCTCAACTTGCTTGGATTCTGTTGCAGAGACTGATGAGTTTTATTATTTTTATTAGTGCCAAGTGAGGAATTTATTTCCTTCTAAATGGAAAAGAACAGTATTTTTAGTTAAAAGTAACGTTTCCCAAGAGAAAGGATTGGGGAAGATGGCATAATAGGAAACACTAAGAATCTGTCTCCCCACCTAGACAATAATAACACTGGCAGAATCTGTCTGATTTAACTAAAATTCTGTGGTATGTGGCAAATTTTAAGTAGAAAGTATTTTCCTCTCTTAACATTGAGACAAGCTGTTTCTTCTAGATATTGACATACAAAAATTGTTCCAGGCATATTTGCTATTTGTCAGGCTGCCTAGTCTTAGACAGACATGCTGTGCCCAGCAGGGAACAGGAAATAGACTCCAGAAGCAACTTCAGCAAGGGGGAAAGATATGTGCAGAGCAACTTTACAAAGACTTTGGTATCATGTTATCTCCTTGGTTTAGTGAGTCCTTTCTAAAATGAATGATCTGAGGGCCTCCCTGGTGGAGCAAAGGGTTAAGATGCAGCCTGCAAAGCTATCCATAGCCACTGCAGCACGAGTTCGATCCCCGGCCAGGGAGCTACCTATATGGTGCAGAAGATCTCTCCTTACTCGCCTGCTGCTCCCCTCAGCAGTGTATTTCAGTCTGCCTGTTCTGTTTACTCTGTCGCTGGTGAATCCTCTCACCCGCCACACCTCTGACCTGTACCCCAGCTCTTGTATGTATAAATAAATAAATCTTTTTTTAAAAAAATAAAATGAATAATCTGAATTTGTATGACCACCATTTTTTGGGAGGTAGATTATGTTATTCATGGTCCTAAGTGAGTTCAGTTGGTATGATCTTCCTAGCAGAGCAATTATCTTTAATTCCTGGAGTTTTTAAGAACTTTGGCAGGTACTAGACTCCAGCATCATGTCCTTGGAATTTTAGAGAATTGGTAAAGGTGTTTTCATCTAAAATTCGCATATCAGCTTCTTGAATTCTGTTTGAAAAATCACAGACTCTATAGAGAAAGAAGTAGAAAAGAACAAAAAATATCTTAAAGCAACTGAATATAACTCTGCAAATACGTAACAATTTTTTTTTTTACCTTGAGGTAGCAATGTCAGACAAATGAGAGAAAGGGAAAATATACATTTTCTGCCTTGAATTAATTCCAACTCTGCATATTTATTGTTTATTTAGGACTATTTTATAAAAGACCTATAGCACTGGGTCTCTGCAACATGAAATCATTAATGGTGCTTAGTAAATAATATTTATTGTTATAGTTTTTAGTCTTTCTGGTTTGGTATATTTCTCACTTGACATAAAAATGTAGCCTAGTAAAGCTGGTTGTAAAATAAATTTCATTTTCTTTGCTATAACAAATGACTCAGTGACAGGCAATCTTCCCATGAGGGAGGAAAGTAACCTTTAAAGTTTGAGAAAACTTTTTTTGGTGACAAATGAATTCATTTAGAGGTTAAATAATGGCAAAGGGGACATTATGGTCCTGGTAGTGCTTTTTTAATTTTTAAATTTTTTTAATTAAAATTTTTTTTTATAGATTTATTTATACAAAAGGTGGGGTACAGGCCAGAGTTGCTGGAGTGTGAGAGGATTCACTGGAGACAGAGAGGGGAACAGAACAGGCAGATGACTGAAATACAATGCTGAGGGGAGCAGTGGGCACGACAGGAGAGGTCTGCTGCGCCATGTGGGTGTCTCCCTGGCTGGCCGGGAATCAAACCCATGCTGCAGAGGCTGTGGACAACTTCACAGTGCTGCGCTCAACCCGCTGCGCCATCAGGGAGGCCCAGTGCTTTTTTTTAAACCACTGTCTTCCTTTGGCTACCTCCTCTTTTTTTTCCAGAGGCAATTTTTTCTGTGATTGTAGATTCTTCCATCCACAGCAGCTCTAGTAACCTTGTGGGTAGTTTCCAATAAGAGGACCTTGATATTTTCTCTCTCTACTTTCCCTCTTTACTGTCTTTTAGATGAAACTATCATTTCTCACCTCCATTACTGAACAACTCCTGATTAATGTTACTGCTACGAGCAGACCGAGCTGGTGTGGGAGGAAGGTCCCCTGTGGTATGGATCCTACCACCTCATCATTCTAACCTCTCATGATTCACATTTGCTTCAGCAGCATTAAACTAATTGTCTTGTAATTCAAATGTGTCATTCATGGTTCTCAAGAGACTGTCGGATATCCTGCCTTGATCTGGTGTTTTTCAGTGTTGCCTATGGACCCCTATGCATCATCAGCCAGGGTCCCAGCAGAAACATGGGGATTTGGGAGAACTGAGTAAAAGCACTATTCGAGTTTAGGCAGGTGGTGAGAAGCCACAAGAATAACATTCTGGTGGGGCACTGGTACTATCCCTAGGCTGGACAGAAGGGAGGGAGCCCTTACCAGTGTATGGAGAGACCCAGGTGAATGAGCAATGACTCCTTGAGGTGGGAAGCACAACCCCAAGACGGCAATTCTGTAGCAGGGGTTGTGAGCAATTTCTCCCCTTTCAGTCCTCTCCTGCCTCTGGTCACTGTGTATGTTCTCCCTTGGCTGAACCCCACAAGAAATAAAACCACAGACGAGGTTGATCAGCCCCACAGGGCACTGGGAAGACAGGGGAAGCAGGGAGCATGGATAGGGAGAGTTAGTGGAAGATATTCCACATGGTCCGTATCAGAGTCACCTGCAGGACTTGTTGAAGAAGCAGATCCTGCCTGCTAAGTCAGAATTCAGTCTTGGATCCCAGGAATCCACTTAGGAAAGAGACTTTGAGCCATTTACTAAAGAGCTTTGCTCCTCTTTCACAGTAGAGGCTGAAAATGGTTGTATATCCAGGGGCTCCTTTGTATCTAGATGAAGCCTCAGGTTTTTGCTATTGTGATGTCAGTGGAAGTATGTGAATTTCACTATTCTCTCCTACTGTCCATTTACATACAAAGAACTGGGAGATTCTACAGCATAGGAGAACCACACAATGAAAGACATCCAGGTCTCTAGGACATCACAAGGAGGAAAGTATCCTACCAACTAGGGAACCACATGAAATAAACTGAAAAAAGATTATAAAACATTTTAAATATTAACAAAAGTAAAGAAAATAACAAATCTCATTTGCTGATCACCCAGATTTAACAATTATCAAGATTTCCCATATTAATTATCTTTGTCTTTCTTTGCTAAAATTTTTCAAAATAAATATCAGACATTGTGTGTCCAGCATGCAGTTCTTAAGAAGGATGTGTTCTCATTTAACCACAATACTAACTTACACCTAATAAAATTATTAATTCTTTGACATCCAGTTACAAAGTCCACACATTACAGCTGATTGTTGTGTCCCCTTTTCCACATTTTCCCTTCATGATATTGCTGAAAATGAGTCAGTTCTGTAGACTGTGCCCCACTGTGGGTTCCACTGTTTATTTCCTAGTGTAGGTGTCATTTAGTGGGTTCCTCTATCCCTGTGATTCCTGTAAACTCAAGCTTGCTCTAGAGACTCTAGATTCAAGTCTAACTTTTTTCTGGCAAGAATACAGTATAGTATTAAATATTGGTGCTTTGTTTGATGAAAAGGCAGAAGTTAGAGAGTATTATCAAGTCTGGGATCTCTAGAGTGCAAGTTTCCATGAAGCAGGAAGGTTTCACTTACTACTTGAGCCAAATGTATGTAACAACAGTATGGACTTATGGGGGTGAAGGGGATGCATCTGCATTATAATAATAGAAGTATACAATTCAATTGGCAGCAAAAGGGGAGCAAAGGTCATGAGCTTCTAGGCAAAGTTCAGGAGACTGGCACACAGGCTCCAAAGAGCTCTTGGTAACTATTGTTATGCAGGGAGGGGAGTTGCCATTTCTCAGGGAAACACAGAGGCTCCCATCAAATCTTAGAGAAGCTTTCAGGAATACAGGCATGGAGTTCAACTCAAACTTGGTACCTAAATTTATACTGTTTCACTGAAGCACATTATCAGGGCCAGCTGATAGTTTGATTTAGGTGGGTCCTTTCTGCACAGATAGTTTTGTTTTTTTTTTTAAAGATTTATTTATTTATACAAGCACTGGGTACAGTCAGAGCGCAGGAGGGTGAGGGGATTCACCAGAGCCAGAGCGGGGAACAGAACAGGCAGGAAGACCAAAGTACACTGCTGAGGGGAGCAGCGAGTGCAGCAGGAGAGGTCTGTCACGCCATGTGGGACCCTCACCGGTGGCCGAGGATTGAACCGGCGCTGCAGAGGCTACATGTAGCTTCGCAGCCCAGCGTTCAACCGCTGCACCACCAGGGTAGGCCCACAGATAGGTTTTTATCTGTCCTTGCCATTCAAATGTCTGTTTATGAGTCTTCATAAATAAATGGTCACCTTTTAATTAACTTGCATATTCTATACCAGTTGTCCCCAACTTTCCATCAGTAGGGATCATTACAATATTAATAGATATGACATAGAGTAATACTAACTATTGTACTAACAGACCCACATGCTTCAAGTGGATGCTGCAGCTGAAAACAAACTGACCTGGAATGTTCTCTTTCCTCTTTGCTGGATTCTTATCTCTTATAACTTGGAAAGAAGCCCAACTTTATGAGAAACTTACCAACACTCCCCCTTCCTAGTAGGGACTAGGGTTATTAGTTACAAAAACTTTCATATGCTTCTAACATACCACTCACTTATCACATTAATGATATATTTGCTGATATTACAAAATGGAAATCTTAGTTTTCACTGAGGACCAAAAAAGCAACCAATCCTGTAACATATATTTTCCAAAGTGAAAATACATGTTTATAAATAACCTACCTGTAAATGCATTAGTTAGAAATAAGTTTAATCTACTGGCCATCTCCAGGCTAAGAGAAAATTAAGAATTGAGTCAAGAAATTAGAACCTAGAGGAAAAAAAAAAGATTTCTTTGGTGAGGGTTTTCAGGTATCAACAAGGAAGAAGAGTAGAAGGTTCTTTCTCTTTCCTCAAGGTTAGTCATCAGGGTTTCAATGAATTAGGAGAGTTTCACCTATGTTCCTGTAGATTCAGAGACAGAGTGAAACATTCCTGAAGCATCTAAGCAAGAACCTGTGGAGATTAGCCAGAGGCAGCAGAGAAAATAGAGCTTGACCAGGCAGGATACACTAAGAATCAACTACACTTTCCTTGACAACTTAGTGCTCCCTGTGGGTCCATGACAGAGAGCCATCTTAGAATTATTGCAAATTTTGCCCAAGAGGACCCCCTGAAGGGGTGTCTATTTCAACTGGGAGATAGACCATCCAATACCCAGTTGAGGAGGAGACAAACAGCAGTGCAAAGAAAATATATCACTCACGCTAGAAGATTTTCCTTTGCTGTTCCCAGTGGAAGAGCCCACGTGAGACATTAGCAACCAGGAAAACCAATGTGAGATTACTTGTGACAACTCCACCTATTCTTGCCACTTAGTGCCCCCACCTTCATCTTAAGCTCCAACCTTACAAGAGCCAGAGGCAGTAGAGGAGCTTCCCAGACTCAAGCTAGAGAAAAGGAAATCTCTGTCATCAAATGAAATTTGGACTCCTGACAGGATCAAAATTACAAAAGCAAGCCTGTTACAGGATGCAGGGGGAGGAGCACACACTCAGGCCATGGGACCAGGCACCATCTTCCTTGCATCCACTTCCATGCCTCTAACATCTCAGTTACCTTGGATTAAAACTCCCAGCATGCTGTGAATGGGTCTTCCTGAATGAGGCTGCTGGGAAGGAGGAAAGATGCTGGCGACATAGTGTGAGGATCAGAGGACACAGGGCAGGCTGCTCCTGGACTTTGCTCATTTGACTTTGCTCAGACTCCTCAGAGACAAGGCAGCTTTCCTCCTGAGCTCAGGTATTGTCCAGCTTGGATGGTATATTGAACACTGTGTTTCTCCTCCCTGAGCCCACTGGGCCCTGCCTACCCTCTTTTCTGAGAGGTGGTTGGGACTCCTGGCAGCTTTGTTTTTGGGTCTCAGTTATCCTGCCCTGGGCCTGGCCTGTTTGGTTGAGTGTTTGCCCATAAGGGCATGGTGTTTGTGGAGTTTGGTTGGGAGGCTATAATTTGAAATCTTTCTCTCCAGTACTTCTCTCTCTCTCTCTCTCTCTCTCTCTCCCTCTGTCTCTGTCTCTCTGTCTGTCTGTCTCTGTCTCTTACTCTCTCTGTCTCTCTCTGCCTGCCTGTGCCTTTCTGTCTCTGTGTGTGTGTGTGTGTGTGTCTCTCTCTATGTCTCTCTGTCTGCCTGTGTCTCTGTCTCTTTGTCTGTCCCTCTCTGTCTCTCTCTCTCTCCCCATCTCACTCTCTCCATCTGGCTCTTTTTCCTAAAAAGCACTGAGCAAGAAATGCAAATCAAAACCACAGTGAGAAACCACCTCACACCTATGAGAATGGCACATATAAAAAAGACCAGAAACAACAAATAAGGGTGAGAACATGGAAAAAGGAATCCTCTTACACTGTTGGTGGGAATGTAGACTGTTTCACCTCCCATGGAAAGCTGTGTGGAAGCTTCTCAAAATATTAAAAATGGATCTGACATACAACGCAGCAATTCCACTCCTAGGGATCTACCCCAGAAAACACTAATTCAAAGGGGACTTGCACTGCCATGTTTATAGCAGCACTATTCGCAATAGCCAAGATATGCAAACAACCTAAGTGCCCAAAAACAGATGTGTGGACCAAGATGTGCTCTTATACACAATGAAATACTAATTCAGCAATCAAAAAAGAGAAACTAATGTTATTTTCAACAACATGGATGGAGCTGGAAGGGATTATGCACAGTAAAATAAGCCAGAAAGAGAAGGAAATGCCATAGGGTGTCACTTATATGTGGAATATAGAGAAATCAAACAAGTAAAAGACAAACATTCAAACCAACCTTCGAAAGCTGACCATAGATCTGAAGTATCCATATGGGGAGGGGTGGAAAGGGTAAAGAACAATGGACTATGGCAGAGAACTATGGGTGCTTTGATGGCAGGAGAGAAATGGTGACCTCACCTGAGGGAGAGCACCTACACTGTCAAAATATTAATAGGCATGTAAACCAATAGTATTTCATTAAATAAAAGGTTTTCTTAGGGCCTCCCTGGTGGCGCAAGGGGTTAAGTCTCAGCACTATCAAGCTATCGCCATCCACTGCAACATGCGTTTGATCCCTGGCCAGGGAGCTACCCACGTGGCACAGCAGACCTCTCCTGTCTTATCCGCTGCTCCCCTCAGCAGTGTATTTCAGTAGATTGACCTGTTCTGCTCCCCACTCTGGTGAACCTTCTTACCTCCCTGCACCTCTGCCCTATACCCCAGTTTTTGTATGCATAAATAAATAAATCTTTGGAAAAAAAGATCTGAGAGAGTATATATAGACGTATGTTGTAGCTTAATATGTATTTAATCCTTTTGCTCTGAATCACACATGAATCAGTTCCCTACTTCATCAATTTCAAAGCACTGTAAAACAGATACCTGTATGAATGCAAGGCGAAGAGAGAAAATAATTTATCCAAGGTAATTACTGAACAAGATTCACTGATGAGATTGAGTTATCCTTCCTTTATAAACAGCTTTCTCCAACTGTTAATCAAACTCTTTATATTTTCCAGATGTAGTACTGATAGGGTTTTAACTTGTAACCCAGCATTGTAAGATAAGCAATTAATTTTGGAACCTCCCTTAAATTTATTTCCCTCTGAGATGTTAGACAAGGCCTACCAAGGGAATCCAAAGTTTTGTTCATAGCATGAGAAATTTTAAGCTTGCTACGTCTCCAAGGATTCTTTATCTCTAACTTCAGACTGAGGTACATTGCTATAAATATTCCATACACACATATGTGCACACTCACTACACTGAGCATTTTGGGGTCTCTGTTGTCTCTCTAGTGAAGTGAGGATTGGCCCAGTGGATAAAGGTACTCAGGTCCAACAGATTTTATCTAATCATCTCTGGCTACTCTTGGCCTGTTACATTTATTTAAGGGAGTGAAGGAGAAGATGGATGAACAAATTGACCCTGCTAATGAGGTGAGAGTTTGAACATGTCAGCCCCACAAACCCTTTACCGCCTGGTTAACTTCCAGAGCCAATGTCCATCATTCCTCTCGGCATGGGGCAGCCTGGTCTAGAATTTGTTTCCAAGAAACTACTAAGGAATGTGTGTGGTTTGTTTCTTCTTTGAGTCTCCAATCCAGGATTTGGAAATCCCAACCACAGTGGTTGAAATACTCTTCATAAAGCACATGGAAGATGTACTTTCAGGTAAGAGATAGAGGCCATTGTGCCTGGAGGATCACAGATGTGGTCAAAGACAAGTATGCTAAACAGTTGGTCCTCTGAACAGACTGTGATTCAGAATTTAACTGTAATTGTTAGTTTTATATTTTTCAATGATAAAGTGAAAATAATAAGCTTCATTTATTATTTCTTCATTAGTTTCACCCTGAGCATCTACAACTATTGACTTAGGCAGGGTAACATAAAAATAATGTTAGTGACAAAATTTGTAGGTAAATATAGAAAATTTAGAACATGCAGAGAATCAAACAGTAAATTTCCATAACTCTACCATCACATATTGCTGTTACTATTTATATTGTTTTTCTAGGGTTGTCATAACAAAGTACCACAGATAGGGTGGCTTAACCTGTATTCTCACAAGATCAAGGTGTTGGTAGGGTTGTTTTCTTCTGAGGCCTCATTTCTTGATTTGTAAATGGTTGTTTTATTGCTAGGTCTTCACATGGTCTTCCCATCTGTGTGAGTCTGTGTCTAAATTTCCTTTTCTTATTAGGACATGAATTATATTGGATTAGGGCCCACTATAATGACTTCATTAAACATTAAGTACCTCTCTTAAGAGGTACTTCTATATATCTTAATCACATACAAACATTTTTATATGGTGAGGTTAAATTATGCACCAGATAGCATATGTTAATATTACTAAGTAAATGTTCTCTGTTAAATATTCATCTAATAAGCTTAATGGCTGAATGTCAACTTATATAAATAGACCTTGTATATGAACTAGACTTAATACTAAGTACTTCATGTGGTAAAATATGATGTATATCTTAGCTTAATCCTAATGGTGTTGATAATGATAATAGATAAATTAAAAAGAGAAATAAAGAAAATACATTCAAGGCAGAAAACTGTGATAACTTGAGAAATGGATACAATGAAACTGAAATGTGCCCATTCATTCACCAAATCTGGGGGTTTATTACATACTTAGCATTTAACCCAACCGCCAGGACATCAAGGCAAGAAAAGATACAAGCTCTCCGAATTCATGAAGCTTATATGTTATGATGTAAGTGAAGACAGTGACATATAAACAGATGTGAAATTGTAGGCTGGGGTAAACAGAAGGGGATGGAAGCCAGAATTACAAGAAAGACTGACAGAGGGCCACCTTAAGGAACTCAGGGAGACCTTTCTGAAAGATTAGTCTTTAAGACAAAACTCAAAATTGAAAAGGGCCAGACACATGGATGAACAAGCAAATTTGTCACAGTGCCATTATGTTTGTTTGTCAAAGTAGTTTGACGTAATTGAGAAAGGCCAGTGGGGCTGAAGCATGCTGGGAAAATTGGGTTCCTTTTGTGAACATCAGGGACTGAAAAACAAGATCCCTAAAGTATGAGTGGGAGAGTAGGTAAGATAGACTTTGCTCATCGTAAGCATTTAAAAGTATATCCATGACACATTTCATCAAAGAAGATATACAGAATGTAAATAAGCACATAAAAAAAATGCCAACTTCATTAGTCACCTGCGAAGAGCACATTAAACCACAAAGAGATAGCACCCTACACATCTATATAGGAACAGCTAAAATAAGAACTAGTGATGACACCAAATGATAATGGGGTTATGGAGAAATTGGATGACTCATACATTGCTGGTGAGAATCTAAATTGATACAATCACTCTGGAAAATGGTTTGGAAGTTTCTTAAAAAAACTATGCAACTATCATATGACACAACAATTGCACTCCTGGACATTTATCCCACACAGAGGAAGACTATGTTTATATACAGAGACTTCAAAATGTTTATTTGTAATAGCACAAAACTGGACACAACCAGATGTTCTTCAATAGGTAAATGGTTAAATAGTGGTACATCTATACCATGGAATACCACCCAACAGTAGAAAGAGCACATTATTATTAATACACTCAACTGTGGGTCTGCTACTCCTAGGCAGCTTATTTGGCCGCCATTTTGTCACCTAAACAAGGTCAAAGTGGTCTGGCCAGTTAGGAACAGGAGCCCAACCCTTAAGCCCTTCAGATCAAACAAGAGCACAAAGCTGGATCACATTGGGAAGGTTATGTATCACAAGGTATGTCCAGAATGCCCAGGGGCTGAGGACCAATGCATAACATGTGCATCAGGAGGTATGTCCAGAAAGCCCAGGGGGCTGAGGACCCATGCATAACATATACTCCCGATATATACATCACGAGGTATGACCGGGAATTCCTGGGGGGCTGAGGACCAATGTATGACAAGGGACCCCAGAAGCTGATCAGTGGAGAGCCTTGTTGATAAGATTAGAGCCATGGCTGGGGATTAGGGTGTAGCATCAAGTAGATTAGAAGTACTTGGAGGGCAGACTCAATCCCTAATCTTCTACACCCTTCCCCTTTCCTTAATCTCCCTAATCTCCTTAAAGCCAATTACGTGTGTCAATAAAAGGGCCAGGATCTTGCTCTTCAGCAGCATCCTGCATTATGTAGCCTGCTCCACGACTCCCGTTTGTCAGTGTGGTGTTGTCCGACGCAACATTCAACAACCTGGATATATCTCCAGAGAATTATGTTGAAATAATTATATGAAAAAGTCAATCCTAAAACTTACATGATGTGCAATTGCTTTTATGTAACACTCTTAAAATGATAAAAATGATAGAAATGGAGAACAAATTAGTGGCTACTGGGGTTGAAGGGGTATGTGTGGCTATAAAAGGACAATTTAAGGAATCCTTGTGATGATGGAAATGATCTTTATCTTGAGTGTATCAAAGTAAATATCCTGGTTATGATACTTCACCATAGTTTTGCAAGATGTTATCACTGCAAAAAATTGGATAAAAAGTACATGAGATCTATCTCTCACTATCTCTTACAGCTGAATGTGAACTTACAAATATCTCAAAATAGAAAGTTTAATCTAAAAAATATACCTCTGACAACAGTGAGGGTTTGAGATGCAACCTATTTTATATTTGTCATAAATCACATAAATCCAAAGAGTGTAGACCCTACATGTGCCCCTTCATCTCCTGTTTTCAGGACTGTAAAAATAATGGAGTTGGACCATAACTAGGTTTTAAGTTCTCTTTTCTACAATTCCATTGCTAGAGTGACCTATGCACATTTGTGGTACCTTGTTTTCAGCCTTATATCTATTGAAGTTCCTCTGGAAATCTTTATGGAAACTGCATTAACTGCCCTTTTAGCAATGAGTCAGAAGTAGACTACTCTCCTAGCCCCCTAAAAACTACTTTGCATATTATAGCATGATTACTGGAGTTATAAAAGGGGAAATGCAGAGAATTTTCTTTCTTGCCTAAAATAAAACAATAAAAAACTCCCTACCCATATTGCCCTCAAAATATCCTCTTCCAGAGAGATAGGAACAGGGAAGAAAGAAGTTCTTTCAGCGGACACACATGGTGTGGTCATGAACATAGTTTTTCAGAGGAGAAACTGAGACTATTTCATGAACTCTGTTCTATATCCTACTATTCTTTTAATTTTATGTCCCAGATGTTACTGAACAAGTTTGCAACATACTTATTTTTTATATTTTCATAAATTGTACAGTATATTCTTCTCTTCTAGGCTTGCCTATCTAGTTGAGCCATTCTCATCAATACAAATGTAGTCTTCAAACCTCAATATTGTGACCCATTGTATTTTCTAAAGATAAGAAAAAAAATCTCTCCCACCCCACATGCTTTTCCTACAATGTGACCTTGACATTTCTCCCATCAAGCGTTGGCCTATGTTCCTCCTGAACCTGGCCATAGTTTTGCGACTGTCTTGCCCAAATGGTTATAACAGGAGTGGCACAATGCAACTCCCAAGGTTAGAATATAAAAATGCTCTGCATTTCCATCTGCCTTCTTAGAGGCACTCATTTTTGGAACCCAGCCACCATACTGTGAGGAAGCTCAAACTCACTTAAGCAGAAAGACCAATGGAGAGGCTATGTGGAGATAGTTTGCCCAAATATTCAGTGGAAATCCCAATGAATAATGAACATCACTGCTAGACATATGAGTGAACACGCCTTTAGATAAGTTCAGCTCTGAACTGTAAAGTCGCCACTAGCTTTTGAGTCTTAACTATAGTGAACAGAGGCAAGCCATCCCTACAGTGCTGTCTGAATTCCTAACCCACAATATTTGTGAGCCTAAATTTTGGATACTAAATTTGGGATAGTTTGTTAAGCAGCAATAACTATATTATTTGTTTAAATTTATTCTAGCTTCCTTTATTTCTTAGCTTCATTCTTTTCCCTCACTCAACTGATGGTGCCTCCACTTGTCAAACTAAATTGGAATCCAGAGAGCAAGGGAATCCATTGATGCAACCCATATAAGTCAGTTTCCTGGGGTAGCAATCAGGGTGGAGTGTATACCTGGAGAGACTGGCATTTATCCAGCAGTTCCTAGCCTACAGGGCTTATACCCTCATAGAGAAGAGAGGCACTCAGTGCAAATCACAAAAATTCTTTCAAAAAGGTTGCAGGAGAGCGAGAAAAAAAAACTTGTCAGTAACAATGATAGTGGGAACAGACAGCATTTACTGAGGCAGACATTGTTCTGGGCATTTTACATGGGCAGGTCTACTGTGCAGTCATTCGCACGTAGAAGTTCAATACTGCTTGAAGCAAACTGAGTGTAAATGGCATAAATGGCCATCTCTCCCCGGTTTGTTTGATCTCTGACTGGAGAGAAAACTGACTAGCACTTATACTTTTGTTTTGCAACTGTGTTTTCCCATCCTTTGATACCACTTGGGTGTCCTTTTTCTTATGTTTTCTTCTATATTGAGATCTTAAACACAGAGGCTCAACTAAGTTGAATAAACACATAGTTCAGTCGCTACGAAGGAAAGTAATAAGCAAGAGTAGGAAAGCTATTCATGTGGCCTATTCCTGTATGACACAGGGCAGACATCCTTCTGTGTCTGCACACTTTTACACATGCCCTCTCAACATACAGCCATTACAGCAGTTCTGGGGCAGGACCTGTTGGTCAGGTCAGGATTAACTTAGGCTGCTCTGAAAGCTTTCATAATAAGAGTACCTGAAAGTTCTGTCCCCTCAAAGCTGTCTTATTAAACATATATTTTTTATTAATGAAGAATAACTCATGGCTTTCTTTAACCTGAGGTTACAACAGTAAATTATTGAGAGATCTGGTGTCTTGCCTACTTTTTTTTTTCCTTTTCTCCTGGGTAACTATGACCTTGTCCTGGGAAAGAAAGAAATCAGAAAACATCTTTTCTCCATCTCCAACTTCCATCTCTTACTATAGAAGCCAAAATTGACTAGATTGGATAATTTGAAGAAAAATTTACAATAGAAGAGGGAAATTGTCTAGTTAATTCTGCCACAGCTCACTGGAGAGGACAGAATCCTTGGTAGAGACGGTTGCCTGGATACCTAAGAAAAGTGCTCCTCATCTCAGCCTCGTGAGCTCCTCTGGAGGACCCAAGCTGAGGCCTGCACTGGGGGAGGGGAGTAACCAAGTCTCCCCAAAGCTGGCAGCCTTCCACTGAGCCATCTGGGCAAGAACCAATGCAAGGATGTCCAAAAGAGAGTTAAAACCAACAGTCTCCACTTTTGGTCAGAAGGTCATAAAAACATAGTGACATTCTTATAACCCCGACAAGAGAAAAAGTTAACATGATATAACTTTTGGGGGGAAAAATGGTCTTACTTCTTGCATTGTGTTACAAAGCAACTATTATCCCCCTCAGCTTTGTGTCATTTATGTACTAGATCCTAATGTATCTAATAACAGAATATGATAGAAGATAATCAATAAAATGAACAAAGGTGCAATAAGACCCAACTCTATGCTGTTTATAAGAAACCATCAATAAATACACTATGATGGGAAATGTAAACTGATCAGAAAAACAGGATGAAAGTTTCTCCCAATATTAAAAATAAATCTACCACTTGATCCAGCAACTCTACTTCTAAGTAACTACGCAAAGAATGCAAAAACACTCATTTGAAGGGACAGATGCACTCCTATGTTTACTTTCACACTATTTACAATAGCAAGGGATGGAAACCACCTACCTGCCTACCCACAGCTGAGTGGATTAGAAGATGCTGTGTATATACACAATGGAATACTAATCAGTAGTACACAAAGAAAAAGGTGAAATCTTGCCATTTGTGACAACATGAATGGAACTGGAGAGGATTATGCTAAGTGAAATAATGCCAGATGATTTCACTCATATGTGGAATATAAAGAAAAAAGAAAAAGACAAACCTAAATTAAAGCATCTTAGAAATCTGACTTCAAAATTGAGCCTACCAGAGAAGGAGTGAGAATATTCCACCCAATGATGAGTGAAAACATTTTCAGATGCACATGAATAACTACTAAGAAAAACCATATGCTGGACTATGAGTCTAAGGAAATTTAAAGCATTAAAATCACATAGAGTATGTCATCTGACCATGATAGAATAAATTAGTAATCAGTAATAAAAGAATATTGAAAAATCTACAAATACTTGTTAATAAAGCAATACTTATATATAACCCGTCTATTATAGAATATATCACAAGAAATATTAATATATTTTTACTAGTTATACTTTCACTAGATTAATGAAAATCCTAGATAATTAGTAGAATTTGGCTAAAGCACTGAGTAGAGGGAAATTTAGAGCTTTAAGTGTTTATATTAGGGAAGAATAAAAGTTTAAATTCATGATGCAAGATTTCACATTAAGAAGCTAGAAGAAGAGGGCCTTCCCTGGTGGTGCAGCGTATGAGCGCTGGGCTGCGAGGATTCCCGCAGCCTCTGCAGCGCCGGTTCGTTCCCCCGCCGCCAGAGAGGGTACCACAAAAAAAAAAAAAAAAAAAAAAAAAAAAAAAAGAAGCTAGAAGAAGAGCAAATTGAACCCAAAGTAGAATAAAAATATGAATGAAATCAATAAGTGGAAATGTTTATAGGAAAAAATGAAAACAAAAGGTAGTTATTTGAAAACTTATTAAGCTTCTAATCAGACCAGTAAAGAAAATAGAATTCACATTGGCAAAATCAAAAATGGAGGGGACTCAAAGACATTAAAAGGATTAAAGGGGACTATTATGAATACATTTAAGTAATAAATTGGAATAGTAGATGAAATGGACAAATTCTTTGAAAGACACAACGATAAAAACTGACATAAAAAGAACAGTTTTTTTTTGTTTTTTTTGTTTTTTTTAAATTTTATTGTTATATTCCCCATACAATTGCATCCCCCCATTCTGACCCCAATCCCTCCCCTCCCGCCCCCGCCCCCCAAAAAAGTGTCTCTGGTTCATAGTTTTTTGTTGATTTTGATTTTCACTTTCTTATATTCATTTTCCTGGTCCCTTATTTAAGTTTTCTAGATTCCTGCTATGAGTGAGACCATCCGGTATTTTTCTTTTTCTTTTTGGCTTATTTCGCTGAGCATGATCCCTTCCAGCGCCATCCATGTTGCTGCAAATTGCATGTGTTTATCTTTTTTGAATGCTGAGTAATATTCCATGGTATATATGTACCACATCTTCTTGATCCAGTCATCTATTTTTGGGCGTTTGGGCTGTTTCCAAAGCTTAGCTATTGTAAACAGTGCTGCTATAAACATAGGGGTGCAGGTGTTCTTTGGAATTGATGTTTCTGTGTCCTTTGGGTAAATACCTAGGAGTGGAATTGCTGGATCATATGGAAGCTCTATGTTTAGTAGGTCCAGAAATCTCCACACAGCTTTCCACATTGGTTGGACCAGTTTGCACTCCCACCAACAGTGCAGAAGAGTTCCTTTTTCTCCACACCCTCGCCAGCATTTGTTGTTGCTAGTTTTTTTTTAATATGTGCCATTCTCACTGGTGTAAGATGGTATCTCATGGTAGTTTTGATTTGCATTTCCCTGATGGCAAGTGATGTTGAACATTTTTTCATATGCCTGTTGGCCATTTGCATTTCCTCTTCAGAGAAGTTTCTTTTTAGCTCTTCTGCCCATTTTTTGACTGGATTATTTTCTTTGTTGTTGTTGAGTCTCATCAGCTCTTTGCAGATTTTTGTGATCAGTCCTTTATCATTAGTGTTGTGTGCAAAAATGTTCTCCCAGTTGGTGGGGTTTCTCTTTGTTTTTGTTATTGTCTCTTTTGCTGTGCAGAAGCTCTTTAATTTGATGTAGTCCCAGCTGTTTATCTTTGCCTTCACTATCACTGCTTTGGGTGATGTGTCTGTAAAGATGTCTTTGATGTGCAAATCACGTAGTGTTTCGCCTATATTTCCTTCTATATATTTTATGGTTTCAGGTCTTATGTCTAGTTCTTTAATCCATTTTGAGTTGATTTTTGTGTATGGTGTGAGGTAGTGGTCAAGCTTCATTCTTTTGCATGTAGCAACCCAGTTTTCCCAGCACCATTTACTGAACAAACTAAAAAGAACAGTTTTAATAGCCCCGTGTTTATTAAAGAAATTGAAGGTGCTCATAGAATTTAGTGGTGATAGACTTTTCAACATACAGTGCTTGAGCAAATAGTCATAAGAAAAATATATATAAACCTCAACTCTCAGTTCACATTAAATGCAAAAGGTAACTCAATATAAAATGTAAAAACAAATTATAAAATTTCTGTAATACATAGGATAATATATTCATAAACATGAGGTAGACAAACATTTCTTAAATGCAAAAAACACAAAATGTGAAAGATTAATAAATGGATTCTTTCAATTTTAAATACTTCTGCATTTCAAATATTTAAGAATGCAAAAACAAGCCAACATACTGGTAGAAAATATTTGCATTACATATGTCTGATCAAGGACTTACATTCAGAATATGTATAGAAGTCCAACTTGATAATCAGAAGACACGCAACCCAGTCTTAAAATTTGATGATTAAAATAAAGAAGATGAGTGCATAGCCAACACATAGATGAAAAGAGAGTTAACATTTGTGACCAGGGAAATACAAGTTAAGGCACAGAATGACTAAAAAACAAAAAACTGAGAATACCCAATGGTAAGTATTTAGAGCAACTAGAATTGTCATATATGGCTAAGGCAAATATAAATGGGAATACACTTTGGAAAACAGTTTGAGAGTTCCTTGTAAAGTTAGATTTATAGACCAAATGACCCATCAAACCCATTTCTAAGTATATAGTAAAGAAATATTCATATGTTCACACAGAGACACTTGTACATGTTCATAATATCCTCAAACCAGAAACAACCCAAATGTCCATTAATGAATGGTTAAACAATGTGTGGAATATTCATACAATAGAAGACTTGCTTTATTATAACTATAAAAATCAACAGACTACCGATAGACACACTGTGGTCTCAAAAACATGATGAATGAAAGAGGTAAGACACCAACAAATAGACAGTGTATGATTCACCTTTTGTAACATTTTAGGAGAGGAAAACATAATCTGATCATCTATAGTGATCAGAAAGAGATCAGTGGCAACTTGTATTTGGAGGTTGGGGAGTGTATTGACAACAAATGGGTGGAAGGGAACTTTGGGGGATAATGAAAATGTCTGAAATCTGGATTGGTGGGGGGGGGGTGCATGACATATATATGTGTCAAACTCATTAAACTGTACATTTAAAATTTTAAATGAATGAATTTCACTCAAAGGAAATTTAAAAAGACACAAAGACATAAAAATATATCTATGTTTGTGGATTGAAAAAATATAAAAATTGTTAAAATGACCAAATTACCTAAAGCAATTTACAGAGTCAGTGATACATCCTTCAAAATCCCAACGACATTTTTCAAGGAAGTAGAACCAAAAAAAAAAAAATAGAATTTGTATGTAACCACACATAACCCCAAATAGCCAAAGCAAACCTGAGAGGAAAGAACTAAAATGGAGGTTATCATACTCCCTGGACTTCAGGCTACACAATGATAGTAATCAGAACTATATGACACTGGGATGAAAAAAAGAAACACAGGCCAATGCAATCATATAGAAAGCCCAGAAAGAAATCCACACATTTATGGACAGTTAATCTTTGGCAAAGAAGACAAGACCATACAATGGAAAAAGGAAAGTCTCTTCAACAAATGACACTGGGAAACGTAGTCAGATAAAAAGATAAAATGAAACTAGAAGCTTACTTATTGCCATACAAACAGAAAATAATTCAAAATTGATTAAAGACTTCACTATAAGACCTGAAACCATAAAATATATAAAAGAAAACTTAGGTGATACACTCCTGGACATCAAAGGCAGAGATGTATTTGGGGCAGAACTCCAATAGCAAGGGAAACAAAAGAAAAAATAAACAACGTTACTACATCATTTTGTATCTCAAAAACAAAAAGGCAAGCAATCTATAGACTGGGAGAAGATATTTGCACATCACCTCTCTGACAAGGGTGATTTCCTATATATTTCCAAAATACATAAAGAACTCAAACAACAACAATAGCAAACAACAGCAACCCAATCAAAGAATAGGCAAAAGACCGAAATAGACACTTCTCCAAAGATGACATCAGATGGTCTGCAGGCACATGAAAATATGCACAATATCACTTATTATAAGGGAAATGATAATCAAAACTAAAGTGAGATATCATCTCACTCCTATGAGAACGACCTTTATCCACATGACTGGAAACAACAAATGTAGGTGAGATTGTGGAATAACCGGAATGCGCATCCATTGTTGGTGGGAATGTAATCTGGTACAGCCTCTCTAGAAAACAGTATGAAGCTTCCTTTTAAAGAATAAAAAATAGAAATAACATATAATTCAGTAATAACACTGCTGGATATTTCCTATATAATATAAAAACACTAATACAAAAAGTGTTCATAACAGCATTATCCACAATTACCAATTCATGGATCCAACCTAAATGCCCATCAGCCAATGACTGGATAAGGAAATTGTAGAATATATACCCCATGGAATACTACTTGATTATTAAAAATGTATCTTTTGGAACAAAATGGATGAATCTTGAGACAATCATGCTAGTGAAATAAGTCAGAAAGTGAAAAATAGTTACCAACGGTTCCATCCAGTAAAACACAGCAAAAACAATTCTTAGACTGAAAAATATGCTTGTTACTAAAGGGCATGAGGTTTGCCAGGGAGGAGAGGGTGTGGGGGGAAGAGAATAGGACATCGGCACTGATGCTTTGGTGGAAGGTGAGTGGAGCATGTGCACATAGAGTGGTATGAAGCCGTACTCCCAAAATTATTCAGCTACGTAAATGACCGGCAAGTTAATAACATTTGAGATAAGTAAATAAAGTGAATGCATGTTGTCATACATATATTAAACCTTAAAATGTTGATTTTAAAACTCATTGCCAAACAAGCTAAAACACTAAAATATGAAGTCGAAGAAATCTTTCAGACTGTAAAGACATAAAATACAAGAAAAAATCAAAGATGAATCCACCATCCCACAAAATGGGGAATGGAAAGAGAGGAAGAAAGAAGAAACTATGATTTTCCTGAGTATAAGACACAAATACTCAATTTGAAAATTTTGATTGATCAGTTGAATTATTTTATTACATGACCCCTTTCTACCTGCATTCTAAATGGACCACAATGATTCATATCTCTAGGCATCAGTGTTAACTCAGACCCTGCCTCATAGTCCCTTTTTAGAGTGTTAATTTATCTAACTTAATGTCCTGGAGAAAATACTAGGGGAATCATAACTGTGTACACTGGTGTTGCAAAATTCTTAATCCCTGGCCCCTTCTTCAATCTTGGGTTCCAGGACCTAAAAATGGTTCAGATCTGGAAATCATATGATGACTCTGGACTACATACTAGAGCAACTTCTGTCAACCTCACGATCATCCTCCCTTAACTTCCTTTGGTTATAAAGTTGGGTAGCACCCAACTGTTAGATCTATTAACCAGTTCCATAATTCTCGACAAGTCAGATCCATCATTACCCTTTTGTCCTTGCCGTGCATTATGTTTGCATTTACCTGGCCTCAGATGGCAAGTACCAACACATGTGTGCATGTGTCAGGGAGTGGGGAGATGGCCTGTGATCAAACAGCTCATTTCTGTAATGGCAATTCCTACTGGCAGTCTTGGTATTCTGAGGGATGCCAACACTGAACTTCCTACTCTTACCACGGCGATCCTTATTGAATGAGTCGATTGTGTACCCTGTCAAACATTGGTCTCTGGTGTGTTTTCCAGTCTTACCTAATATTCCCACTCTAGCATGTGTGCTTCTCTTCTCTAGTCTGGGATGGCAACTCTGGTATTTCTACTCCCACTTTGTGTGAGCTATCGCTTTTTCCATACTGGAAAGAGCCATCTTTCAAATATGTTTCACCATCTCTTGCTAACATTGTTAGAATTTTAAACCGTGTGTTTTAGAAGACTCTCCCAAATTAATAAACTCCCTTTTCAAACAATATTTTATGACCCTTTGATCCAGCACCCTCAGAAATCAATCCCATCTATAATATTTCAGTTGAAGTTTATAGATGATGACCAAGTCCTGCAGCTGCTTTGAAGCTATAGTCCCTATTCTCCCTTTTCAGGCCCAGCACACCTCTGACTGTGTCTGCTGCCACTTCTCCCTAGTTACAGACCCTCAAAGCTAAGTGGTAGGTAGCGCCAGATCCTGAGACGGAGCACATATTGTCTTGCAAGAAAGTAGCATCTTCATTTTCTTGGCACAAAGGGAGTGCTAGTCCTTATTGGGAGGGGAAAACTACTTCTTTAGTTTTAGGGGGATCTAAAGATTGAAGATTTGGGGGTGGGGCTGGTTGGTATTCCCATCCCTCATGTCAGGATCCCAGGGCCCTGACCTGGGCTTTGAAGATCTGCCAAGGTAGAGAGTTCAGCCTCCTTTGAAATTCAACCACTCATGTTAGTTTCAGTGCCTGGTCCTCAATTTTCTCAGCTCATCTGCTGAGGGAGATAGAGCTGCTTTCTGTACTACAAGGAGAACTTCTGTCTTTCACTCCTAGCTTATCTATTTTCCAAAGCTTCAATTATATTAGAAAAACTACCCAATTCTATTTGCTTTATAATTAGCTTTTCCCCTCCTATTTCTACAATAGCAGGTATCGGTACTCGCTGAGATATTTTCCAGAAGTAAACCTTCCAACTCATCACTCATGATCATTTTAACATATGCGCTACTAACTTGTGTCAGGGGCAATCTGGCCTCTACCTACCACCAGAAGTGCCACCTGTCACAGGTTGGTTTCTTCAGGAAGCAGACTTTAGGATGGAGATGATCATGCAGGAGGTTTATTAGGGAGTACTCTTGGGCTCAATACCCATGGAAGAGAAGGGGCGGAGACAGAATAGGGCTGATGGAGAAAGATGTGATGCAGTTTAAATGAAGCTTCAATCAATCCTGTGGAGGTTTCTGAATCTGCAACCTCCCTTTCAGAGCTGCTCAAAATTGGAGGAGACTAAACCTTTACATCCCAGTGTCAAACAGTATTTGGATGTAGACAACCTGGAGAAGGGATGTGACTTTGGGCAAGGAGATGCTCCTCAGCTAGAGGCCCTCCCCAAAGTGGGCAACAGCTTCTTTGTTTCATATTCTAAACAACAACACTCCTATTAGTCACCTGCTTCTTGACTGACACCTCCCTCAGCTGAGGGCAATAAATGCATTGTGAGCCACTATTTAATTTTTAAGTAACACAGGAACTGACCTTTATAAATTCATCCATAAAGTGTAAGCTGTTCTAGAATCATCATAAGCAACAAATGTCTAACTGGAAGTTCCATTTTATTTGCATAGATCATTTTATTAAAGTTATATATTCCAACTATATTCAAACCAGGACTCACCTGTCCTCTAAAGCTCAATTGAAATCCACCTTCTAACCATATTTTCCCTAGATATTCAGAGCAAAAAACGTCCCTGTGCCTAACAAAGCTCTCACAAATGAAAACTATTCACATTTTTCCTGCTCAGTATCTGCACGTACATGCCATTCTCCTCAACATATTACAGACATCACATACATTCTTTTCCATCACTATCCCATGTAAAGTATTGCACATGGGGGACATCTCAAAGTACATCACATTAATCTTGCATTAGTGTTATGAATTGCTTAGAAATATGCCTTTGGGCTCTCTGCTTTTTCCTCATTCTCTAATAATGATGCAACTTTTTTCTTAGGTTTCCCATGATGCTAAAATCCTTATCTACCCTATATATTTTTCATTTTGCACTTCCTCTCTTGAGGAACTCTGCTCTGGGAACCTCAGGCAGTCAAGTTTATTAGTGATGATTAACACAGCTGGTTGTTAAGTTCCATATAGAAGCTCTCACAGTTATGATCAAACTTTCTTTTTTTTGTTATGATTAAACTCAAGAGATCCAGGGAAATATTTTATGATTTATTGTACACAGTGGTTAAAGAGAAATGTTAGAGTGGTTTTAAATCTTGGTGCATAAAGTTTGGTCCAGGGACTTGCAGCATTGCTATCACCTGGAGCTTGTTAAAACTATAGAACCTCATGTCCCATCCAGGTAACTCTGAGTCAGAATCTGCCTCCTAATAACAACTTCAAGTCATTGCTATGAAAATTTCAGTTTGAGAAATACTGGATTAAACATAATTTTGCAGCAATTCTATATAAATAGCTATGTGTGAGGCTTCACACATTTGTAATTACCCCAACAACTCTGAAGTAAGTGGCTGCATTTCTATTTTATAGGTGAAAAACGATGCACAGTCTTAACTTACCCAAATACTGCTTCCGAGCCATGGTGCTGATCTTGGAGCCCAGATACGTCTTGTTTGGAAGAACCTCTTTCTGGTTTTCAATCACAGAGACCCACCGACCCTACCTGAGACCATGCACCCCAGAGTGCACAGGCCGGACTTAACTCCACCCCATCAGCCGTTCTCATTCAGTGACTGATGGGAGCTGGGGTATTAAAGCCCCAGCTCCGCATCCTCAGGTGTGTGCTTTATACCATACCTCAGGGCTTCTTGGCATGATTGATTTCCAGTGGAGCATGTGGTAATTGGCATAATAATTCACCTTTTGGGGACTGCCTTCCATTCATTACTTCCCTGCATTTCCCAGCAAATGACTGATAACTAATCCTTATCTCAGATTCTGTTCTGGGAAGAATTAGCATTAAGATAGCAAAAAAGTAAGCTCAATCCCTGGAAGGGATTCTTCCTGTCTCAACAAAGGGAGCCAAGAAGTGATCAGTTAAATCATATAGTGAGCATACACCCGTAAGAATAGAATCTTTTTAATGAGATTGGTGGCAGCTAAAAGATCAGATTCTGTGATGCTTATGAAAATAAAGTGTCATGGAGGAATACAAGGAAAAATATTGAGTTATTTCCTTCTTTAGGGGGAGAGAAAGGGAATATGATATCCTTCTACAGAAATCTATCACAAGGTCTTTAGACAGTGTAGGATAGGTAAAAGGTATCAGGCTTTTCTGCCCTCCTGCCATTAGTATAGATGAGGGAACCCTGTGGTCCTAAATGCATGCCTGAAGGCGGGCACCTGAAGTGGGTACACCTGGGCTGAGAGACTGGACTTTTAAGGGCGGTGTCACGGGGATGCCAGCAGCAGCAGAAGCTGAGAGAGAGAGAGAACGCCAGAGGGCCCAGATAGAGTGAAGACTTGCTGGGGGCTGGGAGGCCTGCCAGCCCTCCCGGCCCCCTAGCACCCCTGCCTGCCTTGTACCAGGTAAATCCCAATAAAAGACCTGCAGAAACCACTGAGGACTCTGACTCCTCCTTTACCTGGTCTGCATGGGATCAGAAAACCTGCACTGTGGTCCTTCCTGACCTTACAGACAGGTATTTTTGTCATTTACAACTATTTTTGTTGGAGAAATAAGCAGCTGTCTTTGGGGCATACAAACTTTCTGTCCCTCAAACCAAAGTAAAGGAAATTTTATTGTGTAAATTGAATATCCAATCCCCACTGTGGCTTTAAAAAAAAATAAACGCTTTAAATATGCTCATGTTTGTAGTAGCTTCATGAATGTGTGATAGAAGGGTCCTGCACTTGTTTTAAGGCTTTGCTGCACTGCCTTGATATATTTTTTTTAAAGATTTATTTATTTATTTATACAAGCACTGGGTACAGTCAGAAGCCCGGGAGGGTGAGAGAATTCACCAGAGCCAGAGGGGAGAGCAGAGCAGGCAGAGTGAAGAAATACACTGCTGAGGGGAGCAGTGGGTGGCAGGAGAGGTCTGCGCGCCATGTGGGGCCCTCGCCCCGTGGCCAGGGATTGAACCTGCGAGGCAGAGGCTGCGGCAGCTTCACAACCCAGAGCTCAACCGCTGCACCACCAGGGAGGCCCTGCCTTGATATTCTTAATAATTGTGAACAGGCTTTGATATTTTTGTTTTGTACTGGGTTCTGAAAATTGTGTAGCTAGTCCTGTTTATATTAAGTAAGAGTTGTTTGAAATATGAATTTTTAAGATACAAGAAGAAAAAGTCAAGCTAAAAGAAATATGAGTTGAAAAAGTATGGGTGGAGGAACTATAGCCAATAAAAGTTGGGTTTTCTAGAAACTTCTGAGGGTTGTCATTAAAAGTTTGCTGCATACATATTAAAAAAACTAGCAACAACAAATGTTGGCGAGGGTGTGGAGAAAAAGGAACTCTCCTGCACTGTTGGTGGGAGTGCAAACTGGTCCAACCACTATGGAGAGCTGTGTGGAGATTTCTGGACCTACTAAACACAGAGCTTCCATATGATCCAGCAATTCCACTCCTAGGTATTTACCCAAAGGACACAGAAACATCAATTCCAAAGAACACCTGCACCCCTATGTTTATAGCAGCACTATTTATAATAGCTAAGCTTTGGAAACAACCCAAATGCCCAAAAATAGATGAATGGATCAAGAAGATGTGGTACATATATACCATGGAATATTACTCAGCATTCAAAAAAGATAAACACATGCAATTTGCAGCAACATGGATGGCGTTAGAAGGGATCATGCTCAGCGAAATAAGCCAAAAAGAAAAAGAAAAATACCGGATGGTCTCACTCATAGCAGGAATCTAGAAAACTTAAATAAGGGACCAGGAAAATGAATATAAGAAAGTGAAAATCAAAATCAACAAAAACTATGAACCAGAGACACTTTTTTGGGGGTGGGGTGCGGGAGGGGAGGGATTGGGGTCAGAATGGGGGGTTTGCAATTGTATGGGGGAATATAAAAATAAAATTTATTATTTAAATAAAAAAAAAAGTTTGCTGCATGGAGTGCAGAGAAAGCAGTGGCACCTGAATGTTCTGTGTACTTTTCAAATTTACATATCCATAAGATATGCCATCTTGGAGAAATGAGAGCTAATAGTTCTTTATCAAGACAACAGGCTGTGTTCCTAGTGATAGCTAGCATTCACCAAACATCTACTCTGTCCCTGCACTGTTCTAAAGGACTTGCACTCCTCTCTCATTTAATCCTTACAACAACCGTATGATCCAGGTGCCATTACTATCCCTACATCACCACATGGGAAACCTGGAACTAAGTGAATTTCAGTAGTTACTGAGGTCCTGAGCCTGGATTTGAACCCGGCACTAAAGAGGCCAGATTCTTTAATTACAACATATAGTTCCCCTCCCAAGTGAAACAGCTTTGTACTGGAAGAGGCACGATGAAGTGAATATTGTGTGTGAAAGGACCCCAGTGGAGAAGTGAAAGGGGAAAGGCTGTGTCCAGTGGAGCAATCCTTAGTGCCACAAAGTTCCCCATTCCCTCAGAGAGTGGGGGGATGGAGTGGCGCAGCAGAAAATAAACAGTTGCAGACCTTGGGGAGCCTTGCGGGGTTTTCCTGGGCCCATTTTGCTTCACAAGCACATTTTCCATGGATTTTCACCAGACCACATCAGTTTGTCAGTGGTCTTTTAACCATTTACGGCGACTGGCGTCTGCAGTTCAGCTGAGGTCACCCAAAGATCTGCGGAGAGAGGGGGCTCAGTGGAGAGCCGCCTGCTGCTTTGACCCAGTGGTGTGATGCTTCATTTTCACCTGCTTTAATGTAAATACAGGAATTGTGGGTAAGAACATGTTTGCAACAAAGAAGACAAGATTCTGCAGCTGCAAAGTTTAAAAATGATTGCTCTGGACTGTCACTTCAAAATAACTAGCAGAAAATGAATCAGCTGTAGATGAAGCCTGTGTCTCTCCTTCCTGCCCCCATACACAACTCATGTTCAGTCCAGGGGAATAGAGAGATAATATTGGTATTTAGTATGGTAGAACATATTTAAATCTTCTGTGCAAAGATTTGCTTGCTGAGTTTAATCGCTTAAAAAAATTTCTTGTAATTGTTTGCACCAAGTCTTTCTAGAAGAAAACATCCTACAAGGTCAGCTCAGAAGCTTTTACAGCATAGGTGGCTCAGATTTTTATTTAGCTCCTTTCATGCAGGAGTTAAAATTAATTGCTCCTTTCTCTGCTTTTCTACAGCATACAACAAATATTTGACTGTTATATGGAAGAGACAGTGGAGCCTGTCCTCAAAGGACTCAAAATCCAACTGGACAGAGGGCCTCAGTAATTATCTGTAGTAGTTATGGTGTTGCAGAGACAGAAGAGAGTACAGGTAGCCATAAGCTGTGGAAAAATTGAGGAGCAAATGGCAGCCATATTTGACCCTAAAGCTATTTCAGTCTAATAATGGAGTACTACTCAGCCATCAAAAAGAGAAACTCATGCCATTTGCAGCAACATGGATGGAGCTGTAAAGGATAATGTTAAGCAAAATAAGCCAGAGGGAAAAAGATAAACAACAGATGGTTTCATTTACTGGTAGAATATAGAAAAACCAAACAAAGGTTGGGTAAAAGACAAAACTTGCAAGCTGACCACAGATCTGAGGCATATAGCAGGAGAGGGGAAAGAGAGGGATCAAAACAGGAGGAGGGAAGAGCACAAGGGACTGTGGTGATGCATCATAGGTATGGTGGTGGGAGAACTGTGGGGATTCCACCTGAGGGGAGAAATCAAATACTGTATAAAAATGAACATTGTAAGAATTTTTTTAAAAAGGGAAATTTCAGTTTACTCAGTGGATATCTAATTCAGTTTCCCAGGAGAATAAAATAGCTGCCACATAAAGATGCACGTAACATGAGCAAACCCCACAAATCTTGAAAGGCCTTCTTAAAGGGAACTTGGTTTTTCAATATTTTCATGAAGGACACTCTCATCCTATGTACTCTTCAACAGCTGGATGAATGTGTCAGATTTTGTAGAGCTTTGTTTATAGTTCACATATACTTCAGTACAATTCAGCTCATTTTCATGATGAATGCAAACCTTTCTTATGGGTATAATTCTAATAAAAATATGCATCAGCAAGTGTTTGTGGAGAGTCAACTATGTATGACCATCTGGGATCATCTAATTATTTTCTAGAAAATATAATTTTTTCTAAAACATCAAGGACCAAAATGTGTGCCCCCTATCTCTTGTTTACAGGTCCACTCAGGAGTTGCACCTGCACAAAAGCACACCATTACTCCAAATTTTGGCTCACTAATTGGCAATATTCCTTCAGATAATTTGGATGAGAGAAGAGAACATGTATAATTTACAGCATGTCCGCTCTAAGACTATTGCTCTTTTAATTTCCTGTTTTAATTTCTCCCTGTAAAATATATTGTGGTAAAATATAAATAAGATAAATTCACCCTCGTATGTTGTTTCAAATCATAAAAGTAGGTACTTGCTATGTGAAATGTGAAATTTTAAAATCGACACTCTTGAAAGTTTTTTTCTCAATTGTAAACAATTTCTGTCATTTTTCCCACTAGCATGTAAAATAACAGAGTACTTCAGAAACTCCTGCTTGGCCATCTCCCAAATATAGGGTGTGTTTCCTTCTTTCCTTTGATGCTAAATTACCCTCTTAAATAACAAGATGTAAAATATCAACCTGCCTACCACCTATGAGCTCAACAAACAACACCTGTAAGAATTATTTTTATATATTCAACTAGATATACCTATTAGGTTATATTACATATTATATAACATTAAAGGAAATTGTTGAATTACAGTTTATGCCCCAAATCTTAAAATTAAGAATAGTAGCCAGTCTCTCCACAAACATATCTTGGCATGGTTTAAAATCCGTTCTGAGCCTTTCATAAAATGGAGGGAAGACATTTCTCCTCTAAATTGTGGACAATGTCACCACTAAAGCAGCATGAAGTTAGCTCCTACTGTCTGAAAGTAGCTCCCGCCCCTCCCCAAGTCACAGAAGAGAGTCAAGTAGAGGCAAGACAACCCTCTGGGAAAGAGATCAAAGAGTGTCTGGATTTATAAGCATTATGGGCCTGATCTCCAGATGACCAGCAGTGGTATGAAACTCAATAATGATAAATAGAAATGAATTTCTTTTTTTTTTTTGCTTTTTATCTCCAGGTCTTCCTATTTGAATCTGCCAGCTAGGATGTGAACAGTCTCTTAGATGCCCATGTTCCTCTGAAGATTATAGAAGTCTTCTTCTGTAGGGCCCCAAGGCACTAGCTGGGAATTAGTTCTGGGTTCTGGCAGATTCCATGAACTTACAAAGGTCATTTAGCCTTCTTGGGCCACATTTTCTCAAATACAAACCCAAGAATCAAGAACAAGTACTCTCTGCTATATAATCATCCTCCCTTCCCATCCTCCCTGGACAACAAAACTTGCATAATATTCTGTATTTTTCAAATTTCTAACCACCAATAAATGGCAAATAATCCAAGATACCTTCACCTTTTTAAAATCCAGATGTTGAGGCACAACCAGCAGGCTTTGCCACAGTAAGCAAGGATTAGGTCTCCCATTCATCTATTTTTCCTGGAATTTGGTTTTCCCAAGTTTTGCCTGGTGTATCATCATGTAGAAGAAAGGTAGCAGCTTCTACCATTGTGCAGGTGACTAGAGCAGATAACTCTGGCCAATAATGTCAGCAAAGAGTTTGGTCACAGTTTCTGGGGCCTGAAAAAAGACAGTGGGAAAGTGCTTTGTGAGTTGCCTTCAAGTTTTCTTTCATCTCTTGTGTGAAATGAGAATTTGAGGCTGGAACTCCAGCCACTATGAAGGCCACACTGTAGGGATGACTGAGAAGTGAGGCAGAAGAACCTCAGGTGACTGGACTGTGAAGAAGAGCTGCTGCAAAGCCCTAGACCCTCTTCCTCCAGTTGGCATCTGGCAGCAAAAATATATTTCTGTTTCATGGAAAGTACTCTTATTCTGGCTCTTAGATACTCATATAATCCTAATTGATATTGTTTTATTCAAACAAAATACATTTTTTTAGAAGGCTCTTAAGGAATCATTTTCCAGGTAGAACTTTGGAGATCTGGTGGCAGGGGGGTCCATTTTTCAGCAGAGGTGGGTATTACTGTTGTTTACCCCAGTGGGTCCAATTGTAGCCTGGACACTTTAGCGAAGTGACCGTCATGTCATTTGAAAGCCAGGCGTGTTTTCTCAGTGTGTTGGAGCCTCGTCAGTCTAGCAATCCTTATTAGTTTTGTGTCCAACTCATACCTCATAATTTAAAGATGCTCCCTTCCTATCATGGTTTTAACTGAAAATTCCAGAGTTATATCCCCTGGTATGCTGCTGAGGAACTTTCTTTCTTCTTTTTAATTTTTTCAAAATTCTGATACTTGCCAGGCCCTTGGACTAAGCTCTGCTAGCCCTTTAGGGATGGTGTTCCCAGCTGCCTGAAAGTACTCTGCTGCTTTGCAGATGATGTTTTTGGATTGTCTTTATTATAAGCAGATAACCCTGAATTTGTTGGGGCCATGCGCCCAGGACTCTTACAGCGCCCAGGACTCTTACAGCTCTTACAGTATTCTTCTTCTTTTTTTTTTTTTTAAATTTTTTTCTTTTCCTAAGCGGAGCAATGCAGGTGATTAAAACCAAGTTCTTACTCAAAGATTACATCCTGAAAAATGTCTGTGCAAGCCAGGGTGATATTTATTATTTTCGGCGACAGGTCATAGGCACAGACAATCAGATCAGACCGTGGCTGTATAGAGCACTAATATAGCTAAATATGAATATACCAGTGAATCAGCCCTAGAGCAGATTGAGGACCAAAATGGAAGTTTTCACACAGGCTGATCCTTGATCTATATGTGTGGATGTAGAATGCCTTCAGGGTCTGTTTCTGGGTTTGCCTTTCCCTCATTTCTTAAAGACAGTTTTCATATCTTGACACTCTTCTCTCCCCTGCTCTTTTTTCCTTTCACTGAGATTAAAGACCTTCCAAATTCTTTATATCCCTACATCTTCATTTAAAAAATACCATCCCCTAAGTGAAGGAAACCAGTCACAAAAGAGCATATATGATTCCACTTAAATGAAATGGCCAGAATGGCCAATCTCTAGAGACAGAAAATAGATTAGTGGCTGTTTAGCTTTTGGGACGTGGGAAGTGATAGATAAAGCATCAGGCTTCAAGATGATAAAAATGTTTTAAAATGGTCTGTGATGAGGTTGCACTTATCTGTGAGTTTACTAAAAACAATTGGATTGTGCATTTCAAATGGATGAATTGTACTTGTTGAATTGTACTCAGAAAACTGTTACATACCATACAGCAATTGTGTTCTGGAGAAACAGATGCTAAAATCCAGGTTCCAAAGTGGTTGCCAATTGACTGAATATCGACTGCTTTAGTTAGTCAATTTAGTTTAATTTTGTTTAAATCAGTCATCAAAAATTAAAAGGGATCTCACATAAAAATCCACGTTTCTGGGCATTGAAATCTTCAGTGTGAAGGCTTCATATGCGTGCATGGGGTGAGACCTGGCTCTTGGTTTTTTGGGTCCCTTGAGATGAGACCTGAGTTCTCTCAGGGACCTTGTCATACTGACTGCCCCTACTTATTACCTTGCTATTGGTGGAGTACACATTGGGGGTCAGAGGCTCTCTCTTTCCTCCTGTTGCAGGACAAAACCCTGACAAACCTCTACAATTTTTCCCTATCTTCCCCACAACATACAGACTTTTCTTGCCTCTATTATCATAGCAAAATTTCACCCAAGTAAACAGTCTTCTGTTGATTCTGCTATTTTCTCAAGTCAGCTGTTTTATCTCCCACTTTTACCTACACACTTGTCAAACATAATCTATCTTCACTGCCATTTCTTGGCCTCGTACTCTTTTAACTGCCGATGATGTTGACTTTTATTACTCCATGGAGACTCATCTATTAAAGGTCACTAGGAAAGAGTAGTACATCACCTAATCAAATGTCCTTACCTCAATTCTCATTTTCCTCAAAGCTTTACCATTTTTCGGTCTAGAACAATAGAAAAGGTGGAGAAGAAGCATCTACCCCCTAGCATTTTTGTAACTCTGTGGAAAATGGGCTTTCTTTTGTTTTTCCCAGACAAAACTCTTTTGACATTTCTAGAGGAGCTCCCTCAAGGACCACTCCCCTCCCTGCATAAATGGAGGCCAATCCACTCAGTCACCAAGTAAAACTATGCTAGGCTCTGTGGACAGAGTCCTGTTCTCATGGTGGAGCAGTGCATGAATATATAATTTCCAGCTGGGCAGAACTCCAAAAGAAAAAGCATGTTCTTCACACACAAGGACAAAGGAAGGTGACCAAAACGAGCTGGTTGGTGAATCAGGGAAGACTTTTCTGGATTTTTGGTTGTTTAGGTTATATGTATTTTGTTGTTTGTTCATTTAACCTCTCAGAGAATGTGAAAAAGGGGAGGGAGAGAGAGAGCGAGAGCGAGCGAGAGAGAGAGAGAGAGAGAGAGAGAGAGAGAGAGAGAGAGAGCGCACAAGCATGCTACAGGCATTAAGAAAACCCAAATACCCAAAAATAGATGACTGGATCAAGAAGATGTGGTACATATACACCCTGGAATATTACTCAGCATTCAAAAAAGATAAACACGGGCCTCCCCTGGTGGCGCAGAGGTTGAGCGCTGGGTTGCGATGCTGCCCGCAGCCTCTGCGGCGCCGGTTCGATCCCCGGCTGCTCCCCGGCCACTGGAGGAGGGTCCCACATGGCGCGCAGACCTCTCCTGCCGCCCGCTGCTCCCCTCAGCAGTGTACTTCAGTCCTTCTGCCTGCTCTGCTCCCCGCTCTGGTTCTGGTGAATCCTCTCACCCTCCCGCGCTTCTGACTGTACCCAATGCTTGTATAAATTAATAAATAAATAAAATAAAAATAAATAAATCTTTAAAAAAAAAAAAAAGAAAAAGATAAACACATGCAATTTGCAGCAACATGGATGGAGCTGGAAGGGATCATGCTCAGCGAAATAAGCCAGAAAGAAAAAGAAAAATACTGGATGGTCTCACTCATAGCAGGAATCTAGAAAACTTAAATAAGGGACCAGGAAAAAGAATAACTATAAGAAAGAAAATATCAAAATCAACAAACAACTATGAACCAGAGACACTCTATGGGGGGAAAGGAAGGACTGGGGTCAAAATAAGGGGATTGCAATTGTATGGGGAATAGAAAAATAAAATTAAAAAAAAAAACCCGAGCATGTGGGAAGCATGATAAAGGGGTGTAAGAACACAGGTAAGGATAGACAGACTAGAGAGTGTCTTCTAAGTCATGGTAAGCATTTTGTTCATTATCCTAAAAGCAATAATAACACTCTGAAAGTTACAAACAAGCAAACAAGGGAAACAACATCTCCCTCCCCCACACACACATATTAATGTTCTGCTGCATTTTTTTGAGACTCGGTAAAACAGCCAGTGAAGAGAGAGAGGTTCCAGCTCGTAGGCCATTAGCAGGGTAGGTGAGGATTAGTTGCTAGATACCACAGAGTTGGAAACAGTAAAATCAACAGACTTCATGGACTTTTGACATCACTCAACCATCAGAAAATCTTCCCATTCTCCTCCAAAACTTAAGCAGGAAGTACAGGTATCGAATTCAAGGCTGAGAATACTATCAGCCATGGTGGTGTCAGAGTTGGAGTTTTTGGTGTAAGAAATAAAGGCTTAAAACCCCAGATATACTGAGGTATCTGACGGTGACAGTTTCCCTCCTCACCTCTTGCTCAGGTCAGAAGGCCAAAAAATAACCAGAGTTACACAGAGGAGGCCATTAAAAGAAATTCTAGCTTAGGCCTTAAGCCAGAAGAAAAGAAATCACTCTTTTGGTTTTGTGGTTCATCTGGACCACTGGGTTAGCTTTAGACGAAACCTCAGTCCTTTTGGAATGGAACAGGAGTTAGTGCAGCTTGGTAGGAATACAAATCCCTCAGAGATAACGGTCTATCCTTTATTGGCCAACACAAAGTCTCCTTGCTCCTGTGTTCCTGTCATCCTTGTGGTAAGACAGATATTTAATCACTGTTCAAGCTGCTGCCTCAGCTAGTGAAGAAGAGTAAGGAATGGAAATGTAGGTTCCTGGAGTGCAACCCTCAACCTCTTCAGAGTGGATTACTCCCTCTCCTTCACTTCATTTTGCACCTCAATTAGGATCTTTCTGTATAATACTTCTTGTGCACCTAGTGGTAGAATTGTCCTTCCCTGGACTCAGAAGCAGTTGCAATAGGAAACAAAAGGCTGTAAGGTGTTGCTGTTATTTCACCAGCACATGTTAAACAGCAAACAGACTGTGAAGTACCTTTGACCAGACCCTAAGACCAGCAGAGAATGGATTAAGTGCTCACACCCTTTCTAAATCTTTTTTTTCTTTAAGATTTATGTTATTTATTTATGCATACAAAAACTGGGGTATAAGTCAGAGGTGTGGGGGGCGGGGTAGGGTGGTGGTGAGAGGATTCACCAGAGACAGAGTGGGGAGCAGAACAGGCAGATCTACTGAAATACACTGCTGAGGGGAGCAGCGGGCAGGACAGAAGAGGTCTGCTTCATGTGAGTGAGCTCCCTGGCCAGGAATCGAACTCATGTCGCAGAGGCTGGCTATAGTTTGATAGCATTGAGACTTTAACCCCTGTGCCACCAGGGCCTTTCTAAGTCTTCATGGGAGAGCACCTGGCAGAAGTAATGAAGATACTGAGGAGAATCATGTCTGGAATGTGCTTGTAAAGGTTGGGTGGGTGTTCTTGGTGTTATTATTTGCTGTATTGTTTAGTTTGCTTTGGGTTTTGTTGCTATTGTTTTGGATTTCTGTGAGCCCAACTAAGGAACTACATGGCATACACTCTCCCTTTACATCACCTTTTAAGACTAAGTAAGTGGCAGCCAAGGTAAGGTCCAGGGGAAATACCACAGATGCCACTGAGTTTGCTCTAGGTGAGATCCTAAAATGGATGGGCAAGAGGAGACTTCAGGGTGGACGTCTATCCCACATCATTGATTTAGGACACTCCATTCAGGTTAAGGGCCAATGCAAACAGAATGCATTTTTCCATGACCTAGAATCCTCTTTAAGTATTAGTCCTCAAAAGTTGTGGTGTGGCCACAATAGATGACTGTCAAGAATGGTTGTATATCAACCACCAATTAATACTTACCTTACAATTCCTTTCACCACACAATTCATATCACCTAGGGATATTTGCCATTCCACAGTATGCCTTGTCTGCATCACACAGTTGATGGAACCAGAACGTATAGAACAGGTAAGAGGAATATGCCAGGTCTTTTATCAATTTATACTGATACTGTTACAATAGGCAGAGAATAACGAAGTTAATATTCCTTCTTTAGCTTCCTTAGTTGCTACCTAAAATCACACAATATAATTTGTCAGAAAAATAAATAACCTACTCCAGATCACTCCAAAGCCTTCTGAAAATCTGAATTATCTTTAGAAGATACATTCTAACAGTCTGGAGAAATTTGCTGACAGAGGCCATGTTTAAATTTGACTTTCTGAGGCCCAAGAACACAGAAGAATCAGCTGAGAGAGAGAGGAGAGAGAGCATTATTATTGACCCCCAAAATGCAGTGTGCTGTTTAAGAAAATTGTAGTAGGAAGAAATTGCCTGAAGAAAGATGGGAAATCCAGTCAAAGACTTCTACTCCTGAGCAAGTAGTTGGAGAAACATAGGACACTCTGATCTGTGTTTTTTCCTCTAGGTTTTGCTTAATGGAGAAAGTAAGGAAATTTACAAGGGCCCCTGCTCCAAGCATCTCAGGTTCAATTACCCTCAATCTTTTTTTTTTTTTTTTTAAATATTAAATTTTATTTTTATATTCCCCCATACAATTGCAAACGCCCCATTCTGACCCCAATCTTTCCCCTCCCGCCCCCCACCCCCCAAAAAGTGTCTCTGGTTCATAGTTTTTTGTTGATTTTGATTTTCACTTTCTTATATTCATTTTCCTGGTCCCTTATTTAAGTTTTCTAGATTCCTGCTATGAGTGAGACCATCCGGTATTTTTCTTTTTCTTTTTGGCTTATTTCGCTGAGCATGATCCCTTCCAGTGCCATCCATGTTGCTGCAAATTGCATGTGTTTATCTTTTTTGAATGCTGAGTAATATTCCATGGTATATATAATGGCAGCTCTACCTTACAAAAAACCTGTCCAAACCTTTTATATGCTCTGAAGGTCTTCCTTCTCCAAAGACTTCAAAACACAAAGTCACTCATCTGGCTGGGCATTCTTCATACGATCAGCCCATGCCAAGCTCTTCTAAAGCTTGGTGCCTTGTGTAATGCACCCTACAACATCACTGTACCCTGGAACCCTCATCAGGCCACTGAACAATAGAGACTTCATAAAAGCTTTGGCTTCATGTAATAAACATCATGCTAGTATTCCGGCTATTAAAGTCTCTCTCCAAGTGTACATGCTCAGGGGTAGGGGATTCAGTTGATATGGGTCAAGATATTTAATTTAAGGAAAAAAATGATGTTTCAAAAGTGTTTACCTAAATCATTATAGATTTCAAAATCTGCAGAGCAATTTGGTGCTGATGCCACAGACTGCAGTTACCGTTAGGGAAGCTGCCGTGCTGATTCCCAAGTGCCTGCAGTCACATTATATGAGCTTTCCCCATAAAAGACCAAAAATGATTACTAGGCAGACCAGGTGATGGAGCTGTTGACACTGATGGCGGGGACACTTTTCATTGACTCTGTCTCCTTTCCATTCAATGGCACAGGGTCAGGAGAAAGAAGCTGCTCAGGGTCAGGAGAAAGAAGCTGAGCAGCAATTCGTGGCCTAATCCAGGACCAATGATCACTAATTACTCGGCACCCACACTCCCTTGAAGAGTGTTTTCTTAGACCTGAAAATTTGTGGTAAAGTAACAAACCATATGCACTTTCAATGCTTCATCCCACTTTTGAAGCTCTGATAAACTCCAGAACATGTCTGCCTCTGTAGGGTGTGCAGCAAGCTTCGTCCCTGGACTTGAAGCTGCAAGCTGCTACACACACCTGGCACTTCCCAGGGTTGAGTCCCAAAACAAGGTTATAAAGATTGAGTCTATTTTAAGTGTCTGCGTTTAATAAATTGACACTTGCAAAACACTATAAACTCAATATAACTATGCTGTCCATAATGTAACAAAAAATTAACTTAGACTAGTAGTATTGCACCGTGATACAGTTGCAAATCTTCAACTCCTGTCCTGGAGCTCCCTTAGCAACATGTAAAACTTATTTGAAGTTGAGGTGAAGGTCTAAATTTGATGCATTTTGTGAGGGCCAGCACCAATGTCCTACCAGATGGGTCATCCTGGCCCTGGCTTTGCTCTGCCTGCTCTCAAAAGGACATAATAGAATGACATTTTAAAGCATTTAAAAGGAACAGGATGATTAAATTTCATAAGAGAGAGAGGGAGAGAGCTATTTTTAAAACCAAGATTATGCTACAGATCAGTTATATCTCAATAAAGCTAAAAAATAACTCAAAATGTTGGCAGGATTATTTTTTTCATCCTTGCTAGGTCTTGCAATCTCTCTCATCAGGCGATATCATGAACTATCACAATCTGTTTTGTGCATAACTCTATCTCATCACACTCAGCTGAATAGGAGCTTAAAAAATTTGACAAACAACTGATGTGTATTGGTGATTTAAAATTTTTCAGTGTCCACAGGAAAGCAAGAGAAAGGTCTTTGGGAAAGAGATGTGGGCACATTTAGAACAGGATCTCTGACAGTGAGGACAGAGTGCCTCTTGATGGATTGCTAGCAGCCATATATCCTTGGGTTCCATGGAATAACTCATTTTCCCATCAATAAACCAGAGAACTGGGCCTCCCTAGTGGCTCAAGGGGTTAAGGCACAGCATTATAAAGCTGTGCGCAGCCACTTCAGCACGAGTTCGAACCCCTCCGAGGGAGGTTACCCACATGGCACAGCAGACTTCTCCTGTCTCACCCGCTGCTCCCCTTAGCAGTGTATTTCAGTAGATTTGCCTGTTCTGCTCCCCACTCTGTCTCTGGTGAATTCTCTCACCTCCCCGCACATATGGCCTATATCCCAGTTCTTATGTACATAAATAAATAAATCTTTAAAAAATAAATAAATAAACCAGAGGACTGAGATGCTAGCTTCATGGAAGCTTGCTGGGCATTGGGGGACTTTGGGGGATAGTTTTGTAACTTACAGGAATGTTTATGGCAGGGGTTAGAGTCTAGGAAGAAAAGATCTAGAGAGCAATTGGAAATTAGGCAGAAATAAACACAAATTTGACACCACAGCTCCCATAACCAAACTGCAGACCCACTGTAGTAAGTGGTGCTGAGGTGTGAGGCAGGAGGACTCCATCCTCTCCAGCAGGTGACAGATAACTTAGGTATCTTGACAACTGTATCTTGACAACTGTATCAAGATCTTGACACTGTATCTTGACACCTTGGGTTTCTTCTTCTTAGTCACTTTTAACTCAGTAGTCAGGCATTGAAACTACAGTGAGGATTTCCTGTCTGGTTCTTTAAAATTAGTACAGCCTAGATTTCCTTAGATCACAAACCAATCAACAGTACTCAGAATAAAATCCGGTAAGTGGCATCTTGCTTGCACAACCAGTCAAAACAAGAAAAGGATGCTATGTTGGAATATTCCCCTTGATTAATGCAGACTAGTTTCATTTCTCCCCACTTAGTTCACTTATGCATTCAGTCAGCAGAGGAACTACAGGGATACACAAACTTTCAATGAGAGTGTGCTATAGTGTGAAAAGTACAAAGTTTTGACTTTTTCTACAGGAAGTGTCCCGTCTAGCTAAAAAGACAGTGTAAAAATTAACAACTGCATTCCCTAGGATTGAATACAATACTGGAGGTGGTCATTTGGTAGAATAGTGGCTCAAAGGAGGGGAAAAAAGCATCTGTTTAATTGGACTCCTCACAAAGACTGATCTCCACTAGCTATTCAACTCTTACTTTGTGCCAGGCTTGGCATGAAATACATCAAATACCTCACTTTCCTTTAATTCTTCAATGACTATCATGAAAGATTAGAAAATCAAGGAAATCCAACAAAGCAAGGACACACCCAAGACCATGAGATTAAGAGGAAGAGCCAGGGTTCAAGTCCAGGTCCATCTTTCTAGTTCTCTGTTCCCCTTACCAAATGATTGGCTACAAGGACCATGTGCATCAAACCGCCTGCTACATGGCCTGGGAAGTACAGTTACATGAAGATGTGGCAGCAGAGTGTGGACAGGCTTGAGCAGAGGGCAACTTCTGCTCCTGGTAGTAGAGAGAACTGGATGGAGAAGACAGCCATCCAGTAGAGCTGGCATGAAACCTGACCAGCATTCTCTACCTTCCCATTCTTGTCTGCTGCTTCCAAGGGGTGTTTGAACACACCGTCTCAGCCTCCTCTCCACTACTTAAAGGGCTTTGCGACAGTGCAGGCACCAGCATCAATGGCCATGGGGATTTTTGTCTTGTTTCCTTTGCATGATCTTGATTTCCTCTTTTCACCATTGGTAGGTTTGGGAAAGAGGAAAAATGTTTCTTCTATTAACCATTGTGACTCCTATATTGCTTTTCCCAGGGAGTTAGGGAACAATCACATATTGGTGTGTGGACTTTATTCTACTGTTTCTTACTCCTACTCTAACCACTAAGGTATAAGGCAAGTTACAATTCAGAAGAGAGGGCCACTACAGTTGGAAGAGTTGGGGAAGAAAATTGGCCTCAGCCCTTAAGGATTCTGGTCCCACACTTGTTGCCCACCTCCGAGGATCACTGTTCTGGTAGTTAATTGTTATTAGTACCTTCACACTCTGGTCAGCTTAATTCAGTCTTATAGCACATGGCAAAGCTGGTGTGAGCTCAGAGAGCACAACAGAAGAGGTAGGTTAAAACCTGTAATCTTTTCTTGTTTGTCCTTGACTTGTGTATCTGTCATCAGTGGTGTTTCTCCCCAAATCACTTACCTGTCTGGTGTCCCATCCTTTAAACTCTGAGCTTTCTCTAGCCTGCAACATGAATCTAGCTCCATCTTCATCCTTTGAACTGATCTCATGAATCCTGTCAACCAGTGCTTTCTCTGGGCTAACTTCACCCCCAACCCTGTCTTCTCAAACACAGGTGAACAAAACTTAACACTCCCATAGAAATCACCGCCCACTAACCTTAAAACCACTTAATAAAATTATGTAGGTAAATCAAAGCCAGGAATACTAGGTTAGAAGATTCCCTTCTACAACTGCCAGAAATGAAAATTACCCCTCATGGCTGAAGCAATTTCCTCTGAGTCATTTCTATTTTCAGTCTATCGAAATTTCTATTTCAAGCTCATGTGGCTAGAAAGGCCAGAGATTATTACAGACCATATACATTTTGTAATTTAAAGAAGTGCTTGCAAGGGCCTTGCTTTGATCATTGTGAGGATGGAGGAAATCATTGAAAGTTATATCAAAGTTCTACTTCCTGATCCCTGTTCTGAACACCAAGTTCTTGGCCTAAGAGTTGGCATCTGGCAGATGTTTAAGAGGGATTGTTGCTTTTCTGGAGTTATGGAGAAGTTTGAAAGGTGTTCATGTTCTCAACTGGTTCCAGCTGTCTAAAGTTTCTCTTCTATTCAATTAGACATAGGCAGCTGAGAAAAGTTTCATTCAAAAGAAAATACACAGACATATTGCATATGTCTCCAGTACCTCTCTTACACAGTTTTCATTCCTACATATACATTCCCTGCACTCACATCTCCCGTAAAAGCTCATGTCCCATGAATGTTGTTGATAATAGAAGTACACAGAAGAAAGTTTTTATTAACGTGTGCCCACTGGGGGTAGGGAGGGAAGTTCCAAGTCAGAGAATTTTGCATTGAATGACACCAGGAGGTGGTAACACATATTTCTAATTTAGAAAAGAATAACCTCCCAAATTTATATATAAATTGCTAACTGCTTGCCACACATGTCAGAAGTGTCATTTTAGAGAGTATATCTTCTTGGTCTTTAGAAACCAGTTTCCGTAGGAGGAAGAAGCAGTCTAAGGTAAAGCAGTCTTTCCTTTTCCAGCAGAGCAATGTGTGGGCCAAGGTCAAAAGTGCTTATTCAAGTTACCATGCCACTTCAAAGAAGCTGATGGCTGTGGGGGATTCACAGAGGCAATTTACGGGAAGTTGGAACTTTTCATTAATTTTAGCCAATACAAGTATTCTTCTTTTTTTTGAATAGACTTGCACATAGCACAATAATTCAATATTGCAAAAAACAGTATCAAAATGCTGATCATAAACTTACCTCCAAAATATCTAAAGAATGTATTTTCTAGGGACACATTGCTGCAATTTCTCCTTTACTTGCTCCAGAGTTTAAAATCAAACAGACAAGATAAATTTTTTGGCATGATGATAGCCCATGAATTATCCCCTCTCCTACTGAGATGCTGTGCACTAATTCTGTGAAGCAGAATTATAAATGCATTATAAATTTAGGGTGCTTAACATGTATTTAGTTATATTGTCCAGGCCCAAATGTAGGACTAGTGTTTTTGTTTTAGGACTAGACAGACTATGTCAAAAGCTTTTCTTACCATGTAATGTTTATCCATAAGAAATGTGACCTGTTTCATACCTAACAAATGTTACCCACTTGTATAGTAAATAGTATGTGTGTGTGAGTGTATATACATAGATGTATATAAATTCACCATCTCTGGATGGTGCCACTATATTAGGAATAGTGCCCAAATTTCAGCAAGAATCAGAACCACCTAGGGAGTTTTCTTTTTTAGAATAATTGACATATAACATTGTACAAGTTTCATGTGTCGATTTGATAAACTTGTACTTGGAAAAAATTACCACCTGTAACATTAGCTAACACCCCATTATATAATTATCACTTCTTTTTTTGTGATGAGAACATTTAAGATCAAATATCCTAGCAACTTCCAATTATATAATAACAGTAATGTTAACTATAAGCATGTAGTTCTATATTAGATCACCAGAACCTGGGGAGTATATTCACTATGAAACTCCCCCAGTCTGATTTCCAGAAATTCTAGACCAGTAAGTTGAACTCTGGAATCCATAAGTATAAGTGCCTCCAAATAATCCCAAATTCTATAGCATTCAGGTCATATTTTACACAGCTCTACACTGGCATTCCCTCCATGTCTTTTACCACCATGTCCCTGCCATGTGGTCAGTATGCAGCAAATATCTGCTTGATGGTAGACTTTGGAACAGGACTCCTAGATTTGAGGTTTCATTCTTCTTTAACGGCTCGATTAAATGCTGAGCTACACATTTTCTTATCTAAAAAATGGAATGGTATCTGTCTACACAGGTTTCTGGTATATCAGTGACACACAAACAATAGCAACAAAATAAATAATTGGGAGGACATTAGACCCATCATAGTTTCCATAGGAAGGAACCAGGGGAAAAACCAGGGGAAGCCATGGGGATCTGAGTAACAGGATCTACGCCAAGACCATGCCTCAGGGGTAATGGGTTAAGTCATAGACTTTGTGTCACCCCAGACTCAATGTTTTGGGTGAGCACACTAAGGTTGCTATATGGGTCTTCTGTCCTGACTTCCAGGTGTCCTTTCAGATCTCATAGTAGAAATGGAACCTTACTTATTCCTTAAGACTTACACACTAGGAGATGACCCACAAACAAGAAATTCTGAAAGCCAGGCATCTAAATGTTTGTTACATGTGATTAGCTTCACTTTAACGATGGAGGAATCCAGATATGCTAACAACTTACAAACAAGTGGGCAGAATTGTGGTTTTAACTCAGATCCTTCTTTCCTTTCCCTAGATACTCACTTTAGATTGCTATTTCATCTTTCTCTTGGGTTGGAGGGGGGTGGCAGCCAATTCTTTTCTTGCATTCATTCTACCAAACCAATAAACTAAGAAATTTTTGACCAGAGGAGATTGGTAGAAACTGGAAGCTTGCTCTATTTTCCTGGATTGTATGCTGTTATGAATCACTTGCTGGTAAAGCAAAATTGCTTCTAAGCACAAGTCAAACATTTTAAGAGCCAGCTAGGTTGAAAAAGCAGAGAGAATCACCTCTAATTTACAGTAAGAAGAGCAAAACTTTTTCACATCATCTCTGTATATGCTTTCTATTGGGAGTCAGACCAAAGCCAGAGCTTTGTCACTGGCACTGTCCTGATGTATGAGTGGCCTTCCCTTGAGACCTAAATTTCCAAAGCAAAGCTGTAATTCACATGACTTGGAGGAAGTTGTCCTTGTGAATAAAAAGTTAATGGAAATGCACAGTGACGGTAGTAAAATACCTTACATTTCAAAATCATTTGATATTTTATGAAACAGTCCTATATACATTAATTTTTTCATATGTTATCCCTGAATAATTGGGCTTTATTCTCCTTTTGCAGATGAGAAAATTGGAGCTCAGAGTTAAAGGGGTCTGTGCAAGAAGGGAATGAACTTCCAAATCCAGGTTTCCTGATTCCAGAAATACCTTGGAGTGAAATATAAGATATTTAGTAATAAAAATATTTTGGCTCATTCAAAATAAAAAAGAAGAAAGAAAGAAAACCTTGGAGTGTTTGTAGACAAAGTTGTTCTGGAACAAAGGAACACATGCCCAGAGGTACTCCCAGTTGGGCAAAAAGCTCTGTCATCAATCCATAGAGGACCCCAGAGGTGGGAGCTGCTTGGAAGCAGGAAGACAAAGGTCTTTCTAAGAGTTATGAGGGGCTGAACTCAGACGTTGGGTGGGGAGAGATGAAAAAAGAAGGCCAGTGCCACGCTGTGTGTACCCACAAAAGGTCAGCATTGCTCTTGCATGATAGGGACTTCATACTGAAAGCCACATCACAGCAGAGAAGGCTGCTATTCCTTAAGTGAGATCTGACTTCAAGCAATACTTGCTGCAGTACCAGTATTGGGGGACTCAGCGTAATGGTGAGAGCGCTGGCTTTTGACTCAGAATGGCTAGGTTTGTGTATCACGGGAGTCTGCCAGAGGGAATCACAAAGGAAGAGAGGATGAGCACTTAGACAATGACCTTCAGGTCTACGGAGGCCTACTTTTTCCTTCTGCCCCGGAAGCCTGGTCCACAGAGCCACCTCAGTGCCTCCGGCCCAGGGCAAAGGTCCTCCTAGCATCACTCTCCTGAGGACAAGATCCTTGGAGACAATCTGTTTCCTCCACAAAGAGAGACAATGGCAAAGTGTTGACATTGTGGGTTGCTTAGTGATTCCATGAATACTTGAATTAATATGATCCACTTTGTCATCTTTGTCAGTAGAACTATAAGCAGTAGCATAGCTCAGAAATCCCTGTGGCCATGCACTTAGAGAAAGCACCAGACTCGTCCAGGCTTCTGCTAAGATGAATGCCAGGCACAGAATAAGCGTTTCACATCACACATCCCAGGGACAATGTTCTGGCTCTGCTGACAGGCATCTGGGCCAGTCCCGTGGTGTGCTGGCCCTGGAGCCCTGACGTGCTTATCAATCTCCCAATCCACAATCAGTGACTTCACTTGGGTAGTATGACATTGACCTGGAGGGGAGCATTTACATCATGAGAATAGGCAAGGCTGAACTTACTATTTTCCAGAAAGCTTGTTTTAAAACATTTACCAGCATGTTGGTTTTTATTTTTCCCAGCAAGACTCTTTTGCATATCGCTGAGACAGAGAGAAGGTCTGTGGACATGACTTCCAAATTTCTATTTACTTAATATAGGCACCTCTTCCCGTTGAGTTCTCTACTAAGATTTCTTCATAATTAACAAAGCGTATTGTATTATAACTTACCAAGCACCCTGAGACACCCTGGATAAAAGCAATCCTACTTTGTGCTTTTGAGCCTCTGGGCACAATGTGTTGAGCTCAGAAACCCTAGTGCATGAACTACATTTTCAGCTGAATTTCATAGAATAAAGACCACATCTTTTTTGTGCGTATTGCATAATGCTTGGCTTATACTAGGCACTCAAGTGTTTCCTCTTTTGAAGACAAGAACAGAGCAAAGACAGTGATTTCGTTTACCCATGAACCCTAAATAGATTGAATCACGAAGGGAGATTGAATGAGCTTTTGTTTGCTCATGACCCATAAAGGAAGACAGCATAAAGGGGTCAAGAAAAAGACAAAACTTGCAGACAAACCATAGATCTGAGGCATACAGCATGGGAGGAGGAGAGAGAGGGGTCAAAACAGGGGCGGGGAAAGCACGTGGGGCTATAGTGATGATCACAGGAGTCGCGATGGCGGGAAAATTGTGGGGACTACACATGAGATCAAATACTGGACAAAAATGAACAACAATACAAGAAAATTTTTAAAAATCTAAAAATTAAAAATAAAAAAACAACACTGATATCACCTCACATCTGTGAGAACTACTACATTGCTTATTAAGCCTTTATTACTATGATGTGCAAAGTTCTATTCTAACTACAACCCACAAATTACATTATGTTCTATTTTCATTTTATATTTAGTTGAACATCTTTAATGTCTTTTGAAATATATTCTTGACTTAGAGGTTATAGAAAAATGTGTTGAGAAATTTCCAAATATTTGAGAAAATTTCCTGATATCTTTCTGGCATTGGTTGTTTGACTTTTACTCACTGAGAATGATCTTTGTATTATTATATTTATTTTAAAATCATAAAGGATTGTTCTATGGATGAAAAAAAGGAATGAAAGCCATAGTCTTTTTTTTAAGCTTTAAATTTATTTTTTTATTTTTTAATTTAAATTTTATTTTTATATTCCCCATACAATTACAACCCCCTTATTTTGACCCCAAGCCCTCCTTTCCCCGCCCCCCACCCCCCATAGAGTGTCTCTGGTTCATAGTTGTATGTTGATTTTGATATTTTCTTTCTTATAGTTATTCTTTTTCCTGGTTCCCTATTTAAGTTTTCTAGATTCCTGCTATGAGTGAGACCATCCAGTATTTTTCTTTTTCTTTCTGGCTTGAAAGCCATAGTATTTGCATGTAAATGCAAAAAAAAATATATGGAATGAAAGCCACAGTCTTTACATATTAAATGCAACTGCATATACATAGATACTACATTTCTGTAACTTTCACCTTCTCTTCTATGGGACTTCTGGCCCACACCCTACTGGTTTCTGGGAGGTGGCAATAAAACTGTTGGCAAATTTTGCTTTAGCCTCCTTATCAAGCTGCATCACAAATGTCCTGTGAGGACTTTCAGTGAGGATGTGGTCTCGAGCCTTCACAATCTCAGAGCTTTCCTGATATCTGCCTCCCCACCTCTCTGTTAAACTACCTAAGACAATGTCCCTTGGGCACCAAACAAGCCTGTGTGTATCCACCCACAGGCTCTCCAACTTGACCTTCTGACCATCTCTAAGTGGTCCTAAACAGCTTGGGTGGAGAGGGGAGTGATGACTCCCTGCTGCTCCTTTATAAACCTTGTTATGCTCAAGAAATTGTTGTCTGCTTTTAGTGAGCAAGCAAGAGTTCTTGCATGTCACTGAGGCAGATGGAAAGTAAAATAACAGGAAATACAGTAGTGGTTTTCCTGGCATCCTGGACCAATGCTAAGATCTAAAGTTGTTAAGCAAAAGCACTAGGAATGTGTGTCCATTAGAGTGTTTTTAATTACCACAAATGCATTTAATAAAGAAATATTTTTTTCTCAAATAATAAGACATGGCCATTTTTGACAAGGGAATCCCTCCATGCTGCCTTTGTTAGATCGGGATATGACACCTTATTGGAGTAGCCACCTTGTGCCATGAGAGTACCTAACCTGTGGATAATGTCCAAAGGCAGGAAGAAGATGCCTCTTATATTATCTCTATTTGAAGAATGAAAATAAAAATGTCTTCCCCAGACCCCAAGCATAGAAAAGTATTATGATGGAGACAGGATAATGAACTTTTTCCCTCTAAGGGTCTTGTGGTAGCCTCCTCTAAAGCAAATGGCTTTGTGAAAGAGGTTGGAAACTCATGTAAGTTAGAAAGGTAGAAATGCCGAGATGTCTGTTAGATGGGCAACCTGCAGGTCTGCTATGTGGCCACATTCTATGTCCAGAGCAACACTGGCACCAGGACCAACCGCCTTCTCATAGGGCTGCCAAGAAGCACCCAATCCAAGGACTCTCCCTCTTACCACCACCACTCCAGTCAATAGAAGGGGAAGACTAGGAGAGATGAGACAGTTCTGGGTGATCGTCAGGGCTGTAAGAGAAGTTCTTCTCTCTCATCTCCTCTGACTGTTGGCAAGATACTAATGTGATCAAATGCTTGATATTGTTAGAGTTAGAGAAAGGGGAGACAGGGACAGCAGACTGAGAGGCTGAGGTAGCACTGAGGCAGCCTGCTTTTCCACATCTCAGGACAAGAACTCTTTGTTTTTCTTGGGTTAAGTGGATACTACAGGAGATCACCAGACTTGGTTGTCTTTCCAGTATTCTGCTTCCAAAAGGGCTGGCTAGGGTGAGGGGATCCCAGCACCAAGTAACTGTAGTATTTGCCCTATGGTAGAGCCTGAGATGTTATAGAAGGAGTTTGTCTAGAGTCGGTTCTGCCACATTGGGGAGTTCATCAGGGAGGCATTCGGAGTCTCACTGAGAGATGAACCCTGCTGTACAGTCAACCAGACAAATGCTACCAGAGCAATGTCAAGTAACTGGCCAGATGGGGCCACCATCTTGCCATCAAAGGTAATGATTCCATCCCCCATCTCTCTACCTGTCAGAAGTACAGGCCTTCAAAGGAAAGGGGAGGTCCAGGATGCCTTTGCTTTCACCCACTCCAAGCCCCTTTGGTCACAGTTTTTGTCTACATTGGTTGGAAGAGAGAAGAACTTTGAATCATGCCAATATTGAAGTTTTTTTCAATAAACAGCCAAGATTATTCAAAGACCAAAAAGATATAATAGAATCTTGATAAAATTCCTTACATAACAGGAGAGGGAGAGTCAATATAGTACAGCTGGGGCTATTAAGGAAACTTTTTCTTGGTTTTATACAAGCAAGTTGAGACTCCACACTAAGCATGTTTTATTCAGAAGGAAGTGGGGTCCTTCACAACTCTAAGTTTCAAAACTATCCACATTCCATTTGTAGCCCAGCAAATATACCCTATTTTTGAGAATAAATAGAAGTGAAGCCACAGACCTAGAGGAAAAAAAAAAAAAAAAACCACTTAAAGTATACCAGGTATTGGGCCTCCCTGGTGGCTCAAGGGGTTAAGACACAATCTATGAAGCAATCTGCAGCCTCTGCAGCATGAATTTGATCCCCTGGTTGACCAGGAAGAAACCCACATGGCTCAGCAGACCTCACCTATCTCGCCCGCTGCTCCCCTTAGCAGTATATTTCATTCAATCTGCCTGTTCTGTTCCCCACTCTGTCTCTAGTGAATCCTCTCACCCCCTGCACCTCTGGCCTATACCCCAACTCTTGTATGCATAAATAAATCTTTAAAAAAATATATACCAGGTATTACCAATGAGAAAGGAAACATTCATCTGTTTGGAATACAAAAGTATCCAAACAAGGAAAATTGTCAAAACAATTGGGAATTGTATGGGGACATAAAAATGCATACATTGTGCAAAAATGAAAAATCATGTAAAAAATACATAAAATAAAATTTTTTAAAAAAAGCATAATCCTTACAGAAGATGTTCAACCTGTGAGCCTCAGACTCCTAGTGAAGGGTCAGTTGCAAAGGGCACTCAAATCCATCTGTGTAAGAACATGCCTGGGAGGTAGGAACTGACAGCTCTAACTTCAACGCAGGACAATGACAGAACTAGCTTTGTGTTTTAAAAAGAAGGCAGGGCTGCTGGGTGGAAAATGGCTAGAAAGGGTGAAGGGAAGAGAGCAGTTAATGGGCCATCACAGTAGCTCAATAAAAGACAATGGTGGTTTAGAATAGGAGGGGGCAATGGAAGTGGAGAAAAGGACAAGTCAAATCACTGAACAGATATAATTGGCAGCTCTTGGAGACCAAGAAAATATGGCACCTGAGGGGCAGGGATTAAAGTGCTACTATAGGTTTGTGAGCAGGTTTTTGAGCAAATGGGTGAATTATGATGCCATTTACTGACAATGGGAATCCTGAAGGTGGGACAGATTTTGGAGAAACTAAGCTCAGTTTTAAATATGATTACTTGGAGTTTTCTAAGAAGCCTCTAGAAAAAATGACCAGTAGGTTACTGGATAGTTACCAGTGTGAGTGTACTTACATCTAAATTGGAAGGCAGGAAAGAGACATGTTAACCGAGGGAGAGATTCCACAGTGAGAAAAGAAGTGTAATATCTGGTTAGACAAAGAGGAGACACAGGCAAAGAGGTATGAATACTAAAGGATTTGGGGAGAGGGGGGCAGCTGAGGTTTGAGGATGAACACATGTGAACCACAGAGTGATATGAGCAAAAATTCAAAACTATAGAGATGTTCTTTCTGGCTAGGAAATGAAAGTTTTGACTTTTATTTTTAATATCCAGGACTCCACACATGGTTAAAACATTAAGTTATGCTAGTGAAAAATATAGATGATAAAATAATATAAACATCATATTAATGATGTTTATGTTGGAATCCAAACAGGAGAAATAAGGTGACTACTTTGTTGGTATTGGCTGTGCTTTTAAAGACTGAAAAACTTGATCATCACTTTGATGGTGGTATGTAGTGGCCACACTGTTCTCAGACAATTTTCTAATTGCAGAGGTTGATGCTGAGGCCTAACGTGGTTGCAGGCCAGAGAACTGATGCGCAGTCTGATGTTGCAACCTCAGGGCTGAGGAGTTGGATTTGGCCCAGAATTTGTTGAATTACTTCAGATTTTTAGGGGTTTTTCTCCCCTCTTCGATTAGCACTTCAACTTCATAAAAAAAAAATCTCAAATCTCACAATATTAAAACAACAATAAACCAAATTAAATAATTTTTTGAATGTTGAAATAATGTGCAACACTGCCCTTTTGTCAGCTCTGCAGGGTCTTACCTGAGGACAGGCCTTTCCCTTTCTGCAAACTGTTTTTTATAAGTAACACTGCCACCTAGCAGTCTCCTGGCAAATCACCACCCTAATAAATAGGAGAGGAGTTTTAGATAGACATATTTTAGGTTTGCCTGGCATTCACTGCATTTGAGTTGAATTTGAGTAAAAGTTAAATATATGAAATAATATAAACAACATGGAATCCAAACAGGGGAAATAAGGTGACTACTTTGTTCACTTACCTCTGAAAAATGTATTTTCCAAAGGGTTATGGTTCTTGATTAAAAAAAAGTGATAAAAACTAGTATGTTTTTATGTTTTCACAAAGGTAAAAATTATATCCAGCTATTTAATGTTTGCTCAAACACTGAACAAATCAGTTTCCTGCCACTATCATATTCCACATTATGTTACCTCTAAAAAAGTGTTGTTATTATTATTATTTCCTTAGCCCAGAAGGAGCTGAGCCTCGGGGATGGCAGCAACACAGGAGTGTTGGAGCAGAGATTCAACCCCATGCTGATTTCAGAACTTGATATCTAACTACCTAGGTTATAATACTTTCCTGTGGTGTTGAAAGTTATGTGGAAGCAAATAAAAGTCAGGTAGCAGTTCAGTAGCAGTGGAGTAAAACATTTGTTAAGAGAATGGAATAAGTTTCTGTTTTCTAGTTGAGTTGCCTTTTAAATGGTATGAGAGAAAATGTTCTCAATTTGGTTACAGTGGCATTTGTCTTGTCTCTTATTATATAATAGACTACTTAAAAATTATAAGAATAGTATCCCTTTCATCATTTTTAGCTTTTAGGTGACCTTTTGTTCAATGTCAGTTCAAATCTACCTAGACCAGTGATTTTTTGGCCAGTGATGACATCTTTATTTTTGTGACATTTCACTGATATCTTGAGAATGCCATTCTTATTGTCACTGCTCTGCATTTAGTTTTGTGCTGCCCACTTTCTAAGGGACCTCTGAGGGGATAATCTGAAGTCATACTCTGAGGGGATGACTTGTCCAAACAGTCTTCTGAAGTTAATTTGAATAGGTATATAATTCAAACTGTTCTAGACCAGTGGTTCTCAGACTTAACATTGCATTCATTTTGCTGGCTTATCTTTTTGGAGATTTAAGTGATGGGGGAAAAAAAGATGGTGTGAGGGTTTCAAACTCTGCTATAAGTTAAAAGACAAAGGGACATTTACCTTTCAAATGTATATATTTGAGTTTTAAAGTAGAAATGTGTAAGACCTTATGGATAATGGATGGATGGATGTTAGGGAAGGCTGGGTGATTCTGGATGGATGGATGATTGCAAAGATGGATGGATGGACAGATAGACAAACAGACTATCTATTGAATACATTTTACGTGGCAGGCATTCTGCTGCTGAGAACTCTATATATCCTTCAAACCATGCTTTAAAATTAGTATTATCCTGGTATCCATAACTGGTAATTATGAGGCACAGATGAATTAAGTGACCTGTCCAAAGTCATTGACCTCATGACTCCATAGTTTGTGCTCTTAACCTCTGTGCCCTGATTTCTAACCCTGTGTGACAGTCATGGAGGTTTACTGCTTAGAACTCCCTTAAAGAAATAACTTTCTGGCCAGCTGCAAAGAAGTGCAGTTTGCTGACAGCCTCCAGCTGTTAACCTCAGGATTTACTTCAGTATCTACCAGAGACTTTGCTGCTTCTGAAAACCCAGCCAATGTCTGTGCATGACAGGGGTAGTGGAGACTGGATATTTCTGCACATGGTGGGGTTCACAAATAATCAGTCTTTTTTTCGGAGCTTCCAGAGAATTGTCATAGACTTTATCAGATCTGCATCACAATCTAAGTCTCTCTCCCCTCTCCCCCCACCTCCCTCTTTCATCTTTCACAGGAGTTATCCTGAGCAAACTTCTTTTCCTCAACATTCATCTCAGCATCTGCTTCCCAAGGAACCCAACCAACACATCCTGTGTTCAAATATCTAGAGTGCTGGCATACAAAAAAGCATTTAGAATTGTTTTCATGTAGTGATAGGGGTTGGGTTAGGACAAAGTGACTGAACTATTAGAAAAGTAATTTTCACATATACATAAAGAAGAACTTTCTAACAACTAGAACTGCCAGAGCAATAGAGTGGGCAGCCTGAAGATGCATAAGTTCCCAGTCACTGTGACCATTTGAGCCAACCTGATAACTGCTTGTTGTACAAAGGTTGTGTTGACATCCCCACCCCTTACCCCGATAAATAATGGAACATCTGGGATGCTAAGCAACCCCATTGCTAATTGGTGGCAAAATTCAACTTGTTTAGGAAGCCACGCAAGGGCAACAAAACCTCTGGGTTTCGGGCCTCCTCTGGTGGCACAGTGGTTGAGCGCTCGGCTGTGAGGCTGTCTGCGGCCTCTGCAGCGCCGATTCGTTTCCCAGCCGCTGGCGAGGGTCCCACAAAAACAAACAAAAAAACAAAACAAAACTCTGGGTTACCACTGGTCCAGTGGGTCTGATTTGACACATCTATGTTTATCTACTGCCATGGCAGCCCACCTCACCAGTACTCTAAGCCAGGTTGACCACTGTCTACAAACTCTTCTTCTTTTGACTCAAGAGTTTCTAGTAAGTGAGTTAAGGCTCTGGGCTGACTGTCCCCTTCTGCTATCTGGTGGGATTGAAACCAAACAGCACATGGGCCTCCCCGGTGGCGCAGCGGTTGAGCGCTGGGTTGCGAGGCTGCCCGCTGCCTCTGCGGCGCCGGTTCGATTCCCGGCTGTTCCTGGCCACCGGAGGAGGGTCCCACATGGCGCGCAGACCTCTCCTGCCGCCCGCTGCTCCCCTCAGCAGTGTACTTCTGTCCTTCTGCCTGCTCTGCTCCCCGCTCTGGCTCTGGTGAATTCTCTCACCCTCCCGCGCTTCTGACTGTACCCAGTGCATGTACGAACAAACAAATAAATAAATAAATAAAACATGCCTCTATTAAAAAAAAAAAAAGAAACCAAACAGCACAAATGCTTTGTTAAACCAGCTGTAACATGGGCTTTAGCATCTGATGAAATCCTAAAAATACCCCCAAGGACACTTGGTTTTTGAGCTCAATGTCTTGCACGCCAAAGTCAGAAATTTCCTCTTCCTCAAAGCTGTTGCCTTCCTCCCTGTCCTTAAGAAACAAGCACTCCAGTGAGGGGAAAAACCCTAGTTCACTTCCAGAATTTCCATGATGGTCAGATTTTATAAATAATCATATATTTCAGACAGTAAAGTAACAGGTGGGGAAATGTGGTAGGAAAACAGAAATCTCGTCAGCACAGCAATCTGTATACAATGAGACATTCATTAGTTCTGCAAATATTTATTGAACACCCACCAAGGGCTAGACACTCCTGCAGGTGCTGGGGACACAAACACATGTGTGACAGAGTACCTGATTTCTTGAGGCATATATTCAAATGCCACTGTGAAGGCTGCTGACCCTGCACTGAGATAAGCAGTCAAAGCTACAATCACTGATTGTGATCTGAGAGTGTATTACAGAGACTCCAAACTGCTATCTTTTCCCTCCTCCCCCCACCCATTCCTACAGCATCCCTGTCATTTATAGTCCATACTTTCAAGAAATATTTTATTATAACTAATAGTGACTTGAAGCAAATTCATAAAATTTGCAGGAGGAGTTCAAAAGAAAAGCAAGCTCAGCAATATTGGGTTTTTTTTTTTAACTGATGATGCAGCTGACCTACTGGAGACAAAGGCAGTGGGAGGGCCCTGACTGGTGTAAATAAATAGGAATATCTGTGCTGGGGACCCACAGTTTAGTTTCAGAGCTGAAGTCTGAACTCCACCTTCAGGCAGAATGAGGTTCACCCCAGGATTCCTGCTTCTCGTTTTGCTGGTCAGCAGCCTCTCTCCAGTCCAGGGTGAGAACTTTCATTTATGTTGTCATTGTCCTTTGAACAGAAGTGGCCTTCAGTCATTGCAATTTTTTAAATCATAAAATGGGAGGAAATATGACTAAAAGGAAAAAAAAACTACTCAACTTCACTTGATTTCTAAAAGTAAAGTACTAAATGATTTAACTCTTAGTGGCTAGAAGCATGTATATTGCTAAGCTTGTTATCCACAGGAGATACTGGACTCCAATGTCCATGTGAGTTATACTTAGTTTGTCTATTCCTGCTTTTTTCAGATTCAACTCTGCTATAGCTAATTCTTTCCATGTATCTCTTCTTTGTTCTGCCTCTCACTGCTACCCCACCTGATCAAACCCTTTCTAGAGCTTAAAGATTATTGACCTCAACTAGCTTGGTTTCCAGCAAAGAATATCTGGTGCAATTTTAGATGGTTAGCTCTGACATGAACTTTGTAAGTATAATGAGTACCTAAGAATATGCATTCTGCAAAGTCTAAATGGTCAGGCTATGTTTGCTTAAATTGATACCTATTTAGTTGAAGTGGTAAGTTTTCATACAGCTGAAGGAATTGGATGCATATGCAAACTGCTATATACTACTCAGGTGTAGCGTACAAATTTTGGATAAACTTTTCAGTTTTTATTTTGCTTCATATGTTATTTTTATTCTTTAAGAACTTCATCTCTCTCCTCTTCCATGAAGCTTTTCCAATGCTCCTGGCAAAGTCTTCTGTCCCCATCATGCCATTGGGATCTTGGGTGAAATATAGCATTCTGTGATATTTTAGCTTTTATTCATTTGTTTTCCCTAGTGAGTTGTAGGTACCTTGGGAACTAGGTCACTTTTACTTGCAAATACATGTCAAGCAATGTGGTAGACACTGTGGTTAAAAAAAGGGGAGCATTCATTAAATGCATGAGATAGGTTACTTATAAAAGAATTAATACTAATAATTTTTGCTGAATAAAAATAGTCTTGGATATTTATTGGCTTCAGATAGTAATGATGGCAATGGAGATGGAGAACCATGATATTAAAAAAGAAACAAGAAATATCTTCTGTGATGTCTCCTCCAAGAGGGAAATGTGGTGGGGAAGGGGGCATGGAGTATGATGAGAGAAATCTGTTACAGCTTGTTATTGCTCCAGGAGCTCTGTAAGGAATTCATGTCCTCAATTGTTATGTGCTAGGGGTGAAGACCAATTGATTTTATATTGCATTAATTATAACTGAATTGTAAGTACCCATGGAAGGGGGGGGCTCTCAAGTTTTACTGCATGGACAATAACCTGAGTACCAATATAATGTTATCACAAAGTTCAATAGGTCATGTGATTTTTAAAAAGTTAATTTTTTTAAAGATTTATTTATTTATGCATGCAAGAGCTGGGGTACAGGCCAGATGTGCAGGAGAGTGAGAGGATTCATCAGATCCAGAGCGGGGAACAGAACAGGCAGACTAACTGAAATACACTGCTGAGGAGAGCAGCAGGTGAGTCAGGAGAGGTGTGCTGTGCCATGTGGGTTGCTCCCTGGCCAGCAGGGGATCGAACTGGGGCTGCAGAGGCAGCTGACTGCCTCATAGTGGGACGCTTAACCCCTTGTGCCACCAGGGAGGTCCAAAAGTTAATTTTATTTATTTATTTATTTATTTATTTATTTATTTATTTATTTATCTATTTATTTTTAAGATTTATTTATTTATTTATACAAGCACTGGGTACAGTCAGAAGTGTAGGAGGGTGAAAGAATTCACCAGAGCCAGAGCAGGGAGCAGAACAGGCAGAAGGACCGACGTACACTGCTGAGGGGAGCAGCAGGTGGCAGGACAGTTCTGCGCGCCATGTGGGACCCTCCTCCCATGGCAGGGGAGCAGCGGGGGGTCGAACCGGCGCTGCAGAGGCTGCAGGCAGCTTTGCAACCCAGCGCTCAACCGCTGCACCACCGGGGAGGCCCGTTAATTTTATTTTTATGGTTTTATTAGAAAATGTTTGAAAATAATCAAGGCAAATAAACATAAACATACAAACTGTAAATGTTTATGGTTGGAAGCATGAATTTGGAATTTGTAAACCTTAAAATTCATAGTATAAAAGAATTTAATAAAGTTGTAGTTATAAATTATATGTCAAAGGGATTGAAATAACTGATCCTGTGTTTGCAGGTGTTCTGGAGACCTTTAACACGAACTTAAAGTGTCGATGTCGCCGAACGACGTCAGGCATGATCCCCATCAACAACATTGAACGAATTCAAACCTTGTTCCCTGGGAACGGATGCCCCAGAAAAGAAATCATGTAAGTTACAATAAAATTAATATGTATGAGTCCTTTCTGCCAATGAAAATCAGAATCAAATGTCACAAAGTATTTTTTAAAATTTTTATTGAAGTACCATTGGTTTATAGTGTTATATAAGTATCATGTGTACGTTATTATATTTTGACATCTAATATACTATGATCAACACCCAAAGTCTAGTTTCAAGAATTTCACAGTGCTTTACTTTGAGAGTTGTTTAAAAAGTCAAGATAATAATGAGAATCAGTAATGTTTGTATTTACTTTGCAGCAGCCCTGAACTTAGTACTTTATATGCATTTAGGCATTTTAGTCCTTCAATGGCCCTATTAAAGTATGTCTATATTTATTATCCTTCACATTTTCAGAAACTGTGGCTTAGAGAAGTTCACTAACTGCCCAAAACACACCACTAGAAAAGGGCAATAGTAAATAAATTATAGAGATGATCTAAAGCACAAAATAATGAATATAGACAGTAGTATACTACAGTCATTAAACTTACTAAGAGGCTAAAACTTAATTATCCCCAAACAACCACTAAAAAGAAAGGACAATCATATGATGTGCTAGAGGTGCTAAATATTGCTACAATGGCAATTATATTAAATATATAAATGCATCAAATTAACAGGTTTTGCATATTAAATTTACAGATTGTAGCATGTCAAACATATTCAATAAAAGAAAGGGGAAGGAAGTTAAGAAGGAGGAAGGGAAGAAGGAGGGGTTGCAGGGAGGGGAGAAGGAAGGAAGAAAAACCTCTTTCTTCTCTTATCCATCCACCAAATTGGAATTAGCACCAGAAGCAGACACTGTTTCCCAGGAAATTCAAGAGCAAGAAAATGAGGGGACAGCAGTGGCTGCAAGAATTTAATAGATAATTTCTTTCGTTGAAATGATATGATCCCTTGCTTCTGTGACCCTCCCTTTTCTATACTCTTGGAGAAATCTATGGATACCCCTATCAAAGCATTTCCCATGGCATATCAAATGAGACTTTACATATTGCACGCAAAACCCCTGTCCAGTGCCTGGCACATTAGTAAATATTCAACAAATGACAGTTGCAATTATTATAGCATCATTGTTTTAAAACAATCAGGTATTCTATTTTCTTTTTCATTCTCACCAGAAAATAAGTTCTTTATAGATGGGGGGAGGAGGCTAGATAAATATTAGAGAGCATTGGGAATAGAAGTAAGTAACATCTGAGATATTTATATAGGGGTTATACAGAATAATTTTAAAATCCCATACAGTAGTGGTTCAACAAATATTGAATTGTTGCACTGAATATTTTAAATGCAGCCTATAGATTTTTGTGTATCACTACTTAGAACTTCTTAGAACTTTGATTTTGCCTTCCAAGAGGCTGTCTTTAATGAACCAAGATCACAATACCTTGAAGCATTAGGCATAATATCTTTCTCAAGGTATCTCTGATTTGGCTTTCATTAACAGCTTCTCTCTTATACTTCTTTAGTTTTTTGGAATATTTGTAAGCAGTTGTTTTTGTTCATTCCATTTTCGTGTCAGTGCTTTGGGTCTTCCTATAGTTCTAATCAACTTGTAAAAAGGAAAAATGGGACATCAAAAATACACAGGGGTATTTTTCATTATAAAGGCATTATTCTTTCATCAATGTCTTTGTTAAAATGTCAATGAACATTTTAACAAAACAATTTTTATCCTCAAACTCAGAGATGTAACTTCTAGCCTCGGCGGACTTGGGATCACTTCCCCTGGCTGTCTAGAAAATGGAGACCCTTTTTTTCACTGCATTTCCTCTGTCATGAATCAAGTCTCTAATCTCTCAACCAGGACGCAGTGTACCCTAATTTTCCTCTGTTTTACCTTAAATCTTTTTAAAGTGACAAAAGTTTGATTTCGTGTCCTTTCAGCAAGTTCTGCTTTCTTGAGTTTCAAACAAATACAGAAACAAAAGCTGTAAATCATTATGAAAAACTCACACTAGTCAGGAGTGAAAATACTGTAAATCCTGTATTTGTGGGCAGGAAACTGATTTTCCATCATGAACTCGATAATCAAATTGGAAGTCTCTGCCCAAGACTGTCATATGACCTCTGACCTCTCTAAGATTCATTCACTTACAAGGGTGGAGTTGCAAAACTAGATGGATGGTCCTCATTGATGATTATTTTTTACCTAAGATAAATGGCACTTCAAAAAAATCGTGTTTTCCAAGAGAGCAGAGACTTCGAGTTTGTTATTGCCTGGGAGACCTCACACTCCTCTGCAGATAAAACACTCAGCATGTGTCTGGAACTTGATAATCATCCAGATAATGCCCATGTAGAGTGGTGGCTATAAGTGGGAGTTCTGGAATCAAATAACTTTCATTTGAATCCTGCTCTATCATGCATTTCTTATGCAATATCGGATAAGTTATTAAAACTGGCTAAGCCTCAAGTTCCTCATCTGAAGGTAAAGAAATCATAGTTCCTCTAGCACAGGAGTTTTTGTGGTATTAATTGAAATAATTCATTTTGTCTGCTGAGCATAATGCCTGGCACACTGTAAATTCTTGAACAATGTCAGGTATTAAGTATTGTTGCTGCTCTTTTTGTTTAATTTCTTAAAGCAGCGAAAACCTCACTAACCAGTGGTTCAACCATTTGCAGCTGTCACAGAGAGCAATCAGCTCTGTAGCCACTCCACATAAAATTTCATTGAAAGTGTTTCAATAAAACATCCTAAAAAAAGTGTGTTCTATAATCTGTATTGTTTTCCCAAGCTCAATGGACAAACATATTTTAAAGATATTATGATATAACTTTAGAAGTAAGCCAACTGTGGAATCAGCTATTTGGCCTGGCTCCAACTCATGTAAAGGTTGTCAACAAAACACTAACCTCTGACATGTGAGATTCTGTTGGTTTCATAATCAGTTCCACTGGCTCATACATACCATCTGAAAATAGTATTTTTATTATTCCTCAGACCTCTTGCTACAGTCACCTATTCCAGAGTCAAAACGGCCTACCTCTGATTTGAAGTCATCTAGGAATATTTGTTTGCAAGCTCAACTCTTTCATTAAGTGCAGGATTGACAAAAATGTAATTCTGCTTTATTTTTGTTTTTATTTTCTTCTAGAGTCTGGACAAAGAATAAGAAAGGTGTATGCCTGAACACTCAAGTCAAATGGATTAATAGACTGATAACTATAATGCAGAAGTAAGTCAGGCATACCAAGGGTTTTCAGATTCCAATTTGCACCCTAGAGTTTCTTTTCCCTGGATGGTCAAAATGGGGCCATTTTATTTCATTATTTTTTTTTAATTTTAAATATTTCAGAGGGTAACTAGAGCTCACTTATACAAAATATTTTCAATGTACAAGTTGAATTTATGTGAAGTTCCTAAGACAAATGCCTAGTCTTTATTTTTATTACTTATTAGATAGAGTAAGTCTGACTCATTCCAGCAGCTCAGAAAACGAAACTAGGAGCCAATATGTATAATATTCCTCGATATCTCTGGGAGAAAGTCTCTGTTTCTGGTAAATCTTTCTCTAAACATTACTATCTTGCTTTTGTTTTTATTTCACAGAAGAGGTGCTTCTCCAACTCCACAAATCTCAGTGTTTAAGAAAAAGATTGCCTGACACCAACATCACTGCTAATGGCATCTGCATTCCCCACTCATTCCTGCTCAGGAGTTGAGTTTTGTGTTTGGCTGAATCTTTTCCAAGAAAAGGAACTTCCCCTGTATAAGTGAGGATGAGAATAAATATAAAAGTGACCCTGCAAAAGCTAATGGTGCAAAGAGCCTTTTTCCCCTCCCAAATATGGTGCCTCTCATTCATCAGAGAGGAAAGTTTCTTTGAGGATAATTACTTAGATATACAGGTTTCTTTTGATAATCTACCTATTGTTTAAAGCTAAATTCTCCTAGAAAATAAAAGAATGAGAATTCAAACCTCAAATATGAACACAAGGTTTGAATTAAGAGTAAATGAAAAAATGCTTTTTAATCATTGTGAAAGTCAGATTTTCAAAAGAAAGCAAGGCTTCTCTTAAGACACCTGAAATGTTGTCTGGAAACCCATGAACTTCTCCAAACTGCATTTGGAGATATCCTCTGTTTAGAAGCTCACTATTGAGAGGAATAAGGCCCTTCTACTTTTAAAGCATTCCTTACAAGATTTCTTTTTTTCCTGATAAAAACTAATAACATTCAAAGATCCCCAGGTTTAAGTTTATAGACTATTCAGGAAAAGCATTCCAAAAGTGATATTTAGATATATTCTTTTATACATTTGCCTTGACAAACTTTTTTTTATATATATCTTTTGCACAGATTATTTTTTTCTTCTGGTTTCAGTATCCAGCTCTTTAATGCTTCCTATTAATCTAATGCTATTCAATAAACATTATTAAACATTTTAATTATGAGCTATTCATTCTTAATGGAGAATTCTCTGAAATTTAGACATTTTCTGAATTATAATGAAAAGTAGAATTTCATCATATTATTTTTTTCTTTGCATGCTGTTTGCCTCTTACAAATTATCTAAATTATATAGCAAAGGATCAGTAAAGTTATTCCTGATATTAACACAGTGGAGAAATATTTGCCTATGACAGCTTCTTTCTCTGGCTACATTTATAATGATTTCTTGAGAAACTTCCAAACTCTTAGTAAAACTCATTTTCACTGTCTCATTATATTGACTCTTAAAGTCTCTGTTGTTTCAATAAAGTTTTACATTGTGGTTGACAAACTAAAGGAGCAAATATTTAAAAACTCCTATCCACTTCCAGCCCTGGTTGTAGCCTAGATCCCTCCCCCACAGTCTCACTCCAACACCACCTCCGCCTGCTGTGAAGAGACCCATTGCACTGCTCTCTCTATCAGCTGCTGTGAGGGAGCTGGTCTCCACACACCCAGGTTCTCAGCTATATCTCGTTCCTTCTTTAATTTTTCTTTTTCTTTTTGAATTGTTCTTATCAAGTGAATGGGGGAGGTTAAAGTATCTATGAATACATTTTCTGTTGTCTATAATCATCTGTAAGTATTTCTTTATTAAAAACACACATTATAAAATATCAAAATCCTGTATTCTAGAGTTTTTCAGAGTAATTTTTAGTGATGAGGGGATCACTTCACTCTTTAGTTTCATTTTGGTCTTTTTTGAGAATGCAGCTGAATACTCAGGAGCTTCAAATAAGATATTATTTCACCCGAAGCAGGTACTATTTTGAGACAGCCTAGGTAAAAGAAATTGTGAGCTGGTAGGGTGAATTGCCCCAAATCCTTTTTGAGCAGGTGGACGAAATCATGGATTCGCAAACCCTGTCCAAACAACTTGGCCCCACACTGACCATGAAGTACCAATACAGACAAAAAGCTTTAGATCCTGACTAAAGATTAACTCACAATTTCCTGGAGAGAGAAGGCCATGAGTCCACGTGAGCAGTTGGATGTAGCTGGTCTACACATTCCCCGGGGATAGCCCAACCCAGAACAAGCTGTGAGGCTGCCCTCTTCCTCCCCATCTCAAGGGCCTCAAGATGTTTAAGCACCTCCTCCTAACTCCCTTTGAGGAGTCAGGCACTGGTTCCTTTACAAGTCTCTAATAAAGCCTTGCTTAGTTCAACTATACCTAGCACTCTCTGGTGAATTCTTTCTCTAGCAGGCTGTAACATTATCACCCATTTTACAGATAAAGAAACTGACTCATAAAAAGGTCAAGTCTTTGCTTAAGACCTTACAACCACTCAGCAGAAGCCAAAGTTTGCCTCAGGCAATCTGGCACTAGAACCCCTGTGTAGGGTAAGGTGAAAGTATCAGGCTTTTCTGCCCTCCCACCATTAGGATAGATGACAGAACCCTGTGGTCCTGAATGCATGCCTGATGGCGGGCACCTGGAATAGGGTGTGGGCATAGGTAGATGGGATTCACCTGGGCTAAGACTGGGCTTTTAGGGGCGGCGTCACGGGGACGCCAGCAGAAGCAGAGAAGAGCAGAGCAAACAGCAGAACCAGGAGAGCAGAGAAGGAGAGAGAACGCTAGAGAGCCCAGAAAGTGAAGACTTGCTGGGGGCTGGGAGGCCTGCCAGCCTCCCGGCCACCCCAGGACCCCTGCCTGCTGTGTACCTGGTAAATCCCAATAAAAGCCTGCAAAACCCACCAAGGGCTCCAGGACTCCTCCTTTACCCAGTCTGCTGGATCAGAAAACCTGCACTGTGCCATTCCTGCCCTTACACTCTGCTTCCAACCACTACTATGTTGACTCTCTACGGGGTAGATATCAATTCCATTTTACAGATGCAAAAACTGAGGCAAATAGACATTCATTTGCCCCAGATAACATAATTAGCAAGAAACTAGACTAGAACTCAACTCCAAGGCCATCTGACTCCAAAGTGAATGTTTTCAATTTTGCGCTATACCACCAAAAGTTTTTTTCTCCTTCAGTATATTTCTTGCCTCAGGCCCTTGGCTTTCTGCACCTCCTTTTCAGGGTTAATCAAAGCTGGGGAGGGGGGAAGGGTAGAAGCTTCAGAATATTCCTGTCAACATGTCTTGAGTTGAGGCTTCCTTAGAGGATAGTCTAATCCCAGGGAACTAGATAACTCAGAGGGCTTCTTGAAGGCAGTGAGCCAGTGGAGAATGGGAAATGAAAAACAGGTCTGCAAGGACTCCTAAATTTTCTTTTCTGACCACACAAGCACCCATTCCTTAAAAGTTGAAGTAAACTTAAGGATACCCAGCCTGATTTGGAACAGGGACTTGAACCCATAGATGCAGGATGACTTATTGAGTCAGTTAATGGAATGTCTGAGGAAAGGTGATCCTGGGCTGATCTGAGGGTTATGGATCTAGACAGAGAGAAAGGTGAAACAAAGGCAGAATTTAGACATTTATGACTACACACATACTGATCCAAATAAATTAAAATTTCAGAGTAAAATAAAATTGAAAGGAAAAGTAATATTGACTAAAACAGGATTTTCAGCTCTGGAAAATGGAATGAAGGTGCTACAAGGGCAAGTCACTCATGGATATCTTGGTAGCAGAGTGCAGGAACCTCTAAGAAAGTGAACTGAGTTTCAGTTGCTCTGTGCACACCCATCTGGCCAGCAAAGGTCAAGGAAGGAAAGATTCTGGTTCTCCAAGACCTAAAGAATTCACCCTTCTATTGTAACAGGGTGGTCCCCAAGGGAAGGGGAGGTCCCAGGTTCCCTGCCCCACCCAAGGGAAGGTGGAGCTGAGCAGGGAGGAGGGGAAGCAGGAGAGGAGACTGAGGAAAGAAGGAAGCAGAATGGAGCTAGAAGGAGACCTGGAAGAGGTGCATGGAGCCGAGAGACACATGAAGAAACTGCGCTTGCTTATGGTCGTGGACTGGGTGACACAGATGTGGGTGAGACTCATGGGGAGGGGACAGTGGCGGTTTTTGTCTTGATTTTGATTTTGCTCTTTTTCTCCCAGACTTGTCTGGTTGTTTCTGATCCTTTTCTGTGGGTCCCCACTGGAAGGTGCTTTAGACTTGTGGCAGGCTTTTGGGCTTTGCTCTGGGCCAATCCTGTTTAGGTGGACTTTTACCCCTGAGGGGACAGGTAACTTTGGGTGCTTGATTTAGAAACTAGATTCTTTGCCTTTCCTGTATTGTTTGCTAATTGTATTAAAGTTCCTTTTCATTGAAGTCTCATATGTTTTGTGTTGATGCAGCACATGGCAGAACCCATTTAGAGCAGGCAGATTTGGGGGTCTGGGCTGCCCCTCTCCCTGCCCTGGAACAGATTGAGATACTTGAAATGGACTTGGGTGAGAGATCCATAGGGAGGTTAATAATGGCAGCATTTATCTTGATTTCGAATTTGCTCTTTTCCTTCCGGATCAGGTTGTTTCTCACACTTTTCAGTGGGTCATCAGAAGGTACTTTAGACTTAAGGCAAATTTTGGGCCTCAGCGTTCCTGCTTTGGGCTAACTCTGTTTGCCTCGGTATTTACCATGAAGGTGTTAGAGGGAAACCCAATATAAAATGGGTTGCCTGACTGTGAATTTGTTACAGGGCAGGGAGAGGGGCAGCCCAAACCCTGCAAACCTGCCTATTCTAAATGGGTTCTGCCATCCGCCGCATCAACACAAAACATATGAGACTTTATTGGGAAGGAACTTTAATACAATTAGGAAACAATACAGGAAAGGCAAAGAATATAGTTTCTAAATCAAGCACGCAAAGTTACCTGTCTCCTCATGGGTAAAACTCCATCCAAATGGGTTTGGCCCAGAGCAAGGCCCCAAAGCCTGCCACAAATCTAAAGCGTCTTCCAGTGGAGACCCACAGAAAAGGGTCAGAAATAACCAGACAAGCCCGGAAGGAAAAGAGCAAAATCAAAATCAAGATAAAATCTGCCATTGTCACCTCCCCACGGGTCTCACCCACATCTGTGTCACCCCGTCCACGACCAAAACGCAAGCTCAGTTTCTTCACATGTCTCTTGGCCCCATGTGCCTCTTCTAGGTCTCCTTCTGGCTCTCCATCCTGCTTCCTTCCTTCCTCAGTCTCCTCTGCAGCTTCTTCTCTTTCTGCTTAGCTCCATTTGGGTGGGGCAGGGAACCTGGAAACTCCCCCTTTCCTGGGGACCACCCTGTTACAGTTCCTCACCTATGCGCTTTAGAGGCACTTATATTAAGACTCAACTGCAGGCACACACAAAAAAGGTTAATAGTTTATTTACTAAAGAAGGGGAAATGAAGAAATGAATAACACAGGGAGAAGAGAGGGAGATAAATTCGTGAATGCGACCTGCGTCCTACCATTTCTGCTGAGCTGGAACCCCAATAGCATGCTGAGAGCCAGTGAAAAATCAAGGCCCACATCTCTGGTTATATACCAAACCTGGCTGCTTAACTTCAGTTCCCTGCAGTCCTCCCTACAGTGATGATGACATTATGGGATTTGCGGTTCTTGGTGTCTTGCATATCTTTGGTCTGGAGTGGGGGTAGAGTCCCTAAAACCCATTTGGGGAATTTGTTCAGGACACCATTACACCCTAACAAGGGGATGTTTAACTTTGGGTGCTTAAAAACTTTTTTTCTGTTGCACATTAATTGTATTAAAGTTTCTTTCCATTAAAGGTCTTACACACTAGAGCATGTTTTGTCTTGATGCAGCAAATGGCAGCGCATAGAGCAAGCAGATTTGGGGATCCTGGGGTGCCCCTTCCCTACCTTGTAACTCTACCCCATGAAGGGGCTCAGTTCACCTCACCTGGACATGGCTTGCTGATCTGTAGGAGTTTCATCCTAGTATTTTTCATCTTCCATTGTCTTCCTCTCTACAGGTCTTCCTTCTTATGAGGACTTGTGGGGGGAGAGGAAGATTGCTCTAGGGTAAAGTTTGGCAGTGCTTTTGAACAGAATGAACCTATATATTTACAAAGAACTTGATAGAACTGAAGACAGGAAACCCATGAGTCAAAAGGATAATTCGTATTTGAAAAGAAATCACATCATTTTGTGAACCTCGAGGATAAAGCTTCTCTCTGTGTGGTCTCTCTGAAGAATGCCATCAGCAACATCTAGAAACTTGTTAAAATACATATTCTCAAGTCCCTTCCCAGAATTACTGATTCAGAAACTCAGGGGTTGGGTCCTTTAACCCCTGAGTAACAAACTGGTGTGAGAATATATTTGGTCTTTGTCCCTGGTTCCTGGAACAGAGTTCCAAAAACCCTTGGGGTTTCCTGAGATATAGAAGTGACTTTTGTTATTCACAATGAGCCCCTTTCAGCCATGCCTTAGCTTATGCTAATGAAGTGACTGTTGGAGGGCCTCTAGACACCTTCCTGTGGCGGCTGGTTGTCAGAGAAACCAACCAAGCTGTTGAGAGGGTTGGAACTTTCAGTCTTAACCACTGGACCTCCTTGAAGAGAGAATGGCTACAGGTTGAACTTAGTAACCAATGGCCACACAAACTTTAGTTCATGACAATCCCAACCCTGGTCTTGTTCCAATAATATTGGCTTTTCTCAAATGTCATATAAATGGAGCCATACAATGGACAGCCTTTTATCTTCTTGCTACTTTTTACCTTGTATAATATTTTTAAGATTCATCTTGTGGTTGAATGTATTAGTGGTTTATTCTGTGGTTGTTTGTTGCTGAGTATTATTCCATTGTATAGACATAACGTAATGTGCTTATTCGTTCACAATTTGATAGTGATGCTCACTTCTCTCTCTGGCCAATCAATAATAGAGAAGGCCACTTGACTGTTCTTTTACTTTCTCCCCAAGCATCTAAAACCACAGCTTCCCTTACCATGTAAACACTTATGATTCCTGACTTTTCATTCTCAGGTTGCTCCTGAACTACATTCCCTTCTACCAAAATGACTATGCTGGAGCTCCACTTTAGATTTCGCAAAGGTAGCTCAAATTCAATGTGAAGGATCAAAATGCATAACCCCTTCCTACCTACTCCAATTCCAACATTATTTACCTCCATGAAAGCTCTATAACTTGTCAAATTCTGCATGATGTAAAATGAGGACTCATATCAAAATTTCTATCACTACCAGTAGTGTATCCAGTGTTACACTGGTCAACTCTGTTGACCCATTTACCTAAATACCCCTCTAATCTGTTCATACTCTCCTTTATGACAAAATGCCATCAATTCTCACTGCTCTGCTTAAACAGTTTAAAGCTGTTTTTCTTCTTCATCCCCTCTGATATACCTCCATAATACAACTAAGGTGAGTCATACAAAATGCAAATCAGATGTCTCTCTTCATTACCAAGGGCAAGAGTCACTTTTTCAAGAAAACCTATGTCTACCCCTCTAGCTTGGCCAGATCTTATAACTTAGTCTGGTTCATTTCCCAGACTAAATGGTTCTCGGCAATTATTTCTTTAAATAAATTTTCTATGCCTTCCTCTTTTCTTTCTGTAACCCCCATCATGTAGATATTATTTCTCTTTAGGTTATCACAGAGGGCTTTTATACTATTTAAAATTCTTTTTACTTATTGTTCTATTTTTGTGTTTTCTGATGTGATTTTGAGCTCCCTAATTCTCTCCGTTGCTTGTGTTTGTCTTCTATTGAGATCTTCTATTGTGTTTTTTTAAAATTAGTTTATAGTATATTTAGATCCATTAGTTTTACTGGTAACTCTCATATTCTTTTTATTCTGTTCCTATTTTACATCATCCATTGTGTTTTAAGTTCAGTAAGCATTGTTATAACAGTTTCCCTGAACTCCTCATCAGGCATATTCCAGTTTTGCTAGACTGAACCGTCTTTCATGTTCTTTTTTGATCCAGTACTTGTAATCCGTTCTTCTATGTCTTCTGTTTTAATTGGATGTAATAGACGTTCAAACTGCTGCCTCTGCACCTGTTGAAGTAATCGGAGAACTGGTTTGGCAAGGGATAATAGGTAGAAGGAAACAGGGCAGTAGGACACCAAAGGGTCACCTCCATGGGTTTCAGGAATTCAAAATTCCTACAATGTTGTGGGTACCAGATCTCCTTCTCTAGGCCAGCTTCTTAGTCTAAGTGTCTCGTATAGTTCATGCTCTGTTTGAGCACTGGATATAGCACCGGGCACAGATTGTAACTGAGACAAGGTCATAGGCCAGGAACTGCTCTCTTTCTTCTTTGAATGCAAAGGCTTCTCCTGGGGTGTTTGCTTCTCCTTAGCTTGTGCTTACTCTGCTAGCTAAAGTATTCAGTTGTTTCAATGTGGCCCTGGGTGTGGGGAGGGAAGTAGCAGGTGTTTTGAATATCCCAGCTTACTCAGCCTTAGGCCACAAGTAGTAGACTCAGCTATAGGGAGCCGCAGGTGATCCAACTTTGTTAGCCCTGCAACATTCAGGCACCAGCTGCTTTAAATAAGGAGCTTCAGGCTCAAGTCAGTAATCATCACTCTGCACCCTTGTTCCTATAGTTCTCTAGCAGTGCCCTCTGTCTTAGATGCCAACTTTGTGCACCTCCTTACACAGTGCAGTGCCAGGTCTCCAAGTTCCTGACTGTGGTTATCTGTCCCTGAATCAACAATTGTAGGGGATGTTGTACAGCAGCTGTCCCTCCCTCTCATGGTTTGAACTGCCTGGTACAGCTCTTAACAGAGGTCAAAGTTTTTCCTACCTACCACCTTTGCCAAACCATTGCTCCTGATGTGTATGTAGTTGTCCATTTATTTCTCATGAGTTACTGACTTTGTTCTGCTGCAAATTAGTTGTGAGTATTTGGAGGGGGGGAGCACAGCATCTTCCCTCTGCAGCCTTCTTGCTAGAACCACACAGGTCATAATAAAAATTAATGAATCCTACCTACACACATGAATATTTATCATATGTTCCACTGTTGAGGAAAAAAACTGCTTACTTCTATGGTAGACGATCAATTTGATTTGCAAGATATTTAAAAACTTGGATGATATCCTCTTCATTTGAAATCTCATTAGTAAATAAATAACTTTCTTATGCTAATAAATTGAGTGTGACTAGAAGCCCCAGGAAAAATCTCTGATCTAGTCTTTTCTCCTTATTAAGTAGACAATTCAACGTCCTTTTTTCCTCAAAGGTGGGAAATGGAAAGGGGTGAGGACCCAAATAATGCTTCTGTAGTCTGGAACTTTCTGCTGAATTTCTGGGCAGGGTTCCTGGCAAGGACTCCAGCTCTGTCTCACATATCATCTGGGTGGGATGCCCTTCTGTTTCTCATTCATTCCTGCACAACTGCCCTGTCCACCAATCCAAAGAACAGCTTGGGACCCTTCTGGAGCACTCCAGTAATCTCATATCCCCTGCAGTTCTTTCAAGGAGGATGGTCATGACCCCAGATGGCTGGTCCAAGAAATGCTTTATTCACATTTGTAGGGTAAGGTAAAAAGTATCAGGCTTTTCTGCCCTCCTGCCATCAGGATAGATGATGGATCCTTGAGGTCCTGAATGCATGCCTGATGGCGGGAACCTGGAGTAGGGTGTGGGCATAGGTAGATGGGATTCACCTGGGCTGAGACTGTACTTTTAAGGGCAGCACCACGGGGACGCCAGCAGAAGCCAAGAACGAACAGAAGCCAAGAGAAGAAGAGAAGCAGAGAGAACGCCAGAGAGCCCAGATAGAGTGAGGATTTGCTGGGGGCTGGGAGGACTGCCAGTCTTCCGGCCCCCTAGCACCCCTGCCTGCCGTATGCCTGGTGAACCCCAATAAAAGACCTGCAAAAGCCACTGAGGACTCTGACTCCTCCTTTACCCAGTCTGTATGGGATCAGAAAACCTGCTCAGTGGTCATTCCTGACCCTACAACATTGAAGACTGGGGCTGTGAGAGAGAGGACATTAACACTGGGCACAATTTCCCTGCCTCCCTTCCCATTCAGAGTGAGACCCCAGGAGTGTGCCCTGGGATTACAAATATGTAGATCCTGTGACTCCCCTCCATTGATGCTCAAACTCAGGACTCCATGGTCTTGCCTCTCAAAATATGGTCCCCCAACCAGCAAAGTCAAAATCATTTGAGAGCATCTTAGAAATGCAGAAGCTGCATTTCGACAAGATTCCCAGATGATTTATGTACAGTTATTTTATATTTCTTGCTACTTCCTCACAGCAAAAAGATAATATGCAATCAAATACAAGGAATACATCATAATTCCCCCAAGCTAAGTCTGCCACCAGGCTACATATAACAAAAAGAAATGGAACTCAAAAGACCTTGGAGCAAAATTTGGCCTTACTAGTCATTAACTGAAATATAATTAAATTCTCTGAGTCTCATCATTCTAAAATTTTAGAGGATAATATTATCTATCACTTAGAAAACTAAGAATAATACCACTTCAAATCAGCTATATGTAACCTGAGGTCATTTCTGGGATTTAAATTGCAGGACATTTACATTCTTCTGCTTCAAATGTTATTCCACTGACCTTCTAGAAATGGTCAGATTCAACCCTTTGAGTTTAAGCCACAGTTATGCCTCTACCAGCATTCAATGGTGAGTGGGATAATGTGGAAACATCACACTCACCAAACATGATAATTCAAGGGAGATGGAACCTAAAACCAGCACGTGACTCATCAAATGGCTTCCAAAGAGAGATCAAAGCAAGGAAGAAATGTGGTTGCAACCTCAATATCAGCTAAGACCTATGGCAGATTTGGATGCTGTTCTGAATACAAAAATAGATAGCAGTTCATTATCAGCTACCAGGTGCCACGCTAAAGAAATGTATGCTCTTTTTTTTTTTTATGCATCATCTCCAATTAGATGTGAAATAATTGCCGAAAGTTCAGTCAAGCTGCGATCCATTATTCTGTAGCAAAATTAACATTTTTAAAGTTCTTTATAACAAATAGCAGGTGAGTTCACTCAGCTTCCTTGCCTGAATCACAGGCCCTAGTTTTGTGTCTTCCCATTTGCTTTATTTGCATGTTCTGCCCTTTTTGCCTCCCACCTCCTAAAGTAAAAATGAGGTTAAGCAAAGAAAGGCACACCAATTCTGTCTTTCAATAAGGAGCTAGCCACTTATTAGCTATCCAGTGTCAATTGAATTCCATAAATATTCCGTTTCTATCAGGGTTGTTGTCCCTTTAGATAGTTATAGTGCCCACAAAGAAGGCATTTAGAAATTGTGCCTGACCTTTAGTTTTGGAAAATGTAGTCTACTTTATCATAAAATGCATCTTGTAGAATCTCTGCCTAGGAGCAACTAAAAGAGTTCCAGTTTGGAAATATCCAGCACATTCCAGCACAGCATGTTCTCCCTTAAAAACTGTTATCTTAAAAGATTGATAAATGCTTGTGGGAAAATCCAGATGCTTCATATCTGCTATACAACCTCAAGACTTCCCCAGGGAGTCGAAGAATTAAGGTTGGTGGCCACTGAGGGGAAAGAATAGGAAGAAGCCAGAAGGAACGTGTCTGGGCTGGGGGTCAACTTCTCAAACCACACAGAGAGAACCCCAGGACTTTGTGAAATTCCTCGGAGGGATTGTCAACATCAGAGTGGTTCTGGCCCAGCCTGGGATAGTGGGTGCTCAGCAGACTCCAACCGGGGAAATTGGGAACCCTGCAATTCGGATGGTGTGGCCACTTGTAGGGGGCAGGACAGGACACAGTGCAGGTTTTCTGATCCCATGCAGATCGGGTAAAGGAGGAGTCAGAGTCCTCAGTAGTTTTGCAGGTTTTTTATTGGGGTTCACCAGGCATATGGCAGGCAGGGGTGCTGGCTGGGGGGCTGGGAGGCTGGCAGGCCTCCCAGCCCCCAGCAAGTCTTTATCTGGGCTCTCTGGCGTTCTCTGCTTCTGCTTCGGCTTCTCCTTCAGGTTCTGCTGCTGCTGGCTGGGGCTGCTCGCGTCCCCCCGTGACGCCGCCCTTAAAAGCACAGTCTTAGCTCAGCTGAATCCCATCTACCTATGCCCACACCCTATTCCAGGTGCCCACCATCAGGCATGCATTCAGGACAAGGATCCATCATCTATCCTGATGGCGGAAGGGCAGAAAAGCCTGATATTTTCTTTACCCTACAGTCCACCCCCTCAGGGTTTTCTGCCATACAGTCTATACATATATACACAATTTTCTAAGCAAACAAACAATGCAGCCATGGCCCACAAAAGCAAATACATCAAATAACAAAATACAACATAACAAAATACAACAGAACACAAGTCCAGGCAGGGCACCAACCAAGTGCAAAAGACAATTATTGGTACCAGCAGATGAGCCACCAAATCTGCTGCCGAAGGCACTGCTCATACGAGGGAGGGGAAATCACACACGGCATCTGCTATAACACACCAGGAGCCGTCAGGCTTCCTGGCCTTCTCTGGCTGTAGTCTCGGCTACAAGGCACACACAGCATCCACCCCCAGGATGCACTAGCTCTGGGATTGGCAATTTTATTCTGTTGGGGGTAATCACCAACCCTCAGGGTTTCTGTCTGCAGTCGCTCCAACACTCGGCCTTCATGGCCACCCATGCGACTCACAGACCCCTGCACTCAAGCCAACCCACTGCACAATCACATGGGTAGGGGATCCAAACTCTGCATTCGGCTTGGGCTCCACCCCAAGCCACATTCCCCACCCGTCCCCCAAGGACAGGTTCCTCAGCTCCTCACCCTCGCTCAAGAATGAGCAGGGCATCACCCACAGGTGATTTTACGAGACTCACAGTTCTTCAGCATACCCAGGCTGCTTAACAGCCGCTCAGGGCTTCTCAACTTATCATCAGTACCAGCTTTTGCTTTCTCAGTTGGCTTTTCTCCTCCACCTGGCCACTGGGCATACACAGGCTGCTTTTGGCCATCTAGGCCCACTGGCCACCCCCAGATTCTCAAAAAATAAACATAACCTGCTAAGGTCCTCCGCCTTCTGGCAGGATTGTCAGTCCAAAATCATCAGTTCATCAGTCTATCAGTCCATTGGCCTCTCCCTGCTTCAGCAATGGCCTGCTGCCTCAGGGGTCATTGGCTGGTCCTTTCCGGTGTCGTTGGCTGGTCCTATCCGGTGTCGTTGGCTGGTCCTTTCGGGCGTCTCCTTCACGCCAGGTCTCATCCTGTAGCTCGTGGACGTATCCATCTTCTATACCGCCATGGTGCCTCCAGCGTCGTCACAGGCAAAGTCTGTTCTCCTTAGTCCCTCCAGGTCTTCGGAGGGCTCCAATACCCGTCTGCATGGATCCTGCCGACTACGCCAATTGTAGGGGGCAGGACAGGACACAGTGCAGGTTTTCTGATCCCATGCAGATCGGGTAAAGGAGGAGTCAGAGTCCTCAGTAGTTTTGCAGGTTTTTTATTGGGGTTCACCAGGCATATGGCAGGCAGGGGTGCTGGCTGGGGGGCTGGGAGGCTGGCAGGCCTCCCAGCCCCCAGCAAGTCTTTATCTGGGCTCTCTGGCGTTCTCTGCTTCTGCTTCGGCTTCTCCTTCAGGTTCTGCTGCTGCTGGCTGGGGCTGCTCGCGTCCCCCCGTGACGCCGCCCTTAAAAGCACAGTCTTAGCTCAGCTGAATCCCATCTACCTATGCCCACACCCTATTCCAGGTGCCCACCATCAGGCATGCATTCAGGACAAGGATCCATCATCTATCCTGATGGCGGAAGGGCAGAAAAGCCTGATATTTTCTTTACCCTACACCACTGAAAGGCTTTACCCCCGCTCCCTCCCAGCAGAGGTGAAATAAAAGCCAGGGCCAGCCAGGCTAGACTCCATAAAAAAAGCAAGGGCAGAAAAAAGCACTGTAGAGTGAACACGCAAATCCTCTGGGAAGGCGAAGCAATGGCTTATAAACATCCCAGCCCTGGAGAAGCGGCAGCTGAGGCAAAGGCAGGGAAGTGACGGTTAATTGGGAGCAGCCACAGTGTTAAGTGGGCACACGTGTGCCCACGACACACAAAGGGTGCCTCTGAGCCAATTGCAAACTATTCCCAGAGTCTGAGTCTGGAGGTCCAGATATTGTCCTTTCCCACTGGGAGGCTGTAGGGGCAGGATGGCACAGGGCAGGTTTCTATGATCCGAGCAGACCCAGTAGAGGAGAGTCCTGCAGCCCTGGGGGCGTTTCTCAGGCTTTTATTGAGCTTTTACATGTAGTGCAGCAACCAGGTACACGGCAGGCAGGGGTGCTGGGGGGCCAGAAGGCCAGTAGGCCTCCAAGCCCCTGGCAAGTCTTCACTCTGGGCTCCCTGGCCTTCTCTCTCCCCTGCCTCTTCTCTTGCTTTTCTCCTGCCTCTGCTGTTCTTGGCAAATATCTCAATACTGCACCCATGGTCCACAGAAGTAAACAACACAACTTATAACAATGTAACAAATGCAGGCACCCACCATCAGGCCTGCAATCCTAATGGTGGGAGGGCAGAAAAGCCTGAAAATCATTTACCCTACAGAGGCCCAAGCTCCCTTGATCTCGGCAACTGGGAGAAAGGAACAGAGGGTTGGGGAGGGAAAGGAGGGCAGTGGAAGCCTAGAGTACAGCTCACTGTGGAGCAAAACAACAGGTTGAGTATTGAAGCCCTAGACCAACCTCCTATCTCCACCTCACATCAAGATAAACTAGGACAAAGATAAATCCTCAGCACCCCAACCACATTCACTCTCATAAATATCTATAAATAAGGCAATCTACATGCCTACGCAACAAGGAACATCTCAACACAAGATGGAAAAACAGAGAAGGACAGAAGTCCCAGGACAAATATAAAGGAGACAGAGAGAAATAGAGAAACTATCTGATAATGAATTTAAAACAACAATATTAAATATGTCAAATGGGATACTGAAAGGTCAGTCAAAGGCAGTCAGATAGACAGACAATTTCTCAGAAGGGAGATCCATGGGCCTCCCCTGGTGGCGCAGACAGCTGAGCTCAGCGCTGTGAAGCTGTCCGCAGCCTCTGTAGCTCGGATTTGATCCTAGGCAGCCGGCGAGAATCCCACAAGTCGCAGCAGACCTCGCCTGTCTCGCCCGCTGCTCCCCTCAGCAGTGTATTTCGTCAGTCTGCCTGTTCTGTTCCCCACTCTGTCTCTGGTGAATCCTCTCACCCTCCCACAGGTCTGGCCTGCATCAGAGTTCTTGTATGCATGAATAAATAAATCTTATTAAAAAAAAAGAAGAAAGGAGATCCATGAACAAAGAGAATTCTGCCCTAAAGAGGTTGAATATATAAAAAGATCACAACAGGAGATTCTGAATGAAATAAAGACAAATTTAGATGGTCTTTTTTATTATTTTTTTTATTTTTAAAGATTTATTTATTTGTACAAGCACTGGGTGCAGTCAGAAGCGCAGGAGTGTGAGAGAATTCACCAGAGCCAGAGCCAGAGCAGGGAGCAGAACAGACAGACTGACAAAATACACTGCTGAGGGGAGCAGTGGATGCGGCAGGAGAGGTCTGCGTGCAATGTGGGACCCTCGCCAGCCAGCCGAGGATCGAACTGGCGCTGCAGAGGCCTCAGACAGCCTCTCAGCCCAGCGCTCAACCCCTCCGCCACTGGGGAGGCCCTAGATGGTCTTTTAAATGGAATTAAAATGGAGAAGAATCTTAGTTGTAGAAGATTCAATTAAAAAGTTACATATTTAGAAGACAGCATCAAGACAAATAAAAATGAGGAAACTGTATAAGAACTCTCAGACTCCATTAGAAGAGGAAACCAAAGAATGATTGACCTCCCAGACGGGCAAGAAAAAGAAATAGGAGTAGAAACGCCAGCCAAGAATTCTCTATCCTGCCAAATTATCAGTTAAGTTTGAAGGTGTGATAAAGGTTTTCTCATTCAAACAGAAGATAATGGAGTTTGCCACCATCATATCTGTTCTTCAAGTAATTCTAAAAGGAGTTCTTCCACACAAAAAATGAAAAACTGAAGCACAAACTCCTTAAGAAAATGACACAGCAATATAACACCAGTAACATGAGCAGGAATACTATGAGTCAACAACACCAAGCACTAAGAGACAGGAAGAAATGGGTAGAATCAGTATAGTTAAATGTTGGAGAGCAGACACCAGCTCTCATAAAGGACCTAAAGTATGAGAATTTAAGTAAAACCACATGGTAACCACTAACCAAAAATCTAGAACAGACACCCACAGACAAAGAAACAAAGAAAATTATAGAAATACTAAGGAAAGACGTTCAGAAAGAATAAAGGTAAAAAGAAACAAGGGAAAAATATAACAATCAAAAACAAAATGACAGTTCTTATGAATAGTCACCTTAAATGTGTATGGTCTGAATTCACCACTAAAAAGACATAGAATAACAATGTGGGTGCAAAATTCTAGCCATCAATACTTTGTTTACAAGAGATCTAATTTAAACTGAAACATAAAAACAAACTAAAAATAAGGTCATACTAATAACTCAAAGAGTACATCAGGGACTGCTATTCTCATATTCAATAAGCTACACTTTAAACTTAAAAAGGTAATCAATGACAAAAACAGACACTATAAAATGATGAAGGAAACAACTCACCAAGAAAATACATCTCCTAATATTTATGCTCCAAATATAGGAGCACCCATATAAAGCAACAATTAACCGATCTAAAACAACTTATCAACACAAATAAAAATATTGTAGGAGACTTCAATACACCACTGACACCCAGTCAGAAAATTAACAAAGAAATAAAAGACTTAAATGAAGTATTAGAACAGATGGACTTACTGGACACTTACAGTTTTTGATCCTTAAAGCACTGAATATACATTCTTCTCCGGTGTACATGGAACATTTTCAAGAATAGATCACATACTAGGACATAAAATAAGTTTCAGAAAATATACAAAAATAGAAATTATATCAAGCATCTTCACAGATCTCAAAGCTATAAAGCTATAAGTTAACCATAAAAGGAATCCTGGAACAAACCAAAACATGTGGAGACTAAACAAAATGCTTCTGAACAACTCTTGGGTCAATGAAGAAATCAAAGCAAAGATTAAAAAAATTCTAGAAATTAATGAAAATGGAGAGACAAGCTACCAGACTCTATGGGATGCTTTCAAGGCATTTACTACAGGGGAGATTCATAGCAAAACAGGCCCACATTAAAAAAAAGAAAGAAAGAAAGATCTCAATTTAGAAATGTAACCCTGCAGTTGAAGAAACTAGAAAAACATCAAAAGCACCCAAAAGCCAGTAGAAGGCAAGAAATAATAAAAATTAGAGCAGAAATCAGTGAAATAGAAAATGAAAATAAGCCTAAAAGATCAGTGAAACCAGGAGTAGGGGCGTTGGGAAAATAAACAACATTGACAAGCTATTGGCTATGTTTATGCAGAAAAGAGAGAAAACCCACAGCCAGTATCATTCTCGATGGTGAGAAGCTGAAAATACTTCCACTAAGATCAGGAACAAGACAGGGATGTCCACTATCACCACTGTTATTCAACTTGGAAGTTCTAGCAATTAGGAAAGAAAAAGACATAAAAGAGTCCAAATTGGAAAAGAAATGAAACTGATGACATGCTAATTTATTTGGAGAAACCAAATGATTCTACAAAAAAAAACTTCTAGATAACAAATGAATACTGTAACAGCAGAATACAAAATCAATACACAAAAATCCATAGAAGTATCAGAAGAATGGGAAATAAGGAATGCAGTTCTATTTACAATCATACCAAAAAGAATGAAATACCTGGGAATAAACTTAATGAAGGAAGTGAAGGACCTTTTCAATGAAAACTATAAAACTCTGTTAAAGAAAATAAAAGAAGACACAAGGAAATGGATCTTGAGGTGATAGTATTGAGTGAAATAAGTCAAAATGTGAAAGACAGATTTTGGGTGATCTCACTCATCTGAGGAATATAAATACCCAAAAACCAGACATACAATAGAAGGAATAAAAATTTGAACTCTGCAAAACAAAGATAATGGTTATCAGAGGGAATAAGGGGAAGGGTAGAGGGGGTGGCAAAGGGAGGCTGACAGGTACTTGGAGTTTGGTGGAATAAAAGAAAAATAGAAATAACTAGCAAATTCTCTCTTTTTTAAGATTTTTATTTATTTTTGCGTGGAAGAACTTGGGTGTAGGCCAGAGGTATGGGGATCGGAGGGGTGAGAGGATTCACCAGAGACAGAGTGGGGAGCAGAACAGGCAGATCTACTGAAATACACTGCCGAGACAGCAGGCGAGGCAGGAGAGGTCTGCTGTGTCATGTGGGTAGCTCCCTGGCCAGGGATCTTCTCTTGCAGTGGGCCATCATGGTGGTAGTGTTGAGACTTAACCCCTAGGCAACCAGGGAGGCCCCAGCACTTTATTTCTTTTAAAGTACCTCCTCACATTCTCCCACCTAAGATACATTTATATGAAGATACACACTTTTCATTAAGGTTAATGACAATCAGAAAAATCTAAATTGCAATGAGGGCATAAATGGAGTTTAGAGATTCACAATTACTCTGACTTGAATTCAAGACTTTGGAGTAATTATTTTTTTCTACTTGTCAAAAGCAAAAATTTTAAACCTCCCTTATGCATGGCCCCTTGTTATCTGACTACTCTTATAGGATTATAAAAGAGGCATTTTTTTTTCTAAGGCGTTCTAAGTGAGACTCTTGTATGTGTAACCTGTTGATTCCTTGAAGGTGTGGTTCTACTTCCTATGAATGCTTGTGATTCTTAGAAACTGGTCAGTTCTAAACTCTATTGACTGAAAGGGGTCTTGGAGTTCCTTCCAGGTCTTTTGTTACATTGAGAAGAATTAGGAAGGTTTTTTTTTTTCTGGTAAACGCTAAAATTCCAAGGAAGATTAAAATTAAGGAAGTCTCCTAATTCTTTCTGGTCCCTTCAATTTGCATGAGCTCAGGTTTGCACCCCTGAATTCCTCAAAACAGAACTGGAACCTCAGTGTTGGTTTATGACTAATAAGAACATCCAACCAATTCAGTGAAAGGTTTGTGTGACTTTGGAAAAAACTTGGCCAAAATTTGAGGTTGGGTTTTGGCAAATGCCAAAGTCAACATATATTAGTAACAAAATGCTGTTTTGTGCGCTGAAACCTTGGGATAAAATGGAAGATTTTGTCATCTGTCATCTGTCCTCATAGCTAACTTGCAAACCTGGTGATAGGGCATGGCATTTACCAAAGGCAAATGAAACTTGGTTGCTGTGCATACTTTCTATCTGCTTGACTTATAAACACAGTTTTAAAAAAAATCCTTGTATGATCTCAGTTTCTGAGCGAAATCTTGTAAGCTTACTGTTTGCTTTGTCACTATTTCAGTACTAGCAAGAAAAGGAGAATGACTTCTAGCAGAATCCCACTTCAACCTGTCCATTTTTGAGACAGAAATCCTAAAAAGGAGTGTATCTGAAGAAATGTGTAGGACAGTCTCAAGATATGTACATTGGAATAGGCTATTCTTTAAGGTTTCTTATTAAAATCACTTGCTTTCGGAGTCTCAGTTTCCTTACCTATAAATGAGAAGAGTGATTTAGACAACTGCTAAGGTATCTTTTTACCATAAAATTCATATCCTTCCTACATCCTTTTCTCCTCTGATACTCCTTACTCCAGAAAATTTTGGTTCTACTAATCATTAAACTTGAGCCTCTCTCAAAGTTTCCTCTTTAAATCATTCAGCATGGAGGTAGTCCCGGCTCCTTAATATCCCTGGGATGTATCCACTTTATTTCTTCCACAGTATCTGGCCATTTACGTGAACTCTCCTTATTGACGAAGTGATTTTACAAACCAGGAAGTTTTTGAATTACATTTAGAGATGACAGAATAAATCAAACTCATGTAGTTACAAAGCATAAAATAAAATCATCAGATATTTTTCTCAGGAAACAATTTCAATTTGAAGTGTATAACTTAACTATGTGAGTTCAAACTGAAATGTTTATTTAATATCAATTTTGAGTGTATTAGACAACTTAAGAAAACTCAACATGCAAAAATGCAAAATTTTATGTACTTGATTAATAAGATTTTCTTAAGTAGCCAAGAAGACTTGCTTATAATTTTGTTTTACCAAGCATTTGAAATACCTAAAAAAAAATGTAACATTTCAGTAAGAGATTTATTATAAAATCTTCAAAGGAACTTATACAACAAATTTTGAAAATGAACTATTTAAGATCAGTTTTATTTGTTGGACTAGAGCTAAACATCATTTAAACATCAGGTAAGAGAAATTAATGTTTACATAAATGTTAGTGTAAGATTTGTCTGTTAAACTTGATAAAAATGTAAATGTGAAAACCTAGGCTTTAAGACTGAACAAGGAAAGCATAAGCACCTATTAATAGTCCTTTCTGTACTCAGAATTCCCTGGAGCCATTAACTTTGGACAATGGAAATAGAATTCTCTTTTATCATGGAACTGTTAAGGTGTAGAGATTTAGTCTGGGCTATTAAGATAAGTGTCTCTTTTCTCTTAATTCAATACACGAGCACATGAGCACAAAGTAAACCGAGTTCTAGAGCAGACACCAATTAAAATACTTGGGATCCAGCACAACCTTTCATAATTACTGAAGAGAAAAGCCACATGGTATTCTGGGAGCCCACTGAAATGCTGCACCCCTCATGTATTTCAAAAACAGAAAAACATCTTAGCAACTGATTTTTCCAAACCATGATCCAGGCTTTTCTGAAAATATGTGACTTGTTCTACATGACAAGAGCCTTTCTTTCATCTGGCTGAGATTCAGTACTAGCTGGGTGATAGTCCCTAAAACTAGCAGCTATAGTTTGACAAAATCTATAAACTAAGTTCATCATTAGAAGGGTGTCCACCAGGGAGCTAAAGCAGTTTGGAAGTATTCACTGTGCTGACATTTCTACTCTTGCCCTCAATGTTGACTTTCCTTTCACTTAATCAACTTTATTATTTTAAACTCAAAATAAATAAGCAGTGAGAACTAAATGAAAGGCTCTTCTACTTGACAGATTATCTCTGCCTTTGCCTTAAGAAATTTTGGAAGAACTACAGCTTGTTACGCTCTGACTCACATCAATGCATAACTTTCTGGAGTGGGAAGAGCTTGTGACAACTTCAGTCAAGGCTTCACAAGATCCTCTAACTCTGCTGAACTGAATGTGAACAAGCCAAGAATGTGTCTGTGTATATAGAAATTCATAATGTGGATCATCTCTAGCTCCTTCCCTTCTCACACAACCTGCCTCAACAGCTGACTCTGTGTACCTACCCTGTCTTTCCTTTATAGGAGGTGAAATTGCAAAGACTCAAGGATTATCCTCCTATATTTTCTCAGCAGAAACACTGTTGACATTTTTATTCCTGAGGGTGAAAGGGGCAAATTTAGGAGATGCTTCTCATTTCTAGTCTCTAGTCACTAGCCACTGATAACTTGGGGGAGCATATTTATTTATCAACATCCCACCTTTAAGGGTGACTCCCCCTTCAGAGCCACTAGACCTCAGCAAAAGGGGAAATTTCTCCCTTGGAACTCTGTGTAAGGCCCCAGCTCATTGCCATTTCTCTGATTTAATAGAATGGGTGCCCTTCTAAAGTGAAGGACCTGGGAAGACATTTCCTGCTCCATCCTCCTGCTGGGAAGCACAAAGTCCTAGGAGCCATGAGAGGCAGGAGCTTAAGCTGTGATACAAGCTTGAGCAGACAAAGGAGATGGCAGAACATTTGAGCTGGAAGGTGTCCTAGTACTCATCTGGTACACACCCTCACTTAAGACCTGAGGAAACAGAGGTTGTGAATTGTTACCTATAAAATATACTCCAAATGTTAGTTATTAGTGTGATACTTAATAATCACTATATTTACTACTGTAGACCAGCCTTAAAATTGCTCAGTCTTGTGGGAGATTGTTTTAGTTCACAGGTTCTTCCTGACCCAAGGATTTAGGTGGAAGTACTATATTCGAGAAGTGGCCCAGGCGGCGCAATGAGTTGAGGAAGCGAGGCAGTGTGGCGATGCTGGGCCACAGGTCCACCCTCAGGACTGAAACACCTGTTCCCCCAGTGCTGGGCGGGTGGCTGGCGGTGCTGACAGTGTCTGGAATTGCCTTCACCCACGTTCATACTCCTTTCCCAGGGGCATCTGATATCCAAGGACTAGTTAATGAAGGGTGTACATGTCTACCCCTATCTCCTAACTCCAGTCAAACATGAATGATCATCTCAGTGTCAGAGCTTCCTGTGGGGCCAAAGAGATCTTTGGAGTGATTGATTTATGTTCAGCTTCTCCCTCTGCATAATCCTGTTTATGCATAATCTCTCCCCATCCTACCCCCACAACTTTTAATCCTGAAAACACTTCCAAATCTGCATTCTGCTTGCTAATCTCCATGTTAGTGTGTTTACCAAGGAGATTGACCTGCAAACTAGGTACCAAAATTTGTTCAAGAAGCCAAGGCTAAAAAGCAGGTTCCAGAGTCGGATCCAGAGCCAATCAGCTGGCAATGAGGATCACATTACTGATCACGTGGGGTGCATGCACAGCCCCTGCACAATGTAGCAATGCAACTGTGAATGCTTCTACCTGTTGTGAATTGGGTGGATGACAACTGGTAGAAGGAAATGCACTAGGAGGTACAATGTATCAGACATATGAGAAATATGGGGGAACTAGTAATTCTAAAAAAAAATTGGATGGCTATTGCTGGAGGCATTTGGTGATAATAGAAGGCATAAAATTAATAATTAATGATTATAGACAGGAAAACCAGGAGGCCTAATGTCATTAAAAGATTCTCTCCTGCTGGCAAAAAGCAGCAAAATCAGAGGACCAGGTCCAGCACTTAATCATAACAAGCAGAACTCCAGAGAAGGATGAACTCTCTTAGCCAGGTCTGCAATAATGGAACCCTGAAAACTAAGATGCGGATATCTGAGTTGATGCTCTTGAAAATATAATACCCTCAGAATCCACTGGGACCTTGCATGGGCAGAGGTGGAGAGCTGTTGGAGGCAGCACGTTTCCACAGGCCCTGCAAGATAAGGTGCCTCCTGTGCTCTCTCTGTCTAATTCACCTGCCACCAGGCCAATCAGCAGAGTGAGCTCGCAGCAAGAGGGCTGGGCCTGCTAAGGTAGGAAAGGACCTGTAGACCTAGTAATACATGCCTGTATGTACTGAGAGTGCACGTGATACAAACCCTAACAGTGCCAGATCAAGGGGTGGGGGTGGTTAGGGAATACAGTAGGGTAAGACAGAATTTACCATTGTGGGAATGCTTTTCTAGGATACAGGAAACAGCGTGGCAAGGACCCTAAAGCAGTACATTCCTAGAATGGCTTAGTCTGAACTTTTCTTGAAGCTCCTAAATCAAATGGAACTGCCAAATTTGTTGTGGCAGACAGAGAAAGAAGGGATCAAAAGCTTCATAAAAGGGCCTCCCTGGTGGCGCAAGGGGTCAAGCACAGCACTGTAAAGTTATCCCCAGCTTCTGGAGCATGAGTTTGACCCCCCGTCAGGGAGCTACCCACATGGCGCACCAGACATCTGTCTCGCCCACTGCTCTCCTCAGCAGTGTATTTCAATCAGTCTGCCTGCTCTGTTCCCCACTCTGTCTCTGGTGAATCCTCTCAGCCTCCCCACCCCCGCACCTCTGGCCTGTACCCCAGTTCTTGTATACATAATAAATCTTAGAAAAAAAAGCTTCATAAAAGTGGGCATATACTACAATACAGAACACCCTGTCATACAAATACATTTGGTGGGAAACCCTGGAGGATATTCCAGAATATCAGAGCTGCCTCTGAGAAGGCCTGTAGCATCCCTGATATGTTCTCCTCTGTAGCTCAGGACACTTGGAGGAGAGGCTATTACAGACCTGGGTGCCCCCATAAAATGGGGTTCTAGAAATAATAGAAGCAAAGTGGCAGCACTTAAATACCAGAAGTATGGAGGACACAATTATCATAGTGAGCAGCAAGGACACAAGGAACCAAGGGATCTGAACCACAGGAGCTATGGAGATGGTACAGTAACTGTCATCCATATGGCAAGAATGGTGGGTTGCCAACTAAGGTACTGTTCAGTCTCTACCACAAAAATATCAAGATGGACAGACAGCGGTTCAATGTCAGCCTTGACAATAAAGATTTATGATCTCCTTCCCAGTGTTTGAACCTGAGTCCATTTTTTGGTCCCATAAATTATTGCCTGAGTAAGGGTAGTTTCAGGAAAATTAGTCCCTCCAATATCACAGGATGTGCATATGGAAATGATTCTTTTCAGACTACTCCAAACAGACCTATGGTCATTTGCTAAGGAAAGTATAGATTAAAGAAAGAGGGCCTCCCCGGTGGCGCAGCGGTTGAGCGCTGGGCTGCGAAGCTGCCTGCAGCCTCTGTAGCGCCGGTTCGATCCCCAGCTGCCGGCGAGGGTCCCACATGGCACGCAGACCTCTCCTGCAGCCCGCTGCTCCCCTCAGCAGTGTACTTCGTCAGTCTGCCTGTTCTGGTCCCTGCTCTGGCTCTGGTGAATGCTCTCACCCTCCCGCGCTTCTGACTGTGCCCAGTGCTTGTATAAATAAATAAATAAATCTTTTTTAAAAAAATAAATAAAATAAAGAAAGAACAGTACCTACACATTTGGGGAGTGATTAGACACAGGGAGTGAGCCAGTACTGATACTCTGGCATGTGACACAACACCCTGGCCCATTTCTGGCTCAAAGAGTGTTGCATCATGGGAAAGATAGCAGAGATTAACACCACTCTTATAGACTAAAGGATGCAGGTATAATGATCTTCATTATATCTCCATTTAATTCACCACTCTGACCAACACAAAACCAGACAGGTCCTGAAATTACTAAAAGGTTGAATCTACTACAAGATAAAGCAGATATTTGAACTAATTGTACATTGCACCAGGTGTGGTGTCTTTGATAGAGCATATTAACACATCCTCAGCCACATGGTATACGATCATTAATGTGGTGACTATTCCCATCAGAAAGGAAGAACAGAAATAAACAGTTTGCATTCACTTGGAACAGATTACAATATACTATAAATATGCTATGTATATAGTATTATTTACTATAAATATTTGTATGCTATTTGCTATATTATTTATATACTATAAATGGTATATTTATATAGCATCAGGATTAGGTTTACTCCCTTTTCTGCTGATATAACATAGTCTGACATTCCGCTAGAATTTCACCCTGGCCCACGATGTTGATGACATCATGCTAATCTGACTAGATGAATGACAGGTGGCAAGTACATTAAAGGGTAAGATAAATCCTATGAAGATTCAGGAGTTTGCCCTCTCAGTGAAATGTCCACGGCATGCCACTACTTCCTTTAAAAAACAAAAGATACATTATTTCATCATGCATTCCCCCAAAAGAAGGAAGCCAATGTCCAGTGGACTTTAGAGTGGCTGGAGGATGAATATTCCATATCTGTGAATATTGCTCCAACCAGTAAACTGGGGGAATGAAAGGATGTCAGCTGAACATGAATGTGTTCAACAGCAGAGCTCTGCTTCAATGCAAGTTGTCTGGCTTCTTGTCATTATGACACAGCAGACCTTATGGTGTTAGAGGGGTCAGTGGTGGAAAAAGACACTGTGTAGAGTTTATGGAATATCTGAATAGAAGATTACAATGTAGGCATTTGTGTCCAGAATCGAGTTCATGCCATCTACAGTGGAAAACTACACAATTTTTAAACCCTCATACTTGATGATACTGTAGATTGGTCCAACCCCTGTGGAAAAATGAGTTCATGGATGTGTCAATCAAAATGTCAAAAATTGACAACAGTTTCACTGAAGCTCCATTCATGGGTGGTCCTGAAAGACAGAAGTAAGAAGGCCTTCCAATGTCCCAAAGGGTAGACTTTTGAAGAGTGCACTTAGTAATTTACTTTGTGTAGAAATAAAAGTAACCCAAAGTTGGAATACATATGTGATTCTATGAGCTGAATTCCCAAAATTAATGTTAAAGATCTAATTGCCAATGTGATGGCATTTGGAGGTGGGTCTTTGGGAGATTATTAGAATTAGATTAGGCCATAAAGTTGGGACTCTCTTAATGGGATTAATGCCCTTATAAAAAGAGGAAGATACCTGACATCACTTTATTTCCACATGCATAAACCAAGCAAGGCCATGTAACAAAGTGAGCTATCTGAAATCAGACAGTGGGTTTTCAATGAATGTGATCTGCTGGCACTATGATCTTGGACTTGTCAGCCTCTGAAACTACGAGAAACAAATACCTGTTTAGGATATTTTCTTATAGAAACCCAAACACTAAGGAATGAACCCATGGGCAGTGTATAACTGGCTTTACTGGTTGGTCAACAGATTAGGAACATGTGGGTGTATGGGAATAGACTCAAAGAGTTAATATCTCTATATCACATATTAAGAGCCATCAAAGAGCATCTAATGCATAAGAGGCATTAAACAACAAAGGAAATAGAATAATTTAGTCAAATGACATCATCCATGTTCTTTCATTGGCTACCTGAGTGCTGCCACAATAGGTGCATAAGTGAATGGCCAAAAATAGGTGCATAAGTGAATGGCCATGGCAGGAGGGATGTAGGCTACGCATGGGACCAACGCCAAGGCCACCCACTTAATGCCGATCTAGACATTGTGCTGCCAAAGGACCATCCTGATAGTAGCAGAAGCAACAATGAACTTCTGAAATAACACATCCCTTGAGAAAGTCACATGGAGCCACATGTACCTTTCCCATAGGTACACCGAATTTCATAACTTGTCAGAGCAGGGGTATTATGGGATGGGTCCTTTGTCCCAACTCGGAGAGCTCTGAAAAAGCATCACAGTTTCAGATCTCCCATGGAGTCAGCTGATGCTTTTTTGTAATTACATACTATTCAACCTCTTCCTCAGCCCAAACTTTCCTCCTTCCACCCTTTTCCCTAATGTAGATTAATCATGACAACACTTTCCAGCAAGTCTCCTGAATAATTATCTCTTTTTCAGAGTCAGTTTCCTGGGGACACCAACCTGCACAAATGAGGAGGGAAGTTACACTGATGAGCATGTTACCACTGTGGACAATTGGGGCTCAGTCCCTCTAGTCCCTCTGCATTGAACACAGCCTTTCATGGACTACACTGAACATGTAACCACAATTTCCTGTGTAGGAATGAGAAGGTTAAAGTATTTGGCCATAAATTCCTACCCGTCTTTTTAGTCTTTATGCTCTGAGTGAGCAATCTCCTGCAACGAGATCATCATCAGGTAGAAAGTCTCAGGAAGCCACCTCCCTGTAAGGACACTGTCCCCAGGGCAGGTATAGGTGTGACAAGAGGGACATTGACTTCTGCAGCATGGTTCATGTGGAGCCATTCAGTATATTTCCAGTGGGAGAGCGGAGGGCAGGAAGCTAAATTATGCTTATGAATGATAACAGAAATAGACCCAAGATGATTGCTAGAATAAACCGGTACAAGTAAGGCCATGAGGAGGGATAACATCTGGTGTCAGATATTTTCAGTATATGAGACAACCTGGAAAGTTTAGGTAGATGTGATAGGATTGCTGTGGGGAAAATTCCCATCATTATTTTACAAACATAAAAGCATTTCCTTGTTTTCTTGAAGAAAGACAAAGCTCTTGAGGGAAGAACTATCTTGCTCATCTTTGATGGGGGGAATGTCATGGTCTGTGGTCACTGCGCCTCCCTCACCAGCCACCATGATTCACATGATAAAGAAAAAAGAGAAAAACTCAGCCTCAGATATCAGCTCTGCCACTCAACAGCTCTATGACCTTGAATGATGGATCTAAATTTACCTGAAAAATTCAGTTATATTACATTAATCCAAAAGTTGTCATGAAGGATTACATAGTAAGGAGCCAAATTAGTGCTATGAGTTTTGACTGATTTCAGTGAAATCATCAGAAAAGCTTTTAAAAGACTCCAACATGGACAATATTTGAACTTAGTTTTAAACTACAATTTGGCTAAATGGAAACAAAGCGACGGCCACGGTGGTGATTGATTAGACCACTTGCAATCTGTTTATTACTGCTATCTTAAAAATGCCCTTTGAATCAAGGCCATTCTAGTCATTATATTTGATCTTTTATGACAGTTTGAGATGTAAGAGCATTTTCCATTTCCCCAGAGCTGATTTTTAAACTAATTTTTAATGTATTATAGCCTGAGTGAGAGAATAAAAAATACTTAGTACTTAATCCCACTAAATTCTTTTCTGTTGAGTATTATCTGTCTTCTTAATCTTTCCCCATTCATTTTACCCCCTCACTGAAATGTTGTGTTGCAAAGAAAGAAACAACTTACTTGAGGCTACTGGGGGAGAGTGTTCCAGGATCAGTTTAGGGGATTTTCATTAATCTTAGAAAAACTCCATTCCAACAGCTGTGAGCTATACCCCAAATCCCTGAACCTGTCATCACAAAATTCTCTTTAGAGAAACTGCAGAATGACCTTATGCTTTGATGTTGAAAAAAAAAAAAAAAGGTCTCAACTAAGGGAAGCCTTAAGAAAATCACAAATTTATCGAAAGCAACAAAGGAGTCAATTCATGGAAACAGAGGACAGGGTAACTGAGTAGTGGGGAAAGTGAGACTCAGGCTTCATAATCTACTAATCACTATCTGAAATTAATTCTCAGTCAGGGACCTCCCTGGTGGCACAGGGGTTAAAGATAGTGCTATCAAGCTATCGCCAGCCACTGCAGCACGAGTTTGATCCCTGGCGAGGGAACTAACCCGCATGGCGCAGCAGACCTCTCCTATCTCGCCCGCTGCTCCCCTCAGCAGTGTATTTCAGTTAGTCTGCCTGTCCTGCCCCCAACTCTGTCTCTGGTGACTCCCCTCACCCCCTCGCCCCCCACCCACACACCTCTGTCCTATACCCCAGCTCTTGTATGCATTAATGAATAAATCTTTAAAAAAAAATTCTCCATCAGAAGTGGTCCAAAGTCATCTCTATTTACAATCAGCAAGCAGTAATAGAGATTTTTTAAAAATAGCTAACATTTTTGAGTTAATACCCATTATTTTGTATTAATACATTGCAATATTAATACTCATTAAAGTACTTTATGTTAAGTGTCTACTTACTGAATATTAAGTACATCTTAAGTGCCTACTCTGCATTAGGTACTTTATAAGCATTAACTCCATTAATCCTCACTCGTACTCAATGAGGTAAAAGGCAGTACCCCGTTACAATAGATGAGGAAAATGAGGCTTCAAGAGATCGTATCAATCAGAATTTTGGTAAGAAAAAAATAAATGACCTCCCTGCTCCTCTTCAAAGGTTTAAATAAAGTTTTTAATGAATAATCTCTTTGATCTCCTTTATACAATTGCGGTAGGGTTAAAAGGAGACAATAAGGAATCACCCGCTACCAAAATCATGGCCTACAGCGAAGGAGTAGGGACCAATTCCCTGACCTCAAGGGAGGGATCCCCTAAACCATCCAGATAGCAGAGAAAAAGGTTACCTGCTTGCTGCAAGTAGAGAAGGATGGAGAATGAATCTGGAAGGGCAACTAGGGACTAACTTCTGTCCATGGCTACGTACCTTGCTCATGGTCACTCAGTGAGAACTTGAAAGTTCATGTTATGTAGATAGGTCCAGGGAATTGCTTTTTTATTGTTCTCAGCAACAAGTTCTAGAAATGAAATAGAATATTTCACCTATAAACTACCCATAACAAGTTCAACTTTCATCCTACTGAGTCTGAAGAGAAGAAAATGGAGACCAAAGTGGTTAAAACCAGTGAACTTTTCCAGAGTTCTCTCAGGATAATGGTGGCAAGTGCACAAGGTTGGCCCACTGCATCGGCTGTGGTCTCAGGAGCCGAGGAAATCTTCCACACAAAGCAAAAGGAACTGCATCCCTGCTGTCTTTCAAGGCAGTGATAACCCACTGTAGGGTAAGTGATTATGCTTTTCCGCCCTCCTGCCATTGGCATTGATGATGGATCCCTGCAGGTCTGAATGCATGCCTGATGACGGGCACCTGAGTGGGGTATAGGCATACGTAGGTGGGCACACCTGCGCTGACACTGGGCTTCTTTTAAGGGCAGCATCATGGGGACATCAGAGGCGCGGAACCAGAGAGAGAGAATGGAAGAGAAATGAGCAGAGAGAATGAGAGAAGAATGAGAAGGCCAGAGAGCCCAGAATGAGTGCAGATTCACCGGGGGCTGGGAGACCTGCCAGCCTCCTGGACCCTGGTCCCCTTGCCTGCCCGGTACCTGGTAAACTCAATAAAAGCCTGAAAGAGGTACTGAGGACCCCTCCTTTACTCGGCTGCTTGGGTCATAGAGATCCTGCTCTGTGCCCTTCCTGCCCCTACACACACTTTGAACAGTTAAGAGTCACTGCGTTAGTTTCACCACCACCTTAATTTAAACCTTGACCTCTTCTTTCATCCTCAACAGGGGTATTGAGGGTAAGGAGTAAAGATAATTATTTGCAGCTTCTTTATAACTTGGCAGAGTGCCAGCAACTGGGCACAGAGCAGGCTGTCAGGCCTCCCAGCCCCTGGCAGGATCTTTACAGTCTTGCCTCTCTGAAGTCGCTCACCCTCTTCATAACCGTCCCGCTGTACCCGTTCTCCTCCATACTCTGTGTGATGCCGCCCTTATAGCCGCCACCTCCAGGCTCAGGTGCGCCCACTTACACATGCCCACAGCACGCTCTGGAGCCCCTCCCGCATTAGCACAATCAAGGCTGCGGGTGATAACCACAGAGGCCAGCGGAGTAAAAGCCTGACCAATCATCACTTATCTTACACTTGGAAAGTATATTTCGGTGATGATAATAGTAACAATAATGATAACATTACATTTCAATTAGGCAAAGACTCATGTAGACTTTTTTGATTACTAATTTATGTTTGAATGCACTAACTTTCTAGGACTTTTACAGCAGTCTAGTGAAGTGGACAAGATAGATATTATAAGTCCTATTTATAGGTAGCTTTTATTGTTTTTAAATTTTTATGAGTTCATATTTCTTTCAAAAAATTATTTATGTATGTATGTATGTAAGTATGTGTGGAAGAACTGGGGTATAGGCTAGATGTGAGGCGGGTAAAAGAATTCACCTGAGACACTATGGGGAGCAGAACATATGGAACTACTGAAATACACTGCTGAGGGGAGCAGTGGGTGAGACAGGAGAGGTCTGCTGGGCCATGTAGGTTAGATCCCGGGCTGGGGATGGAACTCAGGCCCCAGGGATGATAGCGCTGAAATTTAACCCCCATACCACCAGGGGAGCCCTATAGGTAGCTTTTAAATAGCACTGATGGTGAGAGACCGAGACATGTATTTTGTTGAAATATATATATGTCATATATATCTTTATATGGAGTATAGATTTTATATGTGCAATCTTTCTTAGATATATAATTTATGATATATATGATTGTATAAGATTTTACATACATATATATGTGTGTGTTTATATATATATTTAGATATGAATTTTTGTGCCCCCAACCTGGAGGAGACAAAGAAAGCATTGTGAGGTGACTTTAGAAGAGATTTGTTTTCTATTTCATTTGCCTCTAATGAATATCCTAAAATAGTAAATTCTTTTTAAATTCCTGAGAGTAACCATCAAAAGTACAGTGTCTGTTCAAAATTTTGTCCAAGACCTTAGAAGTACAAATGGCAACAAAGAAAATTGCTTTTTGCTCACCCCTCAAAAGTTCTGCTCATTCCATTAAGTAGACATTGAGGTCAGCTGTGACAGAATAGGAGGTGGAGGAAGGGAGCCTCTGATGGTGGTACCAATTGTAATAAGTTAGGAATGAGAAGGACTGAGAAATTCACTTTTTTTTTTAAGGAAATTCACTTTTGAGAAATTTGTGAAGACAAGTGTAAAGAGCAGGAATGACCACGGAGCAGGTTTTCTAGAATCCCATGCAGACCGGGTAAAGGAGGAGTCAGAGTCCTCAGTGGTTTTTTGCAGGCTTTTATTGGGATTTGCCAGGCATATGGCAGGCAGGGGTGCTGGGGGGCCGGGAGGCTGTCAGGCCCCCCAGCCCTCAGCAAATCCACACTCTCTCTAGGCTCTCTGGCGTTCTCTCTGTTTCTCTGCTCTCGGCTTCCCCCATGACGCCACCCTTAAAAAGCCCAGTCTCAGCCCAGGTGAATCCCATCTACCTAGGCCCACACCCTACTCCAGGTGCCCGCCATCAGGCATGCATTCAGGACCGCAAGGATCCATCGTCTATCCTGATGGCGGGAGGGCAGAAAAGCCTGACATTTTTCCTTACCCTACAACAAGAGATTGGAGATTAGCTGAAAACAGATATGAGATCAATATAGGATTTTATTTTTCTTTGTACAGGTTTTAAAATTTTTTATTAAATTTTTAAAAAATGTTTTTATTGAGTAATAGTGGTTTACATCATTTTTTCCATAATAGAAGCGTACCGTTGTAGGGTCAGGAAGACCACAGTGCAGGTTTTCTAGGATCCTATGCAGAATGGGTAACAGGAGGAGTCAGAGTCCTCAGTGGCTTTTGCAGGTCTTTTATTGGGGTTCACCAGGCATATGGCAGGCAGCTGTGCTGGGGGGCTGGGAGGTTGGCAGGCCTCCCAGCCCCCAGCAAATCCTCACTCTATCTGGGCTCTCTGGCCTTCTCTCTACTTCTCTTCTTTCTTCTCTCGGCTTCCATTCATTCTTGGCTTCTGCTGGCGTCCCAGTGATGCCGTCCTTAAAAGCCCAGTCTGAGCCCAGGTGAATGTCATCTACCTATGCCCACACCCTACTCCAGGTGCCCGCCATTCAAGACCGCAGATCCGTCATGTATCCTAATGGTGGGAGGGCAGAAAAGCCTGATACTTTTTACCTTACTCTACAACCGTGCCCCGTTCAGGCACTGTCAGGGCAGGGCGCCCGCCACCAAAGAACCAGTAGCCCATCACACTGACCCTTGCGCTCCCTCCATTCTGTGTTGTCATCCTCTCATTCTCCCTCCCCTAACCCCTCTGGTGGCCCCCATTCTCAGGTTTCAAGAGTTAGTTTTTAGTTTGGCTTATCTGACCCTTTGTTTTGTTTTTCTGTATTTTTTAATGGAGAGAAAAAAAGAAACAGGCAGAAGTTGAACACAGAGAAAATAAAAGAGACAGGACATGGCATATAGCTCCAGAAAGGCGGGAAGTTGGGTGGGCCCAGGAGCAAGCAAGAGATTAGGCTTGGATGGGGGTGTGGGGGAGGGCAGTTGCTCCATTTCAACAGAAAGAAAGGAGAAAAGAATGGGTGAAAATGCCAGGGGAATGTGTGATTCTGGAAATGGGAAATTAAGATATTTTTTCTAGAATAGTTTCAATTGTGCTTATGAAATTAGAAACAACATAATAGTAGAAAATATAAAATTGACTCATCTCTTAATTCTATCTTGCTTACTAGTTGTAGGGTAACGAAAATGTCAGGCTTTTCTGCCCTTCCGCCATCAGGATAGATGATGGATCCTTGTCCTGAATGCATGCCTGATGGCGGGCACCTGGAATAGGGTGTGGGCATAGGTAGACGGGATTCAGCTGAGCTAAGACTGGGCTTTATTTTTTTTTTTAATAATAAATTTTATTTTTATATTCCCCATACAATTGCACAATTGCAACCCCCTTATTTCAACCCCAATCCCTCCCCTCCCTCCCCTCCCGCCCTCTACCCCCATAGAGTGTCTCTGGTTCCTAGTTTTTTGTTGATTTTGATTTTCGCTTTCTTATAGTTATTCATTTTCCTGGTCCCTTATTTAAGTTTTCTAGATTCCTGCTATGAGTGAGACCATCCGGTATTTTTCTTTTTCTTTCTGGCTTATTTCGCTGAGCATGATCCCTTCCAACGCCATCCATGTTGCTGCAAATTGCATGTGTTTATCTTTTTTGAATGCTGAGTAGTATTCCATGGTGTATATGTACCACATCTTCTTGATCCAGTCATCTATCTTTGGGCATTTGGGCTGTTTCCAAAGCTTAGCTATTGTAAACAGTGCTGCTATAAACATAGGGGTGCAGGTGTTCTTTGGAATTGATGTTTCTGTGTCCTTTGGGTAAATACCTAGGAGTGGAATTGATGGATCATATGGAAGTTCTATGTTTAGTAGGTCCAGAAATCTCCACACAGCTCTCCATAGTGGTTGGACCAGTTTGCATTCCCACCAACAGTGCAGGAGAGTTCCTTTTTCTCCACACCCTCGCCAACATTTGTTGTTGCTAGTTTTTTTAATATGTGCCATTCTCACTGGTGTAAGACTGTGCTTTTAAGGGCGGCGTCATGGGGACGCCAGCAGCAGCAGCAGCAGTAGAAGCCGAAGCCAAAGCAGAAGCCGAAAGAGAAGCCGAGAAGCAGCAGAATGAACTCCAGAGAGCTCAGATAGAGTGAAGACTTGCTGGGGGCTGGGAGGCCTGCGAGCCTCCCAGCCCCCCAGCCAGCACCCCTGCCTGCCATATGCCTGGTGAACCCTAATAAAAAACCTGCAAAACCACTGAGGACTCTGACTCCTCCTTTACCTGGTCTGTATGGGATCAGAAAACCTGCACTGTGCCCAGTCCTGCCCTTACACTAGTTGTCAACAGTCAATAAATGAATGAATTGTGTTTTTATAATGGCTGATAATGTTTTTAGTAACTTTGCTGAAAAGAAGGTTTTAAAAATTCCAAATGATCACTTTCAGCAAGCTTTGGGCCACCTATAAATAAATCATCTCACAGCTGCAAAAGTGGAGTTTGGAAGTCCCCTAGTGAAATGTAAACAGGAGACGCTCTCCAATTCACTTTTCTCTTTCTCTTTCTTTTTTTTAACTTCAGTCAGCAAAGTCCAAAACTGCCTTCATCTGAGAGTGAAAATTAGAGAGAAGCAGTGTCTGTGTGTAGTCCCTGTAAATGGATGTTATTTTGCATTTATGGTCTCTGATATTTACCAAGACAATAACATTGCTAGAAATATTTTGTCTTCTTTAAAGGGAAGAAAAATGTTGATAGAAATGTACAGAAATTAAAATTAAAATAATAAATTCCCATGTATCCGCCAGAATCAACAAAAATGAACATTTAGTCACATATTTATTTCTAATTTATTTTTTCTTTTTACTAAAAGGATTGCATTAACTGATACAGTTGAAATTTCCCTGAGTGTGGAAAAGCCAATAGAGAGTGAAATTGAAGAACAACGTGAGGGGATAATCAGCTGACAAAGGTTCCTGGAAGCAATTAACGATTCGTGGCAGTTTTAAGGAGAAAATGTGACAGAGCAAAGGTAAAGCAGTAAGTCTAGTATATCAGGGACTTCTTTTTGGTGTTAACAGCAAGGAAGGTGGAAAAGGTGACTATTGGTTCAGAGATAGTGACTTTAGGGCTTTTCTGCAGATGGAAGCCCACTTAAACCCGTTCCTTTGTTCACAGTCAAGGGGAGGTTGGTGTGCACAGCAACTTGGGGAAAATGGAAATTTGAAACAACCATTGGTGCAAGAGGCAAAAAAGGGACTGGATATGGTTCTAGCTCAGCAAATTACTTCCTCTGGCACTTTAGGCAAATCTTCTGAATTACTTCTATCTTGATTTCTTCTATAAAATCACAGAATTAAGATGAGGTTTCCTCTGACCTTTTCAGGCTGTGAGTCATAAGGTTTACCCCCTACTTGACAGAAATCATTGAAAAGGCTTCCAAAGACAACCCTCCGAATCCCAGAATTCTCCCCTGAGGAGTGCTCCGAGGCTCTGTCAACCTTTATAATGTGAAAGTATTTCATGGATTGGGAAGCTTGGTTGGTCGAGAAAGTTCAGTGTGTACTCCTCCACTTGAGAAGTCTGAAAAATGGCACTTTGTCAGCATTAACTTCATTGTTCAAAGAAACAATTTGGGGGCAAGGAAATTGTGACAATCAATTGTGACAATCAAAACCTTCTGACAATCAAAAAAATTGTGACAATCAAAACCTTGTGTTTATTATGCCATGCCAAAAACTATAAAATTGTCCAATATCTCTACTGAAAAAGGATGTTAACAATCATTCAAACATTCACGCAGGTCAGGGATTTATAGAGAACGTGATTGCATTGCCTGTTTTTCCATTCTCTGTGATTTTTGTGTGCAGTTTCATTTTCTTGATCCATGCCAACATAGTCTTTATTATGACAATATTAGTTACCAGGAATATTGTGACACACGGACATGGGTCACTATCACGGTCAGTGTGAGAGCAGCAGACTCTTTCGGCTGTTCAGATGCAGAACAGCACTTCATCCTTAGGGACTTCTTTTGGCAGCAGAGACAGAAAACTGCTTTGCCACTTCTTTTTTCCAGCTACTTTTTGGTTGGCTGAAGTTTTCCCTCTAGTTGATTTCTTAAGAAAGGCCTTGGGGAATATTAATTCATGAGTCGTACATGTTCAAAACTTCATTTGCTTTCATCCCTGAGTGGTGCTCATTCAAGGTATTATTTATACCGCCTAGGACTGTGGAGAGTTTCTTATCCCTCCCTTACCACCTCCCTTCTCACTTTGAAGAAAGGTGGCATAACCAATTTTTCATGAGGGTAATTAACATTATTTCTTGAAGGGCTAAAAGATTTTTAAATTAACATTCAGTCTAATTATACTTTATGCCCTTTCTGTTTATGCCTTTGGGGGAAAGTGGTATCTGTTCTCTGAGAACTGATTATTAGAACAAGAACAAAATGGCTCTGGATGAGACTTGGCTAGAAATGACATTTCTAAGTTATTCATTTATAGTTTGTGAAGCTATTCTGTGACTCTTAAAACTTCACCACCACATATTTGGTTAGTGTTTGGCAGGAGTCATTAACACTCCCGTTTGTCAGTGAATATTGTTTCTAGGTTCTCTGCAGAGAACAAAAGAAGCCCCTGAATTTTCCATTTTGCAGCGAAGGAAGTTGCACGGTGAGATGAGAATAAAATAACTCTCCAATCAGGACTTTTCCTTTCAGTTTCAACATGAGCTATATGAACAGCTAGTGTTTGTTTGCTCAAGATGAGGATCTTGCTCACTGGAACCTTTGGCTAGGGGAGAAAAATGAAAGTCAACATGCCGGTGTGCTTGGGGACATGTCTTCAACCAAGCTGTTGTTTTAGATCTTGGACTGACCCTTTCCTAAGAAATGCTTCCTCCCCCCTATTAACCTTTCTTCTTAGAAATTGAAATATATCTAATCTTAAGTAATGTTAGGAAAACCTGATGTAATCACAGATTCTCAGAGTCAGAACAGAAGGCATCATCTAACCAAATTTTCTCATTTGTCAGATGAGGAAAGAATAATCCATACTGGTTAAGAGCTTTGCCAAGTTATATAACTAGTGAAAGAGTAAAGCCAGGGGCAAAAGTGGCTCGTGCTTCTCATTCAATGTTCTTTCTGTCACCTAATCCTAATCTTGGAATAGAACAAGAAGATACACAGCTCTAATTGATTGATTGATTAATATAGTTTTAGAATCAAATCTTTGAAGTGTCTCCATCATTCCTCTGCCCACTGATTGCCTGCTGATGACAAAAGAGTCAGCAAGAGAGAAGTTCCAAAAAAGCTCAGTACAAAAACTAACACTAGTGACAAATGAATTACTAATGTCAGATACCATAGAGAATACTTTACAGTGAGGAAGAGAAATCATACACTGTTGTTCACATGCCATCTAAGTCCCAAGAAAGCTAGGCCCACAAAATAACATTAGCACAGCCAGTAGGAAGGCCCCAGTCCTATACTACTTGCCAATGTACCACCTTAGGAAGTCCCTACATCTCACTAGGCCTCGGTTTCCTAATTTATAAAGTGGGTGTAAGTACTTTCTTTTAAGACTATTTTGAGGATCAAGTGTGAACATACACACATAAGTACATAAAGTACACACACATACCCATATATATCCAGTTTGTGGCACATAATGAGACTATTTAGGTATTTTTTTAAAAGATTTATTTTATTTATTTATACAAGCACTGGGTACAGTGAGAAGCACAGGTGGGTGAGAGAATCCACCAGAGCCAGAGCTGGAAGCAGAACAGGCAGACTGACGAAGTACACTGCTGAGGAGAGCAGACGGCATGGCAGGAGAGGTCTGCGCGCCATGTGGGACCCTCGTCGGCGGCCGGTAATCAAACCAGTACTGTAGAGGCTGCGGGCAGCTTCGCAGCCCAGCGCTCAACTGCTATGCCACCGGGGAGGCCCATATTTAGGTATTTTTTTAATTTTTTAATTTTATATATTTCTTATATCATTTTTCATTTTCGCACAATATATGCATTTTCATCTTGGTTAGAGTCCCCATTGAATTCCCACCACCCTTGTTTTGATCCTATTCCCTTCTTTCCCCCTCTGTAGTATGTCCCTGATTTATAGTTGCTTGTTGATTTTGATTTTTACTTTATTATAATTAGTCTTTTTCCTGGTCCCTTATTTAGGTTTTCTAAATTCCTGCTATGAGAGACCATCCGGTATTTTTCTTTTTCTTTCTGGCTTATTTCGCTGAGCATGATCCCTTCCAGCTCCATCCATGTTGTTGTAAATTGCAATAGCTTATCTTTTTTAATTGCTGAGTAATAGTCCATTGTGTATATGTACCACATCTTCTTGATCCAGTCATCTATTTTTGGACATTTGGGTTGTTTCCATAGCTTAGCTATTGTAAATAGTGCTGCTATAAACATAGGGGTGCAGGTGCTCTTTTGAATTATTGTTTCAGTGTCCTTTGGGTAAATACCTAGGAGTGGAATTGCTGGATCATACAGAAGCTCCATCTTTAGTAGGTTGAGGAAACTCCACACAGCTCTCCATAGTGGTTGGACCAGTTTGCACTCCCATGAGCAATGCAGGAGAGTTCCTTTTTCTCCACATCCTTGCCAACATTTGTTGTTGCTAGTTTTTTAGAATATGTGCCATTCTCAGTGGTGTAAGATGGTATCTCATTGTAGTTTTGATTTGCATTTCCCTGATTACAAGTGATGTTGAACATTTTTTCTTATGCCTGTTGGTCATTTGCATATCCTCTTTGGGGAAGTTTCTTTTTAGCTCTTCTAACCATTTTTTGACCAGGTTATTTACTTTGTTTTTGTTGAGTCTCATCAGCTCTTAGTAGATTTTTGTGATCAGACCTTTATCATTAGCGTTGTATACAAAAACTTTCTCCCAATCAATGGAGTATCTCTTAGTTTTGGTTACTATCTCTTTTGCTGTACAGAAGCTCTTTAATTTGATGTAGTCCCATCTATTTATCTTTGCCTTCACTACAACTGCTTTGGGTGATGTGTCTTTAAAGATGTTATGGAGGTGTATGTCATGTAGTGTTTCACCTATATTTCCTTCTATATATTTTATGGTTTCAGGTCTTATGTGTAGTTCTTTAATCCATTTTGAGTTGGTTTTTGTGCATGGTGTGAGGTAGTAGTCAAGCTTCATTCTTTTGCATGTAGCAACCCAGTTTTCCCAGCACCATTTATTGAACAAATTTTCTTTGAGCCATTGCATATGCTTTGCTCCTTTGTCAAAGATTAGTTGACCATAAATCTTTGGGCTTATTTCCGGATTTTCTATTTGGTTCCATTGGTCTGTGTGCCTGTTCTTGTTCCAATATCATGTAGTTTTGATTATTATGGCTTTGTAGTGTATTTGAAGTCTGGGAGTGTGATACCTCCATTCTCTTCTTTTTTTTTCAGGAGAGCTTTGGCTATTCGGAGTTTTTGGTGGTATTTAGGTATTGTTATTCTTCTTTTTAGCATACCTGAAAGGGTCTCATTCAACATAATTCACCCAGGCAAAGCATGAAAGGGAAGTGTGACTTACATTTATGAGACGGAATCAGGAATAAAATCCCCGATGGTATAGAATCAGACAATGGAGTAAATGAGAGTAGAAGGCTGTTCAGAGGGAAAGACTGTAGTGTGGTTGCAGAGAGGTTTGGGGCACAAACTTTGTCTCCTAAGATTAATCACCTTAAGCACTAATACTTCCAAGTGATACCATTGCTCTTTGCCACAATGATGGCCAAGCTTCAATTGAAACTCTTGAGGTACCTTTTTTCCTAAAAGGCAAGCAAGTAGTTTGAACAAAATGCAATCTCAGGTCTCTTTATGATTTGAGTTTTATGACTTCAAGGAGCTTACCCAAGGCCACACACGTAATTAGTGACAGAACCAGGGTCTGAATCCATGTTTCCTGACTCATCCATTTTCAATTCTTCTCCTTTCTTGCTCTTGTCACAATTATTTTTTTTGTCTCTACTAGGTCACTCCGCTCTTTTTAAAGTTGACCTTTGTTAAATTGCTTCATTTTAATTTAAAAAATGTATTCAATTTTAGTAATTTATTTCATCAATATTTGAGGAACAGGCTGTGTAGAAATGATAATGAATAAAGAGTTACACCTAGTTCAATTCTAGTTATGTTATTTAAGGCCATGTGACCTTAGCCCAAGGACTTACTTTTGCCAATTCACAGTTTCTTCATTTAAAAATAAGAATAAATAATATCCACATTTTGAATTGGGCTAAGGATTAAGATAATGTACTGACCGTCTACAACTCCTCCCTTATGATATGTGGTACTCTCAATTATAAATGATAAAACCTCATTTTAGAATATTTATAAAAGAGTATTTGATTATGTCATGTAACTCAAGTCTGTAAGGCAAACGAGAAGAGAGGCACTGTCAGACTGCTCTCAGGGAAAATCAGTTGGAACCCAAGTGGAATCAGAAACAGAATCAGAGGCAGCTGAGGTCAACAGGATCTGGGGTGATGTTTAAGAGGTGTGTGATCAAGGCGGTTCCCAGGAGAGAGAGATGCTGTGCAAACAACGTGTGTCTGCTCTTCCCCTTGCAGACAAGGAGAGGTCTGACTTGCACACAGGGAGCTTGTTATTAATGCAAGGCTTATTAGTGCAGTGTAGTAACCAACTTATCCCCAACGCACTAAAGCTATGTATTTTTCCAATATCCTACTGCATCATGTTGATTTTACCAGCCTAGGACTTTGACTTGGCTAGCCATAGAATGTTTTATAATTTTTACCTTTTTCAATACTTTCTGTGTGTCTTCATTGATTTGCAGTTCCATTTTGGTTATATATTCTGTTTGATCTTGTCTTCAACAGTTTTCTTGGCTTAGAAAAATAGTTTCTCAGTTTTCACACATGATTCAGCTATTATTCACACATAAACCTTTTAGTAAGTAAATAAATACACAAAACCACATTTAAACATTTGATTACAGCACATGAAAATAGTTATAAAGGCTGCATTGTTTCAGAACATTTATTTACTCAAAGTTCATAGTTGAAGACACATGTCCAATTATACCTGTGCCAAAAATCCTAAATGTAAATTTCTAAAGATTCAATAAACAAGTAGACTGGCATAAGAGCAGAACTTCAGGAAATATATTGGAGCCTAGCTCCATTAACTCTCTGCTACTGACCCACCACACTCTTCCCTTTAATTCTAAGCACAATTAGAAAAAATTTTCCCTTTTTCCTGGGAGAATTTCTGGGAAGGGTATTCTTCAAATTTTTGTTTCTGTTCCAAGTGACTTATCAAGAAATGTCTTATAGGCCCAATAAATTGATCTTGATAAAAGATTCCAAGCGACTTATTCCATCTCATTTCAAAGCATATTAAATTAACAGAATAATTAAAAATGTAAACTTTGTCTTACAGATATTGAACATTATGATTATTAGTATCATTATCAGGTAAAAAATTGAATTTTAGGCATTGATCAAGCAATTGAACAGACTTTTGGGGAGAACCCCTCCAGAAATCGCACCACTGATCTACTTTAATGTAATTAATATTGGTCCAGAATATTCCCTTTATCTGTACTTTCCTCAATGCAATTGTATATCACTATTGTCAACTTTTCTATTTTAATATTTGAAGCTATTGTCTTCAGAGTGACTTTGTTCCTGATGAATCACTTCTCCCTGGCTCCTTTTGAAACATCCTACCTTTTTCAGGGTTTTGCAGTCTGTGAGCAGAATCTCCTCCACTGCTTTTACCTGTGTAGGACTAGCATTGAGTCTACCCTTATCTTTGTTCACAAGACACAAAGGGAAGTGTTTTTTGCTGCCTTCCTTAGTAGTGGTGGAGCAGGAACGTTTTGAGATTTACAAAGGATTACAAGGGATTTACAAAGTTAGCCGAATAGAAATTTTTTTTCCAAGTTATTTTTAAAAATTCAAGAATATTTCTTTTATTGTCCTCAGAGATTTGTAACTCTGATTTGCTAACTGTACAATAACATGGCATTTGGGCAACTCCATCTTGATCTAACACTCCAAAAATGGAAACTTGCCCCTGCGTCTTCATCTAGAAATGGAGTTTATAATGCTGATCTCATGGAGAATGTTTAAAACCCAGATGAAAGAGACACAGGTAAAACCTTTGTATTCTGTCACCTAGGCTGAAGAAAATGCACTAACAACAGTAAAATAGGAAATTACTCAGTAGGTTGCTTTTTCATTTTAGTGATGGTCTTTTTTACTATGCAGAAGCTTTTTAGTTTGACATAGTCCCATTTGTCCATTTTTTGCTTTTCTTCTCCTTGTTGTTGGAATCAAATCCAAGGGTGATGTCAAAGAATTTACCACCTATGTTTCCTCCTAAAGTTTCCTTCTAAATCCTTAATCCATTTCAAGTTGATTTTTAAGTGTGGTGTAAGACAGGGCCCTATTATCTTACACAACACCCTTCTACATGTGGTTGTACAGTTTTCCCAACACCATTTATTGAAGAGATTTTCCTTTCCATTGTATGGTCCTGATTCATTTGTTGTAAATTAGCTGGCCACATATCTGTAGGATTATTTCTGCATTCTCAATTCAGTTCTATTGATCTACGTGATTTTATTCCAGTGCCATGCTATTTTTATTATCATCATCATTTTGTAGTATAGTTTGATGGAGGGATTGTGATGCCTCCATTCTGTTATTTTTCCTCAGGGTGCTTTTGGGGTTTTTTTTGGGTTTTTTTTTTTTTGTTTGTTTGTTTTTTTGAGATTTTGGATGCTTTGTAGTTCCAGATAAATTATAGGAATTTTTCATTCTATTTTTGTGAAGAACGCTATTAAGATTATGATAGGAATTACATTGAATCTGTATATTGCTTTAGATAAAATGGCTATTTTAACATTGTTGATTCTTCTAATTCAAGGGGTTAGAATATCTTTCCATTTCCTTGTCCCTATTTCTATTTCTTTAAACATTTTCTTATAGTTTTCACTCTACATGTCTTTAACTTCCTTGGTTAAATTTACTCCTCGATATTTTATTCTTTTTGATGTGATTGTGAATGATATTGTTTTCTTCATTCTCTATCTGTCAGCACTCTGATTGTCTATAGAAATGCACCAGATATTTTTCCTGGTTGCTATTTTACCATATTTATTTTTTTTAAAGATTTTATTTATTTTTACATAGAATAACTTAGTTGCAGGCCAGAGTTGCAGAGGGTGAGAAGACTCACCAGGGACAGAGTAAGGACAGACATATCTACTGAAATACACTGCTGAGGGGACAGTGGGCAAGGCAGGAGAGGTCTGCTGCACCATGTGGGTAACTCCCTGGTCAGGGATCAAATTCAGGCCATAACAGTGATAGCACTGAGGCCTAAGCCCTAGGCCACCAGAGAGGCCCACCATATTTTTTATTTCTAATAGTTTTTTAATGGCATATGTAGGGTTTTTTATGTGTAATATGTCATCTCAAATTAGAGGTTTTTACTTCTTCCTTTTCAATCACTTTTATTTCCTTTTCTCATACAGTTTTAACAAGAGTTTTTTGCTGCAGGATTTCTCAGAGACTATAATTTGCAAATGTTGCTAACATTCCCTAAGAAGGAGACATGATGTGCCACATTTCTGAAATTTAACCACAGAATCTTTTTTTTCTGAAGGCATGTCAAGATACTGTCGCAAGCTGGAACAATGGGTTGTTTGGGCGGCCCAAGGAAGTACTGATTGTATAACTCACATTAGACGATTTCACAGCCCTTAAATCATGTACAGTGTCATAAACCAGCTACTTCAATGAAATAACATAATAAAAAAACAAAAAAAAATTAAAGAAAAGATACTACTGTCCATGAAGCAAATTCCAGGAAATGGATGGATTGTGAGTTCTGAGAAACTCAGAATGTAGTTTCTTTTGTTATGATGTATTCTTCATCATATTATAATTTTGAAGCATTTGGTTGTTTTTTTTTTCATTTTTTTAAATTATGTTTATTGAGGGAATATTGGTTTATAACACTATATATGTTTAGGAATATAAGTTCATATCTTTATAACTGTATGTTATCACACCAGACCTACCACCAAAGTCCCAATAATCTTCTACCATAATTTATTGGGCCCCCTCCTTTTCTTTTATAACCCCCACTGCATCTCCTAGTAGCCTCAATTCTGCTGTCAAATTTCAAGGGTTTGTTTTGGTTCCTTTGTTTTGGAAATTATCTAGAATTTGTCTTTCTCCTTCTGATTTACCTTATTTAACAACTGCTTTAATTATATTATTTAAAGCATAAAATATTCTTTCAGCTTTTATCTGTCATTACTTTCAATATGCATAAATCATATTCAATTAAGAAAATAATTTCAAAGTACATTGAAATATTCTCTCTCTGTGTTAGCTCATGGGGTTAGTCTTGTTTTCCCAAAGCATGAAAACTCCATAAAGGCAGGAATCATACTTATATCTTTAAATCATACATAGCATTTGGTATACTGTTACATGCAAGATTAAAAGTCAACAAATAACCATATTAGAAAAAATAAAATTTTTTTAAAGCAACAGAAGCCAATTTTTATAAGCTTCTCTTTATATTTATCTGTATTTGGTAGCATGTCTTGTAAGTATTTTGGGGCTTTAATCATCACTTCCCACTCCTTTTTTTCTCTCTGTCCCTTTTTTTTGTCTTTGTACTAAATACACTCTGGAAAGAAAATGGGGACAATAATAAATCTAACAACAAAGTTCTGAAGATTTTTTTCTATTTGTTTCAATATTAAGGATAAATCATTGGTTAATAACTTAAAACTATGTCAACTAGTCATTCCCACCCTGTTTATTAATTGGCCAAAGTTTTTGCACCTACTTTTTCATGACTTTGTTTGCCTTAAATATAAACATAGTATCTTTCAGAACCTTTGCTTTGTTTTGCAAGTGAGATAAACTTTCCCTACCATCTCATTCCCAAAGCACTTGGCAGGTAAATTTTTTTTATTATATTCTTGCGTATGAAGGTCCTTAGCTTGGTCTAATTGTGTTTTGCCAAATAAACAATTTATAGTCTATTATTTCCACTGGAAATTCCCTTTTCCAAATTGAAGAATTTCACAATATCAAAGAAGCTGCAAGTTCTTCTCAGCAGTGGTATTTGGGGGTTACAACTTAATGGGGTTGTTATTCATTTGACCAGGTTGATGACACCAATACATCAAATTTACAATGGAAAAGTTAGAACCAAGTTGTTCTGTCAACAACCCCATTGTTCCTATTTCCCTTGTCTGTTGACTTTCCCCCCTCATCACCTTCATCCATAAAATCTTTGGCCCCTCTGCAGGGACCTCTCCAGACAATACCCTTGCTATCCCCTCAGCCTTATTCCCACCCCTTGACCTTGTCACTTATTTTCCTTCTTCCCATATTCTTGCTTTCTTTCATTTCTTTCCAAACTCCATTAATTATGCATATACTTTCTTTTTCTCTTCTCAAGTCTCTCAAATTAGTGGTTTTCTTTTCTTCCACCCAAACCCAAACCACACCAATAGATGTGGTTGGCATATTCCTCACCAAAGTTTCCAGATCATAGCTCTAAAACATTTTATCAATAATCGCATTTACTCTGCTCATACAGGATTCTTCCAATATTCATGTGGCTGTTATCCATCTGCCCCCAGGGTCATCCTTCAGTTTCCTTGAGGTTAAATTAACTGTTTTTATTTCTTCTGTATTCCCTACAGTAGTCTAGTAGATGAAGTACAATACCAAAGTTGACTATCCAGTCAAAATCCAGCTTTTCAGCCTTTCTTCCTTTCTGACTTTCTAATCCATTGCACCTGATCTTGCCTCTTCCCTGACTTTCTAATTCACTGCACTTATGGTCTGACATTTCCTCACAACAATGAACATAGAGTTACATAATACCCGGAAATTTCCATGTACATATCCAAGAATACTGAAAACAGATATCCGAACAGAAACTTATAGCGCAAATGTTCAGAGCAGTATTGCTTATGATATCAAAAAGGAAAAAAAACCACAAATGTTCCTCAGCTGATGAGTGAATAAATAAAACATGGTAATAGAGCAGAATATATAAAGTCATGAAGCACTGATTCCTTCCATAACATGGAAAACCTTTTACTGAGGCTTTTAGTTTGATGTAGTTTCACTTGCCATTGTACTTGAGAAGCTTCTACTAAGTGAAAGAAAAAAAGGCCAAAAAAAGTCATATATTTCATAATTCCATTTATATGAAATTCCCCCAAATAGGTATATCTATAGACACAGAAGATAATGGAGTGGTTGATAGGTCTGTGGAATTGGAGGAATAGGGACCTACTGCTAGTGAGGGTTTCTTTTACAGGAGCTGAAAATATTCTACAATTAAAACATGGTACTTGTTGCATGACTCAGCGAATATACTACAATCTACTGAGTTATATACTTTAAACAAGGCAAATTTTACGGTAAAATGAAGCTGTGAAGGAGGATGAGGAGAGGGAAGAGGAGTAGGAGAACGGTTTGTATAGTATAGGTATCATTGCCACCGTGGCTCTTCTCCTGACTCAAATCATTCACCCCCTAACAAGGGTTTCTACTTGGGACATTTGTTGTCTAGCTGCCATATCATACGTGAAGTCTCAAAGTGACTCTTCTGTAGTCTGCTTTTCTTGTCTTCAGTTTGATAATGGGGATGACATCTCCCTACTTTCCTCCTTGCAGATATAGCACACTAGTTCTCAAAAAAAAAAAAAAATCACGAGTTATTAGCCTCCAGTAACTATATTCTTTAATAAGTCCTTCATCAGCAGTGTAGTGGCAAGAGGCATATAGTAAATATTTTAGCTTTTAAGGCAGATAGTAAAGGTTTTAGCTTTTGAGATATCGCCAGTCTCTGTTACAAGTCCACAACTCTGCCATTGTAGTGTGAAAGCATCATAGATACAACATAAATGAACAAGCATGGATTTATTCCAATAAAACTCTAATTACAAAAACAAGTGGTGCTCAAAATTGGTCCTTTGCCCTTAGTTTGCTGGCCCCTGTTTTAGAGTCTCTTGGAGGTGTTTAGTGAAGGAGAGTCCTTGCACTGGAAGAGCCCATTTTTACATCTTGTTTAATATCAGATGATGAAAAGCTTCTCTCCAATCAAATTGTCCTACCACTTTCAATGTTCTTCCAACACTGAGCCAGGAATTTATCTTCACCTGTGCAGTAATCTTACATCCTGTCCCTTCTCACCTTCCTTTTAAGCTGAGTAATAAAGTAACTGGCCCATATCATTTGCTTTCTCGCATTCTGGTCCACAACCTTAACTTTGCTATACTGTTAATCTAGATTCATTCACTCTTTTGACCAAGCTTTCACTAATAATGCCCACTGCTCAGAATCAAATACAATAGCAAGTGGAACTACATCAAACTAAAAGCCAGCTGCACAGTGAAAGAAACTATCATTCAAATGATAAGACACCCTACCGAATGGGAGAAGATATGTTCACATAATACATCTGACAAGGAGTTAATATCTACCACCTACAGAGAATTCATACAGCTCAATAGGAAAGCAAATAACACAACCAAAAAATGGGCAGAAGAGCTAAATAGACATTTCTCCAAAGAAAATATACACATGGCCAATAGTCGCATGAAAATATGCTCATCATCATTTATCATCAGGGAATTGCAAATCAAAACTGCTGTGAGATGTCACCACAGACACATGATAATCCATATCAAAAAAGATCATAAATAGTCAAGGATGTGGAGAAAAAAATTGTTGTACTCTGTTGATGGAAATGTAGACTACTATAGCCCCCTAGAGTAAACAGTTTGGAGGGTTCTCAAAATATTAAAAATAGATATACCATATATAATCCAGCAATTCCATTTCTAAGTATCCACTCAAAAATACAAAAACAACAATTTGAAGGGATACATGAACACCTATGTTTGCTGCAATACTATTTGCAATAGCCAACTTACTGAAACAAACTTAGTGCTCAAGGACAGATGAGTGATTTAAGAGGGTATACACACACACACACTCACACACACACACACACAAACATTGGAATAACACTTAGCTATAAAAATGATGAAATGTGAAAGCTGAAGGGTATTATGAGCTGGAGGGTATTATGCTAAGTGAAATAATCAGAAGGAGAAAGAAAAATACTGGATGATTTCATTCATATATGGGATATAAAGAAATAAAACAAAGGAACAGATAAAACTAAACCAAAACAAACCCTTGAAATCTGCAGAATTGAGGCTACCTGTGGTCGAGGGTGGGGAGGAAGAAAGGGGAGGAAGTGGGGAGAGACCCAACAAACTATGGTGAATTATGGGTGCTTTGGTGGTAGGTGTGATGTGGTAACATACACTTAAACACTTAAAGAGGTATGTATCTATACCTCTAAATCATATACAGTGTTGTAAACCAAAGGTATCCCAGTAAAAAAAAAAAAAATACACAGTTTAACAAAAAGAACTCTCAAGAAATGTAACCATGTGGGATTTTTCTGGTCCTGGATTGCACAGAAGTTCCAGAGCAAATCTCACAATCATAGTGATTATTTGTTCTATTATACAGTTCACCATTAAGCTGCATCAGGACCCTGTCATAAACCAGCAGGTTTTTCTCTAACAAGCCATCAGGACCCCTAATTTCTGATTTGCAGAGGTGGTAGATTCCACCTTCATGAACTTTCATCCCACAAGTTAAATGAGTTCTGTATCTTAATCGATACCTGCACTGTCCAATGTGGTGGCTACTAGCTACCTTTGGCTATTGAGTACTTGAAAAATATCTAGCATAACTGAGGAACTATTTTTTTTAATTTTATTTGATTCATTGAAATGTAAAGACGAAAGCGTAAAATATCTGTTAAGCACATTTTTTTTTTTTTAGCTGAACTATTTCACCTTAGCCATTGAATAGTGAGCATCTGCAGTAAGATGTGTTATAAGTATAAAACATACACTGTATTTCAAAGTCTTAGTAAGAAAAATATAAAATATTCTGATATGTTATGCTGATAACTTGACAAAATGATAATAATTGGGGATAAGAGTTCTATTGGGCAATCCTATGCTAATAATCTCAGTTTTTTTCTGTATCAGAAGAATAAAGGACCTTAATTTATAACTCCTGAATCTATTTGTCATTTAGAATGCCACATAGCATTTCTTTTCTCAATTATCATTAGTCAGTCCCTTTTTACTAGTTCATTTTTATCAGTGAAATATCAATAAAGACAGGGAGATGTCTAGTAGCAAGTTCTGCTGAGACTTTCAGGAGTCATGATGAAAATAATTCAGAGTAAGCTAAGTTATTCCAAAGTTAAGGGATAAAATGTCCAAAAAGATTTTTTTTTCCTTTGCCAGTATTACAGACCGAGAATAAAAGAGCCCATTCCCAAAGAAAACAACGGGGGAACCCTCAATAGATTTCCTTTAGTATTGTTATTAGTTATATCTGGCTAAATCATAAAGAGCATGATCCAGAATTTAATCCAGACTGGGTTCATAAAAACAGATGAAGGTAGTTTGCTAAATGGAATTTTGGAAATGTGGCTATTGAAGGATACACCTAATTCCATTTCAGTTAGAGCAGTAACTATAATGATTTGGGGGTATTTTTCTGTTGTTTCTTTCTTGTAATATATTTTTTTTTGATTCTGCATAATTGCTAACATTAAAAAGAAGGAATGATGAATATATGTCTCCTTTAAGGACATAGAGTAGGAGGAAATCATGTCTCTCTCCCAGTGAGACTCAGTGCAAGCTGAACCCAGCTTCCAATTGGAAATAGAGGCCAGCAGTCAAATCCCTGGGGTTTCCGAAAACAACAATAGTTAGATTTCAGACACTCAAGCTGGGATCCTGCAGGCCTTAATTCCTTGCCAAAGAAGATTCCTGGATCCATATTATTTTACTATAATTTTATGTTCATTCTATCAAAATAAAAATTGGTAGCTTTTTTCATCTCTGGGGTTTTATCTTTGAATGTGCCTAGTGAAAAAAAAAATTTCCCCTTCAAATCTATAGTTTCAATCCTTTGTCCCTGACCAGCTTCTGGTATAGAGAGATCTCGTTGCTGGTAGTGTAGAATTTGAATGGAAATCTCTCTATGCAGACCTTTTCAGACCTCTGTAAAGATGAGAGAAAGAGAGAGAGAGAGAGAGAGAGAGAGACAGACAGACAGACAGACAGAGACAGACAGAGACAGACAGAGACAGATAGAGAGAGAGAGAATGAATTTGTGTGTGCACATTTGTGTATGCATGTATATCTAGGTACAACAACAGTCCAGGGGCCTCCCTGGTGGCACAAGGGTTAATACGCAAACTATGAAGCTACCTGCAGCCACTGCAGCACAAGTTCGATCCCCAGCCAGGGAACTACCCACATGGCACAGCAGACCTCTCCTGGCTCACCTGCTGCTCCCCTCAGCAGTATATTTCAGTCAGTCCACCTGTTCTGTTCCCCACTCTGTCTCTGGAGAATCCTCTCACCCTCCACACCGCTGGCCTGTACCCCAGTTCTTGCATGCATAAATAAATAAATCTTTAAGATAACAAAAACAAAAAACCCCAAGAGTCCAGAAAGTAATTATCAGAAAAAAATTAAACTAGAATTTCACAGAAGTCTGAGTTGCTCTGAAAAGTGGGTAAATCTGACTTCCTTTTGAAGAGAGGAGAATGGAGAAGGGGAAAAAGATTGACTTCACAATAAAGAAACCTGATGAACACTATTATCAAGGTAGTGATCAAATTAGCATGGCCAACAAGAAATCATAATAGTATGAACCCTTGATATGATGTGCTGAGAATGGCCCTTTACCTCTGTGACCTTCTTCCTCCAAAAACACAAGGTTCCAGTATAGTCATGACTGTAAAAAAAAAAAATCTGAAAAACTTCATTTTACAAAATTCTGAAGAATCCTCTTCAAAAGTGTCAAGGTCATCAAAAAACAAGTTTCAGGAATTATCACAGCCACAGTGGGCCATTAGACAAGTAAACATAATGTGGTATCCTAAATGGGATTCTGGAACAGAAAAAGGGGCATTAGGTTAAAAAAAAAAAAAGAAAATATCAACAAATCATGGAGATTTAAGTTAATATTAGTTAATTAACTTAAACAAACATACCATATAAATGCAAGATGTTAACAATAGGGAAACTGAGTATAGAATATATGGGAAATCTGGCCTCCCTGGTGGCTTAGGGGTTAAGTCTCAGTGCTATCACCGCTATGGCCTGAGTTGGACCCTGGCCAGGGAGCTAACCTACATATGGCACAGCAAATGTCTCCAGTCTTGCCTGCTGCTCCCCTTAGCAGTTTATTTTAGTAGATCTGCCTGGTTTGCTCCCCACTCTGTTTTTGGTGAATTCTCTCACCTCCTCATAGCAACTCTGGCCTATCCCTCGGTTCTTTCATGCATAAATAAATGAATAAATCTTTAAAAAAAAACAAAAGGAATATAGGGGAAATCTGTGCCTATTTTGCTTTCAAAAATAAAATTCTATTAAAAATAAAAAAGAAATGTTGCACTTTTATTCTAGTGTTGCTCTCCATAGATCATTGAGGAAAATGAATATAAATGTTTTGTTACAAACTTTGCCATAACAACATACTTGAGCCCGTGCCATAGAATTGTAAAATCACTGTAGGATAAATTTCTTCTAGTTCTTTAGTAATTAAATGTTCCAAATAGTCTTCCCTACCCAACAAATTCAGTCACATTGAACTTGAACAGAAAATAGTTTCATCCTGGCCCATTCTTGTGCTAGCTGAAATCCACTATTATTGATGCAATTAATAATTGAATTTTCTTGGAAAAAATCTTTCTCAATGGAACAAAAATACAATATAAGTTCAAACTTTGAGAAGCAATCAGCAACCCTTAATAACCCAATTTGCTCCCCATTGCAAAGTAAGCCAATTTGGAAATATACTTGTAGACGTAAAAAATTATTTTTTTAATTTGCTAACCATTTTTCTGTTTTTTCTCAATTCAGGAAATAAGTTGAAGTTATGGATTGACTAATACTAGTTTGCAATTAAAAAAACAGAATTTCTGTAACTTTTCCTTCTTTGAATGCAAAGCTGGATTTGTCAAAAGATGCTGCAAATTGAATAATGTGGAATTATATTTTCATGGATGATTGCCTTCAGAAACTTAAATTATCCTTAGGAGCACACAGTTTTTTTAGTTAGAACACAAAAATGTGGCAATGAAAGAAACAAATCAATCATGATACCCATTCAGCAAATACTGAACTAGCATCTGCTCTGCCCCAGGCCCTGTGCTGAGTTTTGGAACAGATTAAGAGCCAAAACAGATGCAGGCGTTATTCTCGTGGTGTAGGGTGACATTAGCCAAACAATTTCTGTCAGATTATATAGCCAATTTGACTGAACAGTCTCAACAACTTGGGTATAAACACAGAAATGTTTTATTTTTCCAGTAAATGTTTTCAATTCTGCTCTGTTAATCCTTTGACTGGGTAAAAGGACCCCTGATACCATCTATCCTAACCCATAACTTACTGTCTTTTCAATGATTAAAACAAAATGTTTTTACTTACTAAGACTGTTTGTTTCAAAATCTCAATCACTTGTTTGATGAAGGCTCCTCTTTCTTATCTTGCAAATAGTCTATGGCTTAGACAAGTGTGAGTGGAGTGTGGTCAGCTCTTTTAGACTGCACTCATTCTCCACTGTTTCCCTCCTCTATTCAGACCCTAAAGGATGAGAAGAAAACAATGGCTGGCTCTAGAGCAGTCCAGGCTATGGTGATGTTCCCTTTTTTTTTTATTATAACCACTAATCTCACTTGTCCCCCAGAGTGTGAGGAGCCAGTACCCAACATGTTCTCTGACAAAGAATTTATCTTGATAAGATGAACTCCTGATGAACTCATTTGGTGATCTCCTGGGTAAGATTCAGCCAAAAAATCCAGCAGGTGGCCTCATACCATATTCTTCTCATATGCACAGCCCTTTGCCCCACACTGGAACAGGCAGCCTGCCACACCAAATACCTCCTCTATGGCCCATGGTCCCAATTCTGAAGTGTATGGACAGGCCAGACCCATTTCCATTTCCTGTCTGAAAACACAAATTTCCTACTTGGCCCAGGATTAACACACACTATGTCTTCTCAGACCCCTTCCCTGATTTTTGCCCTTTTCAGGTAGGGAGCAAGATCACAGAGTGTATCCAACTGGAAAGAAATTATCTGCTTCCTGAAACCCTCTTATTTACTAGCATTTCTCCTGCCTATTGCTTTTCACTTTCTGGGCTTTAGGAGGAAGTAATCAAGTTTGCCCCTCCCCTACAAATAAGTGAGAAGAGGGAAGTATCCATGCAATTGCCTTCAGTAGCTACTTAGTGTGTCAGTGAGCTGTGCAGAGGCTCACACTCAATACTGTGAGACGCCTGAAGCTGCTAGGCCTCCAGACAGGAAATGTGGGTAGTTATGGCAAAATACACAGCAAATATGTACAGGAAATAAAGCCTGAGCAATTCTGATACAGGGCATCCACATCTGCAGTACGGTTATTATCTGCAATAGTTATTAAAGCATAACATGTGCTTACCCCAAGACACAGCAATTCTCCTAAACATATACTCAACAAAAATGAGTATAGATGCTCCTCAAATGGCACAAAAATGTTCTGAAAAGCATTTTCCATAATAGCCAAAACTGAAAAGCAACAGTGTAGATTTAGAAGAATAGCTGAAGTGTGGTATTCTTACAATGGCATATTTTACAGCTAAGAGAGATAAACTCATGCTATATGCAACACAGATGAATTTCACAAATATACATAATATTGAGGGGAAGGAGCCAGAAGAAAAAAATACATAATGTCTGATGCCATTTATATGAAATTCAAATGTAGGCAACACTACAATGTGCACATACTTGACACGAAGTGTTAACTGTTCCAGTTAAGTTAGATGTTGTATATACATGTATACATGTTTTTATGCTACATTGTATGATCTCCCCATCCATGACACATAGTTGAGTCATCTAACTAGCCTTCCTTTGTGAACTAAGCTATGGCCAGCTCTCCTCCTTGACCCAGTCCAGAGAATGGGTCACTCAATGCTGTGTGTTATGGCAAATCTGCCTGAAGTGAGGGTGGTGGAAACAACAGCCAAACGTCAGTGGCTTTGCTTATAACTTTCGCAGTTTGAAAGGAACATAACACTTTGGGGAACTAGCTCATCTGGGGTAGCAGGAGCATAGAGGGTGAGGGGGTAGGAAGGAGGTGAGGTTCGAAAGGTCCAGAGTTATCAAAGTCTAGTGCTATCCAGAAAGTTGGAGTTTATCTTTTAGTTAATAGAAAATCTCATTTAAAAAGTTTTCGCAGATCTGAGTAACAAGATTCTATTTTGCTTCTTTTTGAAGAATAAATTCTGACAATTAGAAAGGACGGAGTGGAAAGAGTAAGACTTGAAGCAAAGAGACATCAGCTAGTGTCATCTGCATTTTTGCAGAAAAAAACTTTTTAAAGAAATTGTGAAATATCCTGATGGGGTACCCCAAAATTACCTCAAAATAACAAATTAATTTAAAAAAGAAATTGTTAAAGATGAATTTAAGAGGCTTTTTGAGATAGAACTGAGAGGATTTGGTGAGTGATAGGTAATGGGCTTAATTGAAAAGCACTGAAGGAACAAACACACATAGAGTCAGACACACCGTAGGCATGCAATAAATATCAATAAATATCCATTTCCCCACATCTTAAACTTGCATAACTTTTACAGCTAGCCTGGTTTTTCTTCTACTTGGTTTTTGGAATAACAATGATAACATTTTTAAAAGTATTTTTTCTGGGAAAATTTTTAAATACAATGGATATTGAAAGAACCACTGTGGATCACCCAAAGCAGTGATAGTGAAGGCAAAGATAAACAGCTGGGACTACATCAAATTAAAGAGCTTCTGCACAGCAAAAGAGACAATAACAAAAACAAAGAGAAACCCCACCGACTGGGAGAACATTTTTGCACACAACACTAATGATAAAGGACTGATCACAAAAATCTGCAAAGAGCTGATGAGACTCAACAACAACAAAGAAAATAATCCAGTCAAAAAATGGGCAGAAGAGCTAAAAAGAAACTTCTCTGAAGAGGAAATGCAAATGGCCAACAAGCATATGAAAAAATGTTCAACATCACTTGTAATCAGGGAAATGCAAATCAAAACTACCATGAGATACCATCTTACACCAGTGAGAATGGCACATATTAAAAAAACTAGCAACAACAAATGTTGGCGAGGTTGTGGAGAAAAAGGAACTCTTCTGCACTGTTGGTGGGAGTGCAAACTGGTCCAGCCACTATGGAGAGCTGTGTGGAGATTTCTGGACCTACTAAACATAGAGCTTCCATATGATCCAGCAATTCCACTCCTAGGTATTTACCCAAAGGACACAGAAACATCAATTCCAAAGAACACCTGCACCCCTATGTTTATAGCAGCACTGTTTACAATAGCTAAGCTTTGGAAACAGCCCAAACGCCCAAAAATAGATGACTGGATCAAGAAGATGTGGTACATATATACCATGGAATATTACTCAGCATTCAAAAAAGATAAACACATGCAATTTGCAGCAACATGGATGGCACTGGAAGGGATCATGCTCAGCGAAATAAGCCAGAAAGAAAAAGAAAAATACCGGATGGTCTCACTCATAGCAGGAATCTAGAAAACTTAAATAAGGGACCAGGAAAATGAATAACTATAAGAAAGTGAAAATCAAAATCAACAAAAAACTATGAAACAGAGATACTTTTGGGGGGGTGGGGGGCGGAAGGGGAGGGATTGGGGTCAGAATGGGGGGGTTGCAATTGTATGGGGAATATAAAAATAAAATTTATTATTAAAAAAAAAAAGAAAGAACCACTGTGGAAAACTTTTGGCAAAATTTGGCAATATTGGGTAAAGTTGAAGATACTCATACCCTAAAACCCTGCAAGTCCACTTCTGAGTATAACTCTAGAGAAACTCCCACATGGGAAGCTAGAACTAACCAAAATGTCTGTTAAAAGATTGTGAATTATGGAATATTCACTTAATGGCATGTTACACAATATTTATCAGCATGGATAAATCCTAAAATCAAATTTAAGCAGAATGAAAAAAAAATGTTGCAGAGAGCTATACATTTAACTGTAGATTCGTAACTTGTAAATAATACTAGGTGATAAATAAGGGGAAAGGCTAGTATAAAGGAGAAGGAGAGGTTGTACAGGAAGATTGATACTGATGATATTTCATTTCTTTGAACAAGTAAGGCACAATGTTAGGATTTGACAGAGGTGCATATGCTTCTGCCTCTCATTATAAGAGTCTCTCTGAGTCTTGTGTTTGGAACATTTTGTAATAAATTTTAAAGGTTGTTGAATAGTGAAATATCTATAGTTCACTAAGTTCCAGAATAGTATTGTACGTAGTATTTGCTAAAGAGTTCAGGGCAGAAACTTGGTCACATATTTAACCTTGAAGGACCTTGTGGAAACAGCAACCACCTTGCTGCACCAGTCAGTTGTTCTGAGAAATCGTGTTCTTTTTGTCTCTTGATATTGAGCAACACACTTGTCTTGCAACACTAAGGAATTTGTTTTCCTTTGGTCCTCACTTTCTTTACCTTCTCTTCAACTACCACAGCCCAGGGGACAGCCTGAGTCTTACAGTGACACTTACAAGTGATCACAAGAACAGCTACCATGTATAGCAACATGCCAGAGATGCTGGTAAACACTTCAAGTAGGAAGATTTAATGAGACGATGCATTCACATTTGTTATTATCACACAGTCAAAGCAGAGATTTAAACCCAGATACAGCTGTCATTTTCTGACTCCAAAGCCCAAGCATAGTCTTAACCAGACCTAAGGATCCTTGCTAGGACAGATCCATACGATTGGTGACTCGCCTTCCTAATGTTCTGAGTGGGAAAGACAGGTAACTCTTCCTCCAAACTGGGACACTTTGAGGATACAAGGGGCACTATTCATAATTACAGCAGGCATAACCAGGATTGTCCCAGGCAAACTGCAATACTTGGTCACTACACTTCTAACTCTCTAGCAAACAAATGCTAGCAGCCTTTTCAGAGATATCATACAAAGTGTTTTTCTAGTAGTAATCAAGCGGGTCATTTAGATGCTCAGTCTAAGTTCTGTTGTTCTATTAGCATCAGAATTTCCCCCAACCCAGCTGGCAGATATAAATGGCTGCAATGGTGCCTTCCAAAAGCTGTGGTCTACAGAGGGACACAACAGCTGTTCCCAAGACCTTCCACAGTTTATCTCTTACTGCCCTATTCATGTTCCGAAACACAGAATTTCTCCTTCCTCCCTTGCTGAGACATTTAGAAAAATCCTGTCTGCAAAGAACGCTTAAGTCTGGAAGCCTTTGATGTAGGAATGGGAGGATATCGCCCTCTGGTGGCAAGGAAGCAGTGAGCAGCTGCACAGAATTGGTCAGGAAGGGGCCGCGATGCCCTTACCAAGCAAGTATATTAACACATTTTCCAATTTAATTCTTACACCGACTCTGCAAAGTCCATTATTATATCCCTGATTTTTACAAATATGAAATGTGTCCAGAGAGACTGAATAATTTATTCACAATCATACAACTGGGAAATGAATGGAAATTTGAACCAAAGTCAGTCTAGTGTCAAAACCCAAGGTTTTCCAGCTGTTATTCTGTAGGCCATGCAAAAACTGGATCTTATGATATTCAGTGTATTTATGGAACATCATTTATGACAGAAGCTGAAAATAAGGACAGGTTGACTTAGTCCATGAAGAGGCATCAGAGTACTTCAAGATGAAGGACATGCCACCAAGCCAGAAGGGGGAGTTTGAGGGGAAATGAAATGAAAAACCCCTTATTTTGATTATGTACTTACTTTTGCATGTCATGTCCTCCTACATCTTTGTTATTATTTTCCTTTTTAAAATATGTATTTATTTATTTTGCAGAGAAGAACTGAGGAGCAGACCAGAGGTGCAGGGGAGTGAAAGGAGTTACCAGAGACAGAGTGGGGAGCAGAATAGTGTACTGAAATACACTGCTGAGGGGAGCAGCGGGTGAGACAGGCGAGGTCTGCTGTGCCATATATGATCCCTGGCCAGGGATCAAACTCAGGCATTAGTGGTGATAGTGCTGAGACTTAACGCCTAGGCCACCATGAAGGCCCCTGTTATTATATTCTAATACCACCTCATAAAAACTCACTCTTCTTACCCATCTTCGTCTCTCTTCCTGAAATTCCCACTTTCTCTATCAGTTTTCTTAGTCACCTCCTATTACAGCCATCAGTGCATCTAAATCTTCCAACCGGCATCCTGGCATTACATAATTAGCTGCCTAGAGTCAAAGCTGCGTCTTACTTTTTTCATTTTAAACTCCTACAACTGCTCCACAAAGAACAGATCCTCAACACATTTGCTGAATTTGAACTGCAATAGATGTCAGCCATAATATCGTCTTCCAACTTGGTAACGTTCCACTGGCTTCTCTTCCAGAATAAATCAGCCATATTAAATGTCCAATAACCTGGCTAGATCAAAGCTCTCCAAACTCACACCCACCTACTGCTGAAAACATAGGACCAGAAGCCTTGGAGTTGGGAAATGAGTTAGAGACGTGGTCTCTCCTCACATCTCAAGAGTGGACACTGCAGTGGCAGAGGTCTGCCTTCTTGTATCTGTCAGCCTTCCTTTTTCCTATCCCCCTCTTCCGAATTTGGTAGTTTCTCTCTTCTACCCTAGCCCGATCTAGTCTCATTCACTCACTCCTTTAAATAGTACATGTCTGCTTTTTCCTTTCCCTAAATGGCTTTCACTGATCCTGATTCTGGTGTATCTTCTGTTTTCAGGGAAACGTGGCTAACCTCCTGACTTCTAATTCTGCTACAGACCAGCTGTCTTCCCACAGGCCATGTATTAACCCTGTTTAAGCAAGTCTTTAAATTCCTGGGATGCTCAGTCAGCAGCATCATGAACAGCAGTCCCATCTGTTAGGAGTTTAACCCCTCACTCCCTGGATTTTAATGGTGGGATTAAAAACGCAAGTTTCTATGTGTAGCTAGGCATATGGTTACATAACACCTTAATGCTCATCTGCAATTCTACTCATTCTATATGTCAGAAAACTAAGTTCTGATACTGAAAAGGAAAATTTTTAGTACATTATGCTAGTTTCTATGATATTTAATAGTAAAATGTTACAATTTAACATTCATTAGACAAAAAACTCAGTGTTTGGATAGGGCCACCAAAACATTTTGAATTGACTTGGTCAAATTCTATTTATTATTCTTGAGAAATGCTTAAATTATAATGTTAAGGAGAAAAGAAATGTGATATGCAAATAAATTCAAAAGTAGCAAGCATTTCATTCAATCATTTTTTCCTGTATATACATTCTTAAAACCATAAAAAAGAACTATTAGTTTAAAATCATTTTCAATGTCCATAGTAGTAACAAATCACTGCAAATATGATAGCTATGCTGTATATTGGCATATTAACTAGCATAAAGCAAGTGCCAACAAGGTGGGATAAACCATTAAAAATGGTTTTTATTGTTTTAAAATTATGTTATTTTTTATTAATGTAACACTGGTTTACAACACTGTGTAAACTGTGATTAAGAGGTATAGGTTCACACCTCTTCAGATGTATGCTACCATACTACACCCACCATCAAAGCAACCATAATCCTCCACTATAGTCCATTGGGCCCCAACCCCCATCACCTTCAGGAAGACTTAGTTCTATAATCAGAATTCTAGAATTTGTTTTGCTTTAGTTTTGTCTGTTCCTTTGTTTTATTTCTTTACATTCCACATATGAGTGAAATCATCTACTATTTGTCTTTCTCCTTCTGACTTATTTCACTAATTTAATAACCTCTAGGTCCCTCTGGGTTTTCATAAATGACAAGATTTCATAGTTTTTATAGTTGAGTAGTATTCTATTGTGTGTATATGCCATATCTTCTGGGATCAATCATTTTTATTGCTTCTACCAGTTCCTGGAACTCTTTCTCCTACTACCAATTCTTCAACACCACCACCATAAAATAAAAAACAACAAAAACCTTTCATTTCTTTCCTTTCTTCTTTCCTCCCAGGCCTTCTTCGTGGCATCTCTGAGTCATAGATGAGTAGAAAAACAAGCAAAACAAACACTGCTCCTGTTTTATCTTTCTCCACGCCTCTCCTCCTGATGTATCCCTAGAAGACACAAGGCACTGTCACTAAAGAAAAATTAAAAAACTAATTGCCTGTGAGTACACAATTATACTACATGGTGACTCCCAGAAGCACAGTTTCAGACAAACAGTGTAGTTTTGTACAGTAGTTGCCAAATTCTGGCAAATAGTCAAAGATTATATTTGCTATTAAATGCTGTAATATAAGATACTTGCAGGCCTTTGGCATGTATGCTGACAGGATTTCTTATTTCTCTCCCTGGCATTTGTTTTCCAGATAGGATAAGGGCATAACACTTGTCCTTCCAGACAGCTGAGTATTTCCACAGATAGACATTCGTATCCACTTGGAGGAACTTCTTTAATACACATTGAGACAGTAGGTGTAAAAAAAAAAAAACAGTTCAGTTCTGTCAAAGAGCCATTTGTTCCATTTGTATTCAGAATGCAATCAGGTCAGAGAAATACCCCTAGACAACATTAGAGAAAAAGAAAGGGTCAGGACAAGTCAATAATAAACCTAACAATTGTGGTTTGAAATTTGAGGAGGAAATATACAGAGACATACAAGGAGATCTAGATTCAATTAATAACTTGATAAATTTTCCACTTTTATGAATTTGATGAATTTTTTGTTGCCCTTAATCTATTGTAGCAAGCACACACTCACAATTGTGGAAATAACTATCCCAAATATCTGCAAAATGAAACAAGTTGAATTTGAGAAACTTAAGAGTCTAAAGCATAAACAGAGTGACAGATGGAGTTTAGTATTGAACTCAGTCCCTTATGAATAAAACTTAAAGTGCACAATAAATGAAGAAGCTATCAGTGACATTTTGTAAAATTTAAATTAGTAATAATGGAACTATACTTTACAAAATGGAGAAGAAGACAGAGGCATTAATTACCAAGTCCCAGTGGTAATGCATCTGTAATATATCTGCCTAAGCTCTTTCTTCCTATGGTCCCCCAAACCTCAGGCTAATCTCAACAGGAATCTTTCATTCACCTTAGCTAGGAAACCAGGAGGGGCAGTAGGACTGATGATGGAAAGATTCATTTAATTTGGGATATAAGTGAAATTAAGTGTGCCCAAGAATTTCCAATGAAGCAATCAGAAACAGGAGAGAGAGAGATAGATTAGGAGTAAAGAGAGACATTAGGGAACCATCTGAATAGAAATAATGGCTTGAATAATGAAAAGAAAAGGAAGAGAGAGCTGATGCTTGAATAGAATAATTGCAAGATTATGAAAAAAGAAAGAAAAAGAATAAGATAAACAGGAAGAAATTATTTTTCCCAAACCTTTTTCAACTCTTTTGAAGGTTCATAAATGTGAACAGAATGGAAAATTTTTTAAAAGAAATGAATGTTTGTTATGATTTAATGCAACAGCAAAGTAAAGACAAATGAGGACAAAGGTCATTGATTTGATGTCTAAGCAACCACATTTAGCTTCTGGAACCACTACTCCACTAAGCTGCTTCTCTCTAGGCCCAGAGGATTTAAAGAGGGAGTCATGAAAAAAAAACAAAGAACAAAAGTAGACTCCTTCCTTTTTTTCACTGTCAATTTTGCATTTCCCTTCTTCTCTTCCCAGATCACAGGGTAATGTAATCTAATGAACTTCCATAGTATGAAAGATACTTAATTATGTCCAGTTAACAGTTGGATTGCTTTTCAATTTGCCAAGTAAATAAATTGGTCATTACATTTCCTTAAATCCTAATTGTATTTTACTTCTTTACATACTTTAATGACATTTTTATTAATGAATATAAGCATAACTATCTAAATAACAATGAAAGTTAAAGATTTTATAATTCTGAGTGCCAGAATTGGGGACCAATTAGTTCTGATAATCTACAGAAACCAATTTTATCCTGGTTTTTTTCCCCCAGAAGAAATATAAGGAAAGCTCCATGTAGGCAAATTTTTAAACAATTTAAATAATTTTAAAACCTCCTGGTTATCATCCTATAGGACTTGAACAAGAGGAACACTAATAAAAATGTGGTTTTAAAGGAAGGCTCAATAATTAATTCTTCTCCAATATAACAATTTTTGAATATTTTAAGGACTGCGATATTTCTAAGTTTTCTTTAATTAATTCATCTATAAACATTGTGGGCCCTGTGCAAAGGAAAAAAAAAATGTTCCACCCTGGAAAGATGGAAGTTGCCAAAAAGAACATAGCTTTTGGTATCTTCTCGTCTCCCTAACTATCCCTATGAATTTCCTAATGCCCCTATGTCTTCTTTCCCTCCTCCCGCCACCCCGGTGCAAAATATGCCTGTTGGCTGGCCTGCATCGGGAGTAGAAGAAACATTCATCTTTTGCCTTCTTGTTGTTAAATCTGCTAGTCAATGTCTCATGGTTTGTAAAAGGTGAAGCTGTAAAGTCAGATGTTTGAGTGATTACCAAAGACACCCCCTCAATTCTAATGGAAGACATTATTTTGTAAAATGGAAAACCTGGTCATGGGATAGCAACTAAGACCCCTTAGAAATAACTGCTTGTCCATTCGTGTTAGGAAAATTTCAGTCTAGAGAGTTAAAAGAAGTGGTGCATTCTCATGTAGTTGGTCTCTCTAGCACACCCTTCCTCCTTCTACTGGGAAAGGAAAACGGAAGATGTTCCGTGGGTCACTGGACCAATAGCTTAATCTAAGCTCCTGACCGCAGGGAAAAGAGCCCACATTTTCAAAACATAAAGACCCCTCTTGGGCCTCCCCGGTGGCGCAGCGGTTGAGCGCTGGGTTGCAAAGCTGCCTGCAGCCTCTGCAGGGCCAGTTCATTCCCCAGCCCCCGCGAGGGTCCCACATGGTGCGCAGACCTCTCCTGCCGCCCGCTGCTCCCCTCAGCAGTGTACTTCGGTCCTTCTGCCTGCTCTGCTCCCCACTCTGGCTCTGGTGAATTCTCTCACCCTCCCGCGCTTCTGACTGTACCCAGTGCTTGTATAAATAAATAAATAAATCTTAAAAAAAAAAAAGACCCCTCCTGCCTATGTTTTTGAAAGGGCAATAAATAAATGTAAAGTATCCAAACTTTCTAAATTTATCTAAATTGCTTTTAATAGGCATAGTTCATATAAGGGCAAGAATATTTTTGTCTTGACTCTAAAACAAAAGAATGAGGTTCCTTTTACTCCCCCATAGAATATTTTATAGATGTGGAAATTCTAAAAATGAAGATAAAAGTTTCTGCAGAAATACATATCTCAAAGCAGAATTCTTCATACTATTTCTACTACTTCCTTTGTGTAGTATATCATTTTCATACATCATTTGTGGTCTACTAAATTTAGAAAAATTATCTTGACTGTGCAGTTGCAAATTACTAAAAAAAAAAAAAAAAATCAAGTTGAAAAAAAATCAACATTAAGGGGCTGAATTCCAAAATCAAGACATAAGCATGGTCATCTTCAGATGAAGGCCTTCTCTCTGGTTCTTAGCAGGAACCTCCTTGCTGTGTCCTCACATGACGAAAGGAATCTCTCAGGAGATGTTTTTGTAATAAACTAATCCCATTCATGAGGGAGTAAGCATCTCCCAAAGGCATTACCTCCTAATATCATCATCTTTAGGGACTAGGATTTCAACATAGAAGAATAAATTGTAAAACAATTCAGAATAATGAAATAAAGATTGCATCAGGCCAAATTTATGGGCATGGATATCTGGGATTCAGGATTTAATGTGTTGGCTCAAGCACCAAGGAGTGCAAAGTTAGTAAAATAAGGCCAAAAATGTTGTGAAGTAGAAATGGCATAACTTACTTAGCATAATGAAGGACAGTGATGACAGAAATATAATGTGAGCCACACTAGTAACTTCTAATTTTCTAGTACCTACATTCTAATCTGATATATCATTCAAGTACATGAGGCTAGTGGCTACCATACCAGGTAGTACAACATAGGCAAAGGAGTTTATGACAAGAGTCATGGACAACTCTAGAGTCTATTGAAGACTTGCAACTTCCAGGGAAGGTTTGGCTGGTAAATTGTGATTAATTTTGATCAATTTCTGTTCTGAACAAAGTAGCTATTCCTCCTCCAGCCACATGGCAGGCAGCTGTGGCTTGTTCATAGAGCAGCCTGTAACCCTTTGCAGGAGTTAGGGTCAATAAAAAGGACCCCGTCCTCCAATTTGAGGATCCATGCCCTGATTGCTCCTTCTGAAGACACGGGTACAGACACAGATATAGATAACCAGTCATCTTGAACCTCCCTTCCTCTACCCCACAACTTGTGGCAAGCCTCTCCCATGCAACTTTCAGGAAATTTGAAAACTGATACCCTTCTCCACACCTTCACTTTTCACTTTTTCTCCTTCTGAAAGCCAGACATTAAAAACTAGAGCATTCAAAATCTAACACATTTACAGGGTAAAACTAGAAAGTGACCATATGAGTCCAGGAAAAGGTGCACGATCAGAAAAAACTAATAGACCTAAAATACTAAAAAACCTCGGCTTGATCCTTGGCACTAAGACAGTAAACAACAATTGGAAAAAAACAAAAACAATAACCAAAGACAGCAAACCCAGAGGCAGTGAAAGCATTTGATTTCCAGAGTTACCACCATTATTATATTTAAATATGCAGCTTTCAACAACAACAACAACAAAATCATGGGCCATGGAAAGCAATATGGAAGTATGGTCCACGTAAGAGAAAAAAATAAATCAACAGAAACTCTTCCCTCACAAAACAAAACAAACAAAAAACACTGATGATAGATCTAACAGAAAAGGACTTTAAAACAACTGTTCTAAAGATAATCAAAGAACTGTGGGGAACTAAGTAAAAGTAAAGAAATAATGTTTTTTAAAATGGAAATATCGATAAGCAGTTAAAAACCAAAACAAAATTCTGAAACTCAAAAGTGCAATTACTGAAACAAAAAATTCATGAGAGTGATTCAAAGGCAGATTTGAACCAGCAGAAGAGTCAGTGAACTTGATGAAAGGGTCATGGAAATAATCAAAAGCTGAGGAACTAAAAAAAAAAAGATTGCACAACCATGAACAGAGTCTAAAGGACTTATGGGACCCCATAAAGGATATCAACAAAGGCATCATAGGGGTCCCAGAAAGAGAAGAGAGGGGGATACAGGCCTCCCTGTCGGCACAGTGGGTTAAGACACAACCTATGAAGCTGTCCACAGCCACTGCAGCACAAGTTCAATCCTCGGCCAGGGAGCCACCCACATGGTGCTGCAGACCTCTCCTGTCTGCTCCCCTCAGCAGTGTATTTCAGTCAATCTGCCTGTTCTACTCCCCACTCTGTCCCTGGTGAATCCTCTCACCCCCCCCCCACAACTCTGGCCTGTACCCCAGTTCTTGTATGAATAAATAAATAAATCTTTTAAAAAAGAGATAAAGAAGCGAGGGGGACCTAAGGGCAGAGAGAACATTGGAAAATACAATGGCTGAAAACTTCCCAAATTTGATAAATGGGCATAAATATAAACATCCAAAGAGGTGAATAAATTCCAAGAAAGTTGAACTCAAAGATATCCATATTGAGAAAATATAACCAGACCTTCAAAAACAAAGAGAGAATCTTGAGACCAGTAAGAGAGAAGCAACTCAGGACATACAGGGAATCTTTAATAAGATTAACAACATATTTCTCAACAGAAACTTTGGATGGCAGCATACAAATATTTTATAATGTCTTTGCAAACCACCGCAAGAGGATGAACTCAGAAATTATAACAGTAGAAAATTCAGTAATTTGTGGAAATTAAACAACATGTTTTTAACCAACAATGGATCAAAAAAAATTATAAGGAATATTAGAAAAGACTTAAAAGACCAATGAAAATGAAAGCACAAAACTTATGGGTTATAGCGAAAGCAGTACTGAGGATGGGGAGGATTTAAAGCTATTTAAAAGAAAGAAAGAAAGAAAGAAATCTGAAATCAACAACTTAACTCTATAACTTAAGAAAGTGGAAAAAGAATAAACTAAACCTAAAGTCACATAAAGGATGGAAATTAGAGCAGAGGTAAGTGAAATAGAGAACAGAAATCAATGGAGAAAATTAATGAAACCAAAACTTGATTCTTTTTTTTAAATGTACCAGGATATATTTTTATTTATTTTTTAGATTTTTTTTAATTTTAACATTTATCATTTTTTACATTTTTTTAGATAATATTTGCTTCCCCCCCACCCCCTCAGATTGAGTCCCCATAGAATTTCCTTCCCCAAGGCACCCATGCACTATCACCACAGTCCCCTGTGCTCCTCCCTTCTCTCTCAACCTTCTCCCTCCTCCTCCCCTGCAGGTCTCTGATTTATAATTGTATGGTTTTGCTTTGCTGTGCTTTGTACTGCTATTATTTTTTTTTTACACTGATGTCTTATTTGGTTCCCCTATATTCCTGTTATAAGTGAAACCATCCAAAATTTTTCTTCTTCCTTCTGGCTTATTTCACTGAGCATAATTCCTTCTAGCTCCATCCACGTTGCTGCGAATGGCATGAGTTTATCTTTTTTGATTGCTGAATAATATTCCATTGTGTATATATACCACATCTTCATGATCCAGTCATCTATTTTTGGGCATTTGGGTTGTTTTCAGGTTTTACCTATTGTAAATAGTGCTGCAATAAACATATGTGTACTAGTGCTCTTTTGAATCACTGTTTTTGTGTCCTTTGGGTATATCCCTAGTAGTGGAATTGCCAGATTGTATGGTAGCTCCATTTTTGGTAGACTGAGGAACCTCCAGACAGCTTTCCACAATGGTTGGACCAGTTTGCACTCCCACCAACAATGTAGGAGAGTTCCTTTTTCACTGCATCCTTGCCAACATTCGTTGTTGCTTGTTTTTTTGATATGTGCCATTCTTATTGGAGTAAGGTGGTATCTCAGTGTGGTTTTGATTTGCATTTCCCTGATTATCAGGGATAAAAACTTGATTCTTTAAAGAGACCAACAAAACTGACAAAACTTGAGTTAGATGAACTAAGAAAAAAAAGGAAGACAATTCAAATGACTGAAATCAGATGTGAAAGTAGAAGCATTATTGATTTTACAGAAAAACACTTGAATGCCAGAAAAAATTAGATAAGCTAGATGAAATGGACAAGTTCCTAGAAATGAAAAATCTACCAAGTTTAAATTACAAAGAAATAGAAAGTGTTGAGTAGAACTAAAACTAGTAAGGAGATTGAATCAGCAAGCAAAACCTCTCAACAATGAAAGCTCAGGATTTGATGACTTCAACCAAACATTTAAAGATGAATTAAGCCAACACTTCTCAAAAATCTTCCAAATATTGAGTAAATAAAAATACTTCCATATTCATTTTATGAAACCAGCATTACCCTGATTCCAAAGCCAGACAAAAACTCTAGAAGAAAAACTACAGACCAATATTCCTTATGAACTTTAATGTAAAAATCCTCAACAAAAAACTAGCATATGACTCAGCTGCATATTAAAGGATTATGTACCATGACCAAATGGTATTCATTCCTAGATTGCAATGATTAGTCAACATACAAAAATTGATCAAGGTAATACCACATTAATAGAAGGAATAAAAACCCCATATGATCACCGTGGTTGATACGGAAAAAACATTTGACAAAATTTAACCCCCTTTTAAGATATTAAAAAAAAAATCAACAGAATAGAAAAAAACTATCTCACATAATAAAAGTTGCATATGAAAAATCCACAACAAATGTCATACTCAGTGGTGAAATATTGAAAGATTATCTTTTTGGATCAGAAATGAGGCAAAGATACCTGCTTTTACCACTTCTAACATAGTAATGGAAGTTCTAGTCACAGTAATTAGGCAAGAAAAAGAAATAAAATGCATATAAATTAGAAAGAAGGAATAAAATTATCTCTACTGCAGATGATAATTTTATATGTAGAAAAACCTAAAGATCATATCCTCCAAAACCCTATTAGAACTAATAAATGAACTCAGCAGAAGAACAGATTATAAAGTCAACACACAGAAATCAGGTGCACCTCTACACACTCACAATGAAGAATCTGAAAATGAAATTATGAAAATAATTTCAATATCAATTGCACCAAAAAGAATAAAATACTTAAGAATTAACCAAAAAGGTAAAAAAAAAAAACTTTTAAAATAAAAGCTATAAAAAAAAACACTGGAAAAAAAAGCACTGAAAGAAGACATAAATGGAAAGATATTCCATGTTTATGAATTGGAAGATTTATTAATTTCATTAAGATGTTCATACTACGCAAAGTGATCTACTAGTTCAGTGCAATCCCTACTGAAATCTCAATAACATTTTTCTTGCAGGAATATAAAAATCTATCCTCAAATTTATATCGAAACTTAAGAACACCAAATAGCAAAAACAATCTTGAAAAAAACATCTAAGCTGGAGGGCTTATACTTCCTGATTTCAAAACTTACTGGAAACACAATGGTACTACATACAGATAGACATATAGATCAATGGAACAGAATAGAATAACAAATTGTCCAGAAATACACCCTCATGTATATGGTAAAATGATTTTTTGACAAGGGTGCCAACATTATTCAGTGGAGAAAGAACAATCTTTTCAAAAAATAGTCCTGGGAAAACCAGATATACAATGCAAAAGAATGAACTTGGAGCTTTACTTGACATAAATAAAAATAAACATACAGAAGTAAAGATGCATCCCCAAATTTATATAGTTTAGTAAATCAACAGTGAATAAATAAAATGTATTAAATAAAATTAACAAAAATGGATCTAAGATCTAAAACTATAAAATCTTCAAAGAAAATGCTTGCCAAAGAATCATGACATAGGATCTGGCAATGATTTCTCTGATATGACATCAAAGTCACAGGCAACAAAAGCAAAAATGGACAAAGTGGATCTCATCAAAATGAAACACCAGCATACATCAAAAGGCACTATCAATAGAATAAAAAGACAATCCACAGAACGGAAGAAAAATATTTGCAAATCACACATCTGGTAACTAATTCATAGTCAGGGTATTTAGAGAACTCCTAAAATTCAACAACAACAACAAAAAGCTAAGATGGGCAAGGACTTGAACAGACAATTCTCCTAAAGAATAGATATACAAATGGCCACTGAGATCAGGAAAAGATATTCAAGTTTACTAATAAAAATGCATATCAAAGAGATACAATGTGATACCACCACCTCATATCCATTAGGATGGTTAGCACTTAAATACAGAAACCAACAAATTAAATTAGTAAGTACATGCTGGCAAGGATGTGGAGAAATTTGAATGCCTTTACCTGTTGTTGGAAATGCAAAATAACACTGCCTCTGGAAAATATTATGATGGTGCCTCAAAAAATTAAAAATAAAATGATCATATATTCAGCATTTCCTTTTCTGGATATAGACCCAAAAGCATTGAAAATAGAGTCTTAAAGTAATACCTGCACACCCATGATCATAGCAGCACTATTCACAACAGCTAAAACAGGGAAGTAATTCAATTGTCCATCAAGAGGTGAATGGAGGGCCTCCCCGGTGGCGCAGCAGTTGAGCGCTGGGTTGCAAAGCTGCCTGCAACCTCTGCAGCGCCAGTTCGATCCCCGGCTGCTCCCCGGCCACCGGAGGAGGGTCCCACATGGCGCGCAGACCTCTCCTGCCGCCCGCTGCTCCCCTCAGCAGTGTACTTCGGTCCTTCTGCCTGCTCTGCTCCCCGCTCTGGCTCTGGTGAATTCTTTCACCCTCCCGCGCTTCTGACTGTACCCAGTGCATGTATAAACAAAACAAACAAACAAATAAATAAATAAAAACATGCCTCTATTAAAAAAAAAAATCTTTAAAAAAAAAATAAAAAATAAATAAAAAATAAAAAAAATAAGAAAATGGTGTTTTGTTCAAAGGGTTTTTGGTTTTGCAAGATGAAAAAGTTTTAGAGATCTGTTGAATAACAGCATGAATATACATAACACTACTGAACTGAACACTTAAAAAGGTTAAAATGGTAAATTTTGTGATGTATTTTTTACCACAGAAAGAGAGATGATGGAAATAAGTTGTTGGGTTTTTTTTAAATATATATCCAAAAGGGCAGGTTTATTATAAAAACAGAAAGGAAAGTGCCTGCTTACAGAGACATGGTGGACAGAAGAGCTGCCCCTGAAAGGGATAGGTTTGTAAAAAGAGATACCTGCATAGTCACAGGTGGACAGGAGAGTTACCTAAAGTTCTTCTTTAAAAAAATGGTTGGAATCATGAAAACAGAAGCTAAGCAGCAAAAACAGTGGTGTGTGTTAATGATCTGGCTGCTTGCATTACCTACCCTTCCCCTATTCTGAATGTATCAGAGGTAGCAACATTTTTCAGACGTTTTAGTAACTCACCAGGGCTGAGGGTCAGCAAATGGCACGGTAGAAAACTGGAGTATAGTGGGGAGGGAAAGCCAGGGTCCTTGTCCTTCTCTTACTGTGATCCCCAACTCCAAGAGACAGCCCCTTTCTTTGTGATACCACCTCCCTGAGGCAGCCTCTGCTATGGATTTAGTCCTGATAACCCAATCGTCTCCTGATTTCTGCTGGCTTAAAAGTTGCAGTGGCTCGTGGATGTTGCTAATATCTGATTTGCCTCAACATCCATTGTTTGACTTCATTTTTTCCTCCCCCATTTAACTAATTACCTATATTATACTCAACTTGATTGAAATGGACTAGTTTCTGTTTTTCTAAGTGCATCTTAACTTAATGCAATTCCTTTTATAAACACTTTTAAACTTAATCCACATAAGATTGCAAATCCCCATAAATTGCACCATTTAATCCACATTGACCTTTAAAATAAGACCTACATGCTTATTTATAGGTTTTGCAGTTTTAAGTGCTTGGTATTTTCTTAAATAATATATATGTACATGCATGTATGTGTATATGTGTGCATGTGTATATATGCACATATGTGTATGTACGCAATACACCTGCACTTATATACATACATATACATTCTAGGAATCTTATATACCAAGTACTATAGTTTTCTGTAGCAACATTTTTAGAATCCAGGAGCACTAGTATAATTACCTACCATACATTTACCTTAGGAAACAGAATTCGAGGAGATTGGCATTTGGGAAAGTTTTCTTCTGGGGGTGGGGATAGTTCTCAGGATCAAACTCAGAAGTAAAGAAGCAATGCAGTCACAATGAAGGCCTTAGTCATTCCTATTGGCATGTCATTTTGAAATTCTCATTCCTTTGCCAGTTCTTGGCTGCAGACAGGCATCCCATCCCAGAACGGGACATAACCTGGGCAGGTCAGTCGCCCCTCCTCAGTCTAGGCTAATTCTTAGGGGAAGTCTCTGCAGGGAGCCCATTCCCATAGATGAATGAATATTGCATTCCTGAAGCGGGGAATAAGGGCAATGCATTATATCTTGGGCCGCTCAGTCACTAGCTTTGTGTAACATAAACCATCATAGAATGTGGAAAGCATCTCTGCTGCTCCTGCAAGGGAAACATTAGCCATTTCTGTTACAACTGCCCTAGGGCCACAATTGATACCTATCTTCTCCCTCTACTATCTTCACCCCCAAGCTAGCACCTCTGCTGATTTTGATGGCTGATCTTAGTCAGGTAACCTAGAATCTGGTTACTATGTCCTTTTCAGGTCATGATTTTTGCACTTGTCAATATAACAGCAAAACGGGTGAAGGGAGTATCACGAGTCACCACACTGTCCCCATGAGTGCCACGTGTATTCCTCCCTGCTCTTTGCTTCTGGACCTTTAACACCATAGCCTGCAGGGTCTCGTGGCCCAATTAGAATGGTCTCTTGCACTACAGCCTAGGCCTACTACTGTTTCCTGCATCACCTCATACCCAAGATCATGAATTTTTTGGGTTATTAACTTATCTGAGCCTCAGTTTCCACACCTGGGAAATTAAGATAATTAAATTTTTCGGAGGGCTATTGTGAAAATGAAATGAGTTAATGTGCATAATGCATATAAATAGTACCTGGCATATCTTAAATCTTCTAACAGTAAATTATAGTTTTTATATTACTTTACACATTTGCCAAGATCTACAAATAATAAAGGGATACAAGTGTATACAATATGTTTAGAAAAAGAGGAATGTTCTTTTAACAAGAACTTTTTCATTTACTGCTGTAACTTTAAGAATATTTCCTTGATTTGCTTAAATAGAAGGTTAAGATCCCTCATCATATTTGAAGACAAAAGCTAAGCCTGGACATATGAAAGAGTTAACATGCAGGTAATTCACCTTTGATGAAGAGGGTCTTGGAGTCATTAGATAAATCTTTTTCCAGTCCTCAGGTAGGCATGCTCGGGTGACTTTTACAAGGCTCCCCAGAGGATCCCTAAAAGGATCAAGACTCAACTACCCACAGAAGTGATCAGTTGAAGAACTCCCTGCTGAATTGATTTGTTCTTCCTCCCTGTTTGACTCTTCGTAGTTCTCATTTGTCTTGAGATCATATCCCGAAATAAATTACCTGCAAGGATGATCTCTCAGGCTGTGTACTTGGGAAAGCTTATGCTCAGAAAGTACAAGGTGGGTCACTTTTTCATCACTCTGTTGGTGGTTAATGATGCTGGTATAATTTCTTTGGTGATAGACATGAAGTTTAGGTGGAGGAGAAGCAACAGTTTATGTGGGAAGCAGCAGCACATAAACAGTATAGGCATACCTCATTTTATTGCACATCACAAATAATTGCTTTTTTTTTTAAAGTAAATTGAAGGCTTGTAACAACCCTGCAAGGAACAATTCTATTGCACCATTTTAGCAACATCAAGTGCTCATTTTTTCTCTCTATGTCCCATTTAATGGAGGTATATACATACACTGTTTAGAATTAGTGCTACTTAACAGATTGCAGTATAATCGTAATTTTTATATGTACTGGGAAACCAAAGAAATTGTAACTCGCTATATTTTCATTTTTGCTTTGTTTTGATGGTCTGGAACTGAACCTGTACTATCTCCAAAGTGTACCTCTATACTTTCAATTTTGTGTATTTAAAGTATTGTAAACCTGGAATGAAGTTACTCTAAAATCTGGGGTGAAGACATTTGGGTAGAAATTTTGGAGAAATTTTAATCCCCATTCTTGAGTCCTCAGGGCCCTCTTTCTTGGTGTAGGAACAAAAACTCCCTTTGCCTGTATAACTTGCAAAGTTCTCATTTGTAGCCAGTTCCTCAGAAGGTAACTGTCCTCCGACATAACTATGACAACATGGTCTGAGCAAAGGAATACAGCACCCACACCAGAAGAAAATAGCTTTCTTACCCAAAGAATTCTAAGACATGGGTTAACATTATGACCAAAACCTAAAGAAACATTTGTTAGTGGATATTGAAAGTATTGGAACAGAGAGAACTGAGTAAGACTGCAAAAGGAACAATTTATTGACATAGTGGCACTCCCCAGTGAGTCAAGATTTAAAGTCTTAGCATGAAGCTCTTAAGGCACTTCTAATATGCTGCTGGCATGACTTCTTCAAACTTGGTGAGGCAGACTGTGATCCTTGGGAATCTTACTCTGAGTGTGGAGGACACATTACTAGTGAGTGCTCTCAGAATCAAAGCCTGTGAAAGAAATGAGGACTGGAGCACACCCTGGGAAATTCTGAAGATGGAATAGTCCTTCAGAGTTGCTGAGACGGACGAAAATTTGGCTTTTCTACTCACACATTGTCCAGGCATTAGATGTGTTCTGTGCCCCCAGGAAGGTCATTTGAGGCTCACAATGCAGACACAGAATCAAGGATTCATCATATTGGCATAAGCATACAGGGTTGCTTCTACACAATGGAAGGCAGGAAGAAGCATGTCTAGAACCCAAGGGATTCTCTGGGAAGTTCTTGGTTCTTTTGTGCCCAGAGGTGAGTAGGCAAATTCAGCAACCACAGCCCAACAAGCATAAAACATGTTACTGGGTGAAGGTCTGAGTCACCCTACCTTAAAGGAAACTAGACCTCCGACATGGATAAAATCTGAAATGCTTGCTGGGAGAGGGACGATGACAAATATTAATCACAGTCCCAGAATCAGTTGCAGCAGTGGACTATACTTTGTTCCACTAATCCAACACTTTTTGTTGGCCTGTCATGACCTAGGAGGCTGTGATGAGATGGGCTTAACAGTTCTAAACATATCTCATGGTACTCATGTCAGACTCCTTTCGTGCTCTGCTTCTGTCTCTCAACTCACTTCCTTTTTTCACCATTTTCTTGGCAACAGTAGCACATAAAGTGTAACTTAATAGCACTTTGCTTGCAACTGTAACAATTCTTGCTATTTGTTACCTTTTACCCCATTTATCCACAATTTTTTTTTTAAAGATTTATTTATTTATACAAGCACTGGGGTAAAGGTCAGAGGTGCGGGAGGGTGAGAGAATTCACCAGAGATAGAGCAGGGAGCAGAGCAGGCAGAAGGACCTAAGTACACTGCTGAGGGGAGCAGCGGGTAAGACAGTTACCCACAATTCTATAGGATACCTGCCCTATGCTTAGTGAATGACAGATGAAGAAACATAAATACCTGAGGAGTAACCTTTGCACTATGGGAGATGGGTGCCCATATTCTCCACTCCTACCCCTCATGAAGACAACTGACACGCATTCATCTTCTCAGAAGATCTATGGCAGGTATATGCCCCACAGAGATGATCAGTTCAATTATGAACTCTTGTTTAGTTTTCCTTCTTCCCTAGTTTTCCCTTCCTAGTCCCCTACTTTGTGAGATTCACTCCCCCAAGTAAACTACTTGCATGCAAGCCCGTGTCCTGGTGTTTTGGTGACCATTTCATGAGATTAAATTTTTTATGTCCATTTTACCAGTGTGTTCTAGGTCACGTGGTGGGATGCTAGGAAGACATTTGGTGAAAGCTTTGATTGCCCTATTTTAGGGATCTTAAGGTATGGTCCTAAAACCTGGTGTCTTCAAGATCCACTTCAGGGGATCAACTTTTGGACAACTTACGAGAGGATGGCCAACATCAAGATCTCTATAAAGAGAAGTCCTTGAGTGGTAGACTCACACTGGATCCTTGGAAGACAGGACAAATCAGTATACACTGAGCTTTCATTCTGGAAATGAAATTTGTCAACATGAGCAATCTTTTCCATAATAATGCACTGTTACCTTCCTTAAGCACTCTTTAAGTTGGACAGGTCAGCTTTTTTTTTTTTGCTTTATTTTCTCCAAGAATAATAGGATATTAGACACACCATATCTTACATCATTTTTCAACTGCATATCCCCAAACATAGCTTTCACTGTGTACCCTGCCCTAGCCCCTTTCCAAGATTCTAAGATTCAAGATACCTTTACTCTGATTAAAGCGTTCCAATATATTTTTCTTTCTCATGTCATATATAGATGGGGCTTTTGAATGTGAATTCTTGGGGAATGGGGTCCATCAGCAGCACCTTGTTCATCATAGATTATTTGAATGTGGAATGAATTGTCTTCATTTTGGCAAGTTCACCTGTTGAGATTACTCAATACTAGTAAGTCGGCATATCTGTCTGATACTTGTAACATCTCAGGATGAACTAGAGTATGCCATAATAACTTTATAGTGTTAAGACACAGATTTGGTGGTTCTCACATTACATGTCCTACATAGGTCAGCAGGGTAGCTATGTTCACAAAGTCACTCAAGGATCTAATCCCACAACATACACTTCCTTGTTCATCAAGGCAAGAAATGAGACTATGGCAAATTGCACATTGGCTCTTAAAGCCCCACTCAAAAGTGGCACATGTCCCTTTGCTTTAGATTTCTTCAGCCAAAGTAGTCTCATAACCAACTTCTTCTCCAGTTAAAGCCAAGAATGTTTAAATAGTAATTAGTTTTCGCACACACCGAAAAAAAGTAGCATGAACTGAGTTTTACACTTGAATTACCTTGGCTTTTTACATCATTTTAAAGAGATATGCTGACCTACAGACACTATTCTTCACAGATAAAGAGTCAAAAACCAAGACAAATGTATGCAGTTGCAAAATGGCCATTTATTGCCTACAGGGGAAGGAAAGGGAGAGAAGGGGAAGTACACAGGTGCAAGGAAACAAGCATATATTTAGCCCTATACATCATGTGTGAGCAGTACCCAATCTCCGAAATGGAAAAAAGTATTTTGTCATCTGACATAGTAATTAAGGTTCTTAAGCACCTCCCTTCTGAGCTGCCACAAGATTTAAAAGGCAGGACTGCTTTGTTAAGTCAATGTTCACATTAATGAAAAAATACCCAACTGTGTCCTTTTGCACGCACATTTTGTACAGTGTCTATTGTGAAAACATCTCGGCTGAGCAGTTGGTCAAGATTCAGACCTCATCAACTGTTTAACTGTAATAAATAGAAAAATAAAGCAGCTGGTGATTTTGTCAGAGAGAATGTGTTCAGTAAGAGTAGAACCACTTTCTCCAGGGATGACAGAGTGTTAAATGATTAGACCACCACAGAACCAGTCTGTTAAACATCAAACACTTGTAAGCTACAATTAGATGGCACATCATAAAATTTTCTAATTAAAAAAAAAAAAGATAATATTTGATTTTAAACTAATTATTAGAACACAATAACAATTGATTTAGTACTTGGCTTTTTCATAGGACAAAAGCAAAATAAATATACAACCTAAGACAGAATTAAGTTTTAGAATAGTATCAGTAGAAACTACCAAGTACTCAGGGGAAAAAAAATACCAAAACATCTTAGTTTTAAACTCATGTGCTTTGCTTTCCAACCATTGTAATTAGCTACAAAAACACTTTATAGGCCACGAATGACTCAAATGTATGCAAAACAATAAATTATTAATTTAATGCCAAGTAATGACAATAAATGAACCCTTCCCTAGTCAAATGGTGAATTGAGTGGAAGAGTAGATCTCTCATGTACAACTAGTTGGCACTTGTTTTATAGTTCAAAGAAATCACAATAGAAGATATAAATTAATCCACGGTGAATTTGACCAACACCCTGGCCTTTTCAGAGAGAAAAGGAACATCCATCTCTTTCTCTTAAAGTAAAAAAAAAAAAAAAAAATCTCCCTCCATACCATCCCACTCCAGAAACAACACAAAACAAAGTTGAAACATTCATCCTCCTGAAAATATTCCAAGTACCCCAAAGAATTCGATTCCTCAGCTTCTCCTAGACAAAAGAATTGCTTGCATTTGGACTACTGTACGAATGCCCATAGTGCACTTCTCAGTGCTGCTGGTGTTAAGAAATTTGCCACTCACAACACTGAACAGTTCCAGATCCAGTGTGCAGTAACACAGCCATCCAAACCTCTCCCTCCCGAAAAGTTGGCAGAGCACCGCTCAGGAAATTTCACAGGTAAGGGAATATATTTTTAGCAAGTTAAGCACAGAGAAAGGACAGTACAGTTTCTGAATAAACACACATCCAGACTACTGCATACTTACTGCATCAAGATTGAAACAAGCAGCAGGAAACTAAGCCCGTTCAGAAAGAAGTCAAGTCACTGTTTGACACGTCAATGCTGAGCCATTTGTGTTAAGTTATTAAATAACTGTGGTGCATATAACCATTGATAGCTTGAAAGAAAAGTCACATGTCAGTAATTACAAATGAACACAAAACAAAAATGAGCAAAAAAGGACCATTTCTCAGGGTGCTACCACAATTCTTATGCTTTAGAGTTAAAAGTAGTAGACACACAAACAGGAAAATTATCTAAACTTGGGGGAATTATAACAAAAATAACAAGCAGGCACAAAAACTATGCCTTCTGAAAGTTTCTGGAAGCTGAATGTACCACATTATAGTGCCAAAAGTGTCATATCACTTGGTATTTGCATACCCTCTCTGTAATGTGATTGATTTCTAACACTTCTAATTTCAGTACAATACTAGGAGTTTATGCTGAATGCTATAAGAAGTTAACATTAAATAGGTGGAAATGTCCTATTTCATATGCTTTGAAAGTGAAAGCTATTTTACTAAAAAACATTCCATTACCAATGTCATAATGTTTGTTGAATAAAATCTCAACATGCTTGTTTTCCTTTGGTTCCAAGAATAACTAAAATCTAACCAAAGAAAAACACTAACTAGGTTAATAAAGCTTGCTTTTCCTGTTATCTCCCCATTTCTTGTTGTGGGACTTGTAATTTAACAGAAGAATTTACATGAAGGTAGACTTTAAGAGAAATTTACATAAAGGTAGAATTTGATTAAAACAAGAAACAGGCATGTTCTTTCTCACCCCCTTCCTGAAAAGAATTATGGGTTTTTGTTTTTTCCCTACATTTTGTGGCTTTTACTTAGAAAACCCTGCAGAAATGGCATAGGGACTTTCTAAGTTTTAAGTGACATTACACAACAAAGATTTACTTATCATTCTGCAAAATGAAAAGTATTCTTGGCATCCTGGTCTTAAAATAGATTACAACTTCAGTAAATAAGCCAGGTTAAAGATGCACTAATTTGCTTATGTTTGAATTAAAATTTGGTGATGATCATGTCATTAAAAATTTAAAATCACCCAAAGCAACCATAAGTGTCAAAGTTCTTACCTGTCTACAAATTCAAAACTTTAGTTGAAGTTTCTGGCTTCAAAAAATATTCTAATCCCTAGTTTGTCTACCTGTAGCTCACAGAGTTCTGACAAATATGATACGATTCAAAAGGAAAGGGGTAAAACAAATCTAATACACATTAGATTTTTTTTTTTTTTAAAGAGAGGTAAGGTAGGAGAAAGAGTATCTTACAAAAGTGAGAATTTACATTTCTGTCAAAATATACGTATGCTGTTTTGAAAACATGCCCTAAAAGCCCCTTGCTTGCTATAAAAAAAACTATTCTTACGGGCTGCCAAATCTACCAGAAACTTATGATGCATCCTGTGACCAGTATCAGTATATTTTACGGAACTATCAAAATTCCTCAGAAAATTAGGATATAAGACCTTAAAAACAATTAAATATTGGGACACAATCTAGCCTTGTATTAGAATGATGAACCATATACCTCTGGTTCTAAGAAGAACACATATACACGTTGAACCTGTTTTTTCTTGTGCTTTCTCTACTCTTTGCTATTTGATTTGAAAGTATAGATGGCGTCAGCAATTTTTAGAAAATCTTGGAAACGTAAATACAATTTTCACCCACTGAACAATATACATACTTAGGAGATACAATTTTCAAATGGAACACAGTATGTTTATTCCATGTTCCTGTTTAATTAGTGCTACATCTCCAATTCTAATTCACGATAGGGTCAAGTGATATGGGCCTCAGATATCTTTCAACTTTCTTGCTTCTCTGCAATTTAATATATAGCTTGAAAACACCAAATAATGGGGGACAGATAAGAAATGAAGCTTTATACTTCTACAAATTACAACACTAAAACACAGTGGCTTCTTTAATACATTCACACAGGATGCTTATTAGTAAAATTAAATATTTGCCTATGGATATCAGAAAAGTAATTTGAAAGAAAGCGCTTAGAACAAGGCAAATGGGAGGGGGGGAAAAGCTGGTCTCAGAACCCATTGTGCCATACCTGACTTTAACATGTGATATTCAAACGAATGTTCACACGCCTTACATCAAAGAAATGAAACAAAAATATTCAGCTACGTTGTACAAAATTTTTTTTTTACATAAAACATCATAAATCTTGAACAGATTTACTATATCTGAATTCTAAAAAGTTGCCTATAGAATGGTGCTGGGATTCTGTTCTCTGCTTGCTTTTAGGCAGTGCTGTTGCTTAAAAGTTGACACCAGGCACGATATTTTAAAACAAAGTCAACAAGCAAGGAGCAGTAAGTGGATTTGAGCCTTTCTCAGATGTCAGTCCTGAGGATGCTGCAATATTCCCCATCAAAATGTGTAAAGCTATGAGGCGGATACTGATGCCTGAGAGAGTGGGTGACTTGACATGCACTTGTATGACTGTTGTAATGGCAAACAGTGCAATTTTCCCTTCCTCAAACAACACTGTTTAATAAATTTAAAGAACACTCCAGTTCTTAGACAAATATCAGAAATCATATTTAACATTAAAAAAAACACATGATCACAATATAAAAATGCCCAAATTTTCTTTAATCTTCAGATAAAATAAGCAGCAGCCCCATGGCATAAAGTTTATTAACTTATTCTGAGAACTAGAAAGCATATGAGCATAAATATTTTACTTTCATTGAATATATAGACCTTATGTCATTCACCTCTTTCTTTTGGCTTTTTACTGCCAAAATTCCAAATGGCATGCGTTCTAACAAGACAATACTGAGGAGAGCAGCATTTCTGATCATCTGAATTGGCAACTCAAAACAGATACCACTCCTTTTACAAAGGGAACAAAGGGTGAAGGGTGTGTGAAATTTGGGCAGTAGGCTAAAGGGAAACCGTGCACATGAAATTTGGGTTACCATGCCCCAAGTATGTGTGCCACCCAAACCGTAACACAATTACCTACTTCAACAGAGTTACTACCAACATTTACTAAAACCACATGAAAAATACACAGGATAATGAATGGTTTGAAAGAGTGCATTTGGAAGCAGAGAGAACCCAATTACACACCTTCCTGCAACAGAGTGCCTCGATCATACACAAAATAAACTTAAGCTGTTTACAATGTTTCCCAATTTTTTTTTTATTTTTCCCTCTACATTTAACTATTAAAAAAGTTTTTTTTATTAATAAATGGGCTCCTCTGTGGTTCATATACAATCATAAGTGAACTTTAAATTCCATTTTATACAAACATCTCAAAAAATATTGGGAGTGAAGTATGGTAGGAAATATTGCTCACATTGCTAATTAACATGCGTATATGAAAGGAGGAAAATGTTTTGTTAGTGCATATACCTCCAGAGCAGAAAACCCACCCAAAACAGAAGATTTAAAATAAAACATACAGTAGCTAATTACAAAAAAAGGTAATGTCCACAAAATTAAGTTTTTCATGCTATTCTACTTTCCAGTACTATGTTCAGGTAATCAATTTGCATGGCTAGATGTTGAATGTTTGAGGTATATAAGAAGGGATACCTGCACATTGAGGAAAATCTGTCATCTTAAAGGTTGTCTCTTTGTTTATTCTGGTACTTCAACCATTTTTGAAAGACTATTTTATTTACATCCAACTTCACTCAACTACAATGACATTCCAATTATAATAGATGACAAACAATGCCTCTATCACTAGGCACTTTTAAAAGGGAGTTTAGGCTTTACAGAACCCTTCTGATGCAATCCCATATATGATATTACATCATCCCACCACCCTCATCCCACTAAAATTACCCTTCAGGGGAAATATTATCTTATATAGCCTGATTAGTTTACTATGGAAGAAATTAGTATAAAATGACCAAAAGAAATACATCATTTAAGACTAATAAAACAGCCTACGATGTCAGGTTTGAAAAAGGAGACAAATTGTATATATTTAAAACTAATTAAATAATTTAAATTTGACCTGTACTTTATATATTACTGAGACACAAATATAGGCTATTTTTATTTTAAAATTTCATTCACATAATGGAAAATTTCTTGTTTATTAAAAATATCACATTTTGAGACTAGAAACAGTAAAGTGCATGAAAAGTTTAAAATATAAATTTCAGAAAACTCTTATAGCAGCAAAAAAGCAGAATAAAGAAAAACTTAAAAACACAGACACAACCTTTTCCTGTTACTCTGCCATAATTAACATCAAGTAGCCAACCAATTTTTCCCCCAGAAAATGATTATTACTTTCACTGCCTCTTGAGTCATGGATTTTCAACTGGCCACTCTTGGGCAAAAAAAGGATTCCAACATATCTAAAGAGCATCAACAATTGGGAATAAACCAGTAGCTTCTTAATTCAACCCTGACAGACAATGGAAACAAAGATTAAAAGCATATAATGGCCATTTGGCAACTAGAGTTAGCAAAAATGATCTAAGGTTTCAACTACTCCCTGTTCTCTCTCCCCCAAATTCTTTCCATTGTCACCTCAAAAAGCCAAAACCAACCAACATTTGACTACTTTGGGAAATAAATGAAAGTCTGTATAGTTTCCCCCTTCTAAAACTTTGATCAGGACTTTTCATTTCCTAGTCAGTTAACATTTGACAAACATAGCAAAAATGAAACAGATCAGATAGTATCTGTTTCACCAGCACAACCTGCCAGAAAAAGGTGGGTGGGAATAATGAAAAGTACTGGACACTAATTTTGTGGGCATACTAAATAAACTGTATTCTATTTTCAAAATGTGTGGCAGTGGAAATTATCAGCTGTTTCCCTATAAATAAATTGGAGAGACAGTTAGAATTAATACTTCTAATAAGGGTACAACTAATAGGGAAACGAAAGTAAATGACTTCTCCCCCCCTTCAAAAAAAAAAAAAAATTACACTAGTGTTCAAGTGTTCACCTAACAAACGCCATGTACTGTTAAATATGTGATTTTGAAAGCATATTGTGCAACCATCTTCAATTTCTCAATTTTTCTGGCTAGAGGCTATATCATAGTTTACATGTACAAATCTAGAAATTTAAGTGCTTTGTTAATGTGCAAATGACTTGGGGAGCTAAAAATCCGTTTGTTATAATGGAAAACAAGTTCAAGAAAGTTTCCCCTGTGCAGCATGCCATCATTCAGTTTAAAAATTTATATTTATAGTTTAAAATTTCCTTTTACAAAAATGGTTGGCTCATTTGCAATCTTTCAAAAGAAAGTATTTGTTTTGAAAAACATATACATTGTTGTTGGGCTTCAAATTGTTGATTTCTCAATTATGAATGCTAACTCCATTTACAATATGCAGAAAGTCCAATTTAAAAACATGTTAAATTAAAAATTTGGGAAGAGAGAAATACTTTGGTTCTAGCCCTAGTGCCAAATGATACCAATATGCACAAAAATGTACAAAATCTTATAGCAAACACATAATGAAAGGAACCTGAAGAAGCAGCTTAAGGATGGCCATACTTCACTCCTACATACTTTGATTTACAACTGTACAGGTCCATAGCAACATATCCCCGGTCTTTGCGGGGCAATACTCCACTACCTCCGATTAGGCAAGTGAACACCATTGACAAGAGGCAGGAGTGGAGGGTGGAGTTCAAGTTGTGTTAACAGTGAGAAGTGGTCTGAAGGGATGTGAGGGTGTGGACACCCAGTGATGTTGTTCTCAACCAGCCATTGAGGATCTAAAGGCCCCAGGACACCAAGCACGTTCATATGAGTCTTGGAATAGAAAATGTAGTCAATCACACCCTGTAAAGTTGGGGAAAAAAGAAAGAGATATTTTAGAGAGAAAAAAAAAAAACAACAACCTCAGATTATATAAAGAACTATCCATAATTTATAAAGTCAAATAACTGAGTAACCTATACTTCTGTTACCAAGTCTTGACAATGGGTCAAACAAAGCTCAAGTCTTCAATGGATTTTCCATGAAATAAAAGTGGATTAATAGGGAAACACAGTACCCTACTGGAAACAAAGTCTTGCATTTGTGCATAAGTAGTAAGTAAAACTGAGAATCTAAACCACCAAACTATGTTTGGGTATCTTTAAAATTGATTTATTTGGGTTAGTGAACTCTAATATATCAGTATAAACAGTATAGAAATTGCACACTTTAATAGCTACAATAAGCAAAAAATTTGTACAGATATATAGGTAAATGAAAAAGTATGACTTAAATTAATTTTAATGATAATTGGCATTGTTTTCAATTATTGCACATCAAGATATTAAAATATGTCTGAACAAAATCATAGTAAAGCATATTTTTAGATTTGCTAATCCTAGTCATCTTTCCCAGATTTGCTAGCTACATACAAAACACTAAATACAGTTAATTGTTCTGTTTTTTTAGTTCAGAATATGCATTTTCACAAATCCAGGTATACTATAAGTTCTGGGTTCCTTGTTGCATACCAAGAAATACCTTATCAAAAACATCCAGCAGATACATACATATATCAGTTATCTCTCTCACAACTAGATGACTTGGGTTGTCTGATGAGTAAATTTCAAAGCTAGTATGTTTTTATTGCTTCAGGTCTTGTGTGCAAGAGAGTAAAGTCAAGTTTTTTCCGATCCACGTCAAAAGAATGGGAGTCCAAGTATAAGAAATATTTTCAGACCTGGAAATACTTATTTACAACTAACTACACATATGCACTCTAAGTAATATTTTAATTAGGATGAGATAATAAAAAGAATGATTATATTGTGAATTTTTGAAATAATTACCTAAGTTTACTCATTTTGACATAATCAAGACCAAAATTAAAAAATAGTTCCTTCAAGGGAGAAAGTTTTATTAACATTAGATACCTTTACCCTTCTTTATCACAAATTAAGGAACCTACTTTTATTCAGGGGAGGACTTACTGTCACTACTACTGAGTCCAAAGAATCAAGAAATGATTTTAGCATTTCATTGGATAATGTAAAGATTCAATAAAATTTCTGCTTCAATTAGCAACATGTATAAGATCTTTTAAAAAAACATCAAAGGACTTTAAAACAATTCAGGTGATCATGAAGGATGCTATTAATTGTTATTCCATTTTTATTTCTCTGATTTTTAGTTTACAGACAAGGAAGAAGTAACCTCTATAAAAATCCACGTGAAGTAGAAATGACTTGGTCTTTTACCCTACAAAGGCCAAAATAAGAGTAAGAGTTGTAGAATTACTGAACAATTATTTTGAGGGATTTTATTTTTGGTATTTTGGTTGTGCTAGTAGAGATGGACTATCTATCACTATAGTCACAATGATAGGATTTAATCTACAATAAACTGTATATCATTAAATCCAGATTTTTTCCTTTAAGCTTTAAAGAGAAGTGGTGTGCTAGACTCTGTTAGTATGGGTTTCTGAGGACTTAATCCTATTTTTGTGTTACAGAGGAGCTTGAAATTCATTACAGTGGGAATATTCAAACTACAGAAATTAGCAAACACAACAACTTAAGAGTTTCTTTTTCTCAGAAAGTTGATTATTAAATATTTACCATCACATCACTACATGAGTGATTAAAACAAATGAACAAAAACTCGACAGAATGACCTAATCTTATAGAAAAAAATACTGAAACTAGATTCAACTTCTTTCAAGCAATTTTTTCCCATTTCATGATTACAAAAGCTGACTAATATCAGCACACAAATGTCCTTTCTTCTCCCTACTATTAGTTTCTCAGAAAGAGGCTAACAAACATGGAAATTGGAAAAAGATTATTGGAGACATGTAAGAGCCAATTTCACGAATTTCTTTTGGTAGTTTATTAAATTCCCCTTAGGCTTCTTAAACTAAACTACTTTCTAGCATCAGCAATTTTTCAAGATAGTGTAATATTTAAGTATAGGTATATGAAATGCCAGAAAATCAAACAGATATACAGTAGAAGAGTTACAGATAGATAGTGATCAGAAATCTGGCAAAAGGAAATAGTACAGTAAATAAGAAAGCACTAAGATCTTTCTAAAGAACAACTGATCTTTTGCACTGAGTTCTCTAATTTTTTTCTTATTTTACAACAATATCTTCCATTTCCTTTATTAAGTTGGAGTGTCCCATTGCCTGGGAAAAAATTAGGATGACAACATGAATACAAAACAGATCCCACATACAACTGTCTCTATCCTTATCCCCGAAACAAAACTGTAGAATTAAAAGATAAATATCAATGGGCAGTACTAGGAAAATTCTGAAGAAATACTATATAAATTCATTCAAAGCGAGGTTATCTATATCAGGTGGCATTTATTTGGATCCTTTCTGAATGTTTGGGATGGTATGCACAAGTGAAAATTAACTACTTTAAAAGTGGTCTAATAATGAACCTGGCACATAGTAAGCATTTTAAAAGTTTTTGCTGTTAACAATATTACTTGAAATTTGAAAAAAATATGGGTTCAAAAGAATTCTCAAGTCAACAACAAAAGCCACAAAATCAACCAAACCTCCTATGCATATATGTGCATACTCCTGACTTAGTCAAGGCATTCTGAGAATGTAAACATTCCTGGAAATCCTACAATTAAGCATCAATAATATATTTGCATTTACAATACAGTTAAGCATTAGTATTTGAAATAGCTTCTACACCAGTCCAGAGGCTATACTCACTTTGAAATCAAAAGTGTAATTGGTGTAAGGCATCAAGTTATTTTCATAGGCGCTCTTCAGTTGGAAGCCATGTGTGATTCTCCCTTCTGAGCTTCCATTCTTTCCATTGCAGCTGAAGTTCATAAGACACTCATTGTACCTTAGTTCCTTGAAGTCTTTATGGTTGTCAGCTACTCCTCCATTGCTTAAATATTCCACAACACCTAGTAAAAAAAAGAAGGAAGCACTAATATACAGCATTTAGACTTTATACAAGACTTCATGGCTCAAATATGTTGCCAGGTAGATTGAGTTATGCAAAAGTGCCTTTTTATAGATTGGTCCAGCCCCTATGGAAAACAGTATGAAAGTCAATCAAAATATTAAGAATTGATCTGCCATTTGACCCAGCAATTCTACTCTTAGACATCTACCCAAAGAATACAAAAACACTAATTCAAAGGGATGTATGCTTATTTCGCTGAGCATGATCCCTTCCAGCGCCATCCATGTTGCTGCAAATTGCATGTGTTTATCTTTTTTGAATGCTGAGTAATATTCCATGGTATATATGTACCACATCTTCTTGATCCAGTCATCTACTTTTGGGCATTTGGGTTGTTTCCAAAGCTTAGCTATTGTAAACAGTGCTGCTATAAACATAGGGGTGCAGGTGCTCTTTGGAATTGATGTTTCTGTGTCCTTTGGGTAAATACCTAGGAGTGGAATTGCTGGATCATATGGAAGCTCTATGTTTAGTAGGTCCAGAAATCTCCACACAGCTCTCCATAGTGGTTGGACCAGTTTGCACTCCCACCAACAGTGCAGAAGAGTTCCTTTTTCTCCACATCCTCGCCAACATTTGTTGTTGCTAGTTTTTTTAATATGTGCCATTCTCACTGGTGTGAGATGGTATCTCATGGTAGTTTTGATTTGCATTTCCAAAAAGAAAAAGAAAAATACCGGATGGTCTCACTCATAGCAGGAGTCTAGAAAACTTAAATAAGGGACCAGGAAAATGAATATAAGAAAGTGAAAATCAAAATCAACAAAAAATTATGAACCAGAGACACTTTTTGGGGGGTTGGGGGCGGGAGGGGAAGGATTGGGGTCAGAATGGGGCGTTTGCAATTGTATGGGGGAATATAAAAATAAAATTTAAGATTAAAAAAATAAAATAAAATAACACCATCCCATCAAAAAAAAAAAAAAACAAAGGGATGTATGCACTTCTACATTCAGTGCAGAACTTGCAGAACGATTTACAATAGCCAAACTATGGAAAAAAACATAGGTGTTCAAATACAGTTGAGTGGATGAGGAATGTGGTATATGCACACAATGCAATATTATGCAGCAATTTTTTTTTTTTTTAAATGATGAACTCCTCCCACTGGCAGCAAACATGGAAGGAACTGGAGGGGATTACGACACGCAAGATAAATCAGAAGGAGAAAGACTGACACTGGATGGTGTCTCATGTGTGGCATATAGAGAAATAAAACAAAGAGTTTTGCAAAAAATCCTAAAAATGTGACTGTAGAATTGAGGCTACCAGAGAGGGAGAGGAGAGGGTTGAGAGGGGAGGAGGCACAACAGACTATTATGGAGGACTATGGGCATTTCAGTGGTGGGTGAGGTGTGATAATAGCACCTGAAGGAGAGGCTCCTATACCTCTAAACCACAAACAATGCTATAAACCAATGTTGCCTCAATTTAAAAAAGAAATCAGTCAGGAACTGGTTTTCAACAAAATTTTACTTCAACTTGCATTAAGGGATTAAACTGAAAATCCATGAGAAATGTAGTTTCATTAAAACAATATGATTTGGAGATAATGCCACAAAAAAAGGTAAATTAAAAAAAAAATGATGATCTTTAAGTCCTTGGGACAAAGTAAATAGGACTGCCTTTTGTTATTAAAAAATTCAAATATCAGAAATTTCATATGGTTCAATCAAAATTGAAGAGTATTACCTTATTTCGGAGCAAAGTAGCAAGAGCACCCAGAAATAGCTTCAGGCTAAGGATGGCTCCCTAGGTGAAGGATGATGGCATTCACCAAGCTCTTGACACTAAATGTTTTTAGAATATTATTGCAAACTACCTCTTCCGATTTTTATGTTTTTGGCAGCCAATCAACAACTTGGAGAATATGTAAAATGTAGCACACAATAAAAAAATTAAAATTTCAATGTCAGTTTCAGTTAAAATCATTTTGAGCTAAAGTTTTTTTTTTTTTTTCAGTCTGACACTATAAAGAACATTATATGCTAGAGGTATGCTAGCTTGTCAAAAATATTAATGAGTCTAAGGGAGCTGAAGAGAGTAGGAACATTCAAAAAAGTACAATGCTTTTACTGAATAAGTAAACATGGGGAAAAAAATCACAACTCTTCTATGATGATTAACAAACAATATTAGTCATCTATTTATGATTAGGAATGACAACAACATAAATGAATAAGTGATGAAAACAATATCAGTATTGTGAAAGCAGCTATCATTTACCTAGCATTTACTACATGACAGGCACTTTTCTGAAAGCTCACACACTTAAACCTCACAAACAACTCTATGAGGTAGGTAAAAATGATCATCGCCTTATTAAAAACGAGGAACTTAGTCATTGATTGCACAACTCATACGTGGTAGAACCAGAATCCAACGTGAATGGTCTGGCTCCAGAATCAAGCTCACTATTCTGTGCTGCCAGATGACAACTCATTGTCTTAAGCTAACCAAATGAGATAGTGGGGAACTAGTATAATTCAACTCAAAAAAAGGGTTAAAAAAGGAAGACACAGTTGAGGAAGGTCCCAACAGTGCTAGAGGCTGAATCAATGTTTGTGAAAAGATGATTTTTGCATCTATTTGCTGAGGATATAAAGTAGAGATGGGTTCCAGCTTTGTGACCTTTATGAATATCTCAAATTTGGCCTTTTGAGTTATTTAATATTGTTATTTTTAACAATTTAAAATAACATTAAAAATAAGCAAAATTTAGCACGTGCTTGTAAAGGCAAAAGAGTGATACTTAAACATTTTACATTTGAAATTTAATATCTACAAAACATAGCTAATTTTTTTCAAAGATCTGAAATAATGCAGTTTAGTGGAACTCAAGAATGTGGAGTCCTAGGAGAATTTTGATCACTCTTCTGCACCTAATATCAGTATTCAATATATTTTATGGAATTCACTTAAAAGTTGCTAATGTTATTAAACTAGATGCTACCTGTGCTGAAAATTGTCTGCTTAACTTTTCAGACCCGTTTTCCACCACACTCTGCCTCAGGAGGCTGAACTTCACTTGTATCAGTTGCAATCCCCTAGCTTCTATTTGGATTTGTTCAATGGGCAGCACTAGCAGGAGTTCAGAGGCCAGGAGCTGAGTGAGGTAGGAAGGTATACTCCCCTGGCTCCCTCTTTATCGGGTTGCTAAGGATTTGTCGCGTCACTTAATTCAAAGCTATTGCTCCTATTAGTGGCCCTCTCCTTGTTACTAGGTTTTCCACGTTCTCGTAACAGCTCCCACCACTTTCCCTTTAGAGGAGGTACAGGAGCTCTAATTCCCCAAAAGGCAGAATATTGCATCACTGATTGTTTCTTGTCCCTGAACCCCGCACACACCTTTGGAAATAGTTTCTTCACTAAACTCCTCAATTACTCCATTCTCCATCCTTAAATTAAATGGTTAGGATATAAAAAAATGCCTATTTTCAGTTCTTTTTACTGACACACTCTATTTTAGAAGAGAATTTTGTCACTCAAAAGTTAGGAGGTACTCAGCCCTTCAACTAGACCTAAAAGCAAAATAATGAGCAATGAGGAAATGAAGTTATAAATACCTGAATCTGGCAATGAGTTAAGATCTGCACATAGCACCAGCGGGATGGAATTAGGATCTGCAGTTGGGCTGCCAGGCCTACTAGAGGCTTTCTCCAGAATGTTTTTAACCTCTGAGACAAACATCATGGTCTGGATGAGTTTCACATCAGAATACTCTGGGTCCCAATGCATGTGGGCATTTGCCACTATAAGCAGCTGTTTGTCTGCAGCATGAATAGGCTTCATACCTAAATTTAAACATTAGAAAAAAGGCAAGGTATTAAAAGCAGTTATCTTAAAGTTTTCTCCTCAAAGCCCAGTTCTTTACTCTCTTTAATTTATATCTTTCCTTTTATCTCATGAAGTAGTTCTTAGAAGCTAAATTGTTCAGATTCTGGTAATCCAAAGATAGGAATTACTCGTGTAGACTGGGGTCAGCAAACAGCAGTCTTGGGCTAAATCTGGCCCACCACCTGTTTTTGTACAGACTATATGAGCTAAAGCTGGTCTTACACTTTCAAAGATTCTACAAGGAAAAAAAATTAAGCATGACAGAAACCATATGTGGCCCCAGAGTCATGTCTGGTTTACTGACACCTGCTCTATACATCCAAGTTAGAAATTATACCATGATAAAACCAACATTTGATTATACTACCTTGATTTGCTCAGTTGTTGGTATAAATAAGCACATTAAATATATCTGTCCCTTAAATATCACAAAAACCTACTGAGATAGGATTTCAGTTGTATGAGTCACCTAAATTAGCTTAATTTAAGTTTTTCCCATTTCCTAATACTCATTCACTTTGCACATCCTGACATATCAGTGACTAGTCAGTAACAAAATGTTGGGAAAATATATTAACCTATACAAAATAAAGTAAATTTGCCACCAAAATAAATTCAAATCATATACTTGGATGAAGAAATTTTTAAAATGAGAGTTAGGAAGTAGTGTTCTTTTCAAGACTAGATGCTCGTATTTTAGACCCAGCCTCATTATTATTTTGTGTGTCTTGGGCCAGTCACTTAAGCTTTTTGGTGTTGATATTGGATAATGAGAGATATTTAACTAGAAAATATGAATTTCTTTTTCCCCTAATTTTATCATTCTGGCAAACACACACACACACACACACGTTATATATGTATAAAAATCTCAAAATGGCATACAAGATTATACATTAAAAACTGTGAAAATTAAACTTAGTTAACATGTATTGACAGAGGAAGATGTCTACAAAACACTGAAGAGACAAAACCAATATACATGGTATGATGACATTTAAATAAAATTAGACACACATATTCTGCATGTTATTAATATGTTAAGGAATGAACAACAGTTACCCCTTGAAAGATGAGGGAATTCTTTTTATTTTAAATACCTTTGTACTATTAGATATTAGTAAAACCTAAAAAAATAATTTTTCTACTGAAATTTTTTTGTAAGTGTCTTATATTTTTCTACTGAAAATAATAACTATATAAAAATATAAGCAGGAAAATACCTAATTTTCTAAGTCTACTATTTTGGGAAAGCTTTATTCTGTCCTACTATAATTATCTTCAATGTTGAGTAAACACTTAACTAAAGTATCTGTTTTAAGTGACAGTCATTTTTTTTAAAGCAACTTTGATTTTAAAATAAAAGCTTACAGCCAAAATTGTCTAAACTGTCTTCTTTTTCTAAAAGTTTTAGTGTCACTTTTGACAGTAGATTAAATGTTCAATGTACTAAATGCTAAAAACCTGCCCCTTCAAAGAGGCCATAAACTACCTATTATAATATTAAACTCTTCTTCTAAGAGTATAGATAGATTTCAGAAAGTGAGAGTGCCTATTATATAATTTATAATCACTATTATATAATTTTTAATTTAAAAGTAGAGTAATACTCCAGAAGAAATTAAATTTTCAGATTACCAAGGGGAAAAAGTACCAAACTTTTAAGAAGAGTGAGACTGGAAAGGACAAAAGGTAGATAAAAAGGAATGCCTGAAAAAAAAAAAAAGAAAGAAAAATTTTAAATCTTTTATCAAAAACTGTCTTTGATGATGGATGAATTAAAGAATGGTGAAAAGGAGATATGACTGATATGGTCTGAAGAATTCAAATCAATGCACAAGACAAAAATCTTTTCTTCCACAGCTAATAAATACAGAAGGTAAAAAAAAAGTAAAAAAGTAAAAGCCCTGATGTGGTCTTACACCTTTTTCTTGGTCTTGCCTAAAATATAATTAGGTAAACAATGAAATTCTCAAAGGCAGGCAGTAGAAAGGGGGAGAGAAGGAAATAAAGCTCTGAATATGCAAAGTACATAATGAGTTTCTGACTTTGAAGGAAGCTATAAATAATCTAAAACACGAGAAAGAAAAGTACCAGGTAGATAAAAGTTCCCACTCCTACCTGACAATGACTGAGATATAACAAAGAAATTAGAGAAAACGTGCCAAGTACTTAACCTTAAAGACAAAAGATTTCACATTCAAGAAGCTAAAAATATGGCTAAAAAGAGAACCAATTCATCCTAATTTCCAAATTCAGCCTAACTAAAACATTTCCTATTTAAAATAACCTTTTGGAATTAATGGCATATTAAAGACTTTCCTGTTATAGATGAATTGGTAAGTAGTATCTCAAGAAATACACGATGCTTTATACAACTAATGTATTTCCTGACCATGTCCCGTAACTTTCCTCTAAAGACAAGAAAATAACTGCAATAGATAACAGCAAAGAGTCTTTGCACTTGTTTGAGATGGAAAAATGTGGGATGTTATTTATTTTTAATGAGAATACTTTAAACTGCACTCACCTGCTCCAAATAGTTCTTTGTGGACCTCTAATACCACAGCAACACCAATATTATCTTTTGTCATCACTCTGTTCAACATAGCTTCGGATCCATCTGAATTAGCCATTGCCACTTGGTTAAATTCCACTGTATGCTTCTGCACCAATGTAAATCTAAAAAGTACAATGCATTATTAGCGCGGTATTAGACTCTTCTACTATCATGCTAAAAGACAATAAGGGAGAACAAAATAAAGACACCACACCGTCTTTAGCCATTTTCTAGCTGAAAGGGGCAACATGACATAGTTCTGACCAATAAGACTGAAAAAGTCTGATTACTCTAAAAACAATCTTGGAAGAACCACCTATCAAAGATAGCATACATAATATATCCCTTTGCCCTTTTACACCTTTGTCCATATGGTGAAGAAGCAGGAGGACAAAAGTCAACCCACTTTAGATGGGAAAGCAGTTTAACCATTTCTGGACTTCTTGTAAGAAAATGACTCCTCTCTCACTTATTTACTGTTGGGATTTTCTGGTATTTAATAGTGAATACCATTTTAACTGAATCAGCAAGTTAATGAGCGAAGAGAGAATAAAATCTACTCATCTCATTTGCAGTATTTTCCTCACTTTATCAAGAGATTTGTTAAGAAAATAAAAGGACACACCCTAATCTCAGCAAAGGAATGACCAAGTTTCACATTGGACTTTTACTCTAGAAAGCTGGAACTGGTGTATGTGAATGTTCAGACGAACATGTTCTGTTCTTCTCAGGTTCTCCCTGTGATTACAGAGTTTACACAAATAGTATTTTCTCCCTAGTGTCAAATTAAGTATTGCAGGGCATCCCCAGTGGCACAGGGATTAAAATCTCAGTGGTATCAAGCTATCACCAGCCACAGTGGTATGAGTTCAATACCCAGCCAGGGAGCTACCCACATGGCACTCAAACCTCTCCTGTCTCACCCACTGCTCCCCTCAGCAGTGTACTTCAGTAGATCTGCCTGTTCTGCTCCCCACTCTGTCTCTGGTGAATCCTTTCACCGCCCCCCACCCCCGCCTCTGGCCTACACCCTAGTTCTTGTATGCATAAATAAAAAATTAAGTATTGCAGTTATAAGGATTTAATAGAATTGAGTCCAGCAGTGATATTTAATAGCAGTGTGAACTTGGTCAAGTTATTTAGCCACTTTCAGACTAATTTTATTTAGTTTGTGAAACATTTATTTATGTCCAAAACCTACTAAATTTATTGTCTGCTTTTCACTCACTGTTAAATGGAAAAGACATCTTTATTCTTACAACAAGCCTCCACCCCATCTTCCTCCTAGCTTTGAAACACATGCACACATCTCCTAAAAAATATTGACTAAAATCTTACTATGCTGCAGGATAGCATGCTAAATGAAATAACACCCCCTCTGTCCAATTGCAAGTATTTTGTAAGTGCTGACAGGAATAAATGGTCTGGTAATATGCCTACTTCTAAATCAAAATGACCAAAAGGTATACAGTTTCTATTCTCTACCCTAAAGAGATAACCTTTAAACTGAAACATGAAGAATGAGGAGTTACTGTGGTGAAGAATGGGATTAGGGCATTCCAGAAAGAGGAAGAAATGAAAGGTCCTGAGAAAGCAAAGAGCTTTGTATGCTTATGGATTAGAAAAGGAAGGGGACAAAATGTTGGAAATGTAAGAAAGAGAAAACCATTGACAGTTCTAAGTAAGGACATGATATCATTTGATTTATAATTTTTAAAATCACTCTTACAGAAGTAAGAGTGAAAATGGATTACAGGAGCCAAAGTGGGACTTAGGAGTCCAGTTGGAAAGTTTTTGAGTTATTTGGAAAACAGGTAATAGTGTCTTGGACTAAGGCAGAAGAAATAAAGTAGGCAGATTCAGATTGTGTTCTATAAGTAGAATTGACTATTTTCCTTATCAGATGTTTACAAATAACTTTAAGTAGAATACTTTTCATAAAACAATTTGTTAGATGACCACATACAAAAAAAATCAAAACAGTATTATGTTTTACTGAATCAACCGCGGAAAACAATTACTATAAAAATTTGAAATCAGAGGGTATAGATAATAATAGTATTCTATCAGTCACAGTACCCAACTTACTTAATCATATTCTTTTGGTTACAAAGTAGTAATAAAGAACCTGATTCACAAAAACTCACAGATACAAGATCGAAAACTGGCAATGCCCTCAGAAAAAGCAAACAAGGGGACAAAAATTTGATTCAGAGATATACACCAAAACTAACTAAACAGTACATGAGCAACATGTTACTGATTTCCAAAAGTGTTTAAAATTGGATGTTTGAGCAAATATGTTATTTTAAAATTACTTTTAAATAATGTATCGATAATTTCCATAGGACCCTCGGATTCTGTAGGAGAGACTGAAAATCCTGCTTAAAATATTTTTAGTACTGAAATATTTTACTTCTTCCAAAATCAAGACATTCTTTGGGAGAGAAAAGGTGTTCTAATTATCGGAAATGTACGCCCTAACTAAAATTTGTTTCTCTCTATCTTTCTTCCATTCAATATAGATCTTTCATTAGATTCCTTCATTCTTCCTAGATCTAGATCTAAATCTTTTCTTTAAAGGAATATAATATACCTCTTCCACTTGACACTACTTTAAATACCATTCCCAAGTCTTCTCCAGAAAAGAAAAGATCAATTCCTTATATCACATGAAGAACTCAAGTTTACCCAAAGATACAGTACCTAGAATAGGCCATAAATGAACTACTGCCTTCATTTTAGAATATATTTTTGTGAAGACTGTAAATGCATTCTGGGGATGGCAATATTAATTACAAGCCCAATAATAATTAATATAAACTAAAACTTTTTGGTCTTTTTTGCACTTTAAACTGGATCTGGTCTCTTCAGTCCTGCATTTACAAATGCTTAAAAAACCAGGTAAATGTTCATCCTATTTTTCCAAAAGATTAAATATCCCTGGCCAGAGTTTTGATTTTAAGTCTTTTGTGTGTGTGTGTGTGTGTGCATTCTGTTTTCTCTGAAATAATCAAAGTTCTTAACAGGATAGAACAAATAATAAAAAATAATAATAGTGGCCCATTATTGAGGATCTACTCAAGGTCTATGATAGGTACATCATACACATTTGTCCTAAAATTTACAGGACACCTGTAAAAGGGTGGACAGAGTGATATAGTGCTAGATTCCTCATCAATCCTTTAGGGACTGCTCCAGTTGCAGAGAGTTGCTTTCCTCAATGTCCAGTACTTTTGGGAGTGGCCTACATCCAATTACAGCTCAAAAGCAAAAGTTAAGATCTTGAGATTTTGGTCCCTGTGAGTTAACTTTCACGGACTCCAATGCTACCAATAAGATCAGTTGAGGCTGTTAGGCTTGCAACACAGTTCTCCTCTCTATACCCAGTACTGCTCCTTTCCAATTTCTTTCACAAGTGTTGCTCTCTAATAAACTCCTGAACACCAAACTAAACTCAGTCTTCTTTCCTTACTGGATAGAGAACCCAAATTGCAATAGGCTGCATTATCCTACTGCTATGAAGATGAGGAAAACTAAGGCTTGGGGAATATTTCTTTTTGGAAAACTGATGGTTCATTTGATATACTACAACTTCCTCTATATTCAAATATCAGTAATAGATCACCCAAGTCAGTTCTCTAATTACACTTTTGCAAGATCTTTTAGTATAATAGGATATAATTATCTTGATTTGGAAACCTAAGTAACTAGTTAATGCAGTTAAGTGACACTCTTGGTTTACCAATCTCATCTTCTCAGCTTGCCAATTTCTTCACCTGGTTTTAGTTAACTCTTTCTGCTTTGAAGATAATGCTTCTCAACAGAGATCGTGAAAGCAAAATAAAAGTTGTATAGGGGCCTCCCCTGGTGGCGCAGCAGTTGAGCGCTGGGCTGCCGGTTCGATCCTGGCTGCCGGCGAGGGTCCCACATGGCGTGCAGACCTCTCCTGCAGCGCCCGCTGCTCCCCTCAGCAGTGTATTTCGTCAGTCTGCCTGTTCTGTTCCCTGCTCTGTCTCTGGTGAATTCTCTCACCCTCCTGCGCTTCTGACTATACCCAGCGCTTGTATAAATAAATAATCTTTTTTTTTTTTTTAAAAGAAAAGTTGTATAGTTTTTTCCCTCTTCAATAATCAATTAGTGATTACACACAATGCACAATGGGTGTATCCCTTCTTTATAATGCACAATGTTATTAAAAATATACTCTTTGTTGCCTTGATACTTTGATCAAACTTTGCTTTTTTCTTAAATTTTCCTGATAAAGATCGTATGTTTGTTATTTTTTAAAAAAATACATGCTAGGTTACTCTTTTTAATGACAAAAAAATGAATTCCTTCTAAAATGAATCCTGAACAATTAGAGTTTATTAGGTAACTCCCATTATTCATCCAATTTTCTTCCTCATTGGCATATTTTATGACTGCACTGCCCTTAAGAAACCTCTGTATTTTTTTTTATTTATTTATTTAAAGATTTATTCAAGCACTTGGTATACAGTCAGAAGCGCGGGAGGGTGAGAGGATTCACCAGAGCCAGAGCGGGGAACAGAACAGGCAGACTGACAAAACACACTGCTGAGGGGAGTAGCAGGCAGCAGGAGAGGTCTGTGCGCCATGTGGGACCCTCACACAGCAGCCAGGGATCGAACCGGCGCTGCAGAGGCTGCCGGCAGCTTCACAGCCCAGCGCTCAACTGCTGCACCACCAGGGGAGGCCCGAAACCTCTGAATTTAGATTAAACAGTTATAATCCATATTGGAAAGAAAACTGGCAAAAGGCAGTAATTTCATGTTCCAGATTAAATAAAGGGGAAGTGAGTTTTAAAAATCGTAAGTCACAATCTCACTTTTTAAAAAAATTATATAGACAAATTCTAGATACCAACCATTACCCTATGACAGTAAATAAATAACAGACACTAATGAGATAGGATTATAAAGCAAGGGCAATACAGAAGGATTGAGCACCATGACAACCTACTTCCCACTCCTATGGGAAAAGAGTGTCTCTTCACTGTGTGATGATCACACAGTTCTAAAGCTACTGTTTTCATCTTTTGCTTTCTCACTTACTTGACACAAAGGACGATGAGATCAGAACTAACCTCAGGAACAAGTCTTGTAGTTAGGCCTGATTTTACCTCTATTTTTTCATTATGGATTTTTTCCAAATTATGTACCTGGCTTCAAGACACCATTTCTACTTTTAAGTCAATTAGGAAAAAAACATGACAAAAAACCCTTAAATGTCTGAATCTAAAAAATTTAGCTGTAATAATAATTTCTCTATAAACAAACATGCAGTATATAACACATGTATATACATATTTTATAAAATACTTTGGACAGAAGATAGTATTTATTGAGATAAAGAATAAAGCAAAAACTCATTTCTGGAATTTTATCAACTGAAACTTCTATTTCCCAGTATTTCTATGCATCTAACTATTAAAACAAATGACATTCAGAATGATGACCAAAAGGTATTGTCAAATCGTGAAATTCCCTAAAGTGCATAAAGAGCAAATTAAGCTTCAACGAATACATAATGAATTAATATGTTATCATATTCTAATTCTCTTAATATGTCGTAGTCCTTAGTCCTTTCATAGAAATGGATAGAAAATTATTATATTTGGCTAAAAATAGTCTACTTTGCAGTTATTATTACCTACTCTGTACCACTACTTACCAAGAAGGGAAAAGCTAATCACCTATGAGGATTAGTAATTATCAAACACTCTGATTTTAGAAGACTGAAATTTTGAGAGTACAGAGAGAACTGAAGTACTCTTCTATAGCTATCTTTTGACTTTGTTAGTTTTGTAAACTATATAAAGAAATTTACATAAAGGAAATTACCAAACTAGGTAATATACAAACATATATATATATATATATATATATATATATATATATATATATATGAGGAAATAAGCCTGAAAAGTGACTCACTCAAGATTTTACAGCTACATAAGTAGGAGAAACACTTGACTTCAAAACTATCTTTTCTTTGCAATGTATTATCTCTCCGATCTGAAAAAAGAATAAAGGCAGGGTAGTGTACTTTGTGTTAAATTCCAAATACTTTGGCATAGCTAAGATGACTTCAGCAAGTATTTGGTACTATTCAAAACAGTAAAATTAATAATGTATCACACCCAAGTCTATCTGTTTGTAGATCAAATTACTACTAAGGCAAACAGTGGAAGAAGGGAAGAATTTTCAAATGATGCATCTGAGTATTTCCTATATATAGTCATCTCTCAACTATTTTACTGTATTTTTAGTAAGTCAAGCAATTTTTAAATACTACTAGATTTCCCTAGATAAGTTCTCTAGATAAGAGATATAATTATTAGTTCAAAACCCTGACTAGCTCTAGAATTATCGAGGAAAATTTCAGATTTTCTTCTCAAAACTAAAGGGAATGCAAAAGAATTTTCTAAATGTCTTCCTTCAGAAAGAAACAATAGGATATGGAAAAAGGTCTTGATGCTATACACCTCAATGTTATCAACATATGTAATTTATAATTAAGGTGTTTTTGAAATTTGCATATCAATGTAGGCAACAAATATATTGAAGAAAATTTTTCCAAATGAGGTAAACTTGTAAGGTATACAAGTAATACTAAAGCTCAAACAAGAAGTGTAGAGAGTCAGTTTAGTATAGTGGTTAAAAGCATTGATTATAAAGCAAGACTCGGTGCCTTGGTTTCCTCAGTCTAAAAAAATGAAGAAATAGCTCTAGTCTTACCTCTGAGGGTTGACTTAAAAATACAATAATCCATATAAATAAAAGACCTGACATGTAAACAAATTAAAGAAAACGTTTACACTATTATGTTTTGTTTCTTTAACTCCTGAACTCACTTTTCTGTTTTGAAGAATATTGCACAACCGTCCACATGCTTTCTCTCCTGCTCAGACATGATTTTGGCACGTGACTTTGGAGAAAAAAATCCATCATATCCACGCTCCTTCAATGCTGGCAGAAAGAGAGTGAAGTATTGCTCTGTTTCCACTTCCTGAGGTGAAAGGAAAGTTATCAACATAACAGAGGAAAACTCTGATTAAGATTAAAAAAAATTTAGCATTATGAGTAACATGACTAAGTTAAAATAATTCACACAACAAGTATTATCTAACTATCTTACCTTTATGTTAGTAGCTGCCATTTCACAATGGCAGCTTTTTATACCTAAAAGAATCAGAAATGTTTTGTGATTTTCTCCTGCTCACAGAGCTAATTAGTCCCAAATCTCTTCACTACCATTTTAGGATTCATTTCATTATAGTTCACTTCCTTAAGATTGATAAATTTAAAAAAACTTGGTGATATAGTAGATTAAGTGGTAGGGAATAGTAAATTGTATATATAAAGTAGAAATCTTAAAGAATATTTATCTTTCTCAATTGAGGTGAAAAGGAATGAGACCCAAAAGCAACAAGTTTAAGATCAACAAAAACTTCTACTTTAAGAAATTTTTAGATATCTGAAGACCAATTATACAAAAGTCTATTAATTTAGCAATCATTAGGTTAAGACCATTTTATTCTTTGACCCATAAAATATTTTTAACAAATCTGAAATAATCAAGAGTAAAATCAGCATACTCATAACATGATTTTTTTTAACAGCAAAAACTCAAACAACCTAAATGTCCAAATTAGGAAAAATGTTAAAATCAATATAAATTCACATAATTGTCTTTGAAGAATTTTTGGAATGTGGAAAGTACGTAATATGCAATAAGCAAGAAATATGTCAACATTGTGATCCCAATTTTATTTTGAAAATCTATCTTCAAATAAACAGATAAGTATATTAACAATGTGCACCAGAAATATTTCATAAGTTTTAAGTCAGCAACCACGTTTGGAATATAAAATTGGGTGTTTTCCCACATCATTATTTATAGTTTTCCAAAATTTTCAATGTCTCTAGAATGAAAACTTTATATTACCTTTATAATAAGAAAATTTTTTAAATTATGTTTCTATCTCCAAACTATACTGAAAAGAGTATGAGGCTATTAGTACCACAAATACTAAACCAAAAGGCAGACAACTAAGCAACTAAAACACCCCTAATTTTGTTTGCCCTTTTTCCCCTCTAGTCCTGTGTCAGTTCTCAGTGTTCAAAATAAAATTTAATTTTTGAAGTTTTTACTTCTTATTATTTCCCAGGAAGTCATGTGAATCACTGACAACATTAAAATAATTATCAATGTACTTTAGTACCAAAAAAATAATTTAAAAAGCAGTAGCTTCTCAAGTTATGCTGAAAAGGTAATGTAAAATTATAATCTTTAAATTTTTAAAACACTGTTAAGTGTTTAATATGCTTGGAAGTTTAGAAAAAATTTTTTTTAAATTACCCGTGAACTCTCTTGATTATTAGCAGTGTTGAAAAGAAGCAGTAAGGCATACATTTCAATGGAAAGATTATTCTTCAGTTAAATTCATTATAATAAAATGTTATAAAACTGAAGAATTGAAATTGCAGAGGTGGTTTTTAAAGTAAGGCAAAAATGACTTGTAGTACAATAATTTTTAATTTTTAAAATGTTTATCACTAAGAAATAATAGCAGACAATTTTTTACAGATTTCATTGTAAGTTAAATTATGTTCCTCAAAGATACACTTCTGCAGTTTTCTATTTCAGCCATACCAATGATTTGTTGGTGACAAGAATGATTAACATGAATAATGGATGACGTTATTTTCACTTAAGAAATAGTAAATAATGGATGACGTTATTTTCACTTAAGAAATAGTAAATGAGTGTAAGTGGTGGTTATACTTAGTAAAATAGTTTCACTGTGAAAATGTCTTAAGTGCTTATTAAAATTGCCCTTTTGTCCTTTTTGTTTTTAAGAGGAGAAAAAACATTTCCCTTTGAGTTTTGCTTTGAAAATAGGAATTCTAGTAGAGGTAAAAGCTTCTGTTATTTTTAAGTTCACCTTTATATTAAAGACAATTTAATTTCTCGAGTGTTACCTGAAGACTAATGATATCTGCGTCACAGTTAACAATTTCTTCCATAATTCCCTTTTTCCTGTATTCCCAGTTTAATGCCCAGGATGGGCAATAGCCATATAGCTGCCGGGTGGCGTATTTATCACATAACACATTGTAACACATAACTGTGAATGATGCTAAGAAGTGGGGGGGAAGAAAACAGACAAAAGGGAGAAAATTAGGCAGGTTTTTCTAAAGCAATATCATGTGCACACTTGCACAAGCACACATGGCACAAAGCGTATCCCAAATATCATTACTATAAAACGCCTTGGCAAGATTTTGTTAAACTACATTCATTAAAACACTTCATTGATTCTATCACACCATTGTCCTTTTACAAGAATTAAACTAACATGGGTTAAGTCTCAGCACTATCACTGCTATGGCCCGAGTTCAATTCCTGACCAGGGAGCTAACCCACATCTGGCATAGCAGACCTTTCCTGTCTGCCCACTGTACCCCTTAGCAGTGTATTTCAGTCAATCTGCCTGTTCTGCTCTCCATTCTGTCTCTGGTGACTCCTCTCACCCATTGTCTACACTCCAGCTCTTCTTCACAAAAATAAATATAAATATCTTCAAAAGAAAATAAAGCTAACTTTATATATGAACATTTTAGGAAATTTATTTAATAAAAATTTAAATTTAAAATCAGAATGTTACTTTACTGCGGGGAAGGCTTCTCTGTAAAAATGGAACAAAAAAATTTTAGTTTCACTGCCATTTAAAGATTCTAATTTTATTCATCCTTACAAAATATCCACACTTTTTTGAGCCTCTTACTTTCACTAATCTGAACTGAAAAAAGAACATGGACTAACAAAGTTTAGTAATAACAGAATCCTTTATACCAAATCACAAGTTTATTTCTGAAATTAAATTCTCCCTACAAAGGGATTGTGAGCAAATTAATAGTCAGAAGGCCATGGTTTGTTTCATGCTACTCCAAAGTGTGCTCTTAGGACCAAAAATCATGAGTTATCACCTATGAAGTTAGAAATGCAGAAAACTCTGATTCTGCCAAGATCTGCTAATTCAGAACCTAACAATTTAACAAAATCCCCAAGTGATTCATATGCACATGGAATATCAGTTTGAAAAGCCCTGTCAGTACACCCCCCCCCACCTGCAACATTAATTCTCTATTGTGGCTTTCCATTAGAATTACTTTGTAGAACTTTAAAAAAAAAATTGCTTGCAGACACCACCTATGGACTTACTGCAGACTAAGTCAGTAAGCCTGTGTGTGTGTGTGTGTGTGTGTGTGTGTGTGTCCATATTTTTAAGAAACATCCCATGTGATTATAATGGGCAATCAAGATTGAAAATCACATATTTAAATAAAAGGCAAAGCATTCAAATAATAAAGTAACACTTGATTAAAGTTGATTCCATTTCAGAAAGTGAACAGTTTTTAAGAGAAACAGTTCACTAGTCTATTGGAGAGATTATTGGGCATTTTAAACAACAGTAGTTTTTTCACTATCTAGGATTAAGTCTAATGTAGTTAAATTATGCTTCTGTGGATATAAGTCATCCTTAACCACCGTTAGTTATACACATTTCCCTAGCCACCAGAAGTGAAGGCATCTTAGCATCTACTTTTTTTAACACTCAGATTCCACTAAGGGAAGTGCCACACATTCCCAAGAAAAAGAACCATACTGGTTTTTCAATAAAGACCTAATAACACATTCCTTTGAGAATTCAACAACTAATGAAAATTTGTTTTTATTGTTCCTTTTCTTAATGGAAATGTAGGTATGCAGTATAAGGAAAACTCTTCTCATGATTATGTTCATTCATGCTCAAAGAAATTACTCAAAGAAATAGAAAATGGAGTTTTGTATTATCAAAAAGATCAATTTATACAATGGGGAAGGCCACACCTAAAATAAATCTGCCTAACTTTAGGCCTTGCAGAAAATCTGAGGTTTTACTCAGACCATCAATGTGTATGAGAAAATAGAAATATAATTCATGATAACACTGACACAGTGCATCTTAAATGTACTGATACTACGGTTCTAGAGGTGTGGTGGTTTTAAAATGAGTAGCCCTGGAAAACACTGAAGTATATGTATATAATATTTCTCAGTGTTTTTAAAGTGCAAATAGAAATATAAGATGCTACATTTCCCAATACCAAAGCGACTGATTTTTTTCTTAATCCTCTTAATTAAAAAAAAAACCCACAAAGTGGTTTAAAAAAAAAAAAACAACAAATTTGTGATTTACCCTTCAAAAATTATTAAAACGTTAATATTCAGTAATTGGTTTAACCTTCATATTAAAAGAGTAAAATTTTTCATATGCTAATTTAAAAATGGAAAATCATTACTCTTAGGACATAAAATAAGATATCTGGCATGTCTATTTTAAATAGAATTCCCAATCATAAAACATTTAATAGGCAGTGAAGAGATATACAAATAATGTCAAGTCATTATTGGTTGTCAAGACGAGATAAAAATTTTTATTTCTATATTACCGCAGTTCTAGAAATGCTTAAGCCATATCCTTAAATTTCTCAAATATTCAACCTACACCATTTCTACACCTCTGGTATGACATCACATTTTTCCCCCTAAATTTGTTTATTCTCTTATACAATTGTTCATTTTTGTACAGTATCTGGTTATTCCCCTCAGGTGTAGTGCCCATAGTTCTCCCACCACCGTAACAACACTATAGTCCTTGTGTTCTTTTTGTTTACAATATACCAATAGCATATGTAGATGCAGACTAAATTATTCCTTTAGAAGTGTTATCAATCTACCTACTCAAGAAGGATAAAGCATCCTAGTTTCTTTTTCAAAAGAAAATTCATTATTACTCATTTTCCTGAACTCAACCATTACTACCCTGTGTAAAAATGCCATTTTACAGGCTGTGTTACAAGGTACATTTGATTCTTGTACCCAAGTCTTAATGTAAATTTATGTTTAAAAGTCTATGTCGGTATTTTTAAAGTCATCTACATAGAGGAGTTTTGTAAAATGAAGACAAGTTTATCACTAAGTCAAAATGGTATTTCAGGTATTTCTGAAAGAAGTCAAGGAAGAATAAGAAAAACTACTTACCTGATGGCAGAATTTGGTCTCGTTCTTTTAATGTAATCCATGGCCTCGGAGGAAGCTGCTCTGGATGAACTGAAAAAAATTTTGACATCATTTCATGTGCTTCTAAAGTCAGTATCATTTATTTTATGAAAGCAAATGAACTTCTATTTTTCCTTCAGCCCACAAAATGACTTAACAATTTAACATGGAAATATAATGATTTAGAAGCTAAAGGAAGTTAAAAAAGAGCTATACAGAAAACACGTACCTAATATCCAAAAAGAATATTAAGGAATTCACTGATGACACTACTTACATGTTACTTATGAAAAAATCCCTATTTTAAAACCTTAAGTAGGATCTTGTATCTGACATATGTAAAACTGTACTGACTCAGCCTTGTGTCTTACTGGGAAATCGAAACTATGTGCAGTTCCAACATACTGATAAACCATACATAATACTCAAGCATATTTAAAATACAAAATAGCACATATGAATGTATAATAACCAATACTGAATTTGCTAATAGGGATTTCATTTCCTAATATTAATCTTTTTCTCTTATAATGTCAATGCAAAGCAGGAGAGTCTACATAATTACATTGTACAGAAAAAGAAAGGCACTGGTAATTAAACATTAATTGTTCAGATATGGTTATTGATATCATGGAACTAAATGCAACACAGCTATAAGATAAAACAAAATTCACTAAGATTTAACTACCTCCTTTTCTTCTCCCATTTAAAAGTTTGCAAAAATAAAAACATTTACAATTATAGGACTATTTGATTCAAGGTTGTAGATTTGTCCAGGCTTAGCTGAGAAATGTAATCCTTTAAAACAAAACACCCCATCTTCATCCACTCCACCTTCATGCAGTCACAAAAATTTTGACCAAAGACATGGGATCTTAAAAAAAAAGTGTCACTTTACTAGTCATTTTGGGTTCCAAAACTCTAACTAAAGGATGCCTACTTTAGCATACTTTTCATAAAATGGAATGAACACTGCTTTGCTTATTCTACATCTCGCCAGGAAAGGAATGAAGGTTATCATAAACTGACAAACCACCCAGCTGGTTCAACATATTGAATCCTGGAAAATAATCATGCCTGCTAGGCGTGCCATGCTAGGATCATGGCAGCTATCTCAAAAATGGAAAATCCAATATTTAAATACAAAGAAGAGTAAACAAAGAACTTTTTAGCGATTGGTGTCCATATTAGCAAAAGGTCAAGAATTCAGAAATATATAAAATCCTCAACATACAACTAGTAAGATGATTTAGATGCTTTCCAAATCTTAACTAATACATTTTAACTAATAAATCATGGTATGTAAGTATAAGTGAAATGAGCCGAAAAGACAGGAAAAGACATTATCATACCAGGAACCAAGAAAAATAAAAAGCATAGTTTTATTCAGGTTGACAAAAATAATGTTAAGGTTAATTTTATTCAGGATTGATGATGACAAAACATAGATACTTGCATGTACAGGTGGTAGGAATATAAATTGGTATAGCTAGCTATCTGGAAAGGCAAACTGGATTGTCTTTGAAATTTAAAACAACTGTGTCCCTGTAATCCAGCAATTCTATTTCCTGGGGTCAGCACTATGCAGCAATCAAAAAGATATTCATTACACCATTGTTTATAATAGCAAAAACAATGGTACATAAAATTGTATCCATTTTATGGTAGTTACCATTACAATTTAAAAGAAAAAGAATAAACACTTGGGTGCCAAAGTAGAAAGAGAAACTGCTGCATGAAAAAAAAGTAGAAAAAATATATTTTATTAAAAAACTTTTTAAAAACACATGAAAAGTATCATAAAATCTCTAATATAATTTTTGTATGTAAATATAAAAATGTGTATAAGATAAACAGTCAAATTGCAATTGTGCTCATCTACTTGGAAGGGAATAGACTATAGGTAGTAGTCAAAGGAAATTCTAAGTCTAACAAAAATTTTTAACATTTTCTTATAAGGAGGATAGTATGTTCAGATGTGATAATCGCTTAAAATTAATTTTTTTTTAAAGATAAAACTACATGGTCAATGGCATGACAAGAGACAGGTATATAAAGTTATCTGGGCTACGATCAAATCAAATAAAAACTGTGTGGTCCTAGACGTATTACCAGAATTTGGATCAAAATTGAAGCCTGCTCTCAGTATGAATACTGGAGACAGCAGTTAACATCTTAATACATCTCTCAGCATCATAACTAAATGTGACAAATCAATAATAATTCTCTCATTTTTACCCCCATAAATAACACACACCAGCAGCCAACCCTGCAGTCACTAGAAAAGCTGGGGGAAGGGAAGGTGGACAAAGAGGAAACAAGAACAACCTGATTTCTCTGGCTAATGGAGTGAAAATGAGAAGCATAATGAGGACTAGGGAGGAAATGTGTACCAACTGGCAGTGGTGACCCAAACACTGATGACAACATCTTCAGTACAGAGAGCGCCAAGAGAATCAATCCATCCCATACCACACATTTGTTGGTAACATTAGGTAACACAGTTGCCTGCAAGGAAGCCAACTGAACCTAAAGGGTCAACAGAACCCAGAAGTTAAACTGTCAAATTTGAGCCTTTAAAAAGATCAAAAGTCTCCTAACATAATATTCAAAATGTCTGTTACTAGTGGAAAAACACTGGTTTTTCCCAATATCAAGATAATCACAATTTAACAGAGAGAAGAGCAGCAACAACAAATACCAAACAGATTAATCAGATGTTGAAATTATCTGACAGAAATTTACAGCAGTCCTCACAAAGCTGCTTCAAGGATTAAAAATTCTTTAAAACAGATGAAAAAGTAGGAAACCCCAATAAAAAAATAAAAGTTATTTTTTAAAGGACCGAATAGAAATTATCAAGCTGAAATGCAATAACCAAAATAACAAAGCTTGCTAAAAGGGCATAATAAAGGTAGCAAAAGATAAAATGTTTGAATCTGAGGCTAAATCAAAAGAATTTCTTCAATATGTACAATAAAAATTAGATTTTTAAAAATGAACACCTCTTGAATCGGTGGAACTGTATAAAAGATCTAAGATTTATATCATCAGAATCCAATAAGAAAGGGGCAAAATGTGGGCTTAAGACATATTTTAAAAGATAATAATCAAAAACTCCAAAGTTAGTGAAAATATAAGAAAGTGAGCAAACTTTAAGTACAAAAAATCCACTCCAAGAGACATGATAATTAAACTGTTGAAAAATAAAGACAAAGAATCTCACAGAGAGACGTGACATACCTAAGGGGAACAGTGGCTTCTTTTCTGAAATGATGGAAGCCAGAGGAAGTAGCACATTTTTTTTTAAGTGTTGAAACAAAGAAGTATTAACCCAAATTCTGTATCTAGCAAAACTATCCCTCTAATAACAACATAAAGATGTTATCAAAGGAAAACTAAGACTTTGCTGTTGGCAGATATGAGCATTAAAATAATAAAGGAAGATTTCTAAACAGAAAGGAAACAATAGCTAAGAATCAAAACATCAAAAAGATCAACAATGGGTAAAATTAGGGGTGATTATCATAGATTATCCTTCACAGTAGTTTCTTAAATCATGTCTGACAGTTGAAGTAAAATTATAACATCTGTGATTATGCAATGTAGGGAAATACCAGACAATTAGATTTTAAAAGTGGAGAGAGTAAAGAAGCATATATATAAAAGGCAACAATAATTCATTTAAAGTGACAAAACATCATTACCAGTAGATTGTGCTAATTATGTATTTGTAATATCTAGAGCAATAACTAAGAAAATAATACAAAATATGTACTAAAAAAATCACAAATAAGACCAAGTGTAATCCTAAGAAATATTTACATAACCCTTAAGAAACCAAGACAAAATAAACAGAGGATGAAGAAATAGAAGGAAACAGAAAACATAATAAAATGACACTTAAATTCTACATAACATTAATTAAATGTAAATGGCCTAAATACACAAATTAAGAGTGGACTCTTGGTAGAGCACATAATAAAAATAACATGACACATCACTCTACTGTATGCATCTAGAATAAATTTGTTTCAAATATAAGAGCATAATAAAATTGAAAGTAGAAAAAAACAGAAGACGTATCATATTACTATTAAACCAAAAAAGCAGAGTGATTATAGTAGTATCAGATAAAGTAAACTTAAAAGAAAATACAGTATGTTCCCACTTAATGTGACCGATAGGTTCTTAGAAACTTTAACTTTAAATGAAAAAATGAATACAATTAAAACAGATACTTAAGGGTCTCCCCGGTGGCACAGCGGTTTAACGCTGGGTTGCAAAGCTGCCCGCAGCCTCTGCAGCGCTGGTTCGATCCCCGGCTGCTCCCTGGCCACCGGAGGAGGGTCCCACATGGCGCGCAGACCTCTCCTGCCGCCCGCTGTTCCCCTCAGCAGTGTACTTCAGTCCTCTGCCTGCTCTGCTCCTCTGCCTGCTCTGCTCCCCGCTCTGGCTCTGGTGAATTCTCTCACCCTCCCGCGCTTCTGACTGTACCCAGTGCTTGTATAAATAAAATAAATAAATAAAAATAAATCTTATATAAAAAAAAAAAAAACAGATCCTTAAATAACCTTTTTTGTTAAACCTCAGTGGGGACTGATTTTTCTCATCAACTTGTAAGAAAATTACATTTAAGGAATCATTATTCCTGGACCTACTGTATTAGGAACAAAACAGATTATTACACAATGATGAAAGAACCAGCCCATCAAGAAGATGTAGTGATACTAAATATGTATGCACCAAACAATAGTGCTTCAATATATGTGAAAAAAGAACTGATGGTGCTAAAAGTAGAAATACACAAATCCACAATTGGATTTCAATTGTGAGTGAAGATTTCAAAACAATAATTAACATTTGTTAGGAATACCAGAAAGTTAGAAAAGATTTAGAAGAACTGAACACCAACAATGAACATGATTAATTCACATATACAGAACAGTCTACCCTAAAATTGCAGAACATAGACTTTTCCAAGCACCCATGGGACATTCATCAAGATAGACAAAATAAACCTCAACCAGGTTAAAAGAACTAAAATAATACAGAATGTTTGCCAACTGATCCCAAACTAGAATCAAACAAGAAGCTAATGCCAGAAAACTAAGAATTAAACAACGTACTTCTAAATAATCCTTAAAAAGAGAAAATCTCAAAGGAAAATCTTTAAAAATGTACTGAATAGCTTGAAATGAAACTATAACAAATCAAAATTTCTGGCCTGCACCTCAAGTGACTCGGAAATAGAAAATTTATAGTACTTTATGTTTATATGCAAAATAAAGAGGAAAGTTCTCAATTAAACAAATTAAGTTTTCAGACTGAAAGAAATACTAAGATAAAGGGACACAGAAAGATTAACCATTTACATAAAAGAACAGAATAGGATATAGTGCAAATTCTAACCAAAAGACAACTCATTTAGCCATTTTCTTCATGTCGCTATATTAAGATCAAAGTAATATGAATACTTTAATGATAAAAGGTTCAGAAAACCAGAAAGATTAAACATATGAAAATATTCCTTCAATATATACAATATGTACAATATATACAAAAAGGTTGTAAGAACTAATAAGAAATCAACAAATTTACAAAGTAGGTGTTACCAGTAATGAATAAAATCGAAACAAGCAATAAGTATATGTAACGATTAACAAATTTAAACAACATATATAATGCTGCACCAAACTACTATAGAATGTGCATTCTTCTTAAATGCATACTTAGCATTTTCAAATATTAAGTATGCCCTGGGTAATAAACATTTTAAAAACTTAAATCATTCACAATATGTTCTCTGATCACAATGGAATTAAGATACAATAACAACAACAACAAACCTAGAACTCCTCTGGAAATAAAAACACTCCTGAAATGTCTGATCAGTCATGAGAGCTATTAGGAAAAAAGCTGAACAGAATGAAAATAAAAAACAACATATATTAAAACATGTGGGATGCAGTTTAAAGATATGGCTACAGGGAGATTCATAAATGAATATAATACAGGTGAAAAAGTCTACAATGTATAATTTTGGTGTTGATCATAAGAAGTTAGAAGAACAGCAAATCATAAGAAGTTAGAAGAACAGCTCAAAGAAAGCAGAAAGCAGAAATAAAGGTAAGAAATGAGTGATTATGAGTAAATCAGAATAAAGACCAGTGAATCTAATAAAATTGATAAACTCCTGATCAAGACTATGCATGAATTAAATACAGGTAACTAAAGTAGCAAAGAAACATCACTAGATATCAAATGTATATTTAACACACAAACATTCTGAACAAATTCAAAGATTTATATAAAATAAAAGTACAACATTCAGAAAACAGTAGAAAGAGAAATGGAAAATTATAAAAATACTACAGTTATTATATTGCATATTATATAAGTTCAATCAGTAATGGAAAACTTCCTAGAAAAAAAACCCAGGCTTAGGCTATTTAACCAAACACTTAAGAAAGAACACCAACTGGGCCTCCCTGATGGTGCAATGGGTTAAGACACAACCTATGAAGCTATCCACAGCCACTGCAGCACCAGTTCAATCCCCAGCCAGGGAGCTGCCCACATGCCGCAGCAGACCTCTCCTGACTCACCCGCTGCTCCCCTCAGCAGTGTATTTCACTCATTCTGCCTGTTCCCCACTCTGCCTCTGGTGAATCCTCTTCCCCCACACACACACTTCTGGCCTGTATCCCAGTTCTTGTATGCATAAATAAATAAATCTTTTTTTAAAAAAAAAGAGAACACCAATCTTTACCCTTCCAAAGAACAGAAAATGAGGAACTATTTCCCTATAAATTTTATGAAACCACTATAATCTTTATATCAAAACTTAGCAGGATATTGAAGAACTATTAGCCAATCTTACTCAAACACACATGAAAAAAATCCTAAGTAAAAAATATTAACAAATTGAATAAGGAATATATGAAATAATATATTACAATCACATATTACAACCTACTTGGATTTATTTCAGGAATATGTCACATAACACACAAAAAATAATGTAATTACCAAATTAACAGGATAAAGGACAGAAACTATAGATTCATTAATAGGAAAAAAAATTATAAACTTCAACATATATTATTATTTAAAAATAAACTCTTCTAGCAAACCAGAAATAGAAGACTTCCTTAATCTACTAAAAAAGTATATAAAAAGTAAGGAGAACATCACTGCAAATTATTATAACTAGAAGCTATAAATTATTAAAAGCTAAAAAATTATGAAATTAGAGAAGGATGCCTATTACTACCATTTTCAGTTAGCACTTCAAGGGTAGTCTCAGCAAAAGTAATAAAGCAAGAAATTAAGAAGAGTAAAAGGTGTTATTTTTGCAAATGATACAATCATACAAACTGAAACAAAAACGCATTAGGATTAAAAAGAGTTTAGCAAAGTGGTGGAATATGTACTTAGCAAAGGCATTTAGCAAGAATTCACCAAGGTGAATTTACAAGTAGGTAAAATTCAACTGTACTCCACAAATCAGCAATAACTATTAAGATTATTTTGAAAAAGACTACTTAAACTCATCAAGAGAAATTATGACAGGCACAATGAAAGCATACTCTACACTGCTAGAAGACCCAGTGTTCTTGCAAACATGTCAGTTCTTTACAGAGCTATCTATAGATTCTATATATTCCCATCAAAATGGCTACATTTTGTGACAGGAAGAAATTTGAAAAAACGATCCTAACAATTTTAAGATAAAGAAATACGGAATCTAAAACTCAACAATTTCAGAATCTAAAGGGAAGATCCCTTTACTGGATCTCCAGATAGTTTATAAAACTACCATAACAAAAGACACCAATTTATTGCCACAGAGACTAGAGGAAAAGAAGAGAAACTCCAGGGCCTCCCCTGGTGGCGCAGCGGTTGAGCATTGGGCTGCAAAGCTGTCTGCAGCCTCTGCAGTGCCAGTTCGACCCCCAGCCACCGGGCAAGGGTCCCACATGGTGCTCAGACCTCTCATGATGCGCCTCTGCTCCCCTCAGCAGTGTATTTTGTCAGTCTGCCTGTTCTGTTACCCACTCTGGCTCTGGTGAATTCTCTCACCCTCTCGTGCTTCTGACTGTACCCAGTGTTTATATAAATAAATAAATAAATCTTATGTGGTACATATACACCATGGAATATTACTCAGCATTCAAAAAAGATAAACACATGCAATTTCCAGCAACATGGATGGCGCTGGAAGGGATCATGCTCAGTGAAATAAGCCAGAAAGAAAAAGAAAAATACCGGATGGTCTCACTCATAGCAGGAATCTAGAAAACTTAAATAATGGACCAGGAAAATGAATAACTAAGAAAGTAAAAATCAAAATCAACAAAAAACTATGAACCAGAGACACTTTTTGGCAGGTGGGGGGTGGGAGGGGAGGGATTGGGGTCAGAATGGGGGAGTAGCAATTGTATGGGGAATATAAAAATAAAATTTATTATTAAAAAAAAATAGTGATACTTTTTAATAAAAAAGATAATAGGGCCTCCCCGGTGGCGCAGCGGTTGAGCGCTGGGTTGCAAAGCTGCCCGCGGCCTCTGCGGCGCCGGTTCGATCCCCGGCTGCTCCCCGGCCACCAGAGGAGGGTCCCACATGGCGCGCAGACCTCTCCTGCCGCCCGCTGCTCCCCTCAGCAGTGTACTTCGGTCCTTCTGCCTGCTCTGCTCCCCGCTCTGGTTCTGGTGAATTCTCTCACCCTCCCGCGCTTCTGACTGTACCCAGTGCATGTGTAAACAAAACAAACAAACAAATAAATAAAAACATGCCTCTGTTTAAAAAACAAAAAAAAATTAAAAAACAAAAAAAAAAAAAGATAATACTTTAAAATAAATAAATAAATAAATAAATCTTTAAAAAAAAAAAAAAAACCAAGAAACTCCAGGAACAGATTTTTATATACAGGGACAACTTATAACAAAAAGGATACTAAAAATAGTAATGAAAGGATAGTCTTTTCAATGTGGTTTGCGATCAATTTAATATATATAGGAAAATTTATGAAAATTGCCTCCTGAAGTACACAAACACCATTCCAGAAAGATTAGTTCTAAATGTTGCACATAAAAAATAGGTGTTTTTAGATAATAACATAGGAGAATACATTCATAACCACGAGGTAGGAAAAGTTCTTAAAGAGGTTCACAAAAGTAGTATAATAACAGATCAATAAATCCTATTATAATTTTCTGTTCATCAAAAGATGATTAGCAAGTTGAAATAGGAATCAACACCATGGGAAAAGGTATTTGTGTGTGTGTGTGCGTGTGCATGTTATATATTCATATTCATATATTCCAACAAATATGCATGTCAACAAACCACATATGTTTAAAACATATGAAGATCTCCTTTAAAATTACACACGCACACACACGCACCCTCCCTCCCTCCCCCACTCCTCCTCACATGTGCTATATGGCTGAGTTACTGGCTACCCCTATACAATAGACAAGAGACTATTTAATTCAAAAGCAAAAAAGAAATAAAATACACATGCTATTCATACAGTCAATCAAACCACTACATTTTCTTAGTTGTTTACTGAAAGTACCCCTTTCCTAAGTTTACCTCTCTCCCATCTATCAACTTTTAGCCAAAAACTTTGAAATAACATGAATTTTGTTTTACTTTGTTGGAAATCTTACTTTTTAAAAAATCTGTATGTAGGTATCTTATAAGATGGAGATAGTTATACAGTATTGCCACAATATTGTGAGTATGGCCTCTATGCTGAAGGCTACATTTCTCTAGCTGCATCAAGATTCTGTATTTTAGGGACTCCCCGGTTGCGCAAAGGGTTAAAATGCAACCTATGAAGCTATCCGCAGCCACTGCAGCACGAGTTCGATCCCCGCCAGGGAGCTACACACATGGCGCAGCAGACCTCTCCTGTCTTGCCCTCTGCTCCCCTCAGCAGTGTATGTCACTTAGTCTGCCTGTTCTGCTCCCCGCTCTGTCTCTGGTGAATCCTCTCAACCCCCACACCTCTGGCCTGTACCCCAGTTCTTGCATGAATAATTTTTTTTTTAAATTTTTAAAAAGATTCTGTATTTTAGAAAAACACTATTGCAAAAAAAATCTGAATTTTAATAGAATCTCCAAACTTTTATAGCCAATATTGAGTATTTAAGGAAAAAATTATAAGTTTAATACTTAATAGCCTTCATATTATGAAAGTATTTCTGAGATATTTATATCTCAAAACGGGAGGTGGGGGGATTTCCACCTGGAAGATAACTATTATAGTCAGATAAAACTAGTGTTCTTAATTAAAATACTGCTTGCAAAATTTCCACAAATGTGTAGTGAATCAAACTAATCATTTCATTCATGAAAAAACGTATACAGTGTTTGGGTTTCAAGTAATAGGCACAAATTCAAACATTAACTATGTATCTTTGTGCTTAAGAACCAGACAATCTTGAGCCCATAGCTGACATTAATTAGCTGTATGACTTGGATAAATTATTCTGTGTATATCTGAATTTGCATCTGTCCAATGCCAGCAAATCTTCCCTCCTCTTAATTCCTAGCAAGATTAAAGGAGATAATGTAACTGAAGTTCCTAACATATTCCTTAGTAAAAAGAAAGTACTCATATGAAAAAAAGAATGATCCGCTATGATGGTTTATACTAGTGGCAGGAACTCCAAACCTATAAGTAGCTTTAAAAAATGGTCAGATACTTTTAAGAAACATGTGATACATTCGCTAAAAGTAATATCTGTCGAGTCTACTGCTTGTCATTAATAATTACCTGCAAGATTGTCAAGCATGAAGTTCAGTAGCTTTCGGGTTCCATCTGGGTCCTGGTATAAATTGAGAATATCCTGTGATAAAGGATTGCCTAAAGCAGAAAAGAAAAATAAAACCTGTAAGACTTAAGTGCAAAACAAAAAAAAATGTACACTATAAAGTAAAATACTAATTTGCTTAACTGAATTTTACTGTTAAATCTTTCTTAACAGAAATGTAAAGAAATTATATAAATTAAATTATTTTCTTTAAGATAATCAGAAAAACTTCAAAAGAGTTACTTCTTTGCAGATTTCATTGTTTATAATTTATACCTATAATTTGGGTTTAGAAAAAGCATATCTGCACATGAACACACAAAAAGTGATCTTAGTCAATTCTGAAGTAATATCACAATTTGGTAGCTTAAAGTAATCCTAGAGATTTTACATTCATCTTTAAATATAGTATTCTAACCAAAAGACAAGAAATTCTCTGTGAAATGTGATTAATATAAGAGGGGGATCTTCTTAGAGTGAATATTTCTATTACAAATGGAAGAAAGGAAGGTATTTCAAGTGAGGGGGAAAAAAAAAACCCTATTACCAAAATGAAGTAAATAAAAATTGAGAAGAAAATACGAACATTTTTGTGAGTTATCAGGAATAGCTCAGTACTAATAATATAGATTTATCAATGATAAACCAAACAAGCTATTGTTGACATAGATTCCTCTAAGAAATAAATAAAATACGCAGTAACAGCCTAGCAAACAAATTCGGAAAACAAACAAAAGCCAATGAAAATGAAATGAAGACTCTAAATATTAATGCAAAACAAACTCACATGCAACAAACTCAACCAAAATGGTTAAAATGAAAACATAATGACCAAATGAAGTGTTAGAAATACAGTAGATTAGCACCTAGAACTCTCATGTTTTGCTGGTAGAAGTATAAGATAATAGTAGTAAGACGAAAATCTGGCTGGCAGCTTCAACTGAGTTGAGAGTAAGAAAAGGAAACTTCCTGGGGTGATGACAGTGCTCCACATACTGAGTTAGGCAGTAGTTATACTGGTGTCTACTTTTGTCAAAATCATTTAAGCTGCATACGTAAGCATTTGGGTATTTTACTATATGTACGACTCAACAAAGTATTACAGAAAAATTACGTGTTCAGCGATATAGTCAGAGCTGAAAATAGTTAATAGAAAAAATACATTCAAAGAAATTACTCAAAAAGCATCACTAAGAGTCAGAAAGACATAAAATAGGTGATAATAAAAGATAAATGAGAGTGAGAACAAGAAATTTTGATAGACATTAAATTGAAATTCTGGAACGAGAACACGACTTTAGTTTCTGATTCAACATGAAAAAAATTTAGAAACTGCCACTCCTATTCTCACCAACTGAGTTCCATGTAAACTGCTGTCTGTCTGGTACATACAAACAAAATGGTGGATATGGAAAATCACAATCTAGTAGGAATAGAAGCCTTTAACTGGAATTAATATTATGAGGATTATTTTAAATTGTAACTAACAAAGTGTTGGAAGTTCAAAGATGACTATTTTGAGAGTTAAAAATCTTATGGATGCCAACACTTTCCAGAGTTTTATCTCTAGGAACTCAACCAGGTTCTTACCATACAGACTGAAGAAACTTCCCATTGTGCGCTGGCAGAAGGGAGCTAAAGTAACATTTATCTTTTATAAGAATTGACACAGAATAAACTATTTTAGCAGAGCATAACCAAGTGGGTTTTACCAAAGCTGAACTGACCTGGGGTAAGAGAAATACCCCACACTAGCCTGAGAGAAAGGGGGTGTGTATAGACATATACAATTCAGGTTTACTAAAAAACAAGAGAGCTAATCAGAGAATTACAGAACTCTTTCTCTCCCTTTCCACTTCTTCACATCAATCACATCAACAGAGCTCCTTTATAGATAATTACAACTTGAGAACTGAAAGCCTCAGACCAACTTAGAGTCTCTTGAAAAACCTAATGACAAAATAACAAATGAAAACAAGGACACAAAAGGAATTTTTAAACTCTAAGAACACAGCTTACTTAGCAAGAGAGAGAAAGAGAAAATAAGGTAGAAGAGGCAATATTTGCAAAGAAAAAGACTACATATTTTCAAAAGCAAATTTTTAAAATAACCAATACAGGAATTGTAATGCATGAAAAGAAGTTTATGAAAGGGTTTCATTTTGCTAAAATATACTGTGCTGCAAACCAGTTAATGCAAATGACAAATAGAAGACTTTAACATCAGATAGGAATAGGGACCAAGGGAAAAAGAATCAATTGTTTTCAAAGAAAAAACATGAAAAAATCCATCAACAATGAGAGCTAGAATACAGAATATCAGCTCTTAACAGTTGCAAGAATAGTATTTTAGACTTTAATAACTCAGCTACCAGTTACTGATATACAGAAGTCATTACAGATAGAGTAGACAGGAACACTTTCAACCATCCTGACCATATATATACACATATATATATATATATATATTTTTTTTTTTTTTACAATACCCTACTCAAAAACTGGAAAATACACATTGCTTTAAAGTGTACATAAACATTACCCAGGAGAGGATCATAAGCGAGGCCAGAAACAAACAGTAATCTATTTAAATGAACAAAATCATACAAAACTTACTATGTGACCTCAACAAAATAAAGCTAGAAATCACCAACAATTATCCAGAAAAATCCTAAGGGTTCTGAAATTAAACATCACTTCTAAATAATCTATGGATCAAAGAGGAAGAAGTCACAATTTTTAAGTGCTTTAAGTGAATTCATAACAAATCAGCAAAATTTGTAGGGTGCAGCTGAACCTGTGTCTAAAGATAAATTTATAGCATTCTGAAACACATTAGTAAGAAAAGATCTAAAATCAATGATCAATGGAAAAAAAGGATTGAGCTTCAAGGAAAGCAGAAGGAACTTATAAAGGACAGAAAGCATTAAAGTTTAAAACAAAATTTAAAACAAAAAAATAATAGATTTAACAAGCGCAAAAGATGTTTTGAGAAAAAGGCAATAGGCAGTAAAGTTAATAAACCTCTCTTTTATAAATTATTTATATACAATTATCAAGAATAAAAGAGGGAATTGCTTCACTTCCCAAGGACACAAATTATAAATATCAAGAGTAAAAGAGGAAACAACCTTGAGGCATTAAAAGAATAGGGAATATCAAGAATATTTTGTGTCTGTAAGTTCAATAATCCAGAAGAAATTAAACTCACACAAAGACAGAAATTACCACAGCTCAATCAAAATGAAATGGAAAAATTTTGTCCCTCCACACAAGCACTAACAAAAGAACAAAATATCTTGGTAAAATTTTTCAGAATCAACTATTTCAGAACTCTGGAAATCAACCAACAATTGCAAAAAAACATAGGGGGTGTTTACTTAATAAAAAAAGCAGAATATGGGAAAGGTCAATGATTTGTGATGTTTTATTTTGTCATTCCTCAATGCCAGGGCAGCTTGGCAACCACTGGAACAATTAAAATTGAACTAGAATTCATTCAAAACCTCATTCCCTAAGACTGGGCAATATGTGGTTTGTGTCATGTTTCCTTGACTCTTGACTAGTTATAAAGACTTCTACCTAAAGCATAGAGGAAGAGGTTGGGGTAGCCATTGCCGGCAAATATTTTAACTTCATGGGTGAGAGAGGCCATGGAAGCAGCTGAGCACAAGAGACTGACTAAAAAGATTAAAAAGAAAACTTTGGGAATAAGACATCTACAGAGTTTTGGAAAGTTGTGACATTTTCCTGGGACTCTAGAAAGCCATATATATGTAGAAGGCTATGTACATGGCTTAGGAAAGATAGGAAATATAATCTAAGCTCTCACCTCTATCTGACCTCCAACTATGCACAAGTAAGAAGTAACGGCTAAGATAGAACTGTAAAATTCCTGGCTGAGTATTGAAGGTATGTCCCAAACACACAGTCACTTGGCCAAGAGTAGATTTACTCATTCCAGGCATTTAAGGAAATCTTTGTCCAAGCATTAGCGACCACTCATCTAAATAGACTTCATTGTTCATGCATGATAGAAAAGAATTGATTTTACAGAATTAGTTCTGAAAAATCACTAAAGCAATAAACACACACAACAGCAGCAATAAAAACAACCCTGAGAAAAGAGTCTGATTTCAGAGTTGCCACATTATTTTGAATGTCCAGTTCTTAACAAAAATTATAAGACATGCAAAGAAACCTGAAAGTATGTCCCTCATACAGAGGAAAAAGCAATCAGCAAAAACTGTTAAGGACAACAAAAACGATACCTAAAGATTTACTGGAAAAGACTTGTAAAATCCACTATTTTAATGGACAACTAATTTATAACAAAGAACCAAGCACACACAAAGAAGAAAGAAATCAATAGATGGCACTGGGAAAAAGGGACAACTGATATGCAAAAGAACAAAACTAACTACTATCTTACACCAAATATAGAAAGTAATTCAAAATGGATTAAGCACTTGACTATTAGTAAAAAATCATCAAGTACATAAAAGAAAACAGAGGCAGTTGAGTTCTTGGATATTAGTTTTAGTGTAGTTCTTTGTGAATTTGACTCTTAGAGCAAGGGAAACAAAAATACAACTAGTACAATTACAACAAATTAAAAAATTCCGCACAGCAAAAAAAAAAAAGCATAATACATTCAACAGATTAATATTCAAAATATAGAAAGAACTCATATAATTCAACAACAAAAACCAAACAACCTGATTAAAAAATGCATAGATTTGACTGACACCAAAAGACATACATAAGGCAAACTGGCACATGAGAAGATGTTAGTCATTAATTATTTCTAGGGAAAGGCAAATCAAAACCAAAACGAGGTATCAACTCATACTTCTCAAAATGGCTGTTATCGAAAAAGGACAATAAATAACAAATGTTGATGAGGATATGGAGAAAAAGAAACTCATATACCCTATTGGTGGGAATGTAAATTGGTAGAGTCATTAAAGAAACAGTATGGAGAGTTTTCAAAAAAATTAAGAACAGAAATAGCATGATAAAACCATTACACCACTGGGGTGTTTATCCAAAGAATTTGTAAGCACAAATTTGAAAAGGTATCACACTTCTTGACTTCAAGCTATATTATACAGAAACAATAATCAAAACAGTATAGTACTGGAATAAAAACAGAAATTCAGACTAATGGACTAGAACTGAGAGCATACTGATAAAGCCATATAAATACAGACAGTTAATCTTCGACAAAGGAGTTACAGCCATACTATGGAGAAAAGATAGCCTCTTTAATAATTGGTGTGGGGAAACATGGATAGTCACATGCAAAAAAATGAAGGGATACCCATATTTAACTCCATACACAAAAATCAATTCAAAATGAATTAAAGACCTGGATCTATGAACTAACATCAAATAATTGAAACTGGGAGACACACTACAGGATACCTCCACAAAGATGTATTTGGAAATACAACCCCACAGCAAGGAAAACATGCAAAAATAAACAAGTGAGATTACATTCAACTTTAAAGCTTTTGTACCTCAAAAACACCATCACAAAACAAACCCTACAAAATGGGAAAAAAATATTCGCATATCACATATGACAAAGGCTAATCTCTAAAATTTACAAAGTTCTTATATAACCCAAAAACAAAGAAACAAACAGCCCAATTAAAAATGGGGACAATGGGGGTCTCCATGGTGGCCTAAGGGTTCTCAGCACTATCACTGCTACAGCCTGAGTTCAACCCCTGGCCAGGGAGCTAACCCACATACGTCACAGCAGACCTCTCCTGTCTCATCCACTGTCTCCCCTTAGCAGTGTATTTCAATCTGCCTGTTCTGTTTCCCACTCTGCCTGGCGAATCCTCCCACCCTCTCCCTCTGGCCTACGCCTCAGTTCTTCTACACACAAAAAAAAATTGGGCAAAGGTACTCAATAGGTGGCATCTGGGACAAAAATGGATGGACCCCGAGGTGATTATGTTAAGTGAAACAAGTCAAAAAATGAAAAACAGGAATCAGATGGTTTCACTCATCTGTGAATACAATTATCCCCCTCCCCAAGAAAACCATTTACATGCAAAGAATGGAAGGAATAAAACTTGAACTTGGCAAAAGGATAATGGTTACCAGAGGGAATAGGGGAGAGGATGGAGGAGGGAGGCAGATGACGTATGGTGTAGGGTGGCTTGATGGAAGAGAATAAAAAGTAAAAATAAAATAAAATTATGAACATTAAAAAAAAAGATACACGGACCGTTAAGTTTACTGCATTATTTATGACTGCCAAGGTATGACAACAATCTAAGTATCCACTAACAGATGAATAAAGAAAATGTGGTACACACACTCTCTCTTACACACTGGAATGTTACTCATTTAAAAAAAGTAAAGATGAAATCCTGCCACCAACAACATGGACAGATCTTAAGGGTATTACACTAATTGAAATAAGTCACATGAAGACAGACAAATGCCATGAATTCACTTATATGGATTATTAAAAAAAAATCAAAACTCTGGGCCTCACCTGAGGTGTTATGCACAGCACTGTGAAGCTATCCACAGCCTCTGCAGCACGAGTTCGATCCCCCCGACAGCCAGGGAACTACCCACATGGCACAGCAGACCTCTCCTGTTGCGCCCGCTGCTCCCCTCAGCATTGTATTTCAGTCAACCTGCCTGTTCTGTTCCCCACTCTGTCACTGGTGAATCCTCTCACTCCCACTCCCCACACCTCTGGCCTACACCCCAGCTCTACGCATAAATAAATAAATCTTTAAAAAAAAATCAAAACTCTGACAGAGAATAGACTGATAGTAACCAGAGTTCGAGAAGGAGGTTGAGGAGTGGGTGAAATAGGTAAAAAGGCAAAGGGGAAAAACTGTACAGTGATGGAATGAAGTTAAACTTTGCTGGAGATTATGATATAGTGTATATAGATGCTGAAGATAATGCTGTATACCTGAAACTTACATGATGTTATAAACTAATGTTATAAACTAATGTTAACTCAATAAAAATCTTAAAAATAATAAAAGCACACTGTTTTAACACATTCAAAGATCCAAAGAAAACCAAACCAGTAGGATAGACTAACTGGCAGTATACTCGTATATATTTGGGTCAACTGAATTTTTACGAAATTGCAAGGGAATCTTCAACAAATAGTGCTGCAACGAAGGGATATGCCTATGCATGCACGCCTTCCTGGTGGCGCAAGGGATTAAGTCTCAGCACTATGAAGCTGTCACAACTGCAGCATGCCTTTGATCCCTGGCCAGGGGGCTGACCCACATGGCACAGCAGACCTCTCCTGCCTAGCCAGCTGCTCTTCTCAGCAGTGTATTTCAGTAGATATGCCTGTTCTGCTCCCCACTCTGTCTCTGGTGAATCCTTCCCCCATACCCTGTGCCTCTGGCCTGTACCCCAGTTTTGTATGCATAAATAAATAATCTTAAAAAAAAAGAACAAACCTTACAACATAAAGTGAAATTAACTCAAAAAGTTCACAGACCTAAATGTGAAACTGGAAAGTACAAAATTTATAAAAGAAAATCTTCACGTATTCAAGTGAAGCAAAGATTTCTTAGACCCAAGGACATCACCCATAAGTAAAAACAAGTGGTAAATTAAACTTCATTAAAATGGAAAACTGACCTTTAAAAGGTCATGTAAAGAAAATAGAAAAGTCACAAATGGGAAGAAAATATTTGCAAAACAGTTATCCAAAAAAGGACTTGAGTGCAGAATATGACTCTCAAACTTCAATAATTAGAAAAAGCAACTCAACAATAAAAATAGAAAAAGATATGAAAAGACACTTTACCAAATAAGGCATATGGATTATAAATATGTGAAAAGATAACACACAAAATCATGTCAGAGAAACAATAATTAAAGCTATGAGATATTACTACATCCTATAAAAATGGTAAATATTAAAATGTTGATAATACACCAAAGCACTCACAAAGATGAATAGCAACTAAATCCCTCTCACAGTTTCAGTGGGAATACAAAATAACACAGTTGCTACTGAAAATTGTGGCAGTTTCTTATGAAGTTTAACACACAGCTACCATACAAACCAGCAATCCCACTTTTAGATACTTACCCAATAAAAATAAAATGCTAATTTTATTTTCCCAACTCCTAATAAGATTAAGCATCTCTTAATATATTTATTGGCCATGTTGCTTCTGTGCAACTGCTATTGTCTTGCTTATTTTCACTTGGATTATTTGTTTCTTATGGATCTTTTCAGGGGTTTTTTTTTTCTCTTGTATTATAAATGTACCTTTCTGTTACTTTTCTCTTTGTTTTCTCTGTCGGTATCTTTTAGTGAAGGTCTGATATTTTTTATTGTTGTAGCTTTAATTGTAAGATTTTTAAATTTATTTCATGTGTTGTTAAATCCTGCCCTATCCAAGGTGGGAAATATGTTCCCTATTATCTCCTAAAAGTTATAAAGGTTTACTTGTCCCTTTAATGTATTTTATTTCATAAATAAAAAAAACTTTATTCAGTAAAAGAGCCTGCTACTGCCATGAGGTATACAAGCAATTTTTGGAAAAATGTTCTCAATTAATGGAAATTCTAAATTATTAATTTGGGAAATCGAGGTCCAATATCTGAGGACAGCTCTTTGGCCCATATGTGAGAGACAGTATTGACTTATGCCTTAAGACATAAATTATAAATTATTTTAAAATAATTATGTGAGAATTTTCTTATTTCTTCTCTTCTACAGAATTAATACACTTTGGGTCTACTTGAGAGAACATTCTAAGTTACTGGATTGGCCATATCTATTGCTTAAAGAGGTCTACTTACCCTAACCCCAAATATCCTACCCTCTACACAATCACCTCAAATCTAAAATAGAATTTCTAAAAACTAGCTTCTCTGGGCCAGGACGATCAAAATTGTTATCAAAATTTCAGTATCTGTTTCAGAAGAAAACAGAAAAAAGACATACGTTTTTCCTATTTCAAGACAGAATGATATCTCAAAGGCAATCCATTCTCATTGTTCCTTTTAAATATAACAATGTGCCATTTTAAAAGCTCCATTCCAATCGCTCACCTTTCATAGATACAAAATACTAATTTGTGGTATCTAAAACTGATTATGAGATTATTTCAAGTTTTACCTTCCTAGGACTATAAAGCTATCTTTCACTAGGGACATTTTATTTTTTTCAATTGCTTCATAAAACCAACCCTGTTTTTACCATTCTAAACTTTTAAAAGAAGGAACAAAGGGCTCTGGTTTTCTTTTGCTCCTAAAAGACCCTTGTTCTTCCATACTGGATCTACTCAACAGAAAGTGGCACTGTCAGAACAACAGATTCTTAAAGAAAAGGCCTGTATAAGTTTGTCATAAAACAAACTGAAGTTTAAGAAACACACCATATCTACAGACGATGAACAAATTTCAGGTACAGCTGGCGAAGCAGGGCTGGTGTCTAATCTAAAAGACTATCTTAAAAAAAAGTTTCTACAAATGTGAATCAATAGACAAAAGGATGCTAAAAGAAGTCCAGGCAAAAACAGTTGTTTGGAAGACAAATATTTTACTGGTAAAATAAGAATGTAGGACTAAGGAAATAACAGATATTCATGATTCATTCTGTTGATACTTAGCATAAATTTTCTGGAAACATTCTCTATAACATAACATGGAATGGAGTAATGAAACAACTGGTTTTTCAGGAATGATACTTGGTACAAAGGACAAAGTGGCTGAGGTCAATAGCAAATTATTCATTTGTCACTGATGTGTTCCATCAATAAAGGAGAAATATCTGTTCTGACATATATTAAAAGTGAGAAACTGGTTATTTTTTTTTTTTTAATAGAGGCATGTTTTATTTATTTATTTGTTTGTTTGTTTGTTTATACAAGCACTGGGTACAGTCAGAAGTGCAGAGGGTGAGAGAATTCACCAGAGCCAGAGCGGGGAGCAGAGAAGGCAGAAGGACCTAAGTACACTGCTGAGGGGAGCAGCGGGCGGCAGGAGAGGTCTGCGCGCCATGTGGGACCCTCCTCTGGTGGCCAGGGAGCAGCCGGGAATCGAACCAGTGCCGCAGAGGCCGCAGGCAGCTTCGCAACCCAGCGCTCAACCACTGCGCCACCGGGGAGGCCCGAAACTGGTTATTCTTAGAGACAAAAAAATCCTTTCTTATAATGAGCACAAAAGTGTGAATTTCGTATTTCATGAATCTAAGATTATAAAAAATGGTAAATATTCCATAATTTTTTTAAGGGAACAGTTCCCACTCCAACTCTAGCTGGACAGTTGTTTCAATTCTATTTAAGAATAAGATTTAGCTGATATAGCTGCTAGCAAAAGTAAGAAAGAAGGAAGAAGATATTTATCAGATCGTTTCACTTACATGTGGAATACAGAGAAGCCAAACAAAACGTCAAGAAAAAGTCCAAACTAGCAAGTTGACCATAGATCTGAGGCATATAAGCAAAGGATGTGGAGGGAAGAGAGTCAAAGGAGGTAGGGAAGAACACAAGGGAATATAATGATGGTTCACATGGGTGATATGTTAGCGAGAGAACTATGGGGGCCTCCCTGGTGGCGCAAGGTGTTAAGCACCGCCCTATAACACAATCTGCAGCCTCTGCAGCATGAGTTGAGTCCCCCAGCCAGTCAGGGAGCAACCCACATGGCCAAGCAGACATCTGTCTCACACGCTGCTCCCCTCAGCAGTGCATTTCGGTCAGTATGCCTGTTCTGTTCCCCGCTCTGTCTCTGGTGAATCCTCTCAACGCCCCTGCATCTCTGGCCTGTACACCAGCTCTTGTGTGCATAAATAAATAAATCCTTTAAAAAAGAGAGAGAGAGAGAACTATGGGGACTACGATGATGTAAGAAAAAAAATTTTTCTGATTTTTTTCCTTAAATCTAGAAAAAATAAATTAAAAAAAAAAATAACAAGGTACAATATTCCAACAGCTAAATTTCAAATGCCCTAGGTTCATCCTCAAGAAAATATTTTGGATATAAGCATACCCCTGTCCATTGTATAAATGGCTAAAAAAATTATCAATAAAATATCACAGAAATTAAAAACACAAGAACCAGATCATTTATATAATTATCAAATTTAACAAGTATTTATTGCACAAAGAAGTTAAATAACATTTCAGTCACTTCAAACAGTAATATGAGCACTCTTCCTATTCTTATTCAAGCTTTATTCTTAAAACTCCATTATATGAGAAAAATAAATGCAAACACAACATGTTCATGGAGATAATCATTGAAAAAAGGAAAATAAAATATATCAGAGTATACACTGTATAAAACTTTGATTAATGCTCAATTCTTATGTTCATAGAATAAAATCTTTAACCAATAAAGCGTAACTGTATTAAGTCTTCTGATTTAAAATAAACTGTTCGTCCATGTTATGCCTTAAGAGAAAATTACACAAATTTCACTTTCTATATCAGTATTACTTGCATCCCAAATTGAGATAAGATTATCAAAGGAGCATGGACTTTTGGATTGACATATTTTATTTAGAGTAATTACAGTTAATAGGTAAAGCTCACTTTTACTGCAATGTTTTCCTCTCTTTATAATCATATGAATACTCTTTTATCTACTCTATCAAAATTTGACAAGTGACTTTCTGACTAAGGTTAAGTTTTACTCTATTAAGTCATTGGTTTTTTTTTTAAAAAAAAGTGGGGCAGGCAAATGGGAAAAAATTACAGTGTTAATTTAAAAAGAACTATCTGAGTGTTATAAAATACTAATGGTAAAATATAAAAACCGAACAAAAATCTTTCATCATACAAAATTGTTAATATGGTAACAGCATGCTGAAATCCTACAGCTCAAATAAGACACCAAAGAACCACTTTTCTTTCAAGAGCAAGTACAGTCATATTCTCAAAATTATACTAAAATCTGCTATATTGTAACCAAAATGGTCTTTAAAAGACTCAGAAAACCTTAATATTGAGTGCTAATACTATCATTTTTTTTTTTATTTTTTAAAAATCACTCACCTTTCAAACCTAGAGTTTGTAGCTGGAAGAGCCGACCAAGTTCATAAGGCAAAACCCGTAACAGATTGTTATTTAAAAGCAATTCCCTGTTAAAAAAAATTTTTTTTTAGTTTAATATTTCAAACTTTATTTTCCCTAGAAGCATTTTATTACATTCAAGGAACATTTCTACACTCTCATCCAAAAATTTTGAGCAGTTATTAAAGTACTATAAAACATATAATTTCTAAAATTAACACTGTTTCTAAGATTAACTCATTCTCTAGCACAGATTATTAAAGGTGTAGGACTTACATATTATCATCTATCAGATGTAAATCAGAGTAGCAAAGACAACAGGTATCCTTGAACATATCTTAATTCATAGAAAAAAAGTAATTTTTTTTTTTACAAATTTCAGGATTTAATGATAATTAATAGCCAATCACCTGTATCAATTTTTATAATTACATCAGATATTATATAAAATCACAGCTATCACAGAGCAAACTCAAAAATAAAGCACAGGATAACATAGGTAGGATAGCATAGTTAAGATTTGAGTTTATGATTGTAAAATTTGGGGCAGACTACAGAAAAAAATTAACAGTTCTCATTAAATGACTAAAAATTATCTTTAAAAAACAAACAGTAAGGGGATGGTGAGAAACAAGATTCTAAAAACAACACAAATCTTCAAACATATGACAATCAATTTTTAAAATTACTACTCAGCAAGTAAGGTAGAAAATAACCCTTGTTTATTATAAAAACATTTATAAAAGATTTTTTAAACTTTTTTTTAAATTTTTCTCTATGAAAAGTTCTTAGACCACTGAAAAACTACAAAGGAATCCATTTATTACTAGGTTTAAAGGTCTTCTGAAGGAGTTGTATGTAAGAATACCTTGCCTCAGAGATATGCTTGTAGAAGTTTTACTTGTAAGTAAATCATATTTTCCCAATTATTTCTGACTAGTCTCATCATACACATATGCCTGAAATGAGATTTAGTACTTAGCCCTATTCTTATTCCTCAAGTCTATCCAAAGAAATTAGTGATATAAGCATACTTTAGCCAAAATTTCCAAAATCAAAGAAAGGGGAAAATTGCTCAATAGATGCCAACACTATGCTTACACAGTTTGTATCATCTGATCTTCACACACTTAAGGAAACCCTACCGTAAGATGGGTAACAAATTTTCTTATTTGGCAAATTTAGAATGTATATAGGAGTCATATTTACCATATTTCCTCACCTGAGAGACACCATGTTTCCTAGTTCTGCTGGTAAACTTCTGAGTTTATTGGATGACAGATCCAGGTAAACCAGATTATGAAGCTTGGCAATATCAGGTGGAATGCGACTAAGGTAATTGTCATTTAGGTGCAGTGCTGTCAAGTGTGTCAATGACCAAAGTGATGTACTTAAGCTCCGCACTCTACCTAAAAGGCAAAATATTGAAGTATTAAACTTTAGGCCCAAGCTGAAGAACAAACTATTGTATTTATAAAAGGACTAAAAAGTGGTAGAAGAGCCTTCAAATATACACAGACATTTCTATATAAAAGACATTGTCTTTGATATTTTAATTTTGTTTTTCATGCCATGTGATTGCATCCCAACACACCTGGCCCTTCTTAAATTTCTTGCCACTTTTGTTTCACAACCATTTCCTCTCCTGGACCTCCCATGTATTAAATGAGATGTGGCATAATGAAGAAATCCTTGGAATCAGAGTGATCATGTTGCCTCAAGAGAAAATGGGATTGAAATGAGCGTCTATGCTAGAAAAGTCCTGAATGATTTTTAAGTTATAGTCCTAACAAAAGTATTTTTTACATACTCCACAAAAACTACCAGTTTAACTGGACCACCACATGCAAAAAAAAATGAAACTGGTCCAGTGGTTAGTAGTCTACTAACTTTCACCGTGCACAGAAATCAACTCAAAATGGATGAAAGAACTGGACATAAGACCTGAAACCATAAAATGTATAGAAAAAAGTATAGGTAAAACACTACAAGACATACATCACAATAACATCTTTAAAGACTCATCACCCAAAACAAAGAAAGTCAAGAAAAAGATAAGCATCTGGGATTATATCAAACTGAAAAGCTTCTGCACAGCAAAACAGACATGAACCAAAAGAGAGAGACACCCCACACTGAGAAAAAATCTCTGCACTGCAGTCAACTGATAAGGGACTGACCACAAAGATATACAAACAACTCACATAACTCAACAAAAACAAAATAAACAATCCAGTCAAGAAATGGGTAAAAGAACTTAAAAGACATTTCTCCAAAGAGGAAATGCAAATGGCCAACAGGCATATGGAAAAAATGTTCAACATCCCTTATAATCAGGGAAATGCAAATTAAAACCACATTGAGATACCACCTTACACCAGTAAGAATGGCACATATCAAAAAAAAAAAAAAAAAAAAGCAACATCAAATGTTGACGAGGATGTGGTGAAAAAGGAACGCTCCTACATTGCTGGTGGGAATGCAGACTGGTCCAACCACTGTGGAGAGCTGTCTGGAGGTTCCTCAATCTACTAAAAATGGAGCTACCATACGACCCGGCAATTCCACTCCTAGGGATCTACCCAAAGAACACAGAAACAGTGATTCAAAAGAACACCTGTAACCCTATGTTTATTGCAGCACTATTTACAATAGACAAAACCTGGAAACAACCCAAATGCCCAAAAATAGATGACTGGATCAGGAAGATGTGGCATATAGACACAATGGAATATTCTTCAGCAATCAAAAGAGATAAACTCATGCCATTCGCAGCAATGTGGATGGAGCTAGAAGGAATTATGCTCAGGGAAATAAGCCAGAAGGAAAAAGAAAAATATCGCATGGCTTCATTTATAGCAGGAATATAGGGGAACCAAATAAGACATCAGTGTAAAAAAAAAATAACAACAGTACAAAACACAACAAAGCAAAAACAGACAATTATAAATCAGAGACATCCTGCAGGGGAGGGAGAGGGATCAGAGGGAGGGAGGGAGGAGCACAGGGGACTGAGGTGATGGTGCAAGGGTGCATTGGTGAAGGAAACTCTATGGGGACTACACCTGAGGGGGTGTGGAAAAGCAAATATTATTTAAAAATGGACAAGGCTGTTAAGAAAAAAATAAAGTTCAAAGTTTTATATGCATATATATATACATATATATATATATAAATAAAGAAAATTACCAGTTTAAAATTAATCTATATCTAGGGGCCTGAATAAGTCTACAAACTTTAAATAGACAAAAGTATTACTATGAATTAGAAAAAAAATTGATAATCCACCAGGAAAATTGTTTCACTCCTGGAAGAGAGAAATCCATTTTTCTGATATTACAATTATAATCACTCTGGTTTAGATTTTGCATTAAGTACAATATACTCAAGGAAACTGTCACACATTAAACTGAATCAGTCAGTCAGTATCAGAGGATATAGTGGAGTATGTGCACTAGAAAACGTTAGAAGCTCTGGTTCAAGATACTGAGTTTTAACATTTAATAACTATGTAAGTGTGGGTAAATCACCTAGTCTCAGATTCTATAAAATGATGTATTACCTTAATTAATGTATACAAAATATATTCTATAAAATGGTATTTTAACTGTATTATTACTTTACAAATGATAGATTTTGATTAAAAGAACAGTGCAAGGTAGAAAGGGCACAAAATCTCAAATGTTACTTTTCATGTAGTTATTAAGGAGTAAACTCAAATTCACATCTTCTGTCCAGGATTCTACCACAGGTTCCTTCAGGCAAAGTGTCAAAAAGGGTTTTGCATTTCCATAGGAAACAAAGCATGCAAATGAAAAGAGGTTCCAATAAAAGAGAAACTTATTTCCGTTTTACTCAGGGTTTAACTGAGTGATCCTCAATCAAGGGTGAGTTTGCTCTCCAAGGGACGCTGGCAATCTTAAGATATTTTAGGCTGTGAAAACTAGAGGGATGCTACTGGCATCTGATAGAGGGTAGAGGCTCGGAATGCTTCTTAACATCCTATAGTGCACATCACAGTCCCAACCACAAAGAATTATGCAGTTTTAAATGTCAATAGCATCAGGTTGTGAAACTGAGAGTTTTTCATATTCATCCTTTTGATTACCACTTACCCACCCACTTACCTTTTTGCTAAATGTGGAGATAATTTTTGCACTCATACTATGGGGTTAATGCTTCCAAATGAAAGTCTACTGAGAAAAAAATTTAATCCTACATATATAATCTGTACTGTTTCAATTCATGAAAGAAAAACAGAACTTACAAACTTTTAACTTTGTACTAATTTTAGACTTACAGAAAAGTTACCAAGATAACACAGAGTTCCTATATACCCATGTAGTTTCCCTTAATATCATCTTATATTACCATGGTAATTTGTCACAACTAGGAACCCAATATGGGTTCCTTGCTTCTAACTAATTTACAGTCTTTATTTGGATTTCATCCGTGTTTATACCTTTTTGTTCCAAGATTCAATTTAGGATACCATTGTGCATTTTAGTCATCACATCTCCTCAGTTTCTTACTTAGTCTTTCCTTGCTTTTTATGGCCTTGGCAATTCTGAGTATCACTAGTTAGATATTTTGTAGGATATCCTTCAATCTGAGTTTGTCTGATGCTTTCTCACTATTAGATTGGGGTTATGAGTTTCTAGAAATCATATTCTAAGAAATCATAAACATGTGAAATCACATGACAATATTTGTTAGAATAAAGAGCTCCTAGGTTTCCCACTCTGTCAACACTGGGATGACAGGAGGATGGCAAAATTTCAATTTGCAAAAAGCATTATTCCACAATAGCCAAAACAAAATCTACCATAACAAAGACTGAGGCTTTACTTAGATATTGAACTCCCAATGTTTTCAACTCCAGATGCCAACTCTGGTTCAAGGTATTAATCTCAAAAAAAAAAAAAAAAAGGATGAAAACAGATCTTGAATCACAGATAAAACAAATAAACCCTAGTACCATACCATCTTATATTTTCTTAATAATAAAAAATGCACAACAAATAAAATAGCAAAAGTTAAGTCTTGTTCATTTTGCTATATTATCCTGGATTAAATGCTTCAGATTCTACTCACCCGAGATTTCTAATTCTGCCCAGTGAGATTTTTTCCCATTGGCTACCTCCTCTGCTGACATGATGGTATAAATTCTGCGAGGATCTGGAGGATCATATTTTTCCTTTGGCATCCCTATTAGTCTGTTAAAAAAAAAAAATCAATATTATTACAACCATACAGCAAAACAAAAGAAAAATGGGATGGTAGTTTTATTTTGTTTTTTCCTCTCTCCTTGCAAAGAAATTATCTTATACTATCAATTCGCACTAGAAGGAAAATGCACCCTCAGTATGCTAGGTTCTTGCAGGAACTCAGTAATAGATGCCTAAAGGAAATGCAAACAAACAATGGCACTGGACTTCACTGTAAACACTGTAGTTACTTGTAGAACATCTGTCCCACCCCCTTTCTCCTTCATTTAACTGCCTGTTTTCCAAGAAAGATTGACCCTGCATCAGTTTCTTGAATGGACTCTGATTAGTCTAAGAGAATCAGGGTAATCCTATTTAGATATCCCATATCTAAGACAATCCGCACAAGACATTTCCCTTGTCACAGAGATTAGTTCAGAAGTAATAATAAGGAAGCTTCAGAATCATTCTATATTCATGAGAGGAACAAGTTTCTTTCTATTACTGGTCATAAATGAAGTCTATACCCCAGACTATTGTTAGCATGATATCCAAAAACTATAAGGGAAGCCAGCCACAGAAGTCGGTAGCCTAGAAAATATAGAAACAAAGCTAGAGTCCTCACCAAACCATATCTACAGTACTCCAAAACACTGGACTTTTAGGAAACTAGTAAATTTCATTTTGTTTAAGCCAATTTCATGTGTGTTTTCTGTTACTTGCAATCAAAAGCATTAGGATTAGGATGATCATATACCTTGATTTACATGGACCAGTCTTGGTTTGTATCTATTGTTCTTAGGTAATCATTAATAGCATATGTGCTCACTCTCTAAAGTGTTGAATTTGGATGATGAGTTACATGGCCACACTAATTGAAACTTGTAAGTCCTCATGCAACTACGAAAATAATCCCGAATTCACTATCAGTGAATTTAAAAAGGAATTATACCTCAAGTGTATAATATAGAGAGCAAATGACAAATGGTCCTAAAGAGTAGCCACTCAAAAAGGGTGACCAGTACAAGAATTACTGGTTACCCTAGGTAGAAAATCAAATTTAATTCGATCTATCAAAAACAGCAAATAACAGTCTTTGGTTATTTGGTTTTCTAAAATACACAGAGACACCCCCCCAACCCCACAAAAAGAACTATTGCATAAATCTGGGAGTGTTTCTAAGTAGAGTTCAGAATTTACATCTCCTCCATTCTGTTACATACATGAAGTTAAGAAAAATTTAGAGGTATTCTATAATGTATCAAGAAATCAAAGCTGCTGTTTTAAAGAGTACAATCAAAATTTCCCAACCATAATTTGCCCTCATATTTGTGAGGGGCAAATAAAAAGTCATTCCTTCCCCTTACTATATGAGGCAAAGAGAAAATTTTTCAGTTTGCTCATCTGTCAATGGTCATTTGCTTCCAATTTCCTGCTCTGATCTTGCCATACGATTTGGGTGATACCGAACCATATTTTATTTTCCATAAATGTCCCATATCTTCACAATAGCACAAACAATATTTTCCACAGGAGAAAAACTTGATTTATAACACATTCAGCCTACATAAAATACTTCTGAAAATAGTATTTTTAGAAAACAAGATTTTCAGATTGTCTACTGTGCACCATAAAGCGTATGTGCCTCATGGATACTTCTGTACATAAATATAAGACTTTCAAAAACACAAGATTAAACAGGACCAAATGAAAAAGCTCGAAAAAGACATATTACAGATCCATTAACTATGATAAGAATGGGTGAAAACAAAAACTACTAAATACGCAATAGTATATGCGTCATTAACTTACATAATTTTTATAAAACATACAGCATAAGATTAGAGGTCGACTTAAATCATTACTGCCAGTGTCTAAGGGGACTATGATTTATTTCTGTGGAGAGGCATTGACCTTTTATATTCTACATACTAGCACTTACTATGTGGAATGATTCTATGCTTTATAAACCTAAAATCTACCACTTTCCTCCCAATTTTCCTCCTCTTACAGTCAACTAAGTCAATGCTTTTCTAAAAACAGTAATATCAAAAAATGGTAATAAAGCCATTTGCTCGATTTCCCCACATAATTTTAAAATCTAGATAGGAAATTAATAATTGCCATCTCTTGTAATCCCCTAACTCTAACCTCTGATTATAGGATTACATAGAATTACTTTTATCTTTTTTTCTTTAATTTTTCATGTTTGCATCTGTCTAAGTCCGTTAAAATTTACAAAATCTGTTTTGGCAGAACTGATCAGTATAATGTTTACCAGTGCCTATATTATGTAAAAAAACATCAATTATATTAATACTGTCATATTAGGGGTCAGGATCCCTTGGATTTGGTAAGTAAGCCAATAAAAATATAAGCATTTAATTCTTCAAGATGAATCTAGATTTGGGTAATCTGATTAAAGCTAAAACATTTTTGTTTTGGTGATCGCTACTGTTCCAAATGTTTAGGAACTTGGTATCACTGAATTCTCCTGTTCAGCTTTACATTCTCTCTCAGGTCCTCAGCATCAACTTTCCACCTTGGAGACATACCACAAGCACTTATTTCAAAATAAATTAAAATACAAGATAATAACAAACATAATTTAAATCTCTAGATGTGGTATTGTGGTTTCTAACTGGTCAGTCCACTCTTAAATACTGAGTGATGGGCACTTTTCATCAAAGAAATAGAAATGTTTTATTTTGGAAAGCCTAGGAGTCCCTATCTTCTTTTTCAAACTGACAAAGAGGCAGGTTTTGAATTGGTTTTCCTAAGAGTTACATCAGTTCCCAGTGGATCATCCTATTATAGGAACCTAATTTATTCTGGGGATTCTGGTCACATAACAAGGAAACTATATGCCCCTTCTCAAACTCAACCTTTTTAAATTCCAAGCCTTCAATCTCATTTTAACACTAAAAAGTACTCCAGGGCCTCCCCCGTGGCGCAGCAGTTGAGCACTGGGTTGCGAAGCTGCCCGCGGCCTCTGCGACGCCGGTTCGATCCCCGGCTGCTCCCCGGCCACCGGAGGTGGGTCCCACATGGCGCGCAGACCTCTCCTGCCGCCCACTGCTCCCCTCAGCAGTGTACTTCGGTCCTTCTGCCTGCTCTGCTCCCCGCTCTGACTCTGGTGAATTCTCTCACCCTCCCGCGCTTCTGACTGTACCCAGTGCATGTATAAACAAAACAAACAAACAAATAAATAAATAAATAAGTAAAAACATGCCTCTATAAAAAAAAAAATAAATAAATAAATAAAGTAGATGAGTTTTTAAAAAAAAAAAAAAAAAAAAAAATAAAAAGTACTCCACATAAGCTCCCCGATGTCTTCAATGACACATGTGAAATTTCAATGTGAGGCATATTCACAGATGACAATAACGCAAACATTTGAAAACAACCCAAAGTTTTCATGAGAGCTCCTGTTGTGTCACTACTCTAAACCAAAACCTGTATTTCATAATGGTAAAGTGACAAATCATTATGAGAAAAATAACCTTCAAACATTTGTACTCTCTTGTTTCTGATCAGTTTAATATTACCCAACAAATACATACTTGAGACCTACTATCATCATGTATTATATCAAGCACAAGGTCTTCAACAGTGAACAAGATGATCATCCTTGCCCCCATGTTGCTTACACCTTATATTACATGAAAAAGAAAGTTAGAGAATATTTTCCTTTCAAATATCAATAATTCTATAAAGAATTTGGTATTTCTTCCTGTAACTATATTTTCTTTACCTTTTTTTGTTAGTACTTTTTCCCCATCATTGGATAACCTGCACTGCTTCCATCATCACTATTTTGAAATAAGTACAAAGGGAAAAAAAAATCCTCATCATAAAGGATGAGGATAATATATAATAGTTAACATGTAGAATAGTCAGGAATAAGTAGAGTTTCCAGGACAACAATGGCATGTTTTAAATGGTCTACTATTGGAGAAGACGACTAAACATAACCAGTATATTTAACTTAAGGTAATAACAAGTGGTTTACTAACATAGATCATATTTCTCTATGATTCTTACTGGGAAATCAAATAATCAGATAACAGTGGTAACAGGATTCTTTTGGTCTATAGAAATACATGGTCTCAGTATGTCTTACTTGTTGTAGTCAGTTTATTCTTGGGGATCTACTTCATATCCCAAGTAAAACTAGTTATTTAGCCAAACAAAATATACAGACTTGTAAATCCTCACGATGAGAATGAGATGAACAGAATTGTCATACTTCTTTCTGAAAGTAATTCAAAGATACTTTCATGGTAATCCACAAAGACAAGTAAAGGAAACTTCTGATTCTGTAAAGGGGGGAGGTCATAATCTACTTGTCATAGTACTATCAGGAGAAAACAAAGTCAGAAAGAATTAAAATACAACTTTTTCTTCATATTCAGAAACTTTCTCCTATATTTTAAGATATCAGAAAACAACAGCAGCTACAATAGGAGACCTAGAATTTTAAGTCTTCCAATCACTTCAAAATTCCAAAATAGTGCTACTATTAGACAAGCTTTATTTTATTCATTGGTAACTAATTTGGACAACCAAAGTTTATGATTCTTGTCTTATCATTACATAATAGGTCTTACTCAACCTAACAATCACAAGTCTTTAAGGCCTCTTGCATTTAGTGCCTCCACTTATGTAAAGATATTGAATACAATCTAATTATCTTACTTAAATAGGAGATAATTAGACTAGATTAAAATATTCAACATCCATTTTTCCAGGACTATTTCTTCCCTTACCCCTATCTTTTAAAGTTTTTGGTTTAACCTCTATTTCTATTTCCTCTGATCTATACTTTCTCATTTCTTTGAATGGGTGTGAAATTACTAACCACCCTTCATGATTAAAGTAATCTTTCACCTCTTCTTCAGTTCTTCAGAACTGAAGAAAGACAAAGTATACAGAAAGACAGAAAGACAAAGTATACAGAAGAGCCAAAATATTCTTGAAAGAGAAATATACCTGGATGTATATTACTACCTGTCATTAAGACTTATAATAAAGCTATGGTAATCCACACAATTTGGTGTTGATGAAAAGTCACAGATAGCTTAAAGGAAAAGAAGAATCTGCAAATAAGACCAAACACATACATATTTTCCAAATGGTGTTGGAATATCATATGTAAAAATAAACAATGATCCATATCTTGCACTATAACCAAAATTACAAGGATTAAGACTTTGTGTAAACCCAAAACCTACACAATTTGTTTAAGAAAACACAGGGAAAAATTCTTTGTGCCTTGGATTAGTCAACTATTTCTTAGGTAAAACACGAAAAGCCTGATCCACAAAGAAAAATGTAGATAAATGGTATTTCATGAAAATGTGAAATTTATGCTCCCAAAGATTAATGAAAAAACATGCTTCTCAGGATTGAGAATATTCACAAACACTTAACTGGAAAAGCACCCCAAATTATACAAAGAACTCTCAAAACAAAATCATAAGAAAAAAATTGACTAGATATTTCCATAGACACTTAACCAAAGAAAATATACAGATAGGAAATAAGCACATGAAAAGAAGCGCAACAGCAATCATTAGGAAACTGCAACTTAAAATCATAATAAGGAGCCTCCCAGGTGACGCAAGGGGTTGAGACACAACCTATGAAGCTATCAGCAGCCACTGCAGCACTAGTTCCATCCCCAGCCAGCGAGCTAGCCACATGGTGCAGCAGACCTCTCCTGACTCACCCACTGCTCCTCTTAGCAGTATATTTCAGTCAGTCTGCCTGTTCTGCTCCCCACTCTGTCTCTGGTGAATCCTCTCACCCCCACACCTCTGGCCTGTACCCCAGTTCTTGTATGCATAAATAAATAAATCTTTTTAAAAAAAAATACACAGTAAGATATCATTACACATCTATTAGAATGATTTAAAATTTAGCAAAACCTAGGGCTGACCAAGATTCCTCATACCCATGTGCACATACACATTCCTCATACCCATGTGCGCACACACACACATACATTTATATTTATACATATATATATATATATATATATCCACACTCATATTTTGCTATGGGAAAGCACAATGATACCCACCACTTTAGAAAATAATATGGTAGTTTCTCATAAAATTAGCTATACAATCCAGCAAATCCATTCCTAGGTATTTACCCAAGCAAAATAAAAAGTTATGATGACATAAAAATCTGCACATAAATATTTTTAGTAACTTTATTCATGATCACACAAACTAGAAACAACCCAAGTATCTTTAGCTAAAATAACCAGTGAAACAACCATACAAATACTACTTAGCAATAAAAAGGACTGAACTACTGATATATACAAGAATGTCAAATGCATCATGCTGACTTAAAGATACTATACTCACTCAAAGGTTACATTGATGTAACTCAACATAAAGTTATATATATAAAACAAGCCCACAGTAAATATCTTATTCAACAATAAAAACCTGAAAGCTTTTCCTCTAAGGTCAGGAACACAAGAACATCCACTACTGCCAGGTATAATCAACATAGTACTGGAAGTCCTAACCAGAGCAATTAGGCAAGAAATAAAAGGAATACAAATCAAAAAGGAAGATGTAAAACTGTCCCTAAAGATGATGTGATATTATACATAGAAAACCCTAAAGACTCTGGAAAAAAACTGTTAGAATTAATGAATTCAATAAAGCAACAGGACACAAAATCAGTACACAAAAATCAACTGCATTTCTACACACAAAAAACAAGTACTCAGAATGTTTTTAAATTGAGGTAACATTGTTTTACAACATTGTATATATTTTAGAATTATAGGATCACCCCATAAAAGTATGTTACCACACCCACAGCCAAGGCACTCACAGTCCTCCAAACATATTCCATTGTGCTCCCTCCCTACTTTTCTTTTCCCCCACCAATACCCCTCTGGTAGCCTCAATTCTACAGTCAAATTTCCAGAGTTTTGTTATTGGTTTGTTTTTATCTGACTGTTTTATTGCTCTTTATCCCACATGTAAGTTACACTATCTGGTCACTTTCTCCTTTAGACATTTTGCTTAGCATAAGCACCTCCAGTTCCATCCATGCTGCCTCAAATGGCACGTTTGTCTTTATTTTTAGAGCTGAGTAGTGTTTTACTGTGTGTGTATATATACACAGTATATACTAATCTAATCATCCTAATCTATTCATCTCTCTTTGGGCACTTAAGAAAATAAACTCATCTGCAATTATTTCAACAAGAATATTTAGGAATAAAATTAACCCAACTGAAAGATGTATCCAATGAAAACTGTGAAAGAAAGTGAAGGCATAAATAGATTCCCCATATCCATGGAGTTAAAGTGTTCATACTATATGACAGTGTTAATACTATACAAAGCAATCTTCAGATTCAATGCAATCCTTACTGAAATTCCAATGGCATTTTTCACAGGAAAGAACAATCCTGAAAACCACAAAAGACCCTAAATGGCAAAATAAATCTTAGAAGAACAAAAATGTATGCATCACAGTTCCTAATTTCAAATTATTTTACAAAACACTAGTAATCAAAACAGGTACATAGATCAATGGAACAAAATAGAGAGTCCAGAAATAAATGCATGTGTATGATTAACTTATGACAAAAGAACCAAGAATGTACAATGGGAAAAGGACAGTCTCTTCAGTAAGCTGTGTTGGGAAAACTGAACACCTACATGTGAAATCACAAAAATGGAACACTATCTTACATTATCCATAAAAATCAACTGTACTAAAGATTTGAATGAAGACCCGAAATCACAGAACTCCTAGGAAAAAAACATAGGAGATAAGCTCCTTGACAGTGATCTTGGCAATGATTTCCTGTATTTAACACCAAAAGAAAAAAAGAACATTTGAGGCTATGTCAAATGTAAAAGGTTCTGTTCAGTAAAAGTAATTATCAACAAAATAAATAGGAGAAAATACTTGCAAATCACATATTTGATAAGGAGTTAATATCTAAAGTATATAAAGAACTCACACAACTCAACAGACACAACATCAATCAAAGAATAGTCATATATCCAAGTGGGCCCACATTCTTAAAGATATTACAGTACTTTAAAAGCCCTATACTTATATTAAATATAAATGAATATATATTAATTAAATATAAATATACTAAACAAAATTTTCCTAAGAAGGTATACAGAAGGCCAACAGGTACATGAAAAGGGGTTCAACATCACTAACTACAAGGGAAATGCAAATGAAAATCACAATGACATACCTCAAACTTGTTAAAATGACTATTTTAAAAAAGATAAGAGATAGTTAAAGAGTGAGAATGTGGAGAAAAGGGAGTCCTTGTGCACTGTTGGTAGGAATATAAATTGGTGCGGTCACTACAGAAAGCAGTATGAAGGTTCCTCAAAAAATTAAAAGTACAACTACCATAAAATCTAGCATTCTCACTTCCCCTCTTCCATTATATGGGAAGAGATACCTGTATCCCTATGTTCCTTGGAGCATTATTACAGTAGCCAATAAACAGAAACAAAACATGAAAATGATGGATTAAAAAAGAAAGAAAACATGGTTGAGATATATATACACACTCTGGAATATTATTCAGCCATAAAATAAAAGGAAATCCTGTCATTCTCATGGATAGACCTTGAGGGTGTTAAGTGAAACAAGTCACACAAAAACAAAAACCCTATGATCTCACTTATAAGTGAAATCTGAGACAAGGAAAAAAAAAAACGAACCAGGGCCTCCCTGGTGGCGCAGCGGTTGAGCGCTGGGTTGCCAAGCTGCCCACAACCTCTGCAACGCTGGTTCGATCCCCAGCTGCAACCCGGCCACCGGAGGAGGGTCCCACATGGTGCGCAGACCTCTCCTGCCGCCCGCTGCTCCCCTCAGCAGTGTACTTCGGTCCTTCTGCCTGTTCTGCTCCCCACTCTGGCTCTGGTGAATTCTCTCACCCTCCCGCGCTTCTGACTGTACCCAGTGCTTGTATAAATAAATAAATAAATCTTTAAAAAAAAAAAAAAGGCTCTTGCCACAATAAGATAAAACTTGTAATTTTGTCTAACTAGACTAATTGTGGTTATCATTGCACAATATATATATCAAACCAATATGTTATATACCTAAAACTAATATAATGCTATAGATCAGTTATATCTCAACTTTTAAATACTATGTGAATCCAGTGATATGACATTCCAGAATAATCAAAACTACCTAAGGAGGAAAATTATAAGTGGTTTCTAGAAACTGGGGGTGAAGGGTAGACTACAAAGAAAGCATGGGAAATTTTGGTGAACTGAACATACTGGTTAATCTATACTTACTAATAATTATCATCAGAAGTACAATCAATAAATTAAATACAATACATACAATAAATAAAATAATTTAAAACTTCTTGTTTCTTGGTGAAGCAGAACATCTTGGGGGAAAACTGCTTTACCATCCAAAAATCCACTCAAGATTGTACAAAGGAAAATCAACAATGGATACAATTCCTCTAACTTTATCTTAACTTCAATGCATTTCTAAATGTTATTCTAAAAACAGTATCAACTGACTTTAGCAAGTAAAATCACAAAAGTTAAATCCATAGCATTTTACTGAGTCTTGGTAACTGAATGGCAAAGAGTCAAAATAAGTTATTTTTGTTACTGATAAAGCTAACAGGACATATGGGACTCAGGTCATATGAAAACCAAACAAGTTTCTCTCTCTCTCTCTCTCTCTCTCTCTCTCTCTCTCTCTCACACACACACACACACACACACACACACACACACACACACACACACACACACACACACACAGAAACTACAAGCAGTTCAGGATTGCTGAATGTACTGCTATAGGCATAGAGTGATGGTTTTATATAGGTGGGCAGAATAAAGATCATATAAAGTTCAAAAATCTGTTCATGCTTTCCTGACTTTTTCCTATAGAGCACCTTCCTTATATGAAGACTTGCCAGTGATAAGAGAGTCCACTAGTTAATACGATACTTTCAAATCTGGTTGCCTCCTTCCTTTATCCCCTATTACTTTATTTTGTTCAACATTTCTTCTAGGGCCTCCCTGGTGGCACAAGGGGTTAAGCACCGCACTATGAAGCAATCCACAGCCACCTCAGCACTAGTTCAATCCCCCGCCGGCCAGGGAGAAACCCACATGGTGAGGCAGACCTCTCCTGACTCGCCTGCTGCTCCCCTCAGCAGTGTATTTCAGTCAATCTGCCTGTTCTGTTCCCCACTCTGTCTCTGGTAGATCCTCTCACCCCCAACATCTCTGGCCTGTACCCCAGCTCTTACATGCGTAAATAATCTTTTTTTTAAAAAAAAGTATCTGAACAGCAAAAAAAATATTAAAAAAAAAATTTCTTCTAGTCATACATCCAAGTTGGCTTACATTCTTAAAGAAGTTACAATACCTTAAAATCTCTGTACTTATAGCAAATATAAAACTATTCTTAACCCATCACAAAAGTGGACTACAGCACATGACTATCATTACATTTAATGTAAGTTTCCCAGCATGCACAATTATAACTACTAGTGTAGTGAACAGGTTGTCAGTATAAGACTCAATCCTGGGCCTCCCCGGTGGCGCAGCAGTTGAGCGCTGGGTTGCGAAGCTGCCGGCGACCTCTGCGGCGCTGGTTCGATCCCCGGCTGCTCCCCGGTCACCGGAGGAGGGTCCCACATGGTGCGCAGACCTCACCTGTCGCCCGCTGCTCCCCTCAGCAGTGTACTTTGGTCCTTCTGCCTGCTCTGCTCCCCACTCTGGCTCTGGTGAATTCTCTCACCCTCCCGCGCTTCTGACTGTACCCAGTGCATGTATAAACAAAACAAACAAACAAAATAAATAAATAAAACATGCCTCTATTAAAAAAAAAAAAAAAAGTAAAAAAAAAAAAAGACTCAATCCTTAAATGTGTACTCACACTCCACCCTGAAATTGAGAGAATCCACCTAGAATAGAATAGACTATCTCTAAATTCAAGATTCTGTAAAGTAAACAACTAGCCTATCTTTCCAGTTCTAACATAAGCCTTTCTTTCAGATTTTGAGAATAAATAAAAGATAAATATCTAGATTTAAATTATTCCATCTAAAAGTGTAACTTTATCATCCCAGAAAAATGTGCAGAATCCCCAACTTAAACCTGCAGGAGATAATTAAAACTTCTCAATGATATTGGCCATAGTTCTAGAAATTCAGATATTGAGTCTTTTACCAGGCTATCTCAGCAAATTTCTATTCAAAAATTTCAGAATTAAAAATGTGTTACTAAAAAGCACTATAATTTAATGTATACATAAATAGCTACATTAAAAACATCAGAAAATTTCTAAGAGCTTATTGAATGAAACACACTAATTTTTTTTACATGGATACATCAAATACAGTAGCACTAAATAAATAATATTACATTGTTGGGATGTATTAGTTCTATAAATAAAGTAGACAAATGAACTGCCTTGGGAAAAAGTTTCTAAAATCCAGTTTCCTAATGATTCTCTTTGAAGGGAAGAAATTAGAAAGCAAAAACTATACCTATAAATAATAAACCCTCATGTTCTTAGAAGACAATTCCAATGTGGACAAATGAAAAAGGACTCAATGATGATGGTTATAACTCATGCTAGTTATTCCAAATTGGTGAAAAAATTTCATAATTAACAAAAACTAGCTCCCAGTAAAACTGGTAACTACTTTGTAATAATAACAGCCTGTAAGTTTACCTTAATAATTACCAAAAAAGTCTATGATTTACGTAAACACAAGAGTGAAATAATTTTTCAAAGGTACATGAAATATAAATACCGTACCAGAATTCTATTTGGTCTCCTAATACCCAATATTTTGTGCCCATCTACTATTTTGCAATAAATAATTCCCCCCCAAAATTGAGTGCACATTAGATGTCTTTTTTTTTTTTTTAGGCTAACCTGAAAACTGGTAATCTATATTTAGCATAAGTCATCTCTCTAACAATCAGAATATTTCATTCTCCAATTGTAAAAGAACACTTTCTCTAAGAAATACTGAAACAATAAACCACAGTTTCTTGTGACAACATACACTGAAGCCCCTATTTAAAAAAAAAAAAAAAAATGGCTCTCCATCATGTGTGATTTTGTTCCTTGGGGGAAATTTGACAACATCTGGAGCCATTTTTCATTATCACAAATTGAGGGAAAGGTACTACTGACATCTATAGAGTAAGCAGAGGTCATGGATGCTGCTATATACCCTGTAATACTCAGGAGAGGCCCCTCACAACAAAAAATATCTGGCTGAAACAGTAACTGTGCCACATTTGAAATTCCTGCAAAAAAATGACCTAAGCATGAGTCCAGCATATAAGCTATGTTAAACAAGTGTCTAGAAAATTAAGCATTAGTGCAAAACAAATTATGACAAAGAGAAAGGGAAAAGCTACAGGTCATAAATTATTTTATAAATTCTTAATCCAAGAAGTTGGCCCAGTTAAAAATAACTCTAGTTGCTAAAAGAAGCAGATCGCTATTCCATCAAAGGCAGAACATCCCAGCATTTTCCAAGTAGAAATAAATAAAAGGTTATAACTACTATTCAATGTGCACCAACCATGTAAAAATTGTATCCATAGTGTTTTATATGTATTAATTCACTTAGTAATCACAACTAGTCTAACTTGTAGGTGTTTCAATTATCTCTATTTTAGAAAAGCACAGGGAACTTGCCTTTGGTTACATTGTTAGTGGGTGGCAGAGGTGGGATTTAACCTAGGCAGTCTGGTTTACAGCCCCACTCTTATTCACTACACCATTGTGCCTGATACTCTAAATCTAGAAAAGTATGAGGACAACGCAGGATAACAGAAAAGAAACAGGAATTCTACACTTTTTCCTGAATACTGGGCAGTCATCAGCTGTTAGGTGCTGGGCAAGGAAGCTGAGAATGACACAGCCAATATACTTACAAGAACTGCTCAACAGCAAAAAACAAACAAGCTCTCAGGGTGAGGAGTAGGGGAGTGTGTGATGTATTGATGGGCGTGATATTTGTTAAGAATTTTACTAAGAAAAGTATGTGTCACAAAATTAAAAATAAAATACAAAAATATTCAATATTATTTATTTCATATAATCAACTGACTCTCACAAAATGTTTTAGATTCTCCGTTGCTGAACATTTTTTTCTGTAGCCACCCTATGACTTCAACTGACAAGTACAGTTCCAATATAAATGATGGTTGATCTCATTTATGTTACAAAGATAAAAGTGGACTGAATGAGAGTAAGATGGTATCTGCTCGCTCCCAGGAGGAAAGCCTTAAGTAGCCAGAGGTACTGAAATCAGAGGACCCCATGAATTGGGTGAAATCAGATACTTAAAAAGCAACCTGAAAAGCTAAAAAATGGGATACAGAAACATATAACATATGGCACCTTAAATCCTCAAGGGATTATTGCACTCACCATAGAGAGAAAACAAATCTCCAGAAGCCAATCATAAAGACAAGGAAGATCTTTTCTTCCAATCAGATACAAAGTTCAAAATTGCCATCATAAAGAGATTCAAAGAAATGAAACAGAAAAGCTGATCAAAGATACAGAAATCCCAAAAAAAAAAAAAAAAAAAGTCCTGAGAATAAAAAACAGGAGATAGAAACTGAAGCTTTCAGTAAAAAAAAAAAAATATATAAAATACACAGAAGAAAACTACTCCGTGACATAGGATTCAGTATGACTTTGTGAATTTATCTCCAACAGCAAGAAAAACAAGTAAGATAAACAATTGGCACTACATCAAACTAAAAGGCTTCTGCACCAGAAGTGAACACCAGATGGTGTCACTTATATGTGGACTGCAGAGAAACATAACAAAGGTTCAGATAAAGCCAAACCAATAACCAACCCTGTGAAAAAAAATCTGTCACTAAATCAGGAATACAGCCTACAGAATGGAAGAAAATACTTGCAAACTATACATCTGACAAGGAGCTTACATCAAATATTTACAAAGAACTCATACAACTCAACAAAAACAAATAACACAATAAAAAATGGGCAGGAAAGCTAAATAGGCACTTTTCTAAAGAAGACATACAGATGGCCAGCAGACAAAAGCTCATCATCACTTATGATCGGGGGAAATGCTAATCAAAACCACCATGAGATAGTACCTTATATAACTGTAAGAACAGCCTGTATCAAAAAGACAAGAAACAAGTGATAATGAAGTGATGAGGATGTGGAGAAAAAGGAATCCTCATAGACTACTGGTGGGAATGTAGACTTGTCCAGTCCATATGGAAAACATTATGGAGATTTCTCAAAATATTAAAAATAGATCTCCCTAGGATCCAGCAATTCCACTCTTAAGTATCTACTTGCAGAATGCAAAAACATTAATGGAATGGGCTATAATACGCTCCCATATTCATTGCAGCACTTTTTACAATAGCCAAACTATGAAAACAACCTAAGTGCCCAAAGACAGAGAAGTGAATTAGGAATATGTGGTATGGAATATATATACACAATGGAATACTATTCAGCTGTAAAAAGATAAACTCTTGCCATTTGAGACAGTATGTATGCTAAGCAAAATAAGTCAGAAGGACAAATACCAGATGGTGTCACTTATATGTGGACTGTAGAGAAACATAACAAAGGTTCAGATAAAGCCAAATCAATAACCAACCCTAGAAGTCTGACTGTAGAACTGAGGCTACCAAAAGGGGAGAAGGAAAGGGAAGAACAAAGTGGGGAAGGAGCACAACAGGTTATGGTGGAGGATAGTGGTGTAGGAAACCATGCTTAAAAGGGATAATCCTGTATCTCTAAATCATACACAATGTGGTCAGCCACTGCTACTTCAATCAAAAAGAAAAAGTGGGGCCTCCCTGGTGGCGCAGGGGTTAAGACACAACCTATGAAGCTGTCTGCAGCACGAGTTTTATTCCCGGCCAGCCAGGGAGCTACCCACATGGCGCAGCAGACCTCTTCTGACTCGCCCGCTGCTCCCCTCAGCAATGTATTTCAGTCCTTCTGCCTGTTCTGCTCCCTGCTCTGTCTCTGATGAATTCTCTCACCCTCCCTCACCTGTGTCCTGTAAAAATAAATGAATCTTTAAAAAATAAATAAATCTTACAAAAAAAACTGGAAGAAGTAATTAAATCCCTCTTTATTCTCAGATAATACAACTATATATGTAGAAAGTCTTACAGGATGTACAAAAAGCTACTAGAAATAATGAGTACATTTAGCAAGATTGAAGATTACAAGATAATCTATTATGTTGCTGCAAACTGAAATTTTTTAAAAATCACTTACAATAACAGCAAAATTTACAAAATACCCAGAGATTACTATAAAAAAAGATATAGAAGACCTTTACACTGAAAACTACAACACTACAGTGAGAAAAATTAAGGGGCTAAATATATAGAGACACACATTATGTTGACAGAAGATAACATTAAGATGTTGATTCTCCCCACACTGATCTCAGATTCAGTTCATTCTCAATTCTGTTTCAATGATTAGGTTTTCTAGAAATTGACAAACTTATTTTAAACCTTACTTGGAAATACAAAGGACTTAGAACAGCAAAACACCTTTGAAAAGGAAACAATAAAATTAGAGGCTTCTCACTATACTTACTACCTAATTTCAAGAGTGATTATAAAGCCACAGTAATCATGGCAATAATGTATTAGCATGAAGATAAACAAATAGATCAAAAGAACAGGACAGAGTCTTGAAGTAGATTCACACATAAATAATTGTTTGTTGTTTTTTTTTTTTTAACAGAGGTGCCAAGTGAATTCAATGGGAGGAATGATCTTTAACAAGTATTGCTAGAGCAATTAAACTGCTATATTCAAACAAATGAACCTCAACATTTACCTTACACCATCTACAAATACTAACTCAAAGTCAGTCACATGTATTAATTCACATGCATTATTAATTCACTTAGTAATTACTCCTTATCTCTATTTCACAGATGCAAAGAGAACTATAAATGTAAGACCTAAAATTAGAAAACATCTAGAAGAAGCCATGGAGAAAATCTTAGAAATTCTAAGTTTGGGAAAGATTCCTTAATAGAGCAAAAAAGCATGATCCACTAAACAAAAAACTAATTCAGTTGAACTTTATCACAATCAAGAACTTCTGCTCTTTGAAAGACACTAATAAAAAAAATATTCAGATTGGAAAAAAAATATTTGAGTCATATATATAATAAAGAATTATGAAACCATCAAAATAAAATGGGAGAAGATTTTGCAACTCATACATCTGGCAAGGGGGTTAATAGGCATAATATGTAAAGAAGTCACACAACTCAACAACAAAAATGTGAACAACAGGATTTTAAAGTAGAGAGGATCTGAAATGGACATTTCACTAAAGACAAAATACAGATGGCCAACAGGCACATAAAAAGATATTCATCACCTCTTTATTAGGGGAATGTAAATTAAAACTAGGATGAGATGTCACCTCATATCTGTTAAAAAGGCTATTACCAAAAAGATAAGAAACAACAGGGTTAGCCAAGATGTTGAGAAAAGGAATACTGTTGGTAGGGATGTTACTGGTGCAGCAATGGGAAAACAGTATGGAGAGGTGTCACAACATTAAGAATAAAAATATCCTATGATCTAGATATTTTACTTTTAGGTATTTATCAGAAGGACATAGAAACACAAATTAGAAAGATATATGCACTCCCATGTTAACTACATTATTTACAACAGTGAAGATATGGAAACAACCTAAGTGCCAATCAGTGGAGGCATGGATAAAGAAGTGTGGTATATACATATATGCATATTATAGATTTTAGATTTTATATATTTTTATGCACAGGAATACTACACAGCTATAAAAATTCTTGCCATTTGTGACAACATGGAATGGACTTTGAATACACAATGCTAAGTCAAATGAGTCAGAAGGAGACAGACAAATGCCAAATGATTCCACTCACATCTGGAGAATAAAGAAGCAAGCAAACAAAACAAAAACAGATACAAAATCAAAGAGCAGAATCAGTGGTCAGCAGAGGAAAAAAGGGACAGGGGGATGGGTGAAATGGCAAAGGGGTTAACTGTATGGCAGTGGGAGGAAACAAAATTCTTGGTAATGATTATGATGCAGTATAGTATATACAGATGTTGAAATTTAATGCTGAACACGTTACTTTAATAAAAATTTATTTAAAAAAATGTTTATCAAAGAACTTTCAAAACTTACTTAGAAAATAATTTTAATGGACAAATTTTTAACATGTACTTCACCAAAGAAGATATATGGATGTCAAATAAGCACCTAAGAAGCTAAATGTTATTAGTCATTAGGGAAATGAAAATTAACCGACAATGAGATACCACTACCTGCCTATTAAAATGGCTAAAACTGACTGACCTAGCAAGAATGTGTAGCAATTGGAACTCTTATACAAGGCATGGAAGAATGAAAACCAGTACAATTTTGGGGGATAAAGTTTTGCAGTTTCTTAAAAAGTTAAATACATACCTATATGACCCAGACATTCCACTCCTAGGTATTTAATACCCAGGAAAAATGTAAACATGTCAACCCAAAGGCTCAACTGAACCCAAATGTCCACAGTAGTGTTATCTGTCAGTCAAAACCTGAAAACAGCCTAAATATCTAACAACAAACGAATAGAGAAATAAAATGTGGTAAAAAATTAAATCAATTAAATATATTATTCAGCATTAAAAAGCAATGGTCTATTTATAACAACAGATAACTTTTTAAATAATTTTGCTGAAAGAAAACAATTTTAGTAAATTGGTTTTTCAAAGCTATCTAGAAGCAGGGGTATTGAGTAGGAGGTGCATTCAGGACTTGATTTCAAAATAGCCCAGTCAATACAAGTTCTACATATTAAGTTGATAATTCAATTCTTATTTTTCTTTCTATGTATAGACCCCTCGGAAACCTAATTCCACTCACAGTACAACCTTAACTAGAAGGATAAATATACAAATGACGATATAGCTAGGGACCCAGAACACCCAAATCCTATTACTATCATATCCCTAACACTATGAATCCAAATAACCTGGTGGAATACACAGTGACTCAGAAACAGTTCATTTTTTGACACAGAAACACAGCAAATGTAACAAACACCCATTACAGAGCAGCTTAATTTAGGTGAAACCATGTTCCCATTTCATTAATGAATTCTCCAATCAACAGTGCCTTTCTTTTATTCCTACTTAATCACTAGTACAGACACTGACAAAATAAGTAAGAAAAGCAGTTTGGGATTTTTTTAAATCTGTAGTCCTGTCCAAATGATCTGTCATTCCCACTTCAGAGTCCCACATTCCTCTCTGAAGGGCAATTGTAAGGTATCCAGGTAAGCAAGAAAAAAGCCACAGAATGGGAACAAAGTTTCCATTCTGTTATATATTCAAGATGCTATTATGTAGTCAAGATTGACCTATCCATCTGGCATGTGTTCAAGCTTAAACATGCAAAGTCATTTGTTTTCCAGCATTCTCAACAATGATCATCAAAAATCACTGTATCCGACTGCTGCAAATTCTTTGAACACATACCTTTCTACTATAATGAACCTGTGAAAGTTAGGTGGGAAGAGTAAGAAACAGAAGCAAGGGTACTCCTATCACAAGGACGTCTAGAATTTAAGATCAGAAAGTTTCCTGCAACTATTCTTCTCAAACTACTAATCAGTAACAAATATTGCCCAAAGTATTCTCCTAAATCAATTGTGATATCTAAAAGATGAAGGAACAAAAATCCAGAGTACAACCTGTTTTTCAAACCTACCAGAAATGAAAACATCTTTTCTGCTATAAACAAATCAAGAGTAAATATGTTCAGGTCAACTGAGATGAGTTGCAAGGAAGCTGTAAAAGGATCACAGTTCTTTCAGATAAGTCACATTGTTAGAGAGTAAGCATATCAATGGTACAAGAGTTACTATCACTTAAAGTAACAAATCTACTAGAAAAATTGGACTCAACAGAAGATGTTTAAAAGTGTAAGAAAAAAAAAAAAAAGAAACCCTGAAGTAATATTCTAATCCATCATACAAAATAACTTTTCCTTCTCTGACTTCCAAGTTCTCTCTCTCTAGGGTTGTATGAAAATCAATGAATTGAAAAATATGTAACAAATACAATATCTTAAATTTGCTTATGTAAGCAAAGAAAAAAAATCACCTCTGTGTAAACTAAGAATGTTGCATTACATTAAGAGAATTCAAACGCCAAACACTAGTTCAATGGTTTCTATTACCAGAAAATGGAACTTGATAGCTTCAAAAATTAAGGAATTAACTAATGAGTCCATTTTATAATGAATAGGTTTCTGATTATTTTAATTTCTCTACTTTTTGGGAAATTTTAATTAAATCTTGAATACAAAGTTAACTTGTATGAAAGTCTGATAGTAACCATAATAACTGTCCCATACTCTTAACCTGAACCAAATTATATAGTGTTCGACCATTAGAGAGACGCAGCATATACGTGTGTGTATACATATATGGTGTTAAAACTGATTTTATTTATCTGAGAACGTGGTTTAGAATCTGGAAAAGCCATATCTAAATCTACAAATTTCCACTAAAAAACAATGAAATAGAAAAACCTTAGTAACTCTGGGACAAAAACTGATGAAGCACAAAGAAAAGCTTCATCCAGGAAAGAGTTCCAAGGTGCTACCATCTTAATTATGAAAGAAAATAAAAGGCAGGCTCACTGCTTACTCACATTGATCCCAAACAGATAGCCTTAAACAATAGAGCTAATCCTTAACTTACTGGCATGAATAAATGCCTAGCTACAGTACCCACTCTACTCATATAAATGACTGCCAAGGTGGTGCTTTGTATTGAGCAGAAAAGGTCTAAAGGGGATGGGTGTCAACTTTAAAATAGCTCCTAAAATAGTTGCTTTAAAAGATAAAGAATAAGAGAACTTACAAAGACTTTGAGTCAAGCCTGGTTCCAGGAAAAGGTTACTTCGACCATTCGTGAAAGCAAAAACCAGCCATTGTAAAATACAGATACCCAGATTTTATCAGCAGAACGAAGAGTATTGTTCATCGATTCCCACAACCTTAACTTGGATTCCTAGTTTTTTTTCCTGCCAGGTAGATACTCTGCAGCAAGCAACAAAGCAAAGTAAATATAAAACTCTTCTGAATTTCAATCCTGCAGTCAAAATGCCAACTTTACCAACTCATCAAAGGTCACAGAGGAACAAATTTCCTCTTTTATTACTTAAACTCATTACCTTCCTCCTGAGCTAACCAATACAGAATTTCCTTCTTGTTTTAAGGTTGCTGAAATGAAGACAGTATACTTACAACTTGCATAGCACAGCAAGCAGTTATACAAAGTCAAGGAATGAAATGAAAAATTGCATCTTTTTCTAAAACCCAGTTGCACAAGACTGATATTTCTCCATTTGAGGAAAAGCTAAATGAACATTTATTTTTATTGATAATTTTTAAGTTTCACATTAACGCTGTTATACAAAAAGATGAAAGAAAATGCTTTATAAAAATTTACCAAAAACCTATTATTTTTAATAGTTAAAACGTTTTTGGAAATCTTACAATCTAGGAAAGATGAAATAATATGAACAATGATTACTATACTATAAACATTCATGTACTTCCCATCTCTTTCTAAAATGAATTTAAAGCTGCTTTCCACAAAAGATGCTTAACGCTGTTGACAAACAGGGCCTCCCTGGTGGCGCAGGTGGTTGAGCGCTGAGCTGTGAAGCTGTCCACAGCCTCTGCAGCGCCGGTTCGATCCCAGCCTGCCGGCCAGCGAGAATCCCACATAGTGCAGCAGATGTCTCCCGTCTTGCCCACTGCTCCCCTCAGCAATGTATTTCGTCTGTCTGCCTGTTCTGTTCCCCACTCTGTCTCTGGTGAATCCTCTCATCCTCCCGCACATCTGGCCTGTACCCTGGTTCTTGTATAAATAAAATCTTAAAAAAAAAAAAATAAAAACACTGTTGACAAATAACTGTAATTTAATGAAAAAATGGCTAAGTCCCATAAGAGTTACTCAAAACAATAAAATTCAAATGTAGCAGCAGTTCTTGACCAGGTTGACGACTAACTATAAAATATGCCATAAACACTGTCATTTGTAACTAATTATAGCAAAAATGACCTACAATTCATACACACAACAAAATATATTTTACGTGTATTAACATTGCTATCCCTATCCTCTTATTAGCATTTTAACAATGAGAGGAAAAGGAACAGAATTATAACTATTTCTCAAAGATATAATGACTGATAGAGCTACACATACACATCATACTTCATGTATATCTTATGGCTTTATTTGGTCCTCGTCTTATTAAAATGTCTCTTATTATTCTAATGAATATGTTCCTACAAAACTTATAAATAACTTCAAATAGCTAAATCAGCTTTCAATCCCTTTTTTTAATCAGTACCATCCTGTACTGTTTCTCTGGTTTTGAAACTAAGGCCACACTCTACTTCTTGAAACCTCTCCTTTATCTTGTCAATCAGATTTTAACTAGACTGAAGAAAAATAGCTTGAGTGGGAGAGAGAAGGAAACATGCAAGGAATAGCCAGTCTGTGTGCAGATACTGTGCTAGACAATTTGCATGCATTATCACATTTAATTTCACTAAAATTATGAACTATGTGTAACTATCATTTTACCAGTGAGGACGCTCAAGTACAGAGAAGTTGTGAAACATCCAACACCTCACAGCTAATAAATGACTGGACTGGAATTTGCACACCAGTAAGTCCAACTCCAATAACTAAGCTTCTTCAACTAAATCATGACAAGTTAATTCTAAAATTAACTGAAAGAAAACACAGACTAATCTGATAATCTCCAAGTACAGACAACTTTTCAAAGGTGAAAAACCATTAAAAAAAATTACAGATTAGGCAATATAAAAATTTTAGTAAAGAGGAGTTAGATCGTCAAAAGAAAACAGGAAACTAGGCAACACCAACAATGAAGTAATGCTCTGAAAATAAAAACAGCACTTAAATATCAGTAAGAAAATGTAAACATCCCAGCAAAATAACTGGGGCTAAAGGTCAATCAAGCACATCACAAAAGAATAACTAAAACAGTCAAGAAGGTGCGAAAAGAATATAACCAAACCACTAAAAATATATGACTTTTATTATCAGAATGGCAAAGATTAATAACATGAATAAGAGTTTAGGGAAACAAGACTGCATTACATAAATGGTGACAGTAAAAATTTATACTTTTCTAAAAGCAACTTGACAATGTATATCAAAATTTTAATATTTTTATTTATGTATTTATTTATTTATACAAGCATTGGGTACAGTCAGAAGCGCGGGAGGGTGAGAGAATTCACCAGAGCGGGGAGCAGAACAGGCAGACTGACGAAATAAACTGCTGAGGGGAGCAGCGGGCATGGCAGGAGAGTCTGTAGCGCCACATGGGACCCTCACCAGCAGTCCGGGATCTAACTGGAGCTGCAGAGGCTGTGGGCAGCTTCACAGTCCAGCACTCAACTGCTGCGCCACCAGGGGAGGCCCTGTATATCAAGATTTTAAATGTATAATCATTTTAATGTAACAAGTTTACTTTTAGAAATTTACCCTTTAAACAAGGGGCTTATGTGAATTTTTTCATTGTGATCGTGCTGATAATTGCTAAAAATAAGAAAATCAATTGTCAATCAAATGGATTATGATTCAGTCATCAAAAATATTTGTGGACATGCAAAAAGATGCAGTTGCTATGGAAAAGTTTGTCACTTTCTCAAAATGTTAAATTTAGACATTCTACATTCCAGTAATTCCACTCCTAGGTATATATCCTAGAGAAGTGAAAACATGTTCAGAAAAAATGAATGTTCATGACAGAATTATTTACTAATAGTGAAAAAGTGGAAACAATTTAAATGTCCACCAGTTGATGGGTGAACAAAATATGGTCTATCCATACAATAGCACACTATTCAGTATAGAAAGGAATGAAGTACTGTTACAGGCTACAACATGAACTAATCTTGAAAACTTGCTAAGTGAAAGAAACCTGACACAAAAGGTCACATACTGTATGATTCCATTATATTAAATGTCTAGAGTAGACAAATTCATAGGAACAGGAGATTGGTGGTTGCCAGCAAATGGAATAATGGGAAAACTGGAACTGCTATAGGTATTAGGTTTCTTTTAAGGGTGATAAAGTTCTGGAATTAGATAGTACATGTGGTTCAAAACACAGTAAAAACACCAAAGCCAGTGAAGCATACACTCTATGATGGCGAATATTGTGTTATGCTACATCTCAATTTTTAAAATTCCATAAAATTTTTCAAAGTATGAGGCATGTTGATGGTGGGGAAATGGTCACATGTTAAACCAAAAGTTTTTTTAAGCTATATACATATATATGTGTATGTATACACACATGCTACATACACACACATATAAAACAGGCATATTAAAAAGTGTTCACACTTATCAGGAAACTGCTAATCAAAACCACAATGAGAGACCAGCCCACATCAGTGAGAATGACCCATATCAAAAAGACCAGAAATAACAAGTGTTGGCAAGGATATGGAGAAAAGGGAACCCTCATATACACTGGTGGGAATATACACCAGTCCATTCTCTATGGAAACCGTGTGTAGGTTTCTCAAAACATAAAAATTCGCCTACCTACCAGAATAATACCAATACACTAATCTGAAGAGATATGTGCATTCCATATTCACCGCAGCACTATTTACCACAATAAAGTTATGGAAACAACCTAAATGCATAACGACAGAAGAGAAGCTATAGATGATGTGATGTCTACACACAATGGAATACTACTCAGCTGTAAGAAGGGAGGGTGGGAAGGATCTTGCCATTTGCAACAACATGGATAAATTGTAGGTAATTAAGTAAAATAAGTCAGAAGGAGAAAGACAAATACCAGGCCAAACAGCAGATGATTCCACTCCTATGTATAAGGTAACAAAGTAAAGAAACAGGGAAAATCAAACCAAAATAAACAGTTGAAACCTGACTGCAGAACTGAGATTACTAGAGGGGAGGGTGAAATGGGCAGCAGGGAGAAGGCCCTATGACCTAGGGTGGAAGATTACTGGTGCTTTGGTTGCAGACATTTCAAGAGATGTGATCCTATATCCCTAAAACATACACAGTATTGTAAACCAATGTTACTACAATAAATATAATTTAATTTTGATAAAAATTAAATCAATAACTTTTTAACAGTATATGATTTATTTGTTTTTGATTTACCATTGGTTTATAAGGTTTATACTTATGTTTATACTTCTATAGAAGTATCAAGAGTACACCTTAAATAATGTATATACTACAACACACCCATCACCACAGCTATAATACCATTCACCGCTATCAATTTCACCTCCTCAGTATGATTCTATTTATGCATGCTTATGTGGGTATACACACACCCAAAAACAAATCATGGTACTACACATATTACACTTTTAACAGTCTTGAACTCTGTGACATAGGATAACCAAATCATGCTCTTCAGAATTTTTTTTCAACAGAGTTCACATTTCCAAAAGCAGATATTAAAAAAAAATCATCTGCAAAGAAAAACACAATACCACAACAAAAATACACATGCTAAAATGAAACTAGGAGACAAAACAAGCAAAGATTATTAACCTGGGGACTATAAATCTAGGGAATCTGTAAATTTTTATAGGAAACAAATTATATCACTATTTTCAATAAGTTCTAATAAAATGTAGTACACCTTTCAGCTAGACAATATACCATCATAATACTATCAGTACCTGTGATTTTTGCCACTAACAAGTTATAGTTTCATATCAAATTAGAGTTGTTACAGAGAGCTCAAAATACCTATATACACATATGTATGTATTACTACTTTGAAATTATAGTTTAATTATTGCTTGATTTTGATATTTAAATGCATTGACAGAGGCATATATATTAATATACCACAAGTTTGGTTTTATAAATTTTAGCATTTCAATGTAACAGATTCCTTTTTATCTAATTTATTTTCTTTCATTTGTTTAAAATGAAAGGCTCCACAATCTTTTCTGACTGCCACCATCTATATACCACCAAATATCCACCTCAGCAACCATGCATTAGAGGCAGAAAGAAATACCAATCATGAAGCTATTTTAACTCTTCATACATAAAGTTGGACCTAAATTCAGGCAAAAATAGAAATCACTCCAATTTTAATCAACTTGTATAACACAAATTCTCAATTTAATTTCCCTAAACTGCCCCCTCCTTCTGATTTGTCATCCTGACTTCTTCCTTCACATTTAATTACCAATGTTATTTACCAATGTTATTACCAATGTTATTTTCTATCCCAACCAACATATCTACACTAATTATCACTTTATATAATTTAACTCTTTAAAAAAAAAAAAAAAAAAAGCCCCTCCCTCCTCCCATTCTGATCACCTCAACTGATTCTGAATATGGCAAATAGATTAATCTGCATCAATAATTATTTTCAAACTGCCACCAATCTCTTCAAAATCACTCCATGACAATAAGATTCTAGAGCCATATTTGTAGCATTAATCAAAACTATCACATAGTAATAGACTACAAAATATCATCTAAAATAATAACATAAAATTTAGGCATTAATAAGAGAACATAGCTGTAGATAAAATGTAAAAAAAAAAAAAAAGCAAAAGCAAAGAACAGTTGCTACTGTAGAATTAAAAAGGATAGAATTAAAATCCCTTACCCAGAAACTCAACCCATAAATAAAAATCTTGCTCCAATGTGCTTTAACAACATCTTTTTTCTCACTGAAGCCCTAAAAGTTGATCAGAACTTAACTTTCCCTGAATGTGTATATTTCTATACTACATATTTGTTGATGTAATTTCTACCATTTGCAATGTCATTTTGCTATTCATTCATTTAAAACATTTACTAAGCCCTCACTACATACCGAACACTAAAATAAATACCCACTGTGTATCAAACACTTGAGCTAAACAGATGAGGTATTTCTTTCTTTTTTTTTTTTTTTAAAGATGTATTTATTTATTTATACAAGCACTGGGTATAGTCAGAAGTGCGGGAGGGTGAGAGAATTCACCAGAGCCAGAATGGAGAACAGAACAGGCAGGCCAATGAAGTACACTGCTGAGGGGAGCAGCAGCGGGCAGCAGGAGAGGTCTGTCGCACCATGTGGGACCCTCGCGGGCAGCCGGGGATTAAGCCAGCGCTGCAGAGGCTGTGGGCAGCTTCGCAGCCCAGGGCTCAATGGCTGAGCCACCAGGGACGCCCCAGATGAGGTATTTCTGTCCTTAAAAGTCCCAGTCTAATGCAAAAGAGACATAAACTAGGAAAATTCAAGATAATGTGGCAAATGTTATAAAAGAAGAATGCACAGGATGCTACTGGGAGCATAGAGAAAGAACATAAGGCAAAGACTGTGTCAGGCAAGGTTTCCCAATGCAGGGAGCATCTGAGGTGAATTATTAAAGAAGTGACATCATAAAGTCTAAGGTATCATAGGCACATATAAAACATAAACCAGGCGTTAAGTCACTCAGTATAGCTAAGTTAGGGAGCATGTTCAAGAAAGAGAAGTAATAATAACCAAGTGGAGAAATATGCAAGGTCAAGTTCATGATGTACCTTACATATAAAGCTATAAAGCCTCCAATTTATTCTAAAAGCCATTAAGAGGCAGGATACGGTAGAAAGTGCCCAGGTAAAGGAATTCATGTGACCAAAATCTGAACCACGCTCTGTCATTTACTTGTTATATGACTTGTATCACATTTGCCTATCTAAGCTTTAGTCTCCTCAAATGTTATCAATTTTGCAAGGATTCTAGTAAAAACTTAATTTATGTAATCTCCTAGGACAGGGGTCAGCAAACTATAACTTGGTTGCCAGCAATGAATGGTTTTACATTTTTAAAACATAAAACCACAACCAAGAAAAGAAATATGGTACAGAAATCTTATGTGACCCATAAAGCCAAAATACTTATATAAAGACCTTTACATAAAGAACTTGCCAACTCCTACCCTTCACATACATTAGGCTACAAAAAAGTAACTTATTACTAAAGGATTTTAAATAGAGAATTTAAGTTTTGTTGAATGTAGTTTACAAGGATTTCTCTGATGACAATGTATACAAAGAACAATAAATAATAGTTCGTCTCTAGCATAAAAGATAATATTCTAAACTTCTTTTTATTCATATACACATATACACACATCATGTGTGACTGTACTCAAATACCTCAGAAAACTCCAGTGTAAAACTGGGAAAACTGAGGTAATATTTAAGGATCTAATCTGGTTACAACAGCTTACAGCCAGAAGCATTGTACTCACATACCAATGGATATACATGTAAAGATCCCAACAAAGTCTTTGTATAGAAAGATATTAAGGTTGGAATATCCTAAATTTAGTTCTATTCTCTTAGCTGTTATTTGTAACTGGTATTATATAACTCTGATCTAGTTACTCATTTAAGGAATCTAAGTAATTTAGGAAGAGAAAAGTAAAGATTCTGAACTGAAAGATTAGAGAGATTCTCTCTGCAAAAGGTAAGTGATACGGGGGCCTCCCTGGTGACGCAAGGGGTTAAGACGCAACCTATGAAGCTATCTGCAGCCAGTGCAGCACAAGATCAATCCCCAGCCAGGGAACTACCCACATGGTGCAGCAGACCTCTCCTAACCCGCCCGCTCCTCCCCTCAGCAGTGTATTTCAGTCAGTCTACCTGTTCTGTTTCCCACTCTGTCTCTGATGAATCCTCTCACCCGCCCACACACACACCTCTGGCCTGTACCCCAGTTCTTGTATGCATAAATAAATAAATCTTTTTTAAAAAAAGATAGTGTTGGACCTCCCTGGTGGCACAGGCAGTTGAGTGCCGCACTGTGAAGCTGTCTGCAGCCTCTGCAGCACGAGTTCGATCCCGGCAGGCTGGCATGAATCCCACATGGCGAAACAGACCTCTCCAATCTCACCCTCTGCTCCCCTCAGCAGTGTATTTCGTCAGTCTGCTTGTTCTGTTCTGTACCCCAGTTCTTGTATGCATAAATAAATAAATCTTTTTTAAAAAAAGATAGTGTTGGGCCTCCCTGGTGGCACAGACAGTTGAGTGCCGCACTGTGAAGCTGTCCACGGCCTCTGCAGCACGAGTTCGATCCCGGCAGGCTGGCATGAATCCCACATGGCGAAACAGACCTCTCTTATTTCACCCTCTGCTCCCCTCAGCAGTGTATTTCGTCAGTCTGCTTGTTCTGTTCCCCACTCTGTCTCTGGTGAACCCTCTCACCCTCCCACACATCTTCCCTATACCCCGGTTCTTGTATAAAAAAAAATAAATCTTTTAAAAAGAAATAGTGTTATAACTTCTACTTTATGTCACCAATTCTATTGGTAATAAATGAAAACAATATGAAAGCCCAAAATTACCAGACATCTATTTAGTATGAATGATGAGTCTCACACAGCAAAATAAGCCATTTACTTCTTAAAAAAAGAATTTGTCTGTAATGAGATTTTAAAGTAGAGAAAAAAATTAATGAAAAGTAATAATCCTGCTACAAAAGAAAATACAAAATAAAATCCTATTAACACCTTCCAATTTTACCTTGTGAACAGGAAAATTTAACTAAACTCAAAGTTACTTTAACTTCTGCACTCCAAAGATGACAGCAGTAGAAGAGGTTCCTTGCTTGGGTCCCAAGAGGACCATTTAACAATTGACCAGAGGGACACCACACTGAGAGTCCCAAAGCTTGGGGTGAGACTGAAACACCTCTAGCAACTCAGAGACCAACACAGACTGCACCACATGGGACTTGGGAGATTCCAACTCCAATGGATATGAAGCAAATGGAGAGAAATGCCTGGAGGCTGCAGTCTGGGGCCAAGGACTCTCAAGTCAGAGGCCCTGGGTAGGGCAGAGAGCTGAAATAGTGGGGAGGCATGCATCTGTGATCTAGGTGAAACCCCTAAGAGAAAGGAGACAATCCCATTAAGGAAATCAACTGAGAAGCCTCTCAGGATTACATTCCCCTTCCTTCAGGACTGAAATTGACCTCTTTGAAGTAGACTGACAGTGAAGAGATTGCCAAATCTCAAATATGGAATGTTACCCACTTCCCCCCCACCTCAAAGAGGAGAGGTGTGGGTAGTGCCACAAACACCTGCTAACCCCTCTCCACCCCACCCTCTAGCATATTCATGAAAGTGGCTAGACCCCCTAGAGGCCCCTCCCACAACCTCCTGACACAACTGCAAAAACAATTCTCAGTATTTAACTTCCGAGACTAACATTAAGAACAGAAATAAGGGCCTCCCAGGTGGCCCAGCAGTTGAGCTCTGGGTTGTGAAGCTGCCCGCGGCCTCTGCAGCACCGGTTCATTCCCCGGCTGCTCCCCTGCCACTGGAGGAGGGTCCCACATGGCGCGCAGACCTCTCCTGCCACAGACCTCTCCTGCCGCCCGCTGCTCCCCTCAGCAGTGTACTTCGGTCCTTCTGCCTGCTCTGCTCCCCGCTCTGGCTCTGGTGAATTCTCTCACCCTCCTGCACTTCTGACTGTACCCAGTGCATATATAAACAAAAAACAAACAAACAAACAAACAAATAAATAAAACATGCCTCTATAAAAAAAAAAGAACAGAAATAAAATTTTTTTTATTTATCTAATCAGAATGTAGCTGCATGGAAACACAATTAAAGTTTCAAAAATTAAACAAAAGGTAATCACATAAAGTGAACAGGTCTTGTAGAGCAAAATTTCCTAAGAGATCTCATAAACTTTTCAGAAAACTTAAAAAAACAAAACCACAAATGCTGAAATGTTCAGAGGAAAAGTCAGGTGACAGTCAAATTTAAAGTACATTTGACAAAAAAAGGAATTCTTCATTAACCACACCCTGACTATCACAAAAGGTTTGTTCCCTTTTTAATTCTATGGTTGGCAATTCATTTATTATTTACCATAGTATTCTACTTCCGGTGTCCCTTCCCAATCGCTCTCACAAACAAATAAGGAAAAAAGAAAAAAGTTCCACACTGTTTTTACTTAATGATTTTCAAAAAAGCCAATATTCTTCACTGCTCAAAAAATCTGAATTATTCAAAAAGCCTGAAAAATTAAGAGTCCTCCAAATGGGAATATGGATCAATGGGAAGACAATTAGCATGAAAAAAACAGGGAAAGGAAGAAAGAAGAGGGGGTAGGAAATGAAATTTAATCCTTCATTCCCAACAAACATTATTATCTGCTCATAACTGGACATGATGTCTATATTTCTCTTATCCATATTTTCACACTTCCCTCAAAACTCAACCTTAATACCCATTCATGATAAAAATACTCAATAAATTAAGCATAGATAGGAACTTCCCAACCTGATAAAAGGCATACACAAAATGCCACAGCTAAAAAGAAAAGAAAAAAAAAATCCCACAGCTACCACTATACTTAATCGTAGAAAACTCAATGTGTTCCCCTGCTAAGATCCAGAAGAAAACAATACCTGCTCTTGACACTTCTTTCCAACAATGACCTAGAGATTTTAGCAAGGGCATTTAAGCAAGAAAATGAAATAAAATGCATCCAGATTAGAAAAGAAGTAAAACTAGGTGACATGACTCTTGTTAGAAAATCTTGCAGAATCCACTACAAAACTAATAAACTCAAAAGGTTGCAGAATACAAGATCAATCTACAAAAATTAATTATATTTTTATACACCTGCAATGAACAACCCAAAAATAAAATTAAGAAAACAATTCCATTTACAGTAGCATCTAAAAGAATACATCAAAAAAAGTACAATACTTATATCTGAAAACTACAAAGCATTGTTGAAAGAAATTAAAGATCTAAATGGAAAGATCCCGGGTTCATTAATAGGAAGACAATATTGTTAAGACGACAATGCTCCCCAATTTGAAATACAGATTTAACACAATTCCTATTAAAATCCCAGTCACCTCCTTTGCAGATATGGACAATCCTAAAACTGATTTTTTAATACAACAGCCAAAATAATCTTTAAAAAGAACAAAGTTGGAGGACTCACATGTCTCAGTTCCAAAGCTACAGTAGTCAAGACAGCACTGGTAAAAACAAAATCACAGAGTTCAACGGAATAAAACTAAATCCAAAAATAAGCATAGATGGGAACTTCCCAACTTGATAAAAGGCATATACAAAACCCCTCACATTTATGATTAACTGATTTTCAACAACAATGACAATTCAAGAGAGGAAAATGGTCTTTTTAATAAGTAGTACTACTGGAACTGAATAGCCACATGCAAAGGAATAATGTTAGACTCCCTACACCAGCCCAGATACAGAAATTAACTCAAAATGGATCAAAGATCTAAGTGTACAAGCTAAAACTAAAACCTTTGGGACAAAATAGAAGGAAAAATTGTTGTGACCTTAGATTAGACAGTGGTTCCTTAGATATGACACCAAGTACCAACAAAAACACAAGCAAAAAGGAAAAATAAAACAGACTTCATGAAAATTAAAAATCTTGTTCTGGGCCTCCCTGGTGGCGCAGGGGGTTAAGATGCAATCTATGAGGCTGTCTGAAGCCACTGCAGCACGAGTTTGATCCTGGCCAGCCAGGGAGCAACCCACATGCCCAGTAGACCACTCCTGTCTAGCCCGCTGCTCCCCTCAGCAGTGTATTTCAGTCATTCTGCCTGTTCTGTGCCCCCCTTCTGTCTCTGGTGGGTCCTCTCACCCTCCCACTCTGGCCTGTACCCCAGTTCTTGTATGCATAAATGGATGAATCTTTAAAAAAAATCTTGTTCTTCAAAGATACCATCAAGAAAGTGAAGACAACTCATTGAATAGGGGGAAATATCTGCAAATCATGTATGTAATAAGGGGTTTGTACTGAAAAACAAAACAGATTCTGATATCTCAATAATCAGATAAATACTTTTTAAATGGGTAAAAATCTGAATACACATCTCTCAGAAAAAGATATACAAACACCAAGCATCATTAACCATCAAAGAAATGCAAATCAAAACCACAATGAGATACTACTTAACACCCACTAGGAGAGCTATGATCAAAGACAGAGATAATAACAAATGTCAAGGATGCAGAAAAGGAACTCTCAAATATTGTTTGTGAGCCGTGAAAAGAGTCCACATCTGAGGGGGCGGGTGGGAAGCAAACATTGTTTAAAAATGAACAATGATGTAAAATATTTATAAATAAAAAAAGGAAAAAAAAGTTTAAACACAAAGGCACCATATAACCCAGAAATTCCACACTTAGGTATATTACCCAGCAGGACCAAGAGAATTTACACAAAAAACTTGTACATGAGAGTTCATAACAGATTATTTTAAAAAGACAAAATGTAGTAACAACCCAAATGTCCATCAGCTGACAGAAAAATTAAAATGTGGCATAGCAATACAATGACAGCCATTAAAAAGAATGAAGTACTGGGCCTCCCCGGTGGCGCAGCGGTTAAACGCTGGGTTGCGAAGCTGCCTGTGGCCTCTGCGACTACGGTTCGATCCCCGGCTGCTCCCCGGCCACCAGAGGAGGGTCCCACATGGCGTGCAGACCTCTCCTGCTGCCCGCTGCTCCCCTCAGCAGTGTACTTCAGTCCTTCTGCCTGCTCTGCTCCCTGCTCTGGCTCTGGTGAATTCTCTCACCCTCCCGCGCTTCTGACTGTACTCAGTGCATGTATAAACAAAACAAACAAACAAATAAATAAATAACATGCCGCTATTAAAAAAAAAGATGAAGTACTACTACATAAGAAAACATGAATGAACCTTGAAACAGGATAAATAAAGGAAGTTCCTGATAAAAGGCTGTTTATTAAGAGTCCATTTGTATGAAATGTCCAGAATAGATAAATCTGTGTCAGAAAGTAGATCAAGAATCGCCTAGAACTAAGAATAATAGAGAATAAGAGTTAACTCAGAGAATAATGGATTTATATTTCAGGTGATTAAAATGTTCTAACATTGTGGAGGCTGCATAACTGTTAATATATTCAACACTACTACAGTATAGTATTTTAAATGGGCTACTTCTATAGTACATGAAGTACCTCTCAAAAAAGCGGTTACTAGAAAAAAAAAAATCTGTCAACTCTCTAATCTCTGACACACCCACCAATTTTATGTTATTCCCTCTCTGAATGTCTGTAAACAATTTATACTATAGTGTCTTGCATTTGCTCATTTATTGTTTTGAAATGACTAGATTATGTTTTATCTCCTTACTCATAAACTATAAGTTTCATCAAGGTGTCTTCTACTTCTTTAATACTTCTCTTCAGAACTGGGCATAATAATGGGTACAGAATGTGCCCTCAAACAAGGTTTTTAATTTTCAAGATGCAAAATATTAGAAATAATTACCATGGAGATGCAAAATATTAGAAATAATTACTGTGGAGAAGTTAATCAGACTTTGAAAACTTCCTTTTGGGGAACACAGATTTCTCCCACCCTCCTCTCTCCCCATATCCTTAATCATTCTTCTGAAAAAAATAAGTGAAGGTAAACACAGAGATAAGGTTTCATATTACAATAATCCTAGGCAATAAAAGAATAAGTTGTGATTAAAGTTGCCAAAAATAAAGTTCATTTAATGTATTAGAAATTCAGCATTGATGCACTTCATAAAAGAAAGTGTAGTATTTTCACCATGAGACATGAGCACAAGTTAATAATTAATCCTTTGTTATTTACTTGATGATTTTATTGTTCTTTCTGGGTTAAGGCTCACATATATTAATTATTATGACTTTAGAATTAGAAAAACAACAGCAAATCAAAACATAATAAGGTCCACCTAAGTAGTATTTCTTTAAAGGAAAAAATAATAATGGTAATGCACTATGCAAACAATATAAGAGGAAATGTCTCTCATGACACTATTACCCATCAACTGAAACTCACTGATTTCAAAGTACAAAGGAAAATAACAAACAGCTAGAACCCGGTAAACTACAATAATAATTAATAACTGAATAGTAGAGAGACTCACTAAAGATTATAAAATCCAACTGTAATAGTCTATGTAAAATGTACATCTGTCTCCTGAAGTTCATTTGTCATTCAAAACCCTCACAAAAGAGGGCTCTTCCTTCTCTTCTTCCCAGGGCTTCACCTCCCCCCCCCCCAATGTTTTACTCTTTGAAGATTTTTAAAGCAGTTTCTAAGAATTTATTCACCTTTCAGGTGTAATTTCATAAATACCTGCTACTATCTAAAACCATATCATGAAATGCCCCAAGCTGTTGAGCATCCAGGTATTCCATTCCCACTGGCCGTACATTCAAATATGGCTCTGTGACAAATTCTGACAGTGAAATGTGGGCAAACGTTAGTCACTTTAAGTCTAGTTCTTAAGAAATGGGCCATGGGTAATAGGCAGGGCTCCAAAGCCCTAGGGAATGTTGGAACCACAAGATATAAGGCATCTAGGTTCTTCAACTACCACATGGAGGAAAGTCACAGCCTGTTAAACAGGAGCACCTGTGTTGAACAGTTAGCTAAGCAAAATACAAACTTGTATGTGTTAAGCCACTGAAATGGTGGAGTATATTTATTACCCTAATTAGCATTATCCAAAGCTATATGTACATTACATGTACAAAGTCATCAGTATCAAGTTCCCCTAATTAAAGACATTTATAAGGGATATTTTGGAAGTCTGTTTAAAAGCCATTAAAGTAATACTAATTTTAAATCCTAAATAATTTTCTAATTTGATTTTGTTTTAACATAACCCCTTTAAACAGCAGAAGCAGTTCCACTGGTAATAATAAATTTCATTGCCCAAATATCTTCAATATATCACCTACTACAAAGAAATGATTTCTTCGGTTTTTCCAAATTAAAAAAAAAGCAGCAGCAATTTTAAATACTCCATAATATCCAATAAAAGTACCTAAGTTAAGGGCAAAATTCATTTCTCTGTTACTGGTTTTAAAGTGTTGAAATTATAATTTAAAATTTTGAAGATAGGAATTTTTACTTTAAATACCATATGGCAGGTAATTCTGTTCACATATCCATCACACACACACTTTTAACGATAACATTCTGGCATTCTAATAAAGTTGCCGGTAACTATCCTTTATAAAAATCCTTCATAAATGTGTTGAAATTCTGTAGCTCAATATTTTTTTTAAAGGTTAACACTGTTGGTTTAAATAACAATGATATAAGGCCTAACTGTGAAACTTGGCTTTAGTAAACAGACATTACAAATTTAAACCAACCAAACTACTCCCACATTCTTTTCACCATATCTTCATTAAAAAAAAAAAAGAAAGAAAAGAAATCCTTTTTTTAAGCTCTGTTGCATTTACCTTAAATTCCATACCATTATTTTTTCTACCACAATACAATTAAAATTAAAGAAACACCACATCTACTACTCCACACAGAATAAACATGGAAATTTATTGAACGTTGATAGAAGATTGAGGATAACATTCAAGAGGTTACATTTCCCAGAATTAGTCAACATAAACTATAAAACATGAATTTTTGTGACACTTACACTTTGTAGGGCTATACAAAGTAAACTCTAGTTCCTTGCTCCTTTTTAATACTTGATTGTCTTGGTACACATATGTGCTATTTAGAGGTTTAAATTTTTTTGCAGGGCTAGATAGCAACAACTTAATATATATATATATTGAAACTAAGAGATGGCTATTCAAAAATGTAAAACAATTCAGTATGACTATATATTCTTTAAAACTAATATACTGTGTTATCTCAGTGAATCTTATTCCTAGAAAGTTTCTAAAATATATTAAAATTGTTTATATAGTTTATGTATATCAAAGGGTTTTGAAATCTTCTATTGTCCTGATTTTTAATTTAGTTACATAATATTGCTCTCCTAATTAAATGAATGCTTACATTTTTCAAATGCCCACAAGCAGGACTGCAGGAGGAGGAACATGTATTTCACTAAGCATCTACTATGTACCAAACCTGTTTTCTCCTCCATCCTCACAACAAGCTTACTATAAAAGCATTATCTCCTTGTTACAAATGAAAAAAAACAGAGGCTTACAGGTATTAGGTACTTTGCATATGGCACAGCAGGAGTTCTAAAGTCTGTAAAACAAGGGCTTTTTACTGAACGACAATGGTTGCTTTTACAGTAGTAGTAATACAAAACAGTTCTCCATCCCTCCTACTCCTCATCTGCTTGCCCTCCCCACCCCTCTCCACTTCTTACTGAACAACAGCATGGAACATTTCCAGACCAGCTTCATAAAGAAGCAGTCCCTGGCCATTACACAGAGCCTGGCATGCGAGGCTCGAATCTGTTACCATGACTTTTCTTAATAGTAAGTTTTAGCCTGATAAGCTAACTAGTTGCAAATGGAAAGAGGATAAAGTGATCAACAATTACCTAAATACCATTTATATTTGATTTAGAAATGCATAGTACGCCTATGGGCAGATTTATTTTACAGTTGCGTTTTGCTTAGACCACTCTCAAAATAGCTTTCCAGAAGTACAGATTGAGCAGTCAGTAAAAGTTGCTTAATCTAGGTTTTGGAGACTGTGAGGGTAAACGAGTTAGTTTGTGCCTGACTATCCTGATGATAATTAAGATAACTCGAGGCAATAAGGTAGCATCTCCTAAGTGTAGTACTATGCTTCCAATGTGTACAAACGGCTCTGCAAACTCCCTGAACACAAGCCATCTTAACAGCCTAAGGGAAACAGACAGCCAAGTTGAGGAGGATGACAGCTCCAGCAACTTCCTCTTTCCCCGCCGACCGCCTCGGCTCGGCGCGTACACGCCTTTCCCCCTAGGAGGCAGGATAAAACAATTCCAACTGCACAGAATCGACCCCGTCCTACCACCACAGGACGGGGAAGCCAGCTTCCATTTCTTCCCTCGCCCCTCCGAGAGAATCTTTACCTCAAAAAAAAAAAAAAAAAAAAAAACATACATTTTATCAACGAGAACATATTTTCTACGAGAAACGAAAATCTGTGCTTGATCCCGCCACACAGCCTTGAGAGGGATGAAAAAGGGGGGATCTAGAAACCGGCTATTTCCGAGATTTACTGCTTCGAATCACTTTCCCTCAGGTCCCACCGCCGACCAGGGGGACAAGCTTGGGGTTCAAACGCCCCAATCTGCCTTCCCCTCTCCTCAGGAGGCGCGGGGGCGGCCGAAGCGACGGCCAGCGACCCGTCGGCGCCCGGGTCTCACCTGCCCAGGCCCCAGGCGGAGCCCCAGGCCCGCAGCCGCCCGGCGTCCCGGGAGGCGTCGGGGTAGGTGGCGAGCGGGAGGCGGGCAGAGGCGGGCGGGCGCCCCGGCGGTTAGGCCGCGCTGCAGGCCGGCGCGCTTCCTGGCGCGGCCCGGGGAACGGCGGCGCGGCCCTGACCCCGGCTCTCCGCACGCGCCCGCGCCCGCGCCCCGCGCCCGGGCCCGGCCGCGCAGCTCTCACCTGCGAGGCGCCGGCGCCTGGGCCACTAAAGGCGAGGGACGCGCCAGTCGGGGTCCGAGACCCGCGGAACCGTCCCCGGAGCCCGGGCCCTGGGCGCAGAACCCCCTCCGACACACACACACGCGCGCGCGCGGGAACCTTCGCCGCCGCCGGCCGAGGCGCGGGTCAGCCCCACACCCGACACACACCCACTCGCCGCGGGTCCTCAGGCCGCCTCCCGCCGCCCGAGCCCCGACTCGCACCCCCACACGCACATTTGCTCCTCTCCCACCTCCTCTCCCCGGGGACGCGCTCCTCTTCCCGACGCGCGATCCTACTCCGAGGCCCGCACACACTCTACCTCATCCTGCTGCCCCGGCCCGGGAGCAGCACCAGCAGCCATTTCCCCGCGGCCGGGGAAACACGCGCGCGCGCGCACCAGGCCCCCACAGACGCTTCCCCTCCGGAGCCGCGGCCGCAGACGCAAACACAAACACCCACGGGCGGGCCTCGCTCCCGCCCGCCTCGAAAGGAAGCTGCGGCGGCGGCAGTGGCGGCGGGCGGGCAGGGCCGGGACCCCCGCGCGCGGGGCCCCGGGGTCGCCGCCGGCCCGGCCCCCTCCTCACCTGCATTCAGCGCGCCGGGGTCCGGGCGGCGGCGGCGGCGGCGGCGGCGGGGCTGCTGCTGGCGCTGGGGCTGCGGCGGCGGGGGAGGCGGCGGCGGCGGTGGCGGCGGGGCTGAGGGCAGCAAAGACATGCAGGCAGCCCGCCGGAGGGAGAGGCACCGGCCGGAGGGGACGCGGGGCTGGCGGGCCGGGCCGGGCCGCCCGAGGCCGGCGACAGAGGCGGCGGCGAGAAGGGCGGCCGGAGGGAGCGAGACGGAGACGGGCGGAGGGCGGGGAGGGGGCCGCGGGCCGCGCCGCCGGGCTTCGGGGACGGTGACCCCGGGCTCGCAGGAGAGGCCCCGCGGCCGCGGCCGCCGACGCGAAGGCCCCCGCCGGAGGAAGCTGCGCCCCCGCAGCCGCCGGAGCCGCGGCTGTTACTCCGAGAGCCGAGCAGAGCCTGGCCTTGGCCTTGGCCTCCGGGCGCCGGGGCTGCCGCCGCTGCGGGGGTTTCTGCTGAGGCTGCCGCTGCCGGGGCCGAGGCTGCCGCGCCGAGACGCCAGCTCCTGGGGCCTCCGCTCTCGCTCACACACGTTCACACCCCCGGGGGCCGGGGAGAGGCGTCCGCGCGATATCGGTATTGAGATTAATAACAAGGTGCAGAGAGTGCGAGGAGGAGGGTTGATTGACGTGGAGGGGCTGGCGGGAGTCCGTCACTCCCCTGCGCCTCCGGAGGGTGGGGTGAGGGGAGGGGGCGGGGCCCCGGCGACGCACCTTGGCCCCGCCCCCTGGGCCGCGCGTTGGGTCGCGCTGCGCGTGCGCGCCCCGCGGCCGCGGCCGGGGTCGGGCCCGTTTTTCCCCTTCGCGCTTGCGGCTTCCTGAGCTCTGTTTTCGGGTTCGCGTGATGAGCGCCCGAGAGTCTCAGAAACCCACGTCCGCAAAGACCTGGTGGAAAAGACACTGGCGAACCGCCGCCCCCGGCGTTCGCGAGTGAGTTGGGAGCGGTTTACTGCGCGCTCGCCCGACGCGGCCTGGCGGCGGAGCCCAGCGCGGGCCTGGGCTGCTGATGAGGCGCCAGGTGAGCCGAAGGGAGCGAAGGAAATGGTGCCCGACAGCCTCATTGGGCTGTGGGGTTTTTGGTTTTTGGTTTTTTTTTTTAACGCGTAACGACTGGTAGTTGTATCGCGAAAGGTAAATAAAGGAACCTGTGACGCTCTCCCATACCGCCGTCTTATTTATTTTCTAATTCTGCCCTTCTCGCGAGAGAATTACGTTCGGCAGGGCCAGCTACAGAATGAAAACATCCAAATGTGAACTAGAAATATTAATGTTTATTTGATATATGTAAACATTAATGATGGATGTCAACAAAATGTCAAGGCCTTGGCATTTTGCGTGTCTGGGGTTTTGTTTTTGTGGATCAGCTTCAGCTTTTACCACCAGCGTTCCAAAACAAACTATACTAGTTTTAAGAGGCAAAATACCGTGCTTGGCTTCGGCAGCACATGGACTAGAGGCAGAATACTGCTGTTGCAGTTTTGTACAATTTCCATCTCGGTGCTTGCTCGGTTGTTGTGTACTTAACCCGTGTACTTACCGGTCAAGGTTTCAGTAGTAGTAGTCAGTAATTTTTCCCCAGAGGGGAGTTGTTTAGCGAGCTAAGCACATGGTGTTGGTGGCAATTAATCTTAGACCCTATTATTGAACGTGAAAGGCCTTCATCTCCTGGGGAGAAAGGTGCGATAAAATGCAAATCGTCATTTAGCCAGAACTGATCAGCTATTAAGAGTCCACCATTGCAACAGAACAATTGCCTCTTTCATCTTTGTCATCAAGAAGTGAGCCAGTGAGTGAAGAAGCCCCTCAGGACATAGAAGACCCGAGGCTGCTTCAAGTTTCCATTTCCCTGCCTGGCAAGACCACCTCTATACCAGTTTCTGTAATCCACGTCAAAATGGCCTTACTCCTGAAAGAAGTCCCACTCACCCCCAGCTATCTGTTCATAGTCGAGACTGACATATAATGAATAATTAGTCTTTGACTTTTTAAAGCAACAAAGCCAAACAAGTGACTTGTTTGGAGCCCGGAATAGCAAGCCTGCCTTAATGGCACCTTGCCACAGCAATTTTCCTTGGCACAAAAACACACCTCCCCAAGGAGAAATACTACAAAATGTTGAAGAAAAGAGGGAAATAAACACCTGAAAAATATCAGATGGTGGAATGTTCTCACAGATTTAAGCTTCTTCAAATACGTATAGATAACACAGATTCCTAACCATGCAGGTACAATAAACAAACATCTATAGAGGGTATATTATGTTCCAGACATTCTATTTAGCATCGGAGATACAAAGATAAGCATTGTAGTCCCTATTCTTAAGTACCTCACAATTGTTGTAGGGGAAGCAGACATATAAACAGGAAATTCTCACAGAACAAACCAGAAATGAAAGTATGAACAGTGACACAAAATTAACAGTCACAACAATGCTCAAGAAAATAAGGCTGATGGCACTGACATTTTCACTTGCATCTTAATATCTGCCACTTAAACTGCTACGGGTGACTACTGGGGTGAGAGAAAAGGAGTGAGCCTTTGTCAATGTTAAAGAAGCACTAATAAATGATGGGGGTTGCTGACCCTGGAGCCTAGCTTTATATAGGGGATGTTCATTGTTGGCCTCTAAATTTTAAATAGTAAATGCACAATTCATCAAATAATTGTGACTTTCAGAGTTAACAATAGAGGATTTTATTATAAAAAGGTCACTTGAACGCTGGTTAAGTTTAAATAATCTTTACTCAGATGTTTGCTTTATAGTAAATGAATTGACTCCACTAAAAACAAAAGGAAAGCAATACTTCCTTACCAAGAATGATTATATTATCAAAAAATAGATTGTTTTTCTCATTTTCAGTGATATTGAGATTAAAGAAATAATTTTCAAATACTTGGCACTATACAAATGCTGAGAAATGAAATCTAAATTTATATAAAAAAAAAAACTAAACTTCCTCATAAGATTAATTCAAAAGACATTCAAACAGAACAGCACTTAAGGCATTTATACAAGCAGATTTATAGTAGATCAAAGTTCGTAACCTATTCTTGATAGTTCATGAAAATTTTCCCTATTTGTCAGATATTGCAATGTTTTATTAAGATTAAAAATAAGAGTATTTGTAGCAACATTATTTACAATAGTTAGGACATGGAGGCAGCTTAAATATCCATTGATGAATGATTACATCAAGAAGATGTAGTATATACACATCATGGAGTATTAAACAATCATAAGAAAGGAAGAAATACAGCCATTTTCAACAAAAATGAAGGGAATTTGAGAGAATTATGTGCAGCAAAGTAAGTCAGAACAATAAAAACATACTAGATATTTATATAGCAGATAATTTGATAATGTGCTTTAATGTGGACATTAATTAACATACTGAGGGCTCTGGATTTAAGAGACAGGGGCAAGGGAAAAAGATAGAGGACACAAGGAATGGGAAGGGAGAAATTAATAAGTCAATAAAAAAAATTTCCAGACTTCAATATGTATTTTGTCAAGTAGTATGAAAGCCACAGTTTAGCTATGGTGTTTCCACAGCAGATAAATGTACTGCCAAGATCTCCCAGACATTTCCCAGAAATTCCTAGATCTTTTGGGGTCAGGAACATAGGACACTTAAACTGTGTTATTTATAACCCAAATTAAAATTTCTTTAAAATGTTAAAAATAAGAATACAAAAATCTCTCTTTAAAGACGTATCAATAGTGTTTCCAAGTGAAAACTTCTGCCTTTCTAAGTCGGTTTACTAGCACTATGTAGTTACAAATTGTTCTGAAACAACACTTAATGTTTATTTGTATTACAGAATTAGTTCATTCCTTCTTAATAAAAAAAAAAAAGTACTTGATGGTCCAGTGACCACCTGTGTCTTTTCCAAATTAACAATTACTATTTGATCTGAGTAAATCATCTGATCATTCCATGCTTTTGTTCTCTTGATAGCACAGGTAATTGGACCTATGAAACCCTTTATAACGATGTTCCTTTATCAGTTTTCTGAAGTTCTGCTGAACAGCTTGCCCCAAAGGCAAAGATCTAAATTTTTTAGTTTACAAACATTATTACAGTTTGATAAAGAATTAATTACATTAGATTTTACGAACTGGCTTCAATAACACTTTATGCAACATCACTTTTCAAGAGAAATGTCATTTATTATTCAGTGTAGTTAATAATTCAGTGCAATTTACCTGATATTCATTAGTATAACTTTTAAACAAGTGTGAACCAAGATGACCTTGAACTTTTACTTCCCAGACTTCCCCATAATGACATATCTTACCTCTTACTGAGCTATGCTCTTCTCCATCTTTCCATCTTTACTCATCTTTTCCTTCTTCCTCTGTTTCCATTGCTTTATTTCTAATATTTTGAGGGTACTGCCTAGCATAGGTACATTTGTCCAAAAAAGGTGACTACTCATTGTCCCTGTCCCTCTCCAGATATATGACTTCTCTCGCCATCAAACTCTCCTTTGTTCCTTTCTCTAGAACAACTGTGAATGACCAAGGATCATCCCACCATCTTAGCCAAGGATGAATACTTTCCACCATTAATCATGTGCCATATCATATGTTAGTTCTAGAGAGAATACAGAATATGCAAAGTTAATTTTGGTGCCTCCTGCTTTCTCTTTCTACACTCCCTATATCAAGTCCCTGTCTCTCTGAATATTCAGACTCCTATCCCAATTCCATCATCATCAGTACCACTCTTTCTAGTTCCACTCTTTTCTATTATAGCAAATTTCTGTATTCCAGATATTTTCTACTAGGTAAGTGTTACCACCATCAATAAATATCTAATGCTTCAATTTGCCAAGGACCCACAGGCAGCTGGCACACTCACTATCCAATCAATTAAATCAATTGTAATACTGTGCTCCAAGGAGTCCTACAGGATCTTCAAAAGTATACCTCAGAAGTGACCCAGAGTACATAGAGTGGACTAGATAGATGAACCTCAATGAGAAAAACCTGTTTTACATATTTTTATATTAGGTTTTTTTTAATTTTTTTACATCATTGTTCATTTTTAAACAATATTTGCTTCCCCCACCCCCTCAGGTGTAGTCCTCATAGAGTTTCCTTCACCAATGCACCCTTGCACCATCACCTCAGTCCCCTGTGCTCCTCCCACCCTCCCTCTGACCCCTCTCCCTCCTCCTCCCCTGCAGGATGTCTCTGATTTATAATTGTCCATTTTTGCTTTGTTGTGTTTTGTACTGTTTTTTGTTTTTTTTTTACGCTGATGTCTTATTTGGTTCCCCTATATTCCTGCTATAAGTGAAACCATGTGATATTTTTCTTTTTCCTTCTGGCTTATTTCACTGAGCATAATTCCTTCTAGTTCCATCCACGTTGCTGTGAATGGCATGAGTTTATCTTTTTTGATTGCTGAATGATATTCCATTATGTATATATGCCACATCTTCTTGATCCAGTCATCTATTGTTTTACATATTAACAATCTATTTGTCTGCCTGGTAACTTTCTTTTTTCAGCGAACAATGTTTCTTTTCTTTAGGTAGAAGGTTCCTGAATATAGTATCAACAGGTGATTCTAGCAAGAGCTGCAGCTCCAGAGTCCTTCAACTGTTGACTATAAGGTGGGCAATATGACTGAAGCCAAAGCAAGCAGAGTGTTTTCAGGCGGATCTAAGGGATAGAAGGGCTATTCTATCATAATAGTAACCTGAGACAAAAAGAAAGGAAGGAAAAAGGAAGTCTTGAGAGTGGGCAGTGCTACATACTGCCTTGTTCAGAGTAAAGCCGTCACAGAGGTGAGGCATGTAGAGAGCTCAGCTTCCACTCATTCGTGGGGTCCAGCTTTTCACTTACTAAGGTAAATTAGGTAATTCTCTTCTAACAGCTAAACCACTTTGGGCTAAACCTTTGCAACCAAAATATCTGACTAATACACTGTTTTTCTGCATGAATTTCTTTCAAGGAAGGTTAACTTCTGCTAAATAAGTTTGAAAATGACAGAATGAACTACGATAAAACTTTATTATTTGTTGATGCAGTCTAGCAAATGTCGAAGCCCACATGGTCATGCTTCTTCATTTTCCACACAAAGAACCTAAGGTAAAGTGACTTTCTGAGCATCACGTAGGCAATGACAAAGTCAGTGTTAAGCTGATCTCTAAATACCTAGTTTAGCTCTCTTCATTACATTATGGCATCTGTTTAATTCTTCCCAACTGTATTTTTAAGAGTCAATTACTTGAGATACAACCTTAACCTAACAGCATAAATCTCAGTAACAGCAATTTCAGACACTGACTGCTTAGAGGGAAGATATTTGGCAGTAAGGAGGCATAATGAGACCCTTTTTCCCCTTTGAGCATCTCACATGCTTTTCATATTGGACCCAAACAAACATTTTGAGTGGTAGATGGTCAGATCTACAAGTTTTAACCACCATCTTTATGCTGTAACTCCCCAATCTACATTTTCAACCCAGATTCTTGCCACATACTCAGATCTATACTGTCAATTTCCTCCTGGATATTCACACCTGGAGAGTCTGCACATATTTCAAGATGAGCTGAGTCTAAAACTCAGCTCATTGTCTTTCCTCTAAAATCTATCACTGCCTTTGTGTTGCCTTCTCATTAAATTTTAATGCCATCATGCTGATGACCATTTAATCATATAAATAGTTACCATGCAGAATCCTAGAAATCATCCTTAATTTTTCTCTCATCCTCATCATGATCTACCAATTTAACCTACTAAATACTTTTACTGATCTCTTTCCCTATCCACATGCATTGCTAATGTCTTAATCAGCCATCTCTTACTGAGTTTATTCACTTAGTCTATTAACGTATCCTTACTAAGTATAATCCCAACATACTCTACTAATATTTATCTGCTATTTAAAAGCTTTCAAATGTCTTCCCACAACTTGTCGACAAAATCTAATTTCATATGCATATATGTCCCTTAATGATATGGCCTTCTTATCTCCACCACCTGCAGCCTCTTTCTCTCATCCCTGTGTTTAATGAACTACTTGACATTTTTGAAATAGAACATGTCTCTTAGATATCTTTGAAAATGCTATTTCCTTAACATGGTATTCTCTTTCCCATTTTGCCCTACTCTTGAAATTACCCTTCAAAATTTAGCTCAAGTATCTCTTCCTCTGTGAAGCCCTCTCTATAAGCCCTACTATGTATTCCTTAGCATACTGTGTCTACTTCTACTACTTATCTTATATAAGTGTGGTTATAATCATCAGTAAATTCTCGTCTGCATCTAAACTAATTTGACTTAGATCACTACATTTAAAATATCTGGATTAAAACGTCATGTTTCTGCATGAAGCTTTTCAAAGAAGACTGGCTAAAACCAGTCTGGGACTCACTGGCCTGAACAACAATAAGGCATTATCATTGGGTATATCGTAGTCTTTAAAGAGGCATTCCATTTGTGGAGATGAACTAGAAAACTTTCCCCCACTGGGTGAATCAGTCTCCAAAGCATAGCCAACAATCACCTCTTAGTAAGATGTCTGTGCAATTGGGGCCTACACCCCCACACACCCCCCACCCCTTCCCAGTGGTGCAGTGGTTGAGCGCCGGGCTGTGAAGCTGCCCGCAGCCTCTGCAGCGCCAGTTCCATCCGCAGCCACCCGCGAGGGTCCCACATGGAACAACAGACCTCTTCTGCCGCACCCGCTGCTCCCCTCAGCAGTGTATTTCTTCATCAGTCTGCCTGTTCTGTTCTGTTCCCCGCTCTGGCTCTGGTGAATTCTCTCACCCTCCTGTGCTTCTAACTGTACCCAGTGCTTGTATAAATAAATAAATAAATCTTAAAAAAAAAAAAGATGTCTGTGCAATTTGCATACTGAATAACCATAACACAGTATATTGTAGTTACCTACATCTGTTTGTTATATCCTAGAATGTAAGCTGTGTCTTTGTCCCTTGCATATCTCTGAGTATCTGATATATAATATGCAAAGATTATTTGTTAAATTAATCATTAATTAATGACAACACTTCTCAACCATACCATATTACCTTAACTAAGAGTAAAATAAATCAGAAATAATAATAAGTTTGAATAAGTGGATTTTTCTCTCACATAGAAGAAACATGAAGTAACTATTCGGGTCTGAAATAATGCATCCATGGTCAGCAGGGAACTGTCTCCTTTTCTCTTTGACTTTGCTATATTTAGAACATAGTTTCCTTCCCCACCTCATACTCAATAGCCCTCATAGAGTTGTGCAACCTCAAGGATGTGCAGTTTATTTACTGCAAAGGCACCTGACCAAATAGTGAGGTCTACTGTAAGGCCAGATCTACTCAGAGGAGGAAATTTTTCTAATTAATTTACAAGCATGGATGTTTCTTTCTCTTCTATTCAAGGCACCAAACCAGTTATGTGAAATAGCGTGACCATTAGGATTCCATCTATCCCAATCATTTTCCTAGCAGGGCAAAACTTTCTCCCATCTCTGAGCACTTGCCTGGAAGGCTGACCCAAAGATAATATTTGCTTGTATCTCCTTGGTAAAAGTGTAATAGCTAGCTGAAATGGAAGCTGGGAAACAATGTTTCAGTTAAACATACCACCACCATAAATAAATTATTGGGCAGCCTTAGTATAGGTGCAGCATACACACAATTCATGACTTCAACATTGGATGGTTGATGAGTCCAAAGAAAAAGAAATAGAGTTAAAGCACTTTAGTGAGCTTCCTAACTAGAAGTTTTAAGTCTAGCAAAAACAAACTTACAATTATGTTTAACTAAATTTTTAGCTTTCTCTCTCTCCCTCTCTCTCTCTCTCTCTCTCTCTCTCTCTCTCTCTCTCTCTCTCTCTCTCTCTCTCATAAGCATTTTGTTTTTGGGATCCCAAACATTATCTATATAAACTCTTAAGTTTTGAGGTAGAGGGATTTCCTTATTCTTTTTTAAAAAGCAAATTTAAAAATCCTCTTAAGAAGAGAGTCATTTTCCTAACACTGATATTATTGAAATTTAGGATAGTGTGCTTTATAGTCATACCACACTTCTAATTTATGGTAATTAGTAAAAGTTCCCACTACCTTTCGTTCAAGGTTCTTAGAACCTGGATTGAAACACCATCACAAACTTAGTATATTTCTCCTTCACGCACCCTATGATGCATCCAAACGTATTCCCGACATGTGCCCCATCTTTTCCACACTGTACCTTTGTTCACATTGTTCTTGGCTTTCACGTCTCAACCTTTCAATTCACACATGATCACAAGGATCTTTCAAGCATTGGGTCCAATGCTTTCTTTCATGAAAAACCTCATTCAGTGCTTTCCTTGCCTCCCTTCCCTCCCCACCCCACTAGATACATCTTTATATCTATCTGAACATCCACAACACTTGGATCAGAGCAACTCTGGTAAATTTAGTGTACTAGAAATCCTATGGTTTGGGGAGTAGAGCAGATCTGGATACAAATCCAGGCTCTGCTACTTACTCTATCTGAGATTCTAGACAATATAACTTCACCTAAAACAGAAGTATAGTACATATTTGCAATGTTGGCATGTAAAAAAAGAGAGACAGTACATGTTTTGCCTGACAATAGAAGACACTCAATGTTTCTTGGCTAAATTAATAAATACAATGTACAGGCTTAGCTGAATTATGCTAATATTGTGAAATTTTTCAGGGATACCTTCAAAAAGCCATTACTGTGCTTTCTTCCTTAGGACTAATCAGAAATAAAAGATGATGGAAACAAAAACATTGACATAATTAAAAGACATAGCTACGAATAGGAAATACTTAAAATACTCAAGAAATCTCTTCACAATTAATATCCAGGGAACAACAGCCTGAGAAATTGTGGAACTACACATTCCTGTTTGCACAGGATTGGAGGCGGGAGTGATACATTTTACTTCCAGTTTTGTCATTAGGGTTTGCTACTTTTGGCAATTTGCCAAGATTTCCCCCCCTCAGTTTCCTTGTGGAATAAAAACAGGGGAATGAAAACAGGATATTACACACACTAAACAATTTGGAGGTGAAGATAACCTAATGAAAATATTGTGAGAAATAATAAATAACAAAAAATGCCATATGTTATTGTCTTTTAATTATGGTGGTAAAATAAAACAAATACATGGTTAACAGAAGTATGCCTGTTTAGACTCTTTTCATGCAATAAATTTCATTATCAGTTGTAATGGCTTGTTTTTCAACACTCTAATAGCATAACTTATCAGTTCCCCAGATCCAATGTACCCACCTACTTTACTTTTTCTTCCTGCCTTCCTTTAATAAATAGTGTAGAAATTATAATTGTCTGATCTCTTAAATTAATATTTTTACCTGACCAACTCTTTTGGAGGGTAAAAAAGATGAGCTATTAATGCATGGTAATCCACATAACTGCTTTACCAAAAATACCAAATGTCACTGTATTCTCATTCTAAAAGCATTTAGGAAGGATATACTTTTCTGTTTATCTTGTTCTTGTTTTTCAGAACAACCTACAATTCTGAGTAGCAAGCATGAGCTGGACATTGAAATCATATAAAGATTATGTGAAATCAACCCAGGTCTCACACTGGGGTGTGTGTGTGTGTGTGTGTGTGTGTGTGTGTGTGTGTGTGTCAAGAAAGTTACAGTCAGCTGATTCATGGGTAATTTTTCAGATGAGAAATTTCCATAAGAATGTAGATGTTCGACCTTGCATTTATTTTTGTTTTGACTTTCATTGTATGCTTTTTAATTAAAACATCAGCACATTCAGTAGAGAAGTAAAAGGCATGCATAAAAAAATTCAGAGGTGGAAAGACATTGTATATTTTATCAACATTTCACTACCTAGCATGTTATTCTGAAAGCATGCATATACCATAATTTCCCTAAATTATTGTGAGAGAAATTGATATAGTGAGCCCACTAAATTTTATATTTGAAGTAATTTTTATATTTCCTTCAGAAACAAAGTACATTTCTGGGAATTTCTTGTTGCAAAATACATTTACTTTAGCACCTAAAAATATGTCCCAGACTATTGAAGTAGCTACACTGTTGGACTGAGATTAAAACGAGGAATTCCTTCTCAGCAATGAACATAGTTGACTTACCCTACCATATTGGAGAAGCTGGAAAAACAAGTGAGAGAGCAGTGGCCAGGCAGCTACAGGTGGAATAGAGTGGGGCTCACAGGTCATAACCTGATGCTAAGAGGCTTTGAGGAGGTTCTGCACAGATTCCCACCTAACAGATTCGGCTAGAAACATAGATCATGCCATCTCATGTGAAAAAGAAAATGCAGAGTTGCGTTTTGGACCCAACAACCCTACTCATCAGTAGACTATGCTCTAGCGAGTGTTAAATACTAGCTCACTGGATTTGCCACTCCTCCATACTTCTTAGGTTCTGGGGAGTAGAGGACCCAACAGAGAAGGGGCTCCATCCAACATTTCCTAGATTAGGAATTTGGACTTCCAGAAATACTTGACTGATAGAAGAAAAGGAGGATAGGAGTGGGGTGGAGTGGAAATATTTTGCAAAAGACAGAAGGTCTGTATTATTCACTCATATAATTGAGACTCCTAATATATGACCTGATAAGTCATAGAGAAATGGTCATTTCCTTGAGGACCATAAATTTTGTTGTTGTTTTTGATAACCCTTTATTAATGCATGTGCATTGCAGAAAATACAGATAAATACAAAAACGTTACCTTTCCACTATATTTAACATCTTAGTGGTTTATATCTTTCTGATTCTTACATATTTTTAACAAAATGACCTTATACCATATGTGATGTTTTATAACCTTCTTTTATCAGCCAATGTTCACCTACTTCAGTAAGTATTTTTTTATCTGACGCAAATAATATAGTTTTAAAAATTCCTAATAACACAAAAAATGTCCTTTAGAACTGGGCTCAGCCTTTAATTCAGGACAGTATATTGCATCAAATTAATATGGCTAAGTCTCTCTTCATCTAACACTATTCCTTCTTCATGATCCTAACTTGTTGGAAAAATCAGGACAATTATTCTGGAGAATGTAACAGTTTCTGGTTTGTCTAACAGGTTTGCTCCACTATCCCTTGTTTTTCTATAAACTGGGTGCTATAGCCAAAGGTTTAGCAGATTCAAATTAAACACTTTTGACTGGATTACATCACAGGTACATTCTGTATGTCATGTTACCTTCCATCAGAAGTCTCATAATATCTGGTTGACTCACAATAGATAATACTGAATTTGGACCCGGTGTTAGTATAATGGCATCCCACTCTCCTGTCGTCCCCAGAAATCTAGCTCAATTGACATCATATTGTTTTTACCCTTAAGGATTTTGTATATTAGTTAAGAGTTAATTTGGTCTAGAATCTATTTTCTTACTGTTTTGTTTTGTTTTTATTTTGATAGTTGATTTATCTTTATGATTAAGTTTTATTTGGTATGTCACTAATTTTCATGCACCAGCCTCTGCAGGAAACTGATACAGCAGCACACTGTATAGCAAGACAAATACACTATGTGTGAAAATTTTGTAACAGATATTCCACTCATTAAGTCATTTGCATTTTGGAATTTGAGATTTATATCATTTAAAATAACTCTTCAAATATCAAACATTGGTTTTTTTAAAAAAAAAAAAAAACTAATACCAACTGCTAATTCACCTAGACCAAATAAATTCAGTGAACTTCCATCAGCTAACTTTAAAATAATTATGAATTAAAGGAATTTTGCTCTTCTCTGGAACAGGATAATCTTGTTACCTAAACTTCACTGTTTTATTTAACTTTTCTGTATTAGTTGCCCAATCCTCAAAATTAGTCAATAAAGTGGCTTCTCTGGTGGCGCAGGGGGTTAAGACGCAACCTATGCTGCTATCCGCAGCCACTGCAGCACAAGTTCAATCCCCAGCCAGGGAGATACCCACATCGCGCAGCAGTCCTCTCCTGACTCACCCGCTGCTTCTCTCAGCAGTATATTTCAATCTGCCTGTTCTGTTCACCACTCTGTCTCTGGTGAATCCTCTCATCTCCCACGCCTCTGGCCTGTACCCCAGTTCTTGTATGCATAAATAAATAAATCTTTTTTAAAAAGTCAATAAAGTACATTGTCCCTAATATTTTAAATCATCTCATTTCTTCCTATTTAGTTTCCATGTATAATATTACTTTTTATCTATACTGTGCTCTTTATCTATGCTGTGCTGGTCTTTTACTAACAACTTTCAAGCTTAACTATTTTAACTAAATAGGCTAACTGAACCTTTATTTTATTGACAGATTTATTTTTGGACAGATTAACCTTTATTTTTGGACAGATTTAATCAAACAGCAATTTTTTAATGTGAAGGGAGGCTCTCTTTCACGCTTTAGTTCTAAATGACTCATGCTCATCACATGTTTTAATTTGTGTTCTTTTGTTACACTTTTCACTTCCTTCTTTCTGTCAGTCTAAAGTTCCAAGTTAGGATTCCACCATATGATGTAATTTGAGAGAATAACTACACAAAACCATTTTCCCCATTGCTTGGTATAATGCCTGAAAATAAGCCATGGAGATTCAGTCCACTGAAAATAAAAGGCTTTCTAAAATACCATATGAAAATAGTACATCATTTTAAATCAGTGTATCCCAATACCTGCTATTAAGAACACTTTTTTCATGAAATTCTCACAGTATAGGGAGAAGAAAATGATGTGGTCAAATAGATACAGGAAATGCTGTGCTTTTCTGTATCTCTTGAAAATTCACAACACTCTGAAGTTTACAAGAAAGTTTGAAAGAAACAAATTTGACTTCATTTAACCCAGTGTCTTCTCAAATATATTGGCCACATAACTCTATTTACTTAACACTCATAAAAGTCTTATCCTATTCACATTCTATGGCCTGTATGTGGGAAATGTCTAACTTTAAAACCCATCATTAGAAAAGTCTTATTTTAAAATCAGAAAACTTGAAATTTTGTGTTATTGATAATTTATCTGAAGCCTCAGTTTTTTCACATAAGGAAATACACCTATAAATTACTTTTATATATTATGTAGTAACATATATGATATAAATATATATTTATCTAGTAATAAAGCCAAGATTAGAATCCATAGTTTGTTTCCCATCTGATTCCTGGAACACAGACTATACACTTCTATAAATTTGCAATTAATATGAAGCTCACAGAATTTTTGAACTAGTAAATCATAGAGCACATAAGCCTCTTCAGTTGGGTTACTGATATTCCATAAGCTATTCATAAGCTATTTTAGAGAAAGGAGTGAGTTCTTAGAGTGTTTGCTTATTTATAAAAGTGAGGTCAGTCCATAGTTAATGCTTGAAATGTGCTTTTTCATTTGACTTTATATTATTAGCATATTTACATGCTATTAAATATAATCCTGCAGTATTATTCTTAACCCCATCTGATCCAATACTCTTTTAATAGCAATTATTTTGTAATATTCTGGGATGAAATGCATACCTTATACATTGTACAAAAAGAAGAAAAATTATTTAAAAAGGCAATATAATGTCTTAGCTATAATATATAGGATAATTAAAAGCAAAGTAATTTATAATGAAATGATATGCTCAGACTTCATTAGAAGGCAGAATGACGAAATTAGATGTTTGTATCTATGTGTAGCTTTAATGTGAATGCAATGGCTACAAAAGCAAACAGATATACAGATGTAATTTGTCCTAAGAGTAACACTACCATGACTGACATGATTTTTCCCAAATTGTGACCTACCCTTGATAGAATTCCAGGCAAAACGAGGTGCATTCTTTCCTCCATTTATGTAATAGCTGCATTCTAGAAAATTTATATTAAAACTATGGGGGGAAAATCTTTTACATTTTAAGTAAAATGGAGTTGACCTCTAGGTTCAGATAATTACACAGAGGGTTTTTTTTTTTTTTAATTTACATGAATGTCTAGAGGGACATTTGAAAATCATGTAGGGTCCATAGCCATGCATACTTCTATGTGCAAGACCTTCCTAAAGTTCCTAGGACATCTACTATCTACAGCCCCCGTGGATGTTGTCAAGGATCCTAAGTGATATTCCCCACTCCCAACCACATGCCTGTATTACCCCAAATGTTCTCTACAAACTCTAAAAATGCCCCATCCATGAGTGGAGACACACCAGTTACGAATGGCTGTTACAGAACATGTTTTAATGATTGCTTAGCATTCCATCAAATGCATATGGCAGTAGTGAATTACTAACTATTCGCTAAACTTAAACAATCTCCTTAAATCACCAAAAATCTTAATAGGTGCCACTTCCTAAGCACTTACCTTGTCCCAGACATGGTATACACATTTTCTTATTTAACCTTGCCAAAAGTATTATTACTTCCCCCATTTTACAGATGAGAAACCCAGCATTAAAAGATGTTAAATAACATTCTTCAAGGAAGCCAGGATCCAAATTCAATTTTTTTTTTTATTTTTTAAGTTGGAGTGCTTAGCTACAATACACTGCCAGATGTCATTTTCATTACTTCTTGGAGCAGTCATTCATTCTATTTCTGTTCAATGCTTCTCTTACCTTCTAATGCAGTTTCCCTTCAAAATTGCCTTTCCTTTTTGATCTTTCTGGAACAATTCTTTTCTGAAAACATAAAGCTGTTCCCCACCCCTCCTCCCACTGCTTTTTAAAGTGGAGATCTGTGTCAGATTTGGATCTGCCACAATTGGTTCTAATTAATGTCCCTACCCTCGGGCTGTCTCTGAATGAATGACTCAATATAACTGAACAAATTCAATTTTTAAAGGAGCTTGAGAATTTTTAACCTGAACCAACATGTCCAGGGATTTAGTACGCTGTGTTCATTGCCTCCTTTCCTCAACAGCCACTTATTTTTTAAACTACTGGATGGTTGCTTTCACCCTCGTGAATATCATCTGAAAATATTATTCAGTGATTATGAGTAACATCCTCATTAATGGACTATTTTTCCCCATTACTAGGGTGAAAATAAATTGAGGGCAGTAAAGGGTTGGCACTTTGTTTCTTCTACCATATACTGTAATGCTTGTATGTAGTAAATTCGCAGTGGGCAGCTCATCAAAATATTTTCTTTCTATCTGGCATTCATGTGGAATTTGGCGGGACAGCTGGACACAATCAACAAACTTTTTATTATTATTTTAATCATTTCAATAATTTATGTAACTATTCAAAAATGTTAATAGAACGATTAAAATTATAATGCTTTTGAATTATTTAATTATTATTTTAATAGATACATAATAGATCCCACTTTCCTAATTAAGAATGAAAGCAGAAACTAGAGAGTATAGTACTCTTCTGGTACAGACTTCCCATTACATTATAAAGGTATGTATATCTCTCAAGAGAATATTTCCCTTAGAGTCTGAAGACCAATCTTTCTTTTTGATAATTGCTAAGAAAAACAGCTAGGAAAATTTTTCTGCATGACTGAGTCAGAATGTTTGGCTCTTTACTTTTGTATGATTACTGTTAAAGATGGCTGCCATGATATTATATATGGTGGTAGAAGAGGAGTCCAGAAGGGAGGACATACGATGGATAAGATCTATTTGTTTTTTCCCCCTACAGGGTAGCACAAGAGATTTGGAAGCAACGTTTAACATAATCCAAGGTGTAAGGTTATCCAGATTATCCAAGAAGATTTACCTTTTGTTATCGCCCACTCTTTTTTTTTATATTCCCCATACAATTGTTATCTCCCATTCTTTAATATACAATTTTTAGCTATATTACAGGAAATAAGGAAAAGGTCACTTGTCTGTGTCTGCACCAGAGTGTCAGAAGGAGGAATTGCAGCCCTCCATCCTCTCCTAGTATGGTTATACTGTGGCCACCACTTTAAAGTCAGTGGCTAGGGAAATCCAGGGGAAATAGGTAGGGCTATGTGGTCCAGCTGTTTATTCCACACCATCTGGGTATTCTTCTAATGCTAAACTTGGAAGGTTTAGGTTACATTTTTGTAAAGAAAAACATATTCCTGTGGCCTCCCTGGTGGCACAAGGGGTTAAGACACAGCACTATGAAGCAATCTGCAGCCACTGCAGCATGAGATCGATCCCAGGCCAGGGAGCTAAACCACGTGACGCAGCAGACCTCTCTTGACTTGTCCACTGCTCCCCTTGGCAGTGTATTTCAGTCAGTCTGCCTGTTCTGCTCCCTACTCTGTCTCTAGTGAATCCTCTCTCTGGCCTGCACCCCAGCACTTATATGCATAAATAAATAAATCTGCCCACTAAGAATTTATAGAATGATTAGTCTCTCAATTCCTGATCAGTGAATAGTTTTCCATTTCTTTTGTGTCTTCTTTTATTTCTTTTACCAGTGTCTTATAACTTTCAGTGTATAGGTTCTTCACCTCTTTTATTAAGTTTACTCCCAGTCATTTCTATCTTTTTTGGTGCATTTGTAAAAGAGTTTATTTTCTTAATTTCTCTTTCTTCTAACTCATTGTTTACGTATAGAAATGCAGCAAAATTTTTATGTATTGATTTTGTATTCTGGCACTTTATTCATTTATTAATTCTGGTAGTTTTTGACAGTCTTTTGGATGAAAAAAATGAGTCAGTATAAACTTACTGAGATTTGTCTTGTTCTGTTCCTATCACTATGTCTCATAGCCAGCATTTAAGCAGACTGTTTCATTTTTATTCAGTTTCAACTGAACAGCCGTTAAGTATCTTCTGTGAACAAAAGACTGAGCTAGTAGATCTAGAAAGCACAGGTATGATGATTATTATTGGCTATATCTTACTTTAAGGTGCAAAAAATCTAGTGACAGAGGTAACAAAGACATAAATAACTTTTTTTAATATGTAACGTCAGGGATGTCTGAAGTTCTCTAGCTCATTACCTTTCTCTCTTTTGTAAGCATTTTTCAATTTCTCTCTCCCTTAAGTACACTTGTACTTTTGTGCTTTATCTTTCTTGCCTGATTCACTCCCTTGGCACCATTCTTACGTTTTTTCATATCAACAATTCTTATTGTTCTAACAGCTCTTTCCTCTCTTTTAAGAAAGCCTTAAGTGCGTCCTTAGTGCCTAAAAAAAAAAACCAAAACAAAACAAAACAAAAAAAAAACAAAAAACTTCCCTAGAGGCTTTTCTTTGATTATCTTTCACCTTTGGCTTCTTTTCATTTTTAAAAACATTTTTTTGTACTTCTAGTTGGTCATTCTTGCACCTATTATCATTCTTTATTTTTTATTTTTTTTAAACATCATTTTTTTTTTAAAGATTTATTGTTTTATTTATTTATACAAGCACTGGGTACAGTCAGAAGCACGGGAGGGTGAGAGAGTTCACCAGAGCCAGAGCGGGGAGCAGAGCAGGCAGAAGGACCGAAGTACACTGCTAAGGGGAGCAGCAGGCGGCAGGAGAGGTCTGCGCGCCATGTGGGACCCTCCTCTGGTGGCCTGGGAGCAGCTGGGGATCGAACCAGTGCTGCAGAGGCTGCGGGCAGCTTCGCAACCCAGCGCTCAACAGCTGTGCCACCGGGGAGGCCCTATCCTTCTTTATTTTTAACGCTGTTTTATAAACAATATTAATTCATTAAAATTAGGTGAGACAATTAATATGATATCTGAAATGTGAATTAAGTTGCAAAAGTCCCATAGAATTAATTAAAGCAAAAAACACATAATTACATTCTAAATCTCTCCAATTTTCTCCAGTTTTGATGAAAGAAAGAAAATGAAATATTATTTTCAATTTATATATGTATTTTTCATCACTGTATTTCTGATTTTGTATAGCACTTTACAATTCACAAAACTTTTGATGTATAATCAGCTTATTTGATCTTTATAAAATTGTTTTGAAAAAATCAGTTATATCATAACTGTCATTTATAGTAGATAAGAAAACCTTGAGATAGTAAATTTTCAAATTTACAATATCTGCTTATATTTGGCAGATCTGGCTCTCCAATTTAGGCATTATTACCTTTACGATGTTATCCTTTTTCCAATTCATGCCATACATTGTTTTATCAAGCCACTTTATTTAAATGTGGTTCTAATTATCTTGAAATTTCTGAACCACAGCCTCTATTGTAGAAATATTTTTCACTGAACTGTTGTATAGAAAATTAGTATAGGTTATGTAATATGGTTATCTAGTAAAACTGAACATTTTACAAATAGAATTCAGACTACACCTCCCCACCCAGACATAAACTAAAACCCAGATATTAGCAATTTTTAATGCAGATAGTGTTGCTTGAAACATAAGTGCTAAGAAACCCAAGAGATGGACTCTAAAGCTCAAAATTATTTGAATCCAAAGAGAAATCTCTAATGAGCTCTAGTTCAAAGACTGCATTAGGGTAAGAACACTTACCCAATAGTCTATGTCAATGAATTAACACCAAAAATCAAAATATTGGTGCACTAAGGAGCTATTATATCATTAAATGAATATAACAATGATCTGACTCTTCATTCAAATGAAATTTTGGGAAATATTTATTTGTCTCAGTGAAACAACATGGGCAGGTACAATTTCTTAAAGTCAAGTTAAATGAACAGAAATCATCATTTTTTTATTGTGATATAATTGGCTATAACATATTAGTTTCATGTGTATAACATAATTATTAACCATGTGTATATATTGTGATATTTCATCACAATAAGTGTAGTTAACATTTGCCACCATTGTAACCATAGTTACAAATCTTTCTTTTTCTTTTAATGAGAACTTTTAAGATCTACTCTTTTCATCACTTTCAAATATATGATAGAGTATCATTAACTATGTCACTGTACCGTGCTTTACACACCAAGGATGTATTTATTTTAACTGAAAATCTGTACATTTTGACTCTTTTTACCCATTTTGCCCATACCCCACCCCCTGCCTCTGGCAGTCACCAATCTGTTCACTGTATCTATGAGGATTTTTCCCCTTCTTTTTGGATTTCACATATAAGTGAGATTGGATTACATTTGTCTTTGTCTGACTTTTTTCACTTAGCGTATGCTTTCAAAGTCCATCCACATTGTGACAAAAGACAGGATTTCCTTCTTTTTATGACTGAATTATAGTCCGCTATATATGTGTATGTGTGTTCATATAACCCACATTATTTATGTGGGTGTGTGTATATATATATATATATATCACATATCACATTTTAAAAATTCACTGATACCTTTGTCTCTGTGGGTTGGCCATTGTAAATAATGCTACAATGATATCTTTCTTAGTTATTTTCTAGTTTTCATTTCCTTCAGAAAAAATACCTTCAGAAGTGGAATTGCTGGATCATATGGCAGTTCCATTTTGAAGTTTTTGAGGAAACTCCATACTATTTACTATAGTGACTGTACCAATTTACATTTCCACCAACAGTGCACAAGGGCTCCCTTTTCTCCATATCCTCTCCAATACTTGCTATTTTCTGTCTTCTTGATAATAGTCATTCTAACAGGTGTATCTCATTGTGGTTTTAATTTGCATTCCCCTGATGACTGGTGCTGTCAGCCCCTTTTCAAATACCTATTGGCCATCTGGATGACTTCTTTGGGAAAAAGTCATTTTTAGATCCTCTGCCCATTTTTAAAAATCAGATTTTATTCTTAATGAATTGTGTGAATATTTTCCCCATATATTTTAGAATTTAACTCCTATGAGAGAGCTTTCTAATAGAAGGATTAGATAGAATAAAATAAATAGGAATTAAAAATGAAAGATTTTATAATGTAATACCTCCAAAAGTCTCCACTAATCTCACAGATGTCCACATTACTTCAGACTGTTGAGTAAGTCTCATGTACTTTGTTGGTTACCATACTGAAAGGCAAATTTCAAATTAGCCAATGGTAAAATTTAAGTCTTTCCTATTCTATGTTTTTCACATAAGCCCATATCTCAACTAACAAACAATTTGCTTTCGAAAAGTTTATTTTTAAGATAGTTGTCTAACAGTTTGTTTTTATTTCCTGGGTGTTTGTCAATTGGATGTGTATCGCTCAAGGAGTAGGACAATGCCAAAAGCAAGTAAGAGAATTCAGTAAAATCATCTAAGATATGGATTGAAGCCTCCTTCAACTCTTCTTTCTATCACATTTTATTTCAAAATTATATATTTGCACACTAAGATGTGGCATAAAGCAGAGATCATTGAAACAGAAACATGTCAGCATCAGTCTTAATCCTCAATATAATTGAGCATAGGGCCTCCCCGGTGGCACAGAAGTTGAGCGCTGGGTTACGAAGCTGACTGCAGCCTCTGTAGCACCGATTCGATCCCCAGCTACTCCCAGGCCACCAGAGGAGGGTCCCACATGGCGCACAGACCTCTCCTGCCGCCCGCTGCTCCCCTCAGCAGTGTACTTCGGTCCTTCTGCCTGCTCTGCTCCCTGCTCTGGCTCTGGTGAATTCTCTCACCCTCCCATGCTTCTGACTGTACCCAGTGCTTGTATAAAAATAAATAAATAGATCTTTAAAATATATATATATATAATTGAGCATAGAGCCTGATCCAAGATCTTAATAAATGCAACAGGCTCTTCGTGTAATCCTCTTAGCACTGTTTGTTTGTTATTTATTTAGCACTGGGGTTTATTCTGGCTGCTGGAATATCTTCTGATTGAAACCACCTTATGAGCAGTTTACCTGGGGCATTTAGAGTGTTTTACTCAGCCTGGACACTAAATTGTTAATTTCACTTTTGATGTCTCTTGTATGTTGCTCTATTTTTTTGCTTTCAGTAGTACTTTCTTGGAAGTCATAAAGGACTGTGAAACACCTTATCGTGTTATATTTTTTACATTTTTCTTAAAAATATCTTAAATTTTTTTTGGTCTATTTTCTTGGTGAACTTATACTTCCTGGAAGCTTCTTTCCCTGCTGTAGTACCTTAACCTGTATATAGATCCAGGTCCTGAGCTGATTCTGCTTAGCCAGGTATTAGTGTAATTTTGGAAAAAAGAAAACTCTTCCCCTCTTGGACTTCAGTTTTTTAATCTGTAAAATGAGAAGCTTGACTTTGATGTCCTCTTAGGCTATTCCTGCTTAAATATTCATTGATATAAAGCAGGTGTTCAAAAACACTAATTGAAGCAATAAATATTAGCCTGTTTTACACATACATGTTTGACCAGAATTATCACGGTCTCTCAGACTTTTTTTTTTAAAAGATTCATTTATTTATTTATACAAGCACTGGGTACAGTCAGAAGCACGGGGGGGGGGGTGTGAGAGGATTCACCAGAGCCAGAGCAGGGAGCAGAACAGGCAGACTAACGAAATACACTGCTGAGGGGAGCAGTGGGGCTGCAGGAGAGGTCTGCGCGCCATGTGTGACCCTCGCCTGGCAGCCGGGGATCGAACCGGTGCTGCAGAGGCTGCCAGCAGCTTCACAGTCCAGGGCTCAATAGCTGCGCCACAGGGAAGGCCCGGGTCTCTCAGACTTTTTTTTTTTTTTAAAGATTATTTATTTATTTATATAAGCACTGGGTACAGTCAGAAGCGCGGGAGGGTGAGAGAATTCACCAGAGCCAGAGGGGAGAGCAGAGCAGGCAGAGTGACGAAATACACTGCTGAGGGGAGCAGCGGGCGGCAGGAGAGGTCTGTGCGCCATGTGGGACCCTCACCCAGTGGCCGGGGATCGAACCGGGGCTGCAGAGGCTGCGGGCAGCTTCCCAACCAGCGCTCAACTGCAGCACCACCGGGGAGGCCCCTCTCAGACTTTAAATGGAATCAGAGGTGATATGTTAAGTCTCCCTACTGGAAATATCGAACATGTGGAGTCATGGAATTCAGGTATAAGAATCATTAACTGGACAAGCTAAAGTTCTATGAAGAGTGATGATCAAATGTTAATACTGTGATTGTTTTGAAGTTTTCAATTCTTATACTTGTGGACATCAAGAGGACTAGGAAGGGATTGAAGAGATTTGTTCTCTATACCTTGCTGCTCATACACTACTTTGGCAAAGAAACACAGCAGAACAATGATCAGCTGGGAAAGGCCTACAATATTCGCAGGCACTGTTAGAAATTTTGGGGTACTTTAAGATTCTCTTGGGGAGGGAGAGTAAATAGGTAAATGGTGTTAATTATATGATGAAGGATGGAATTTGACTTTTAATGTTGAACGTAATATAGTATATATGGATGTTGATTTATAATGCTTTACATCTATACCCCAGTTCTTGTATGCACAATAAATTTAAAAAAAAGAAAACTTTTAAAATAAGATGCCAGTTTGGGCTCGGAAAAGAAATTTCCCCTAGTAACCTAAAAGATTTTATTATTTCTCTAAAAGTTATCTTGGGCCTCCCCGGTGGCGCAGCAGTTGAGCGCTGGGTTGCGAAGCTGCCCACAGCCTCTGCAGCGCTGGTTGAATCCCCGGCCTCTGGGTGAGGGTCCCACATGGCGTGCAGACCTCTCCTGCCACCCGCTGCTCCCCTCAGCAATGTACTTCCTCAGTCTGCCTGTTCTGCTATGCGCTCTGACAGTGGTGAATTCTCTCACCCTCCGGCACTTCTAACTGTACCCAGTGCTTGTACAAATAAATAAATCTTAATGAAAAAACTTAAAAAAAATAAAATAAAAGTTATCTTGATAAGTTCTCTGAATTGGGGGGAAAATTTGTGTAATCAAAGATCTGATTTAACAAATAAATTGTGTATGATGTTTCAACTGCTAAAGGAATTACTAAAAATCATTCTGTATTTGTGAACCTCTTTCATATTATTTTAATTAGCTGTTTCTCACAAACACTCTTCTGGTGCTATTATCTGATTTCAAAGGGAATGATTAAACGAATGACTGGATGTATGAATAAATGCTTTGCTTAAGATCCCAAAGGCAAGGAATGGCAATGACAGATAAGTGTTCATTGACACTGTCTCCCCAGACTACTATTTCGTTCTGGAAACCCTGTTGCCTCCCAGAACAAAGAGATAGCACTGCAATGGTTTTTCCATGGCAGCAAATAAGTGGGTCATTTGTTGAAGTAAATGCATGGCAGGCATAGATGAAAGACTAAGCCAGATAAGAAATGTGTGTTTACTGCAGGTATGGTCTAGCATCTTGGTTTATAACTGATCTATCGTAAATGTTATGATCACCATTAGCAAGTCTATTTACAGTCTTGAAATGTACAAACTCATGTTTCTTTTCCAGTGTAAAAGATAATTTCCCTTTGTTCTATGGGGTTGGAAGGGATGAAGGGAGAGAGGTGGGGGAGAAAATGAATAAAGTTTAAATGTATCAGAAATACTAAAATTTCTAAGCTATACTTTATTGAATTCACATTTTAAAATTTATGTAATGGTTCTTACTGAAACAATATTGGTATGATAGATAACTTTGAAGAAAGAAAGGGAATACTAAGCTTTTGGCAGTAGGTCAACTTTTACTAAATCTCTTTTCCTTATTATATTCTCATTGACTCTTTTCCCATTGTTTTTGGAATTAAGTTAGTTGCTGGGGGAACTTATTTATACGCAGAAATGAATTTCTTTCCTGCTTCATTTGATGCTCACATAAATTTTTATTAAATTTCTTTGGCTTTGTAAATGTACTTCTCTTCATGTTTTGAATTCTGAATAAATTTTCTCTTCTACCTATTGTGGATCAAGAATTCACAATTGCATTTATAGAATATTCTGAAAATTAAAAGTTATCCTTTGTGGTATACATCTCTTAAGATACAATCCAGTGTCATCAAGCTTAGTAGTTCTCCCAGTCGCAAACCAGTAAGGTGATTGTTTGACACCAATGTTGTATTATAACTTTTAACTAAGAGACATGATCTCTCTCTTATCTCATAACTCTATTTAGAACCTGAATGTTCTGTAAATGATTTCTGGATTGTTTCTTTTTTTTCTATTCCAAACTCTTGTTTTTAGCTTATATTTGAAACATTTGCCAGCATTATGACACAGTAAAATTGCTGATAAATGTACATTATTATTGTTCTGGCTTTAATTCCCCACTAAAATTTAAATATATTTGAGGTATTAATAATATCCATTTACAATGTTCTTTTGATTTTTAATATGGAACAAATCCTGCTGGATAACATTATACAAAACACCAGCATGATTTTCTAAAAGTAAACCGAAGTAATGAAAATTCCTACCCTTTGGGCTTATACATTATTTTAAATGTCAGATCTACCTAGAAAAATCAACTATGTTCACCTTCCAGGTAGTTATAATCACAAATGAAGAAAAAAATGAAATCCTTTTATTTAAATATTGTTATAATATTAATTAAATTTGTCTTGAATTTCTAATAAAAAAATACCTAATAGAAGCCCCTTTTTACCAAAGATGCAGCCAACTTCCAGACTTTTGTCTGGGAACAGATCATTTGGAAATATTTGCATTTAGTGCTGTTGTATTTTTCTGTATTTCTTATTTTTTCAAGCACTGCATCAAGTATCACAAATTTTTTCAAAGGAGCTTTGTGATGAAATTATTACCACTTCTCCATTGTCTTAATATTATTAAAATCCTTCATTGCCCAGGTATTACAGTGATAAATCAAGCTCCTTAGCCTAGCAGGCAAGGACTGTATTTTTTGCCAGGCAATATCCAACATCCTACACCAGTTGCTTTCCAAGAACCATCTCTGAAAGTCAAGGTTTTGTGAAATGCCAAACCCTATCCAGAATCTCCTTCTGCCTGGACCTTCCTTCATAAATTTAGCTGTGAAAGCCTCCCTCATTCCAAACTTCTTCCCAGTTAGTTTGTAATTCCTCTAGGGCAGTCGTACTCCATTGGATTGGTCCCCTAATGGCATCAGCATCACCCCATCACCTGGGAACTTGTTAGCAATGGAAATTCTCTGGTCACATCCTAGACCTAGTGATTTAGAAAGTCGGGGGCGGGGCCTATGCTGTGTTTTAATGAGCCTTTCTGGTGTTTTTGACCCACCCTCCCTAGGGTTGAGATCAACTTATATCCATCTCAATGTCGTCAGACTCTCACTTGTTTTCACAGTAGGTGCTCAGTAAGGCTTTCATATGAAAACAATTCTTCTAAACAAACAAAAACAGTTGCCTAACTTTGTTAACTAAATGACTGAAGCCAATTTTCCCAAAGCTTATTTACTTAATGATCACAGCTGTTAATGACCAATTTACCTAAAATTCAGCCTCCTTTGAGTGTTTTTTACATCCTTTTCCATTGCCACACTTCACCATTCTTCAAGCCACTAATGAAATCTCAGCTTTCATTTGAAACTTGAGGTTTGCTTCCCCTGGCTTAAGGCTGTTCGCTCTTCTCTGCTTCCTGAGTTAGCTGCAGTTTTCTCCCATAACATTGTGACTTTTTCATCAGTAAAACTCTTATTTTTCTTATGTCTCCTACAATCCCTTGTGCATAGCGGACATTTGATGAGTTTTGTTCATTTCTATAATAGTATAGTAAAATATTAATAGTTGAGAGGACAGAAACAAAAACTTGTTTTCAAATGCCACTTCTTTTATTTACTAGCTATGTGACTTTAGGCAAGTTTTTTTTTTTTAATCAACCCACTCAATGCCTCAATTTTATTGTCTGCAAGATGGGCATAATATGATAGTACTCACCTCCTATGGTTGTGAATGAGTTTATATATATGAAGTATCTAGAATATCATATAAGGCTTAGTTATTATTATTTTTTTAGATCCCAAGATCTATTTCTGCATAATTCAACTATCTGCTTATGAATTTTCATTTCCTTTTCAGTGTTTCTTGATCTTCCTTTACGCCCTCTGCTTCATTTGGATTTAATAGAATAAATGTGTCATATAATTAAGAAAATATTATCACTCTTTAAAAGTTAGGATGCGTGCTTTAAATAGTTTATATTTTCTGGACTAGTAATTGTTCTTCTAGAACTGTATCTTTCTTTAAAATGGTCAAAAACTTAGCAAAAATTTATGGACTAAAATTTTCATTTTAGGGCAATATTTGAGTTCTTTACATTTTTAGATACATCTTTTATGAGATATGTGACTTGCATGTATTTTCTCTCAGTCCATGTCTTCTCTTCTTATTTTATTACTGTCTTTCACAGAAGAAAATTTTTGTTGTTATCACCAAGGTATTCTTTTAGAACAAAACTCCAAATATTGGATATATATTGCATGGGAAATGTTGTAAATCATGGGATAAGACCATCTCTTTTATGTACAAGAAGGGTTTCAGCAAAGACTGGTGTAGCATTGCACATTGGTAATAAGATGAAGGTGGTGTTCTTACTGTGAGACATAGAACTCAGGACACAGTTATGAATTAAAGTCAACCATGAGAGAAACTGTTGTGAGTGGTTTGACTTCTTGACATTTCCTTTGAACATGGAAATTATTGATACTAGCAATGTTAATTTTTTTTCTCCAACACATATAATTTTCTTTATCCTATCCATTCAGTTAAAGTCTGGTCTAGCAATATATTAACTTGGTGTCTGTAAGGGCCAGGGGCAGTACAGTTTGATTGATTGATTGATTTGCTGAACAGATCCTACTTTGGATTTATTTGTACAAACAGCATAGGAGGAACACTAGTGTCATGCAGACAGCAGTCCAAGAGTTGCACCAGTCCTCTATCCTCACAGGGAAGACAGGGTTCTCTACTCTGGAGTCTTTGTGAGGACGTAAGCATATTAAGGGGGTTTGAACACTGCAGCTGCAGCCTATGCATTGCTTTGGGACTTGATATTTGGTTGGCAGAGCTGGAGACTTTTGGTGATATGGGCCTGGGGTGAGAAATGCTGATTAAGCCTGCTGCAGCTGCTGCCCCTTGGGATGTTGGCCTTGACCTCCTTGGAATTGTCAAGGAACTTGACAACCTCAGCATTGGCCTTGGCATTGTTGACCTGTATCTTCTTCAGGTCCTTCCTGTTGTGCTTCTTGGCAAGTGAATATTCCTGAAGAATATGGGGTCCACTCCCTTAGTAGATTCATATCTTTGGGGTTGGGGTTTCTTGATATCATTTCTGTGCTCTTTTTTAAGAATGGTTATGCATGGTGTGGTTCTTGATCTTGGTCATATGTGCATTTGGTGGAGGGTGGAGAATAGGACTGTGGGCTCAATGATGAGGGCCTCACTCTGCCTCCTTGATTGAAACCCTAGGCTCCCCAGGTACCTCAGGAGTGGCACAGTTTAAAAGGGTCAGTCTTCTAGGGTAAAAATAGCAGGATAGACAAAGGTGAAGAATGGGTAAAGTCAGTGGGTATGGTCAGTAGATTATAACAATATGGTGTTCTTTTAAAATAAGAAATTGCTAGTAATTTAGCAGACCATAGTGAGGAGGAAAAAAATCTCTCAGGAAAAAAATGAATAAAGATAATGAAGCACTTTGTAGCAGGTGGTTTTATGAGAACATAATAAAGATAAAATAGTTCTATAAGAATAAATAGTTTCTTTCTACTCTTCAAGCTATACTACAAAGCCATAATAATTAAAACAGTTTGGTATTGAAGCAAAAACAGATACACAGGCCAATGGAACCGAATAGAGAGCCCAAAATAAAACTACATTTATATGGACAACTGATCTTTGAAAAAGGAGCAAAGAATATGCGATGGAATGTGGACAGTTTGTTCAATAAATGGTGCTGGGAAAACTGACAAAAAAATGAAACTAGACCACCACCTTTCACCATGCACAAAAATCAACTCAAAATGGATAAAAGAACTGGCCATAAGACCTGAAACCATAAAATGTATAGAAGAAAATACAGAAAAACACTACAAGACATACATCGCGATAACATCTTTAAAGACTCATCACCCAAAGCAAAGAAAGTCAAGGAAAAGATAAACACTTGGGATTACATGAAACTGAAAATCTTCTGCACAGCAAAAGAGACATGAACCAAAACAGAGATACACCCCACTGATTGGGAAAAAATCTTAGCACTTCAGTCAACTGATAAGGGCCTGATCACAAAGATATACAAAGAACTCACACAACTCCATAAAAACAAAATAACCAATCCAGTCAAGAAATGGGCAGGAGAACTAAAGGACATTTCTCCAAAGAGGAAATGCAAATGGCCAACAGGCATATGAAAAAATGTTCAACATCCCTTATAATCAGGGAAATGCAAATTAAAACCATATTGAATTGATGGATCATATGGAATTCCACCTAGGTATTTGCCCAAAGGACACAGAAACATTAATTCAAAAGGGCACAGGCACCTGCACCCCTATGTTTAGAGCAGCACTATTTACAATAGCTAAGCTATGGAAATAACCCAAATGCCCAAAAATAGATGACTGGATCAAGAAGATGTGGTATATATACACAATGGAATATTACTCAGCAATCAAAAAAGATAAACTCATGCCATTTGCAGTAACATGGATGGAGTTGGAAGGGATCATGCTCAAGAGAAATAAGCCAGAAAGAAAAAGAAAAATACCGGTGGTCTCACTCACAGCAGGAATTTAGAAAACCTAAGTAAGGGATCAGGAAAAAGACTAACTATAATAAAGAAAAAATCAAAATCAACAAGCAACTATAAACCAGAGACACACTATGGGGGGGGGGCAGGGAGAGGAAGGATTAGGGTCAAAATAAGAGGGGTGCAATTGTATGGGGAATATAACCAAAATGAAAATGCATACATTGTGCAAAAATGGAAAATGATGTAAGAATTATATAAAATAAAATATTAAAAAAAAAGATTCCAATTAGTGAAAAAAAAACACATTGAGATACCACCTTACACCAGTAAGAATGGCACATATCAAAAAAACAAACAACAACAAATGTTGGCAAGGATGTGGTGAAAAAGGAACTCTCCTGCATTGCTGGTGGGAGTACAGACTGGTCCAACCACTATCAAAGCTGTCTGGAGGTTCCTCAGTCTACTAAAAATGGAGCTACCCTATGACCCGGCAATTACACTACTAGGGATCTACCCAAAGGACACAAAAACATTGATGCAAAAGAAAACCTGTATTCCTATGTTTATTGCAGCACTATTTACAATAGGTAAAACTTGAAAACAACCCAAATGCCCAAAAATAGATGACAGGATCAAGTAGATGTGGCATATATACACAATGGAATATTATTCATCAATCAAAAAAGATAAATTCATGCCATTCACTGCAACATGGATGGAACTAGAAGGAATTTTGCTCAGTGAAATAAGCCAGAAGGAAAAAGAAAAATATCACATGTTTTCACTAATAGCAGGAATATAGGGGAACCAAATAAGACATCAGTGTGAAAAAATAATAACAGTACAAAACACAACAAAGCAAAAATGGACAATTATAAATCAGAGACATCCTGCAGGGGAGGAGGAAGGAGAAGCATCAGAGGGAGGGAGGGGGGAGCACAGGGGACTGAGGTGATGGTGCACGGGTGCATTGGTGAAGGAAACTCTATAGGGACTACACCTGAGGGGGTGGGGGGAAGCAAATATTATTTAAAAATGAACAATGTTGTAAAAAAATTAATTCAAAAAATAAAAAGATTTTGCCTGAAAAAATAAAATAAAATAAACTTTTTAAAGCTCAAAAAAAAAAGAATAGTTTCGTTCTACTCTATTAAATTACTTGAAAGAGGCAACATAAATGATAAAGGAAGGTTAGGTAATGATATTAATTTACTCAGATTTTTCAATGAATTGTGATAATACTTTCTTATTGATTATGAAACACTTAATTCTCATGAAATAAGGGGCATAGTAAATAGTCTTAAATAACTTGATAAGATTTAGCATTTTAGACAAGAATTCCATATTAAATTAATAGTACTTAAGATAGGGAACATCTCCCATATTTTAACCTGTAGCCTGGAGTTAGATGTTTTAGAAAATTATTAGATTAGATATTTTATTAAAAAGTGCAAGGGTTAAATAGTAAATGAGACCGAAGAAACTTTTAAAGCAGTGAATATCATTGTAAAAAAACGTAATCATACTTGCTTGCACTATTCTCAGATGGTCCTTGCATGCAATTGGTGTTTTCCAGACTAAGGATTAACTCGTTACAGTATTTTTCTGCCTTTTGGATCCCACCAATATTTTTGGCTCTATATTCATCGTAAGGTGCTCCCAAATTTTTGATGGATGTATGGATTGTACCAATGGTGAATCTCATTGGGTGTTCCCAAACACTCCAGCATGGTGTCAGCCCACTCTTGCCTCTCCTGCTGCTTTTGGTTACTGTCTACCTGTAAGAAAGGTGTCAAAGCCATCGAAGCTGTCACTGTCCCAAGCATGTCACAGGCTGCAGCATGTTGTGTGAGAGAATCTTTCTTGTACCCTCTCTGTTACCTGTTCTCCATAATAGGAAGGTTATTTATAAATAAGAAGGTTGCTTCCCTGCCCATGTGCTAATACTCAGCTTTGGAAGGCACTGGACAGAAGTAGAGTCCAGGGGATCATATTCATAATTGCTTTCCCTTTCACATTGGGCCTGTGCCCTTTAAATGATCTCCCCATCTTAATGGTGAATCACTTTTCAGAGCCATGAAAATATATCCTGTAGGTCCTCTGTATGTTCAACATGTGTCTGAATCTTGGGGTGCACACAGCTGGGGTTAAAGCAGAGCACTCCTCCTACACAGGCCCTACTTCCTGAATCTGTCTGCATGCTGTATAAATGGTGAGTTGTGGTAACATTGCAAAAAATCCCCACCCTCACTATCAACCACGAAGGTGTTGGGCCTCTTCCTATATATAACAGAAGCTTGAAAACAGGGCATCTTCCTCTCCTTAATCTTCTATAGCTCATCTTCTAGAAAGAGTTTAGGATCACAATGCATTCTTGTGCTTTCTTGAAGAATTTCATACTTTATACTATTGAAAAAGATTTCTAAGTTCAAGATGGAGCTGCTTTTGCCTGGGATGCCCATATCAGAAAAAAAAAAAAAAGCTTAGATGAATTTTAGATAAATTTCATGTCCCTGTAAATATTCCACTTGACCAAACACAATATATCCAGTCAGTCAATTCCTAAACACCAAGTCAACTCCTGGCCTTCTCACCCCAAACAAGGTTGACTATGTGGTTCCATCCAATCAGATGTACCATTATCTGTAGTTGTTTCGCATAAATAAACAAAGTGTCACTGAAGCTGAGGAACTGCAATAAAGAATCTTGTGCCACAAAATGATGTCATTAGTATTCTCAGATCAAACACTAAGGCACTGGGTTGGGACATAACTTGTTGGGGTTGGCTGTACCAGCAAAGCCTGGCCTGAAACTCTGGCTTCTTAATTATTGAAGGCCCCCTCATTTAGAGTCTCTTTTTTCCCCATCTTTTGAATCCCACCCTCACTCCTTTCAATATCACCAACCTACTATCTCTCCCCCTTCATAATTACTGGGAGAAGGAAAATGCTAACCCAATAGAAAAATTGTTAGTGGAAATAAAATAATTTGGACAAAGATTGGATGTTACTCTATGTAGGTGACTATTATAGTATCTGGACTCAATATTTTTCAGATAAAAATGACTAAGAAATCATTCCCAAGACTGTTGAAACCTTGGACTAATTTCCTGAAGCATTAGATAAGAGAAGTCTAGAACTTAACATCAGTTTGACCTAATCTTAAAAAAAAAAAAAAAACTCAAAGGAGTACAACAAAAAAATGTCAAGTTCACTTCTAAAACTACAAAACAATAAAGCCACACAGTACAACAGTACAAAAGGGAGGAAGAGAGTCACATCCTTTCAATTGCTAACAACATGCTACTGTGAATTGTGCACATTCTTCTATAAAAATAAAACATCTTCCTGAGAATTACTTTGTTGGCATTACTTTTCTCAGATCTATAAAATATTTTTTAAATACCTTCCTAGATTTTAGATAAATGTTACGAACAAGTTTTACCTCTGTATGCGTTAGAGATAAAAAAAAATACGTCTAATTAGTATTATGTTAGTACTTGTGATTTACATGCTTGGCTTTGAAGATCAAAAAATAATGTATATCTGCTTACATGTTATTTACTTTCTCCCACACACTCTGATATTATCTGGCTATTTTCTCATTTGAAATCTCAGCATGAAAACATGAAGTCATGGGTGTATGTGTGTATGAACACCAGAGTTTCAGGGTGTCAGTGAAGTATGAGGAGGGTGTGGGGTCAAATGCATTGGCTCAGATAGTAGGCTCTAGTACTAGCTGCATGGCCTTGAGGAAGTCACTGTTTTTGGCTTCTCAGTTTCTTCCTGTATAATTAAGCAAGATACTACATGTAAAATGCTTATTACAGTGTCCAGCATGCAATACATGCACAGTACATGTATAATAGCGAAAAAGGACACAGGCATCCTGGGTTAAAATCTCAAGCAAACTATTCATTTGTTGGAAATTTTGCTACTAAACTTCCCTGTGCCTCTGTTCTCTCATCTGTACAATGAGAATAATTAGAGTGCCTGTTTTACAGGGTTGTTGTGAAGATTAAAATATGTAACCCTTTTGGAAAAGTGCTCGTTATACAGCAAATATTCAATAAGCATTAACCATTATTATTATTATGCTATCCATCATGGTAGTCACATGTGACTACTGAACATTCAAGTTCATTAAAAAGAACCTAGTGCTGGACCTCCCCTGGTGGCGCAGCAGCTGAGCGCTGGGCTGCGAGGCTTCCCGCGGCCTCTGCAGCGCCGGTTCCTTCCCCGGCCACCAGCGAGAGTTCCCCCCGCCCCCACAAAAAAAAAAGAACCTAGTGCTAATTGTGATGCACTCTATGTGTAAAATACATGTAGAATTTTAAAGGCAATATAAAAAAGAATGTAATATTCTTTATATTTTAATGTAATTTTTATATTGCAGATTGTTGAACTAATGAAACAATGCACATATTGATTTAATTATTTTAAAATTATTACTTTTGCATGTTTCTTTTTACTTATGAACTGTAGCTAGGGCCTCCCCGGTGGCGCAGCGGTTGAGCGCTGGGTTGCGAAGCTGCCCGCGGCCTCTAAAACGCCGGTTCGATCCCCAGCTGCTCCCTGGCCTCCAGAGGAGGGTCCCACATGGCGCGCAGACCCCTCCTGCCGCCCGCTGCTCCCCTCAGCAGTGTACTTCGGTCCTTCTGCCTGCTCTGCTCCCCTCTCTGGCTCTGGTGAATTCTCTCACCCTCCCGCGCTTCTGACTGTCCCCAGTGCTTGTATAAATAAATAATAAATAAATAAATAAACCTTAAAAAAAGATTTATTTATTTATAAATAATAAATAAATAAATAAACCTTTTAAAAATATTTATTTATTTATAAATAAATAAATAAATCATTTTAAAAATATTTATTATAAATAAATAATAAATAAATAAATAAACCTTAAAAAAAAGATTTATTTATTTATAAATAATAAATAAATAAATAAACCTTTTAAAAATATTTATTTATTTATAAATAAATAAATAAATCATTTTAAAAATATTTATTTATACAAGCACTGGGGACAGTCAGAAGCGCGGGAGGGTGAGAGAATTCACCAGAGCCAGAGCCGGGAGCAGAGCAGGCAGAAGGACCGAAGTACACTGCTGAGGGGAGCAGCGGGCGGCAGGAGAGGTCTGCGCGCCATGTGGGACCCTCCTCTGGTGCAGGGGAGCAGCCAGGGATCGAATCGGCGCTGCAGAGGCCGCGGGCAGCTTCGCAACCCAGCGCTCAACAGCTGCGCCACCGGGGAGGCCCTGAATAAATAAACCTTTTAAAAAAATTAAAAAATAAATAAATGTAGCTACTAAAAACTTGAAAGTGCGTATGTGACATATTTGTCTTGGACACAGCTACTCTAAAATATAGAAATTTTTTTTTAAGATTTTGGGTTTTTTACGTAGAAGAACTGGGGTACAGGCCAGAGATGGGAGGGGGTGAGCCGATTCACCACAGACACAGTGGGGAGCAGAACAGATAGACTGCCCAGAATACACCGCAGAGGGGAGCAGAGGGAGAGACAGGAGAGGTCTGCTTTGCCATGTGCCTGATTGAACTTGTGCTGCAGTGGCTGCAGATAGCTTCATAGTGCTGAGACTTAATCCCTTGCACCACCAGGTAGGCTCTATAATATAGAAATCTTAAATCAATAACTTCATTAAAAAGAAATTTAATTTTTAGTTTAGTCAAAATCTGGAATCCTTTTCATCATAAATTAAGAACTACTGAGGAAAGGAAGGGAATCACAAATGCTAAGAGAAGCCATTGGAACTACCAAAGAAGATCCTGAAATTTTAGGTTACATTAATTTTTTTTCTGGAAAAAATTTGCTCCTCCAGAGTGTCTTCTTCATCTTTGGGATAAAATTTAAAGCGAGACATACATAATCTAGAGTATACTTTTGGTGAGCCTCCAGGAAGATGAGAGAGTCTCATTACTCTATCATGAAAGGGAGGAATTGTGAATGAGTATGGATATGGACATACTCGGCCAAGTGAGAAGAATTAACAGACATGAGATTCGTGGTCAAATGCCAGGAAGTTTGCTGTGTGGAAACAGAAGAACTGACCCAAAGAATTCAATTAGGTTCAAGTTACAGAGAAAATGATTTCAGCTGTAATGTAATGTAACAACTTTAACAATTAGAGTTATTAAAAAATGGAATGAACTATCTGAAAAAACATTCAAGGCTTTGTCACAAGAAATTTAGCAGAGAATTTAGAGTTTGTTTACATCAGGTAGCTTAAAAATCTGCAAAAACTTCTCCAACTATGAGATTTCATGAATAAGGCCTGTGCTACTAATTACAGAAGAATGCTGCCTATTTATGCGTTATGACTAAAATAAGTATAGACACACAAATTTAATTAAGGTTTGTTTGTTTTTCTCCAGAAGATATAGAAATTAACTGAAGCTAGCTCAAGAAAACAGGGGTTGGGACTCCCCTGGTGGCACAGGCGGTTGAGCGCGGTGCTGTGAAGCCGTCCGCAGCCTCTGCAGCGCTGGTTTGATTCCAGCCAGCCGGTGAGGGTCCCACATGGCATGGCAGACCTCTCCTGTCACGCCCGCTGCTCCCCTCAGCAATGTATTTCAGTCAGTCTGCCTGTTCTGTTCCCTGCTCTGTCTCTGGTGAGTCCTCTCACCCTCCTGCAAATCTGGCCTGTACCCCGGTTCTTGTATAAATAAATAAATAAATCTTTAAAAAAAAAAGAAAAGAAAAGAAAAGATAACAGGGGTTATTGTAGGCATATACCATTGACCTTTGGAAAATTCAGGCTTGAACTACACACATTCACTTATACCTGGATTTTTTTCTATATGGTTCCATATCGCCAAATTCAACCAATTATAGATGTAGATTGGTTGGATCCTTGGATATGGAATCTTGGCTAGGGAACTGGAAGTAATTATAAGGAAGTTGGGCATTTAGGAATGTTGTTATCCATGTGGGTCCTGAAAACAATTCCTGGTGAGTACCAAGGGATGACTGTAGTTAATTTTTTTTGGGGGGGGGGCAGTCAAAAGTATACACAGATTTTTAACTTTGTGAAGGTTAGTGCCCCTAACCCTTCAAGTTGTCCAAGGATCAATGGTATATGGTAGGTAAGGATCTCACAAGAATGCAGAGAACATTAGCAGGGATGACAAAAACTGTGATGGAAAGTGAAGCAACTCTGCTATTTTTCTCTCAGATGTTCATCTTTTTCTTCTTGATAGCTCTGCTTTCTTGGCAGTCTCACTACATCCTGTTTCTTAATAATTCCAGCTTGCCTTTCAAAGCTGCACTAGCCTTGAATCTATTCCATGAGCTTACAGCTTTAGTGCTCCCACAAGATGCTTTCTTTTCACTTTTTCCCTTTACCAGTTTCATGAAAATAACTTTTTTTTTCCCCAAGCCAGATCACTGACTACAGTATGGCTGGACTTGGGTCAGATGGCTTCCAGTGATCCAAATATCTGGGGCTGGGGAATTTTGTTTATGAGGGCAGGGAAGTTTCCACCAGATGCAGATGTAGGTGTGGCAATTCCAACATCATTATTATACAATTTTTCAGCTAGTAACTCAGGAGGGGACATATTAACACATGTACAGATAATCTGAATTTGAAATAAAAACAAGTGGTAAGGGTATCTAGGAGTTGGTAATACTTCAAATCCAAATAGGAAGAGAGGAAGACACTGGAAGTTCTCCTAGCTGAAAGTTTTAGAACTGAAACCTCTGTGTGGACAGTTTCTGAATAGAGGAAAAGATAAGAGTGGGTAGATTCTGTTCCTAGAAATATTCACATAGGAAAATTTGTGCTTTTACTTGCTGTAGTCTATTGAGCATAAAATTATTCAACAAAACAACAACGCCTCCTAAATTAATGGTAGGTATATATACAAATGTTTCATGGTATTATATAAAGACTGGTTCTTTTTTTTTTTTTTAAGATTTATTTACTTATACAAGCACTGGGTACAGTCAGAAGTGCGGGAGGGTGAGAGAATTCACCAGAGCCAAAGAGGGGAGCAGAACAGACAGACTCATGAAATACACTGCTGAGGGGAGCAGCGGGCACGGCAGAAGAGGTCTGCTGCACCATGTGGGACCCTGGCTGGCGGCCAGGGATCCAACCTGAGCTGCAGAGGCTGCACGCAGCTTTGCAGCCCAGCGCTCAACCGCTGCACCACCAGGTAGGCCCGAGACTTGTTCTTAAAATGTGATTTCTGGGGAAGTACATTCACATCCCAGGTCTAAGGGATCAGAAACTGTGGGTGACAGAGCCCAGCAATTTGATTTTTAACAAGCCTTCTGGGAAATTTTGATGCACACCACTGAAATAGGAAATGTCTTTGAGTTCCTTGTTTTTGTCCAATAAGAGAATCCACTTTCAACTTGAACACTGTATGGGAAGTGACTCTTTTCGCAAAGGCATTTCCCACTTATCAGGAAGATGGCTGAGGAAGGCAAGAAACAAAGATCAAGAAATCTACAGGGCTAGGTAGATGTTTAGAAGCTTTTCCTGGGGACAGTGGCCAAGAGGCAGGCAGCTGGCATGTTACCAAGACTCCTGGAGAGTATAAACCTTCCTAGAAATCAACTGGGAAAGTTGCATTTAAAGTGAACTTTGAGGAAGAGCATTAACACAGTCTAAACACTTCTCCAAAAACAAGTAAAGGTTTTGATATAAAGAGACATCAGCTCATGTAGGAACAAGAACAGTATGTATCTTAATAAGAAATAAGTAAATTTTGCCTTTCTGGTTAAGAGCTCTCACTGGTTACTTACTAATGATAATGTGTAACATATAATGAGTGTTTACTCTGTGGCAGGTACTGTAGTAACTATTTTAGCAAATTATCTCATGCTTAGCCCCATAACAGAGAAGAGGAAATTAAGGCCTAGAGAACTATACTAACTTGCCTCAGGCCACACAAGTAGTAAGTGATGACATAGGGTTCAAATTCAGGAAGTTTGTTTCCAGAGCACCACTGCTTAACTTGAATGTTGCTCAGTGACAACCTCAATATGTATTAAATATTTAGAGATTTGGAGTTGCTATTTCAGGATGTGGATTTTTATAGTATTTATACATCTCAAACTATAGAACTTCTTTATGTACTCTATGTATCCCTCTATAGAACTGGTTACTGGACCTCACCTAACCAATGCCATCAAGTTCTAGTACTCAATCAGGACAATCAGGTAGGCTGCATTCTTCCCAAAAATGGCTTTAATAAGGTCACAGCTACAAGCATATTTGGAACTCTGGGTTCCAAAATTGGATGTTATTTAAAATACCTTGTTACAACAGGGAGTATAAAGAAGTACATGATACAGGACATAAAAGGAGAGGGAGATATTCCATGGGACCAACTGACCTCAGCTATGTAGAGTCTAACGACCAATACCTCTAATCCAGGTGTTTGTTTTTGTCTGAAATAAATTTGGTGAACTTATTTAAACTCTGGCATTTATCTTCAGATGGAATTTGTGTTTTAGTATTACAATAATAATGGCTGTATTGGTTTTGTTCACCACATCTGTGCATAGTCAAGCACACTGCTGGCTACATGACAGGTGTGTATGTATTGATATTTGTGAAAAGAGGTGAGGAAGGAAAATGGAGAAAGGGAAGAAAGTTATATAAAGATTGTCTTTAAGCATTAAAATTTTTTCTTATAGGAGCCATAAATGGGAGTGGAACCTTTGAAGTAACTGCTTAAGTGTTAACAAGAAAGGACGATGAATTAGAAATCTATTCACTTAGATGGGTACAATGTGTAAGTATGAAGTAAAGCATCTAGGAAATTCCTGCTTTGATCCAGTCCAATTGTCTGTGGGTAACTTCACGCAAGCAAGTTAATTTTGTAGGCTTGCTATTCTATTTGAGTTACAAATCCATGCATGCATATATTCATTTTTTTCAATAAACATTTTTTGTGAGACTCTTATGTGCCGTGCTGAGCACCCTACCCCTCTCCCCTCTCTCTCTCACTTCCTGTTTGGGTGGTAGTGGAAAACCTGCAGCTTTGTTTATTTATGCATTTGAGGTTTGGGAGGTAGGCTGCGTTTAGAAGGGAGCTCCAAAGGTAGTTAATGGAGGGATTCATTTAAACTGGGAAGTGATATAATCCGTGATCAGAGATTTACGTTAGATAAACCACACAGGCAGCTGTGACGTCATGGAAAGGATACTGCTTTTACCTTTTTTTTTTTTTTTAGTCAAACCAGATCTCAGACATGGCGCTTTAAAAAATGACGTGTTATATCAGTTTGTCAAATGTAATTATTCAATTGAGCCTAATGGCACAACTTGCGACAGGGGACAAATGTAGTGTTAAGATTAACTGAAAGGCGCTGATCTTCTGCTGAATTAAAAAGAAAGTTTGTTAGCGAGTGGGACAACCCGCTCCTCTTCCCCACTCACCCCTTGAGTGGCAGTGGAAAGACTGTAGAATTATTCATTTATTTATTCATTCAGTTTATTGAGGTAAAGTTGATTTACAAATTAGTATTTGTTTTAGGGGTTATGGGTTCAAACCTAAACGAACGTGTTCACACCGTGCCCACACCAATGTCCCAATAACCCAAGTCTGCAGAATTTTTAAGTCATTTACAAGACTGAAAATGTGGTAGTGGACGGTGGTGAATTCTTCAGCTTTCCTGTTTTTCATGCTGTCAGAATCTACTATACTGATCCTTCTCAGGACACTAGCAGGATCAAAAGGAAAAATAAAGGTACTAAAACAATTAGCGCACAGCCAACAGGGCCGTATTTTGGAAGAAAGGCATTAGTTCCCAAACATATTTAAACTGTCGTGCCGGAACCACGAAACACAAAGTCCAACGCGGCACGGAGGACTTGACTGTAACACCGCCACGGGGCACTAGCGTCTTGCAAGCCTGTTTTGGTTCCCGCCCCTTTCCTCTTGCTCCTTCTAATCCCTTCCCCCTCAGTCAATTCCGAAACGGAACCTTTTTTAAATTCTTTCCAAGTTGGAGTGTAGGACCAGTTTCGTCACACTATCCGTAGTGGTCAACATGGCGGCGGCCGTAAGGTGGTGCCTGGGTAGAGGTAAAGCAAAGGGTTGGGGGAAAATACTTCTGGCGCGGAGTCTCCTGTTATAGCAGAATGCAAGTCGGACTGCCCTAGACACGTGTCTACACTAGGCATTGCTCTTTCTGCGCTCTAGGTTCTCCATAAGGTTAATAATATTTAAAGACGACCTTATCAGGAATGTCACTTTTCCCTAGAGCCGTTTTCGGAGTGGAAGGGGGCTGTATTTTGTCACCCTTGACACCCCTCCACCCACGAGTAGGGTCGGGAGGCGAAGTCGGAATTCTGTCTTCTATCCTAGGGGTGTGGGCTAGGGGAAAAAGGAGTTTGATACGTAAGGTGAGCTTTTGTAAGGAAAGGCTGGCATATTTGAGTGACTTAAATCAGTAAACAGTTTAAAAAATGCTTATTGTTATTTTTGGACTACCTCATTGCAAGAAATTCCAGTTCTTAAACTTCCACTTATTATTTAGAAGCTAATTTTATATTGTTGGTAACTGTTCTTTTTAGCAGCTAATCAGGTCCAATTCGTTGACTAGGATGACACTTTTTGGTACTATGCTTTTTAAATTTTAGTGATTTTTTGAAGCACAGCAATTGTTAATTAATTAAGGGAGAGCTTTAGGTGGAGGCAGCAGTCTGCATAACCCTCATTTTACAGAGGAAGAAACTAGTCCTGGTGGTATATAGCCAAATTCATATAACTATTAGTGGCAGAGAAAGAACTTAAGCTTGCACTCCTCGACCAATGAAAAATTTTTTTAACTGCGGCATAGTGTTCTACGTCAAGACCAACATTTTGTTTTGGGGATAGTTATTGCTTAAAGAATAGGTGTGACAAGTGATCACAACAGATTCTGCTAACTACTACAAGCCAAAATATGTGTTTATTGAAAAAAAAAAAAAAGATTGATGGCATTACCTTCCTGTATGACGGAAATATTGCCATCTTAGATAAACCAAAGAAACTAAAAAGAGAACTAAAGTTTCTCTTTCTCTCCTTGCCACATTTTCTTCTCTTTGTCTTCCAGGATACCTTACTCTTTTAGTGTCAGTTGTCACTTCTCACACCATCTTGCTGGTTCCTCATCCTTTTCCCAATCTCTTACCACGGATAATCTCAGGAACCAGGAGTCCATTTTCCATTCTAATGGTGCATGTCTTTTGTATCTAAATTCACTCATTTGGTGATCTCATCCAAATCTTGTGACTTTGACTTTACTTAGATCTTAATGACTCTAAAAGTTGGGGATCTCCTTCCCAAATCTTGGATTCCTAAACACTTTTCTGCCTATTGTAGATCTCCACTTGTATCTCTCATCAGCAGCTAATATTTTTCTAAAGTTAAACTCATTGACATAGATATAGTCTTACCTCATATCATTTGATGACAACTCCATTCTTTCAATATTCCAGACCAAAACTTCAGAATATCCTCAAACTTCCCCACCCCTTTTCTCACATTTTCACATTAAATAGTTGGCAAATCCTGTTTGTTTTACCCTCAAAATAAATCCAGAAATCTGACTTATCACTGCCTCACTGCAACTTGCTTCCAAGTCACTACCATACCTCAGCTGGATCTCTCTGAAGTCTATTCTCAACAAGTAGTGAAATTGGTCTTTAAGAATTTAAATCATATTGCTCCTGTGCTTAGCCTCTTGCAAAAACCTCACTATTTTTCTAAATCCAAAGTTTTTAAAATGGCCCACAGCTCTGCTATTTTAGTACTCATTAATGAGAACTTCAAATGTGACTGATCTGAATTGAGTGTGTCAAATACACATTCAATTTTGAAAAATTAGTGCCACAAAAGACCATATTTCCATAGTTTCTTCTTAGATTGATATGTTGAAATGATATCTTGGAGCATTAGCTGTAATAAAATGTTAATTTTTATTACTAATTTCAGTGGTTTCCTTTTTATCTTTTATCTTCCATGTTGTCTGGTAACTTGTCTTATGCCACCCTTATTTCCCTAGATTTCCATTTTGCCCTTGTCTCCAGCTGCCCTCCTCTTCCTTCACTGTGCTGTAGCCAGTTTGCAGTACAGTGTTCTGTAAACATTGCAACAGGACTCCTGCCTTAGGAGGACTTTTTCTCCCCAGTGGAATGGGCCAGGAACACTTTTTATAGTTATTAGCGTGGCAGAATTCCTCATTTTTTTCAAGTTTTTGTCAAGGCTTACCTTAATCCCCTAATTAAAATGTAACTTGCTTTCCCCTTGTCTTTATCACTTTTATCCTGTGGGTACACTGACCACTCTGTTTTATGTTTACTAATTTTTTTTAATTTAAATTTTATTTTTATATTCCCCGTACAATTACAACCCCCTTATTTTGACCCCAGTCCCTCCTTTCCCCACCCCCACACCCCATAGAGTGTCTCTGGTTCATAGTTGTTTGTGGATTTTGATATTTTCTTTCTTATAGTTATTCTTTTTCCAGGTCCCTTATTTAAGTTTTCTAAATTCCTGCTATGAGTGAGACCATCCGGTATTTCTCTTTTTCTTTCTGGCTTATTTCGCTGAGATGATCCCTTCCAGCGCCATCCATGTTGCTGCAAATTGCATGTGTTTATCTTTTTTGAATGCTGAGTAATATTCCATGGTGTATATATACCACATCTTCTTGATCCAGTCATCTGTTTTTGGGCATTTGGGTTGTTTCCAAAGCTTACTATTGTTAATAGTGCTGCTCTAAACATAGGGGTGCAGGTGCTCTTTGGAATTGATGTTTCTGTGTCCTTTGGGTAAATACCTAGGAGTGGAATTGCTGGATCATATGGAAGCTCTATCTTTAGTAGGTCAAGTAATCTCCACACAGCTCTCCATAGTGGTTGGACCAGTTTGCACTCCCACCAACAGTGCAGGAGAGTTCCTTTTTCTTCACAACCTCGCCAACATTTGTTGTTAGTTTTTTTAATATGTGCCATTCTCACTGGTGTAAGATGGTAGCTCATTGTAGTTTTGATTTGCATTTCCCTGATTACAAGTGATGTTGAACATTCATTCATATGCCTGTTGGCCATTTGCATTTCCTCTTCAGATAAGTTTCTTTTTAGCTCTTCTGCCCATTTTTTGACTGGATTGTTTTCTTTGTTTTTGTTAAGTCTCATCAGCTCTTTGTAGATTTTTGTGATTAGTCCTTTATCATTAGTGTTGTGTGCAAAAATGTTCTCCCAGTCGGTGGGGTTTCTCTTTGTTTTTGTTATTGTCTCTTTTGCTGTGCAGAAGCTCTTTAATTTGATGTAGTCCCAGCTGTTTATTTTTGCCTTCACTATCACTGCTTTGGGTGATGTGTCTGTAAAGATGTCTTTGAGGTGCATATCATGTAGTGTTTCGCCTATATTTCCTTCTATGTATTTTATGGTTTCAGGTCTTATGTTTAGTTCTTTAATCCATTTTGAGTTGGTTTTTGTGCAGGGTGTTAGGTAGTAGTCAAGCTTCATTCTTTAGCATGTAGCAACCCAGTTTTCCCAGCACCATTTATTGAACAGACTTTCTTTGCTCCAATGCATATTCTTTGCTCCTTTGTCAAAGATTAGTTGACCATAAATCTGTGGGTTTATTTCTGGATTTTCTATTGGGTTCCATTGGTCTGTGTGTCTGTTCTTGTTTGAATACCATGCAGTTTTGATGATTATGGCTTTGTAGTATAGTTTGAAGTCTGGGAGTGTGATGCCTCCATTCCCCCCTTTTTTTTTTCAGGAGAGCTTTGGCTATTTGGGGTTTTTGGTGATTCCATATGAATGTCATCAATAATTGTTCTATTTCTTTGAAGAATGATATTGAAATTTTTATTGGAATAGCATTGAATCTGTATATTGCTTTTGGTAGGATGGCCATTTTAATAATGTTTATTCTTCCAATCCATGAGCAGGGGATATCTTTCCATTTCTTTGTGTCTTCTTCTATTTCTTTCAACAGTGTTTTATAGTTTTCTTTGTATAGGTCCTTTACCTCTTTTGTTAGATTTATTCGCAAGTATTTGACTTTTTTTGTTTCGATAATAAAGGGGATGGTTTTTTTGATTTCTTCTTCTTCAGATTTATTGTTTGTGTATAGGAAGGCTACTGACTTTAGTGTGTTGATTTTGTAACCTGCCACTTTACTGAACTGATTGATGAGTTGAATTAGTTTTTCTGTGGAGTTTTTGGGGTTCTCTATGTATATTATCATGTCATATGCAAATAGTGATAGTTTGACTTCTTTTCCTATTTAGATTCTTTGTATGTCTTTCTCTTGTCTTATTGCTCTGGCTAGGACTTCCAGTATTATATTGAAAAGCAGTGGTGAGAGTGGACATCCTTGTCTTGTTCCAGATCTTAATGGAAATGCTTTCAGCTTTTCACCATTGAGACTGATACTGGCTGTTGGCTTGTCATACATGGCCTTTATGATGTTGAGGTATGTTCCTTGTATCCCAAGAATTTCAAGGGCTTTTATCATGAATGGGTGTTGCACTTTGTCGAAAGTTTTCATGGCATCTATTGATATTATCATAAGGTTTTCATATTTCTTTTTGTTGATGTGTTGGATAATGTTGATTGATTTTTGGATGTTGAACCATCCTTGTGTCCCTGGAATGAATCCTACTTGGTCGTGGTGAATTATTTTATGGATACATTGTTGGATTCTGATAGCTAAATTTTTATTGAGGATTTTTGTATCAGTGTTCATTAGTGAGATTGGCCTATAGTTTTCTTTTTTTGTGTTGTCCTTGTTCAGTTTTGGTATTAGTGTAATTGTGCCTTCATAGAACGTGTTTGGTATTTTCCCTTCCTTCTTAATTTTTAGGAAGAGTTTGTGAAGGATAGGCACTAATTAGTTTCTGAACGTTTGGTAGAATTCATTTGTAAATCCATTGGGTCCCGGGCTTTTGTTTTTGGGAAGGTTTTTTATTACCATTTCAATTCCACTGCTTATAATTGGTCTGTTTAGGTGTTCTAGTTCTTCTTTATCTAGCTTTGGGTGATTGTAGAGTTGTAGGAATTTGTCCATCTCCTCTAGATTGTTGAGCTTGTTTCCATATAACTGTTCATAGTGGTTTTTGATTATTCTTTTGATTTCTGCTGTGTCCGTTGTGATTTCTCCTCTTTCATTTGTGACCCTGTTTATTTGTGCTTTCTCCCTTTTTTTCCTTTGTGAGCCTGGCTAGGGGTTTGTCTATTTTATTTATTTTTTTGAAGAACCAGCTCTTGGTTTCATTGATCTTTTAGATTTTTTTTTTTAGTTTCAATTTCATTTATTTCTGCTTTGGTTTTTATTATTTCTTTTCTTCTACTGGTTTTGGGGTTTTTTTTTTGTTATTGTTGTTCTTTTTCTAGTTCTTTGAGCTTCGAGATTAGGTTGTTTCTTTGAGTTCTTTCTTGTTTCTTGATGTGAGCCTCTATTGCTATATATTTTCCTCTTATTACTGCTTTTGCTGCATCCCATACATTTAGGAAATTGGTGTCCTCCTTGTCATTCAATTCAAAGAATTTTTTAATTTCTTCTTTGATCTCCTCATTAGTCCAGTGGTCTTCCAGTAGTGTGGGTTTCAATCTCCATGAGGTAGGAAAGTTACTTGCCTTCTTTTTATGGTTTATTTCTAGTTTGATGCCTCATGGTCAGAAAAGATGGTTGGTTTGATTTCAGTCTTTGTGTATCTGTTGATGTTTGTCTTGTGTCCCAGTATGATCGATCCTGGAGAATGATCTGTGTGCGCTTGAGAAAAATATGTACTCAGATTTTTTTGGGTTTAGTGTTCTATAGATGTCTGTTCAGCCCAAGTGCTCTAGATCCTTATTTAGAGCTTTAGTGTCTTTTCTTATTTTTTGTCTCGTTCATCTATCCGTTGTTGATAGTGGTGTGTTGAAGTCTCCTACTACGTATGTGTTTTTTCTGATGTCTGTTTGCAAAGATGACAATAGTTGTCTGATATATTTTGGTGCTCCTTCGTTTGGTGAGTATATGTTAATAAGTGTTATTTCTTCTTGAAGTATTGTCCCCTTGATCATAATGTAGTGACCGTTGGGGTCACTTTTTACCTTTTTGAGTTTGAAATCTGTTTTATCTGATATAAGTATAGCTGTTCCTGCTTTCTTTTTTGGTCCATTTGCTTGTAGGATTGTTTTCCATCCTTTAACTTTGAGTCTATTTTTATCTTTTGTAGCTAAATGTGTTTCCTGGAGTCAGCCAAAGGTTGGATTTTGTTTCTTAATCCAGCCTGCGACTCTGTGTCTTTTTATTGAAGAGTTTAGTCCATTTACATTTAGAGTTAATATTGATATGTTAGCATCTCTATTTGCCATTGTATTTGTCTTTCCTTTGATTTTATTTATTTATTCTTTTAATAACTTTTTTTTTTTTTGACCTTCTTTTGTTGTTATTCGTCCTTCTGAGATTCTGGCTATAGGACTCCTTGTAGTGTTTTTTGGAGTTGGGGTTTAGTCGTAATGAAATTCCAGAGTTTCTGTTTGTCTGGGAAAGAGGAAGGAAAGCTTTGCAGGATAGAGGAAGGAAAGCTTTGCAGGATAGAGTATTCTTTGTTGGCATCTGTTGTCTTAAAGTCTGTTGACTATGTCCCTCCACTTTCTCCTTGCCCGTAGTGTTTCTTTGGAGAAGTCTGATGTCAGTTTGATTGGTTTTCCTTTGTATGTTATCTGTTTCTTCTCTCCTGTCAGCTTCATTATTTTTTCCTTGTCCTGGATTCTTGGGAGCTTTACTGTTATGTGTCTTGCTGTATTTTTCCTTTCATCATGGAAGTTTGGTGTTCTTCTTGCTTCTTGTATATCAATTTTCAGCTCCTTCTTCCCATTTGGGAAGTTCTCTTCAATTATTTCCTTGAATATTTTCTCTGTTCTAGGTCTCTTTCCTCTCCTTCTGGGATTCCTATAATTCTTATATTTCCTTTCCTCATGGAGTCAGATAGTTCCCGAAGTCTTTCTTCAGTCTTTCAGTCGTACTTCTCTTTCCTTCTCTGTTTTGGTTCTTTTTATTTCTGTGTCTTCGAGAGTGCTTATTCGTTCTTCCATTTCCTCTATTCTGTTATCACTGCTTTTCCCAGCATTCTTTAGCTCTTCTGTTAATCCTATGATCTCCTGAATTTCCTTCATTTCCCTCTTTAGAGACTCAATTTCATTCTTCTGAGCGTTGTTTTCCTTAATGACTTCCATCAGTGTTTTCATCTCGGCAATTTTAAATGCTTTTTCTGGAAGTCTCAGAAGTTCTTCCAAGTCACCGTAGTTGCAAGCTGGTGGGTGGTTGTTGTTTTTTTTTTTTTTTTTTTGTGGTGTGTCTTTTTTCTGAGGCGTTGCTACTTTGCTTGTAGTTTTTCTTTTCCCTGCTGCCTGTCTTTTAATTTCTCTTATGCGTTGGGACACTGTGCTGCTGGTACTGGCTGGCATCTTTTTGGTGTGTTCTTCGGGAGTTTCAGAAACTGGCAATCCAAATGAGTCAAAAACTGTTATGCCAGAAGTCTAGTGAGGCAGTGGTACTTTGAGTATGTTAATGGTCACTGTCACTGTATCTCTCCCCCTTCTGTGTTTAGTTACAAAGGTGCATCTTGAAGTCCCATAGACTTCCCTGGAGGTGGGGCAGCTGGATTGCACTCTGGGTTCCAAATCTCTGGATCCTCCTCTGGGCTGTGACTTCCTGCCAGGTGGGACCAGGCTTGTGGGGGCCTTCAGCTCACAGCGCAGGGAAACTTCTCCCTCTGGCTCCACAGGGAGCCTTCTGCCAGATTCAAGCAGTCTTTATTGAAGAAAGGTCCCTGTTCTAAAATGGCACTTTGGAGACAGGCACACTCTTCCATGTGCCCGGTCTGCCCTGGCCGTGGGTGCCCGCTCCCCCTCTGGATTTGGACTGCTGGTCCGAAGGGGCCTGGTGTGGGCGAACTTCCCAGCTCACCTCTGGCTCCTCTGGGAGCCTTATGCAGGTTTCATGCAGTCTTTATTGAAGAAAGGTCCCTATTCTAAAATGGCAATTTGGTGACAGGCACACTCTCCCGCACGCTGGATCTGCCCTGGCTGTGGGTGCCTGCTCGCCTTTTGGGCTCGGACTGCTGGTCAGAAGGGGCCTGGCTTGGGTGAATTTTCTAGCTTACTTCTGACTCCTCCAGGAGCCTTCTGCTGGTTTCAAGCAGTCTTTACTGAAGAAAGGTCCCTATTCTAAAATGGTGATTTGGATACAGGCACACTCTCCCGTGTGCCTGGTTGGCCCTGGCTGTGGGTGCCCGCTTCCCCTCTGGGTTCGGACTGCTGGCCAGAAGGGGCCTGGCATGGGCAAACTTCCCAGCTCACCTCTGGCTCCTCTGGGAGCCTTTTGCCGGTTTCAAGCAGTCTTTATTGAAGAAAGGTCCCTGTTCTAAAAAGGTGATGCGGGTACACACTCTCCTACGTGCCCGGTTTTCCCTGGCCTTGGGTGTCCGCTCCCCCTCTGGGCTCAAACTGCTGGCCAGAAGGGGCCTGGCTTGGGCAAACTTCCCAGCTCACCTCTGACTCCTCTGGGATCCTTCTGCCGGTTTCAAGCAGTCTTTATGTTTACTAATATTGCTTACCCCACCGCCCCTCCCCAGCAGATATAAGCACCATAAGGACAGAGGTTATTTGTTTTGTTCACCAAGTTAAAAAGTGCTAGCACACACTTTTGTTGGCCTATTGTCAAATAAATGTCAAATAAATGGCATTGTTATGACATTCATTGTCAAATAAATGAATGAGTGAATAAATGGATGTTCAAACAAAATGCCACCCTTCTTCCATGTGTTATGATGGATACTATTTTAAGTACAGTCCAGTTTTGCTCTTATTTGTTCAGATTGCTTTACTTGATTCAACGGATTTTTATTGTATCTTCATTTCCCAAACTCTGTGTTAGGTATTAGGGACAGAATGGTGAGCAATCCCTGTCCATGGTATTATCATTATTGAAGAGCAGACATTAATTGGATAATTATTTCTTTAGAATTGTTCTAAATTCCAGAAGGAGAAGGATGTATATGAGGGATTTACCTATTTTGAGTCTTCACGGAAGACTTCTGAAGAAGTAGTTTAAGAAGGGTCCCTGAAAGATCATTAGATAATTATAAATTTGTAGTAGGGGAGAATGTCACAGATGGAGGGAAGATTATATTTGAAAATCCTAAGGTGGTAAAAAATGTTAAGTCCAAGTAACTGAAAAGAGACCAGTGATTTTGAAGCAAGGGAAACACAAGAGAAAGTGGTGGTAGATGGAACATACTAAGTAGGTTAGAATTTGCTTAGAGAGGATCTTGTTAAATTATTCAAAATGCTTGGTGAAGGCTTCCAAGTGCTTTAAGGACATGATGAGATTTTATTTTATTATTTTTAAAAATATTTATTTATTTATGCATACAAGAACTGGGGTACAGGCCAGAGGTATGGGGGGAGTTGAGAGGATTCACCAGAGACAGAGCGGGGAAAAGAACAGGCAGACTGAAGAAATACACTGCTGAGGGGAGCAGCAGGCGAGTCAGGAGAGGTCTGCTGTGCCATGTGGACTGCTCCCTGGCTGGCCTGGAATCGAACTCGTGCTGCAGTGCCTGTGGAGAGCTTCATAGGTTGCATCTTAACCCTTGCATCATCGGGGAGCCCTGAGATTTTATTTTTAAATGACCCTCCTACGCCTATGAGAAGAAAGAAGTGAAAAGGGCAAAGGGAAGAAGACAGATAAGTTTGCAATCTTTTGTCATAGTCCATGTGGTAGATGATGGTGGCCTGGACTGTGCTGGTATGGTGAGGAAACAAACACTAGATGGATAAGCTCTAGGGACAATGGGCATTATAGAGTCAGTTGAGAACCCTTGGGGAACTCTTAACTTTTTAGTATCAGGTATAAGGAAAGGAAAGGAAATAGAATAAATTAGCAAAGGAAATAGAATAATCTAGAAATAGAATAATCTAGCAAAGGAAATAGAATAAATTTCATCTCATTGCCAACAGATGAAGGTGACGTGAATAAATGAAAGCAGATTCAGGGAGGTTTATAAGTAGTTGAGGGCTTCTATAAGTAGTTGAGGGCTTAGCAAGTTAGCTAAGAGTGAGAGAAGAAATGTGTTAAGGGAATACAATAAAATAATACATAGGCAAGTTGACTACAGAATGGTTGAATGTACAGAAGTGAAGTGGTCAAACAGTGCTGTTTAAATGGTTGTATTTTTGTAACTTGGTTTCTGTATGTAGTAGTTTGATAGATTTCTGTTGAAAATTTTAATTCTGGCTGTCATGAATAGGAATTCTAAATGGTAGTGGTTGATTGTTTTAGAGTACTTTGCAGTTGGTGTACACAAGAGAATTATTCTTTTGAAGATCTTACCAGTATTGTTGCATACTTGTTTAGTACAATTATGATTACTGTTTTGAAGTGTTTGCCTGACCTTGAATGGATAATTGCTTGTTATTTCATTTGCCGTATGCCATTTTTTTCAAGATAGCTGATTCCTTACAAATGTGGAGGATCCCCTCTTAGATTGTTTTACCAGTGTAGCCCAATAAATTTGAGATTCTGGATGTCAGGAACTGGCTTGTGAGTCTGTTTCCCTTTTTCTTTCGAGCCCCTTATAGATTTCGTGCCACAGAAAATCCCCCAAAGTACACAGATCTTCTACACTGCCCCAAATGTAATTCCTGTATGCTCATTGAATTCGTTGTTTTGGTGATTATCTTGTACTTCAGCTTTCTGTTGGTAAATAGAGATAAAATTGAGTTATTACACGTGTGTCTTTGATGGCATTTAAACTGAAGATCAGAAAGAGTATACCATGGGAAGAGATGGAGGTGTTGCATTCCAATGAAATGTGACATTAAATGCCAAGGACTTGAGGCAGGAATTAAGATGAAGAATTCAAAGATGAGAAAGAAGAATCACAATGAGGAGATAGGAAAGTGGCCAGTGATAGGCACGGACTAGCTCACATCCAGCCTTGTAGACCATGGTAAGGACTTTATTTTGCACACACAGTACTGTGTACTTGGGAATATAATTTCCTAGATGAATCCATTTAACTTACAAAATGAATTCTATATAAGTCTTAGAATTTCCATACTATTAGTTGCACTGGATTTTAAGATACGGGATTTTATCAGCTACTTTACATGAAAATCTAGTTGTGGTGTACTAATTTACAAAACTGAATTTAAGCCAACGCAACAGAAAAGAAGATATAGATGGTCAAACACACGAACACATACTCAGCCAGCTTATAAGAAAAATGCAAATTAAGACAGCTTTGCACACTATATTTTGTTTACTCTAATGGCAAAAGATCAGATGTTTGGTAAACATACTATGCTTGCATGAGTGTAGAAAACCAATGACCTTTTTCTTGCTGGTGGAAATATTTGGTACTGTTATTTTAGAGAGCAGTATTTATCAAAATTACAAATATTTATATTCTTTGACTCAGCAAATTCCCTCCTTGAAATTTATTCTGTAAATATTCTTCTATGTGTGCAAAATGATGTTTGTGTAGGTTATTCACTACAACACTTTATAATAGCATGTATTGTAAATGACCTAATGGTTGGTCACTGATTAAGTAAATTATGATACAGTTACACAGTGGAGTACTTTGCAGCCGTAAAAAGAGTTCTTATGATATGTATAGGAAATTGCTGTTATAATATACACATATATATATACTTTTTTAAAAGGCATAAATGAAATGATATATATACATCTCATAATGTGTATATTCTATGTATGTGTGTGTGAAAGTGGACTGTAATACCTTTAAGTGAAAAGGCAAGGTGTAGAACTATGAGTATGCCACCATTTTTTATAAAAGAAGAGGGAATTAATATTTCTAGAAAGATTAGTAGGAAATTGCTGACATGGAGGGGACACTGGGGGCTGATATGGGAGGAAGACTAATTTTGTATGTTCTTTTGAAACAATCCCTACGTGCAAAAGAATATTTATAACATATGTAAAGACTAACTTAAAATTCTGAACATACAGTATTAAGTTTCAAAAAATAGATTATATATTTTCAAGGCCCAACTCCTTTTTTTTTTAAATTTCATATGCTTTTTCTCTAGAGGTAAGAACTTTTCCTGAACTTTTATTTTATATCACTCCCTCTTTTTCTTTATAGTTTTAATATATATTGTTACATTTATTTTTTTTTATTATTATTAGATAATAAATTTTATTGTTATATTCCCCATACAATTGCAGCCCCCCCATTCTGACCCCAATCCCTCCCCTCCCGCCCCCGCCCCCCTAAAAGTGTCTCTGGTTCATAGTTTTTTGTTGATTTTGATTTTCACTTTCTTATAGTTATTCATTTTCCTGGTCCCTTATTTAAGTTTTCTAGATTCCTGCTATGAGTGAGACCATCCGGTATTTTTCTTTTTCTTTTTGGCTTATTTCACTGAGCATGATCCCTTCCAGTACCATCCATGTTGCTGCAAATTGCATGTGTTTATCTTTTTTGAATGCTGAGTAATATTCCATGGTATATATGTACCACATCTTCTTGATCCAGTCATCTATTTTTGGGCATTTGGGTTGTTTCCAAAGCTTAGCTATTGTGAACAGTGCTGCTATAAACATAGGGGTGCAGGTGTTCTTTGGAATTGATGTTTCTGTGTCCTTTGGGTAAATTCCTAGGAGTGGAATTGCTGGATCATATGGAAGCTCTATGTTTAGTAGGTCCAGAAATCTCCACACAGCTTTCCACAGTGGTTGGACCAGGTATTGTTACATTTAATACACATGCATATAATTATATGTATACACCTAGATACAATATTTAGTTATGCAATACCACAATGTTTTCCAATTATACTCTTATCTGCTATGTGTAAATTTACTATTGCTTCACCTTTTTAGCGAGTCTGGGCTTTGGAAAAAAGTTATGCCAATGTGATGTATGTAAAACAGTGCTGCTTAAATTATTTCATCTAACTGTGACCTATTTCCAATAAGATTAAAGCACTGTTTCTTTCATTAAGAAAGGCTTGTGAAAAAAATATTACCAGACACACTAAATAATGTACTCAGTGATGTGGTTGATTTACATGCTGATGTAATTTTAATTTGGTTGCAGATTTGCAACAGGCCCACTAACCACTCTTGAAGTATCACTGTAAAATGATACTTTACTGTGATTTAGAATAATTATCTGACAGCATGTATTTTTTCTGTATATTTGTGGAATTTTATTTCCTTTTCAGTTAGAAGGCTGTTCTTTTGTTGGTTTTTCCATTGGGTTAATCTTACATAGTCAGAGTGTTAATCCTTTGCCCATTATATATGTTGCTATAATAGTCTCCAAGTTTTTGTCTTATTTTTTTACTTTTCTTTAAATTCTTTTTGGTTAGTGGTTTTGGGTTTTGTTTGAAATTGTCCCCATTTCCAAAGATCATAAATATATTTTCCTATAGTATGAAATCCTGTAAGTTTGCATTCACATATGAGTCCTTACTCTACGTTTGATTTTGTGTGTGTGGATTGTGAGATAGGGATAAATATACAGTTGACCATTGAACTGTGCAAGGGTTGGGACGCTGATCCTCTGCACAGTTGAAAATACATTCATAACTCTTGACTCCCCCCAAGCTTAACTAATAGCCTGCTGTTGATGGGCAGTCTTACGTGTAATATAGTTGATTAACATATTCTGTAAGTTACCTGTATTATATACTGTATTCTTAAAATACAATAAGCTAGAGAAAACAAAATAAGAAAATCATATGGAAGAGAAAATACATTTTTGGCATTTTACTGTATTTATGTATACCATAAGTTTATGCATCTGTTTACAAGGTGAGTGATTATGGATATCTACAATACTGTCTTATACACTTGAGATATTTGAGATGCTATATGTATAACTAGGCATCAAAAATGAAATGATAATATGAACAATAAATTTGTATTTATTTACAGGTAGAAAGATTCATTCAGTGATAATATTTATTGAAAAAAATCCATGTGTATAAATGGACTCACACATTCAAAACCACATTATTCAAGGATCAACTGTACTCTTTCCCTGTGGATAATTGTGTTAGTGCCACTTATTGACCTCTTTGCACAGTGACTTGCAATAACATCCCTATCATATTTCAAATGTTCACATGAGCATGGTTCTGCGTTTATTAGATATTTATTGTTTTATTAGTTTGTTTTTCTATACTGAGCCAGGAACAAAGTGTCTTAATTACCATAGCTTTATATTATGTCTTGATCTCTGTTAAGACTTGGATTCTTCCTACTTTGCTCTCTTTTTTTTTTTTTTTTTTTTAATTTTTAAAATTTATTTTTGCGTAGAACTGGGGTGTAGGCCAGAGGTACGGGGATGGAGAGAGAGTGGTGAGTGGGGTGGTGTGAGAGGATTCACCGGAGATAGAGTGGGGAGCAGAACAGGCAGATCTACTGAAAACACCGCTAAGGGGAGCAGCGGGCGAGATAGGGAGGTCTGCTGCACCATATGTGGGTTGGCTCCCTGGCCAGGGATTGACCTCAGGCCATAGTGGTGATAATGCTGGGACTTATCTCCTAGACCAGCAGGGAAGCCCCTGTTCTAATTCTTCCAAAGAAACTTGGGGCACCTCTGTGAATATATTAAAGAAAAAAGAATAAAATTTAAATTATTAAAACACATCAGGATAATTGTACATATTCCATAATAATAGAGATAACATAATCAGTTGAACCTGAATAACTTATTAAAAATGTATGAAGACAAACATATCAATTGTATATATTTACTTGGCTTTAGTTTATTATGCTTTTTAAAGAATGGTAAAGAATCAGAATATTGAGTTTTTTTGGATATCCTTGGTTAAGAATGTAAAAATCATGAAAGAAACTATTAATACTAATATTTTCCTTTTTTTTCCTTTCAAGTCTTGATACATCGTCAAAGGCATAGCGTTTCCAAGATGGTTTGTCAGACACCTCTTTATCCTTGTTCTATATACGTTCAGGTGCCCAACAGACATTTTGCTGCTGCTGCAAAGTAAGTATATATTTTTTAAGTGATTTAATTTGCTATTGTTTAAACGTTAGATTAAAAAACATTATGCTTGGTTCCATAAAGACATATAGGGACATATAATTGTAAAGGTTTATTATTCTGCTTCTTTGAGTTCGTAGTCCTAAAGGAAAGATCAAATTTATTATAATAATACTTAACATTTATTGAACACTGACATTCAGTATCCAATTTAATACCTTGTGGTAATATGTTGTCATGCTCTTTTTTTTAAGATGAAAGCAAGATATCCATAGATTATGTAACTTATTTAAAGTCACAGAAAAAGTAAGTGTTGGAGCTAGGATTTTTGACATAATAAAAATATTTTGTTCTCTATACTCAGTTCCTGACACAAAGCTCCTAAAAACCTTGTAATCCTCCTGAGTGATATGAGTGCTGGGAGCATCTTTTGTTCTAATATTTAGTCTTTGACCCAGTTTCTGATACAGAGCTTCTAAAACTCTTGTAATTTCCTGGGTTTTAAGTGTCTTTTTTTTTCTTAAGGAGGCAACTCTTGGAGGGCTCCTGGATGGAGGTTGGTCACCAGAGAGACTAAGATTGGAAGCCTGGAGAGTTGCAGTCCCACCTCCCATCCTTCAGGGCTAGTAGAAGAACTAGAGATTGGGGTCATTGTTGATTATGCTCATGTGATGAAGGCTTAGTAGAAATCCTGAATTATGGGATTCTGAGAGCTGATAGATTGGTGAATGTGTGCATGTGCCAGAAGGGTGGCACACAAACCTAGTGAGGACAGAAATTCTCATACTCCAGACCCTTCTGAAACTTGCCTATCATATTCTTTATTACACAAAAAAACAATAAATGTTAAAAAGTGTTTGAGTTCTGTGAGCCAGTCTAGCAAATTGTAAAGCTTGATGGGAAGGTTATGGAATTCCCCGATTTATAGCCTGTTTGCTGGAAGTATCTAGGCCTGGACTTGTGATTGGCTTCTGGAGTGGGGACAGCTTTTTGAAGTTGAACCCTTAAGCAGTAGGATCTGATGCTCAACCTACATCACTAAATATGGTATCAGAATTGTGCTGAATTGCAGGAAATCCAGGTAATGTTGGAGAATTAGTTGGTATGGGGAAAAGCCCACACATTTGGTGTCAATTGTGTGAGTAGACTTATTAGTCTATCTGGAGATTGTTCAGCTAGAGCTGTCTAGTCATTTTTTAAAATTGAGATATGACATTATATTAGTTTCAGCTGTACAACTTAATGAATGACTATTTGTACATACTCTGAAATGCTCATTTCAGTAAGTCTAGTTAACATCCATCACCATGTAGACTTGTTATTTTTCCCTTGTAAAGAAAACTGTTAAGATTTACTCTCTTAGCAACTTTCAAATATACATTACTACAGTCACCATATGTTCTTTATATCCCCATGATATAAAGATACTTTATATCAACCATTTTTGTACTTATTTTATAAGTTTGTACTTTTTGACACCCTGTACCCATATTACCCAAACTGAATTCCCTGCCTCTGTAAGCCACCAATTTATTCTCTGCATCTGTGAGGTTATTTTCCCCCTAGAATCCATATATAAGTCATACCATATGGCATTTATCTTTTTCTGTCTGGCTTATTTCTCCAAGCATAATGCTTTCAGGGTTCACCTGTGTTATCACAATAAATGTGACAACATTTATGTGAATAAATGTATTTTTCATGTATATATACATTATATATTATATATACATATATATCATTTATGTATATATGTGATATATGCATATTTATCATTTATGTATATTTGCAATATATGCATATAGACACATATTGGGTGTATATATATTATATGTTTTATATATATTTTATATATACATATGCATTTTTTTCCTCCATTAATTCATTGATGGACACCTAGGTTGCTTTCATGTCTTGGCTGTTATAAATAATGCTATAATGAATATGGGTATTTGATTTCATTTTGCAAATATGCTGTAATTTACATAACCATTTCCTTTTTGATACGCATTTATCTTTCCAATCTTTTCTGTTAAAAATTATCCTTTAGTGAATAATGTGTACATAGTATCTTGTTAAATATTGTGAATATATTTGTAGTATAAACTCTGAAAAATAGAATTGAGTCAAGATATGTACAAAAGATATGTACATTTATAATTTTGAAAGGTCATAGCAAATTGCCTTCATAGAGCTCCTGCCAACTTATGCCCTTATCAGCAAGTATTATTAGAATGCCTATTTTCCCATATACAGTTTAGTAAAAATTTTTGAATTTTGTCAATTGATTTGGTAGGTATTAAATGGTATCATGACTTTAATTTATTCAATTATTATCGAAGTATACGTTTTTATATGTTTAAAAGCCCATATATTTTCTTAACCATATTTTTTGTTGATTAGTAGGAACTTTCTGTATTATAATTAGCATGCATCTTTCCTGTAACTTTAATATGTTTTAACTGTTAGAGTAGAGGAATGGACTGAGTGCAATAAGATCACACGTGACAGCTTCACTAATTCTACTGGAAAAGAGACAAAAAGTATTTGAGCTGGGTCCTGAAAGATAAAATTTTGCAGGAGAATTGGCACAGAGGAGTGAAAGTAAATATATGACGTAATGCAGTTTGATATGTCTTGAATATAAAGTGAAGGAGGGGGCAAAAATGTAACTAGAAAGAAGGCTTCATTTGAGTGTGAATAGTACTTGGATTCATTTTGTTATTGAGAAATTGGGGGAGTATTAGTTGTACCAAGTTACATCCCTACCCAGCATTGAGTGAAAATACCCACATTCCTAACAACCCTAAATATCATCAGCTTCTATTTGTTTCTTCAGTGTAGTTTTATATCTTTTGCCCATTTTTCTCTTGGACTGTTTGTCTTTTTTCTTCTGCCTTGTAAAAGTATTTGTTTATTAGGGATATTGATTATTTTGATTATTTTTATTTGATTATTTTTAAAACAACTTTAAATGTTGTTTTCTTTTGTCTTATAGAAGTTTTCCATTTTCTGTCTCCACTGTATTCTATTCTAGTACAACCTTAAAAGCATTTCCATTCACCTTAAAAGCATTTCTTAGCATAGCTAAGAAATGTCTGTTTAAAAAAAAAAGCTAGAAAAAATATTAGCAGTTGATTTTTTTCATGTCTAACAATGAGCATTATTCAAAAGCTTGATGAGAATCAGAGTATTAATACTTTTCATTGTGGGTTTTAGTATTTTTAATTACTAACTTACACTAAAAGTTAGTTTTTTCATGGCTGGTATTTTAAATCAGCATCTGAGACAAGGTAGAAGGACTTGTGCTTCCTTCTCTCTTCTCTCTTCTCATTCCTAATCTCTTCATACCTCCATGTATGTGTATATACCCATGGTTTGCCAGTGGTAGATCCTGATTAAAAAAAAAAAAAGACATCTGGGTCATCTCTGAATCTGGTTCTGTGTCTCTTTTGACAACAGTAGGTTATTTTTCTTGCTTCTTCATTCATCTCAAAATTTTTTGTTGAGTGTTATACATCTTATGTAGAACAATGGAGACTGAAGAACAGTATTTATGCTTGGAAATTCACGTGCCTCTTCTGTCAGAACATTGAGTCAGTCCAGTCAGAAGTATATCTAAGGTATTTGTTGTTGTTGTTGCTATGGTAACCACCAGCTGCAAATTTCTTTAGTGCTACCTGTGCTTAGGGTGGAGGTGGGTTGCTGGAAGGTTTTTCTCTGGGTTCCTTCTTTTACTTAGCTTTCTGCCTGTTTGACAACTGTGCCTCGGGGAGCCGGGAGGGGAAGTCCTCTCACTCTTACCTCTCCCCTGGTAGTATTTAGCACTTGTTAACCTGGTGATGGGGGCAGGAGGGAGTGTCTGTTGCACATTCAGCCTTCAAGGTCCGGTGTGGGGTGGGCCTTGGGGAAGGGGTTTTCTCGGTATTTATGTCCCTTCTCTCCATGGCTTGTATCTATTATGTCTTGTGGGAGACTCTCTGGACCTTCTCTAGCTTTTTTGGTAGAGAATACTGTGATATTCTGCTCAGGACTGTTTCTCATCCTATACCCAAGAAGAGAAGTTTTTGTCTTTCTTTTTTTCTTTCCTTCCTTTTCACACAATGGGTATTTGTTTGTTCCATAGAGGATTTCAGGGTTATATACCTTTCTACCAGCAGTGGCCACATCCTCTAGGATTGCAGGCTCCTGGCCTACTGTGGTTTTTCCCAAGTGTACCTTATGGAGATCTGTGGAAAGGACTTTCCAGTTGAGTGTGAACTCCCCTCGTAACAGGGTTCTCCAAGGGGTTTATACTGTTGAAATGACCCTAAAATTTTAGCTGATTTTTTTCCTTATCTGTTTGTCTTCCTCTCATATTCTGCAATGTCTACTGAAGGTGGAGTGGGGATAGGTATCAGGGCTGACTCTCCTTGGATTTCAGTCTACTCAGTTACCTTACAATCTCAGCTCTGTACTAGGTCAAGAAAAATTGTGATTTTATCGGTCTCTTTCTTATTGCTAATGCTCTTTCCAGCTTTTATATTTTAATTTTCATTTATTTGTATTATTATTGACTGGGTTTTTCTCTATTACTGTTACCATTCTAAATAGAAGCAGAAATTTTGCATTTAGTTTGATGAATAAACCAGCATCAGAGATGTCAGTGAATTTATGTGATTACACTGAGAAATAAAAATTCCAGACATTTGCATATCCTTAATATTTATATGCTTAAAGCATGTTCTCTTTAGTTCTGTTTAATTCAGTGTAGTTTGACAGAGATTGTATGCCCTTCTTCCCCATCCATACTCTTAATTCTTCTATGTAAAGGTGTCTTCCATCTTGAAAGATCTTGGATTGGTGTCTCTGGGGTCACAGATCCTCAAAGGTCCTGAAGAACTTTATTATAGCACCATTTTTTTCTTATGATGCTTTATTTCGCTATGACCATGAAATTATTTTTTCTTTTGTGCTTTTGGAGTTAGGGGACAGATGAGACAGGGAGAAAATTATTACCTGAGTATGGTCGCTTATTACTCATTTAATCTGTGTGGTATAGTTACCCAGGTAACTGCAGCTAAATTCTGTTCTCTTCAATACAAACTGCCAGGCATTTCTCCCTCACCTTCCCTAGAACCTTTCTAGTAGGATTTATTTTCCCTTAGAATCATATTATTTAAGCTTTCTTGGTAGGACCTTATGTAATTGCATAAAAAATAAGTTCTTCTGGATGTGACTTTGTGAATAAAGGTAGCTTTTTTGGAGAGTAATGGAAAATAAGCAGTGAATCTATAAGATTAATTATTTTTGACAGATTTTGTTGAATTTGGGGATTTTTTTTGACAATGTTTTTCTTAGAGTCCTGATAAATCTGTTATAATGATGTATCTTTTTTTTTTTTTAACAACTAAAGCAGTGTTTCACTAGTAACTTAAAAATATTTTTACTGAAATGCTTCAAATATGTGAAACAAGGTCCAAAGTATAAATAATTTGTTATGTATCTAACTCAGCTTGTATATCAGACTTTCATTGCTTTTTGCAAATATTAATTTAAAAATCTTATTTGGGGGCCTCCCCGGTGGCGCAGCGGTTGAGTGCTGGGCTGCGAAGCTGCTCGTGACCTCTGCAGCGCCGGTTCGATCCCCGGCTGCTCCCAGGCCACCAGAGGAGGATCCCACATGGCGCGCAGACCTCTCCTGCCGCCCGCTGCTCCCCTCAGCAGTGTACTTCGGTCCCTCTGCCTGCTCTGCTCCCCGCTCTGGCTCTGGTGAATTCTCTCACCCTCCCATGCTTCTGACTGTACCCAATGCATGTATAACAAAAACAAACAAACAAGCAAATAAATAAATAAAAAGAAAAGATTTACTTATAAAAAAAAAAAATAAATAAAAATCTTATTTGGGGCCTCCTTGGTGGCGCAGCAGTTAAGCGCTGGGCTGCGAAGCTGCCCGCAGCCTCTGCAGCGCCGGTTGGATCCCTGGCTGCCAGTGAGGGTCCCACATGGCACGCAGACCTCTCCTGCCACGCCAACTGCTCCCCTCAGCAGTGTACTTCTGTCCTTCTACCTGTTCTGCTTCCTGCTCTGACTCTGGTGAATTCTGAACCCTCCTGCGTTTCTGACTCCACCCAGTGCTTGTATAAAAATCTTATTTCATTCCCTGGAATTTCTTTCATATTAATTTCAAATAAAATGGACAGGTTTTTTTTTTTTTTTTTAAAGATTTATTTATTTATTTATGCAAGAACTGGGTACAGTCAGAAGCGCGGGAGGGTGAGAGAATTCACCAGAGCCAGAGTGGGGAACAGAACAGGCAGACTGACGAAATATACTGCTGAGGGGAGCAGCGCGCCAGACAGGAGCGATCTGTCGCACCATGTGGGACCCTCACCAAGGGCTGGGGACAAACCGGCGCTGCAGAGGCTGCGGGCAGCTTCGCAGCCCAGTGCTCAACCGCTACGCCACCAGGGGAGGCCCCCAAGTGTTTTTTTTTTTTTTTTAAGATTTATTTATGCATACTAGAACTGGGGTACAGGCCAGAAGTGGGGGGGTGAGAGGCTTCACCAGAGGCAGAGTGTAGAACAGAACAGCGGGATCTACTGAAATACACTGCTGAGGGGAGCAGCGGGCAAGACAGATGTTTGCTGTGCCATGTGGGTCAGCTCCCTGGCTGATTGGGGATTGAACTTGTGCTGCAGAGGCTGCGGATGGCTTCATAGTGCTGTGCTTAACCCGTTGGGCCACCAGGGAGGCCCTAAATGGACAGGTTTAACTGATACAAAATTTAGTGATAAAATCAGCATTTATGTAAAGTAAATCTGTAGGTTACAGCTAGGGCTCATTCATTTTGTTTATTTTAGATAGGAGTTTATTACTATAACAGTCTTCTTAGACTTTTTTATTATCTCCACTGCTCTTTTACTGAATATACAATTAAAATGTGAGTTTTCTAGTTTGGAAGGTTTTAGGATTTTGTGGAGTTTTTCCAAGGCAGCTATTGAGGTGTGTTATATCCATCCACTTGGCCACCTACTTTGATTTGTTGTTGTCAGTCCAGAAGGACACCTGTGTCCTATTAAAAATGAACATTGTCATTATGTGCTCTTCTGTTGAATTGCTCATTAGCTGGGAGGATACTATTATTAGTTGTGGTAATAAGGCTTCATTGAGTGCTAAAAGTGAAATGAAATTATATGTTAGATTGGTTTCAGAGGTTTAAAAAAATTATTTTACTGTCATCCATTTTTAATGGATCCTTATTACATTATTACTGCAATAACATTATCTTAAACTTTTGTGACTAGAAACAACAAAAATTTATTATATTGCAGTTCTATAGGCAGAAGTCTGACATGGATCAGGTGTCTTGAGCTAAAATCAAGGTGTCTTGAGGAGAATGTTTGCCTGTCATTCTTAGCTTGGAGATGGCCCCTATATTCTGAAACAGGAGAAATACAGGGGATGGGGTTGACCCACTTGGTCGACCCAAATGCTTACTTAAGAGTGGAGACACAATTCAAAAGCAAGTACTGGTTTGGGAAAGTCATGTAACATTTTTGTTTGAAAAACATAGAAAAAGTACCTCATGACTTCTCCGGCAACCCAATACATGGGGAGAAACAATAACAGAATTTATTTACATAGGGAATGAGAAAAGGGAGAGTTGAGAGAAAGAGAAAGACAAATTATTAGCTGCCACTTGTCATTTGCTTACCCCACATAGCATCTGCTGAGCAGAGACTAAGGTCCAAGCCAAAGCCACATGTGGTAAACTGGTGGCTTTTCCAGGATACCCATTGTTGCCAGCAGTTTAACTGCTTGAAGCCCCAGTGCCGAAGTGCCGAAGTGCCGCCTCCACCTATGTCTTAGCAGTCTTGTAGGACATCAGGGAATGGAGTCTGGAAAGCTCTGCCTTCTACCATTGAGTATCATTACCACCCAGTGGCTTGGAGATCACTCCTCACTGTTCCTTTTGCAATTCATTGCCTTGTACTCCACCACCCTCCTCCATCTTTGTAGGGTAAGGTAAAAAGCATCAGGCTTTTCTGCCCTCCCGCCATTAGGATAGATGACAGAACTCTGCGGTCCTAAATGCATGCCTGATGGCAGACACCTGGAGTAGGGTGTGGGCATGCGTAAATGGGTACACCTGGGCTGAGATTGGGCTTATGAGGGCAGCGTCACGGGGACGCCAGCAGAAGCAGAGACCACCAGAGAACGCTGGAGAACCCAGAAAGAGTGAAGACTTGCTGGGGGCTGAGAGGGCTGCCAGCCTCCTGGTCCCCCAGCACCCCTGCCTGCCGTGTGCCGGGTAAATCCCAATAAAAGCCTGAAAAGCCACTGAAGGCTCTAGGACTCCTCCTTCACCTGTCTGCTCGGGTCATAGAGCTCCTGCTCCGTCCATTCCTGCGCCCTACAATCTTCAAAGCAAAAAATGGCAGATTGAGTCCCTTTTACACTTGAGTTTCCTCTGTCTTCCAATTGCTGTTGGAAGCAGATGAGAGAGGGGAAAGTTTCTCTGCTTGCAAGGACTTAGGTGATTAGATCAGGCCCACCAGGATAATCTCCCCATCTTGAGGTCTTTAACTTGAATCACATTTGCCAAGTATTTTTTACCATGTAGAAATATAGACATCTTTGGGAAGTCAATATTTTGCCTACCCTAGTACCCCAGCATCTTTCTAGAATATTTTGCTAATTTAAAACTTTTATATGGTTAAAGATTATAGATGTGATTTGAAGTAATGATGAGAAAATATAGCACATTTAATTCTGTCTTTTCTCTTTACTTTCACACTGTTACTTTCCATTACCTGTTGAACATATTTTCTTAGGTATTTTATAAACACCTTGTTTGTTTTTGTTATGTAACAAGCAGCCCTGTGATTATTTATCATTGCCCACACATCTGTAAGTGATCTGGTCTAAGCTAGGTTTGGATGGTTGTCCTTGATGACCTTGTCTGGGCTTGCTGTACAGCTGTGAGTCTGCAGATCAGCTGAGAATTATCTAATCTAGCCTGGGGCTCTGTGGAGCCAATGCTGTTTCATATGTGTCTCATCCTCCCACCTTTGGGCTAGCCCAGGCATATTCTTCTTATGAAAATGACAGAAATACAAACCTATTAGTGCAAACATATGAATGCTTTTATGACTTACACATAGAATAGAGAGAAGTTGTCATTTGATTTCTTCTATTGGCCAAAAATAGTCACATGCCTATATCAAGGTGCTGGGAAATATATTCTACCCCTTTCAGTGGGAAGAACTGTAAAATCACTTAGAAAAAGGATACAGCTAACCCTAAACTCAAAATCTTAAATGCCCCAAACTGAACTCATCTCTGACTATTTGTTTTGTTTTCTTTATTTCTGGTCTTACTCTATGCCTGGTCACCCAAGCAAGCAGCTAAAGAAGTATTCAAGAGTCTTTGCTTTGTCTTCCCTATCTTTAATATTTACACTGTAAATACCTCTCTAATCTTCTCATCTTAAGCATGTTGCCATCACTATTCTGGTTTAGACTGTAATATGTTCTGGAGAGGAAGAAGTGGCGGTAGTGGTAGAACAGTCTCTTAATTGTCTCCAATCCAGCTTCCTTCAAATTTATTCCTTGTATATGGTCACCACAGTACTCTGCTTAAAATATGTCACTCCTGTTCACTGGCTTCTTGTTGCATTTAGAGGAGACCTTTGTGATCTAGGTTCTCTAACTTCATATTCTGCCTATTTCCTGCCTTCCCTTTTACACATTAGTTCAGGAGTCAGCAATATGTAGCCAGTGAGTCAAAAAATTTAGTTTGCCATCTGTTTCTATATGGTTTGTGAGGAAAGAATGGTTTTTACACTCTTAAATGATTGGGAAAAAAAAGAACAATATATTATGACCCATGAAAACTATGACATTTCAACAAGTGTTCAGAAATAGAGTTTTATTGGAGTATATCTAGTTCTTTCATTTTTATATTGCCTGTTGTTGCTTTCTCATCACAGGAGTTGAGTCACTGAGACAATGAGTTTTTGCTATCTGGTCCTTTACAGAAGAAGTTTGCCAACCCTTGCTGTAATCAATTAAAACTTATAATAGTGCCCTTTGTATTCGATTTTATGCTTCAACAGTTTTATTGTGTTGTTTCTTTGCCTGGCTAACTAGTTTTTAAATAATAGCTTTACTGAGATATAACTTACATACTATATAATTCACCCATTTAAAGCGTACAGTTCAGTAGCTCTTAGTATATTCAAGAATTGTTCAGCCATTACTAACGTCAGTTTTAGAACATTTTCATTACCCTCCCTCAAACCCTGTGCCCATTAGCAGTCATTCCCCATTTTCCCAAGCTCCTTCCCCAACTCTGAATAACCCCTTATTCTACTTTCAATCTCTATAGCTTTGCCCATTTTTGATATGTCGTATAAATGAAATCATACAATATATGGTTTTTTATGACTGGTTTCTTTCATTTACCTTAATTTTTTTTTAAAAGATTCATTTATTTATGCAAACAAGAGCTGGGATACAGGCCAGAGGTGAGGGGGGTGAGAAGATTCACCAGAGACAGAGTGGGGAACAGAACAGGCAGACTGACTGAAATACACTGACGAGGGGAGCAGTGGGCGAGATAGAAGAGGTCTGCTGCTCCATGTGGGTTCCTCCTTGGCCGGCTGGGGATTGAACTCATGCTGCAGAGGCTGTGAATTGCTTCATAGTGCTGTGCTTAAACCCTTGCGCCACCAGGGAGGCTCTCATTTAGCTTAATGTTTTTCAGGTTCATGCATATTAAAGCATGAATCAGTACTTTAGTGTTTTTCATTGGTGATTAATATTCTTTTGTATGGATTTACTGCATTTTATGTATTCATTCATCAGTTGGTGGACTTCCCGGTTTTAACCTTTTAGCAGTTGTAGGTGATACTGCTATGAACATTTGTGTACAAGTTTTTATGTGGTCATAATGTTTTCATTTCTCTGAAGTATGTACCTGGATTTAAACACTTTGTTACCCTTCAAGAATTCATTTTGGGGTCATTGATTCCAGAACCCTTCCCTATCCTTTCATGGTGGGCTAAAAATGTCTTTTCTTTAAGGTCCCTATAACACTCTCGTACTGCTTTCCCCATTATATTGAAATTATCACTTTGTATGTTGTCTCCGCTATTCCTCTAAGCTTCAGAGAGCCGCATCAGTCAATGCCTTATTCAACTTTGTGTCGACAGCAAATAATACAAAAGTTCATTTAATATTTGTTGAATTAGAGAAACTGTAAAGCAACCTATGCTTCTGAATGAAAATAAACTTTATCTTTTTTTTTTGGTCTTATATATATTGACTTTTTAAAAAGTTTCTTGGAATAGATATTGATGTAACTAATCTCAAATTTATCTTTAAGGCCTGCAAAGAAAACAAAAAAAGGTGCCAAAGAAAAAACATCAGATGAAAAAAAAGATGAGGTAGAAAAAATAAAGTCATACCCCTATATGGAAGGTGAACCTGAGGATGATGTCTACTTAAGACACTTATATCCAAGGCAGATATATGAGGTGGAGAAAGCTATTCACTTACTTAAGAAATTTCAAATTCTGGACTTTACTAATCCAAAGCAAGGTGTTTATCTTGATTTGACACTGGATATGGCACTGGGAAAGAAGGTATGTAAACTTTATTTGTCAATAGTGGGTGTATGAATTGTTTCTTAATTTTTTTAAATTCTTGCCTCCTGTAATAAATTTCAAAAAATCATTTACTCTTTACCTACTTAGTATGAAAACTGCTTGTCTTTTTCATTTCCCAAATATAAAAAATGATGTTGAATTCTGCAGTTGAGAGTATTCTGCAGTTGATAAACATATGTCTTCTGTTCCACCTGAAGAATTATTGATGTAAATTTCAATAAAATATTGTTAAAATTAAGATATTACTGTAACTTTGTAAAATGATTTAAGTTATGGGTGTCATGTTTCTTCTCTGCAACTGAAGGCTTTGAATGAATTTTGTGGCCTTAACTTGTGTTCCTGAGAATCCTAGTTTGAGACTTAAGTTTGCATGGGTGGAGTTCTATTGCCTCTCACTCTTGCTTCAACCAGAACTTCTGCTTACCTGTTTAAATATTGCAGTCCTGTGGATGACTTTTGTTTACAAAACTCTAAAAGAAGGAAAAACACTAGATTAGAGTTTACATTAGAATTGAGGTCAATTTATGTACAGCTCTAAATTTTGTAAGCTTTTCACTTAAATAGAATTTTCGTGGAAATTATGATTTAATTTTTCATTCGAGGATTTTTTTTTTTTTGGTCAGCCTAGAAATTTTAAGTTTTTGAATGCAACTTAACAATATCAACAATAGCAATAGCAACATAATTGAGCATTTAGGAGGAGGCAGTTTAGTTCAGTGCTTAATAATAGCATGCGCTCTGGAGTCAGATTACATTACAGGCCAGAATTTTGACCATCACCACTTAATTGCTCTTTGACCTTTGTTTTCCTGGTTTAACCTCTTCAAATTTCAGTGTTTTTTCATCTTTTTATAAAAGGAAAGAAAATGTTTAGTTTGTATGGTTGTAGTTAGGATTAAATGAGGTAGTGCTTGTAAAGGACTTGGTAAGTGTTTAATAATAGCACCAACACTTACTGGAAATTTTATCAGCCACAGTGCTTAATGTTTTGCATGCATTTTCTCATTTAGTCCAATAATAATCTCAGAAGAGGAAGTTGAGACACAAAAAATCAAGTCACTTGCTCAAAGTTATAAAGTGCATAGTGGAGTTAAGATTTGAACCAAGGTCACTTCTTCATTCTTATTTATTAAAAACAGTTTATACCAGCGATGTTGTAATTTTATTTTCTACCATTGTGTTACTGTTCTTTTTTTTAAATGCTGCAGTGTCCAACTTGCTCACTTTCTTGGTCAATCATAAACATCATTCAAAACAAAGACTTGTAGGACCACAAGTCCTATACTTCACTTCAGTTATAGAAGCCACTTATAGAAGCCACTTGTAAACTAATAACTTTTTAAGAATACTGTTTTCTTCCTAAGACATTTTTTCTTTTTCACTACAACAAGCTAGGATTCCCCAGGGGATGTTATTATTGTGATTGCCTCTGATTGAAAAAATGTACTGGAACCAGTTACAACTTGTTGATGGCAGAGGAATGTCAGTCAATAAAGCTGAGTTGCATGTCTGGTATAAATTGTTCTCAGAGTTTGTGCCTTCTTGTCTGAAAAGAAATCCTCAGGAAGTTATCTCTATTCAACATAAAGTTTTTCTAAAAAAAAAAATCTTTTAATCAGTTTTAATTAGGGAACAAGTAGTTTTTCTTCTAGACTTAAGGCTGCACCAAAACTTTGGCTCTAGAACTTGTTTCCATGGAAAGTCTACTTAAGAAATCTGAGCCACAGGCCTAGACAGGTCCTTGACCTAAACAAATTAGTTCTGAGGCCCTTTAGAATCTCCACCCATTTTAGAGTGCCTCAAATGCCTATCATTGTTTATTTTGAATTTCCCAACTGAATTTCTAAATATATCTGAAAATGGTGGTGGTTCAGGTTTTTTCAAAATAGACCTGCTCAGAAGCCTTTCGACTTTGGCATTCTGACATGGATTTACTATCACTTGGTAGTTTAGAGCTAATGATGGAGATAAGGAGTGACCTACTGAACAGATCAGCAGGGTAGTGTCATTCAGTGTGCATAACTGTGTTCATGTCTTCCTTGATGGTATCAAACAACTACATGTGGATTTAACTCAAGGTAACAAACATTTATTGACATCTGTCACATGGAAAGCATTGTACTGTTGCTGGGAAAGATACGGATATGCAAATACATCTCTTAATATATGAGACCCTGATAAATGATGTACATATAAAAGCCAAGTGTCATGGGAATATAGAGCTGGGAAGAGAGATTTAGATCTTCCTTGTGATTTCTTATAAAAGAAGTATAATCCCTTATGTCTTAAATTGCAATCAGTGATGGGCCTCCCTGGTGGCGCAGCGGTTGAGCGCTGGGTTGCAAAGCTGCCGGCGACCTCTGCGGCGCCGGTTCGATCCCCGGCTGCTCCCCGGCCACCGGAGGAGGGTCCCACATGGCGCGCAGACCTCTCCTGCCGCCCGCTGCTCCCCTCAGCAGTGTACTTCGGTCCTTCTGCCTGCTCTGCTCCCTGCTCTGGCTCTGGTGAATTCTCTCACCCTCCCGCGCTTCTGACTGTACCCAGTGCATGTATAAACAAAAAAAAAAAAAAAAAAAAAAAAAAAAATTGCAATCAGTGAGTAGTTCTGGATTAATGAGAGGACATATGGTAGAATTAAAACATTATAAACAAAATGTGCCAGTTCTGTTTTTTATAGACATGAGGGATCTAGAAAAGATGAATGAATTTTTCATAATTATTTTTCCACTGTTTTGTATTTAGAAAAAAGTGGAACCATTTGCCAGTGTTATTAGTTTTCCATACCCATTCATTTCAGAAGTTAATAAAGTTGCTGTATTTACAGGGGTGAGTATCCTTTATCAACTTTTTAAGTATTTTTATGTATTACATATATCAGTGATTAGAATAAATGAATGAGGAGCGTTAGAGAAAATCCTAGCAGTTGCCCAGTCTTATTTTAAGCAGTTATTCGACATATTTGAGGTTATGTTATTAGTTTGAGATGGAGCTAAAGTAGAGCTTCAGTTTCATCATTGTTAGTCTACCACATTATGTTTCCCACAAGAAATGACAAATTACAGAATTTAATCTAACTCCTGCTTCCTACTTGAACTCGTCTCCTCAAAAATATACAAAAAGATTTTTTAAAAGCAACAGGCTCATTTTATGCTGAAGACACAGAAACTACAACTTTTTAAAAAGTCTGGTCTGGAATATCAAGAAAGTCAAGGATATAATAAATACAGTACAGTTATTTGTCAATCTTTTATTTTAAACATTTGTTTATAATAGATTTACTAATTTGTTTTGGAAAGCTTATATTCTTTTCCATCTGTCCCACTTTCAAGGGAAGAATTCTCTCTTTCCAGAAAGGTGGGAAATGTAGCTATATATTTGGAATGCTACAAAAGTTAAGTATAATCAAATGGTGTAAATGAAACACAAAAGAAAATAACCAGCAATTTTCATTTTTCTTTTGAATTTTCAGACTGTCTAAATTTTTGTTCTATCATATTATAACTTTTTTTCTCTTCTATATTGGTTAAATTTCTCTAAGTTAGCAGAATAACTAACATTTTACTTTTGGAAAATGATGTATTGATAGCATGGGGACTTAGGTTGAATCACTAAGTAGGTTCCTAATATCCCATTTTGAAATATGTGTAAGTTGGTAAAAAATAGTTTAATCACCCACAAACTAAACTTGTTATGAATATCTCTCATGCATCTAACTGAAAATTATACATTTCAATTAAAAGTAAAACCACAGTTTTTTTATTGTGAACTGTGATATTCTAACAATATTTGAAAGCAGACTGAGTTTGTTTAAAGCTTGCTGTTCAAACTTGTATTTTTTTTTTTTTTGCTTCAAAGATCTGTATATTTTAAAAGTTGTCTTTATGTTTTTAAATGATCTATAAAGTTATACCAATTTATATTTTAACAAGATTAGATGAGAGTACCTTTTTGTCACCTCAAAGAAGTATTTTTGAATATAATCTTTTAAAATCTTTACTAATTAGATTGGAAAAAGAGAGGTATGATTTTATTTTTCACATCTTTGATTTTTTTTTGGTGAGGGTGATAATTCTTATGTCTATTTGTATTTTCTTTCTAGAAATTGCCTGTCTTTCAATGGGTTTGTAAAACTTAGATTTCTTGCCCATATTTCAAAGGGCTGGTGAAAGCCTCTTTATAGTAAGCCCATCAATCATTTTTCTGCCAACTACAGTAAATATCTTCCTTGATTTATTCTTTGCCTTTGAATTTTTTGTTTGTTTGTTTTTAACTTTTTATTTTAAAATAAGTTTAAATTTGTAGAAGGGTTGCAAAGGTAGTATAAAGAGTTCCTATTTATCCTTCATCTAGGTTTCCTATTAACTTATATAATCACAGTATAATTATATAAAATAAAGAAATTAACATTGGTACTTAAACTACAGACTTTACTTAGATTTTACCAGTTTTTCCACTACTATTGTTTTTCTGTCCCAGGTTTTAGTCTAGGATCTCACACTGTATTTGTTTTTTTTTTTTTTTTTTAAATAATAAATTTTATTTTTATATTCCCCCATACAATTGCAAAAGCCCCATTCTGACCCCAATCCTTCCCTTCCCGCCCCCCACCCCCCAAAAAGTGTCTCTGGTTCATAGTTTTTTGTCAAAATCAAAATCAAAATCAAACTTGTATTTTGATAGAATGCTTCAGAGATTAAAATAGCAGAGGAAAATGGAGCTGCATTTGCAGGAGGAACTGATCTTATTCAGAAGGTACTGTGCTGTTTTCATATTCTTTGAAATTGTTAATCTTTGCCATCTGTTTATTACTTGTGAAACTTAACTACATTTCTCATATGTTTTAATAAATGGCTAACTTTTATACAACAGGGAAAATTCTTCATAATATTGTGGGTTTTTTTTTTTTAAGATTTATTTATTTATGCTGGGGTACAGGCCAGAGGTGTAGGGGGTGAGAGGATTCACCAGAGACAGAGTGGGGAACAGAACAGGCAGATTGACCGAAGTACACTGCTGAGGGGAGCAGCGGGTGAGTCAGGAGAAGGTCTGCTGCGCCATGTGGGTTGCTCCCTTGTTGGCTGGGAATCGAACTCGTGCTGCAGTGGCTGCAGATTGTTTCATAGGTTGCGGCTTAACCCTTGTGCCATCAGGGAGGTCCCTTCATAATATTTTGAGTTCAAAATCAAGCTAAGATGAAACTATCCAGATCATCTTATGTTAATTATGCTGGATTTATATTTTGATTGCTTTTCTTTGCTTCCTGTATATTTGTGAGAGTTTTGTGGGTAGACTAGAAAGAACATTAACACTTTGGTTATGAATGTAAGATTAAAAAATGAAATCCAAAAGGTAGTACACATAGATACCTGTGTTTATTTATATTTTAAAGATCTAATATGTGTTTTGTTTTCTTAGATTGAAAAGTGTGATTAACTTTTGTAAATGGTAAACGGTAGTATCTGACTTCTATAAATAGGACTTTCAGTTACTCATAACTTTTACCCACCCAGTAGTTCAAAGTGACTTAAGCTCAGAATGGAAACAGCAAAGGACTGTGTAGCCTGCCTTGAGAAAATAACATTTGAAACAAGAGCAACAATTTGAAAATAATGTTTGAAACAAGAACAACCATTTTTTAAAGAGGTGGGAAAAACAGTCATGTCTCTTGAATTTTCAGTTATTTCTGAAAATGCAAATGTTTTTCCTTAATATTCTCTAAAATCCTTTCATCTAAATGTAATCATTTAAGTGATAGAATTCTTTTCTTTTTGTTTTTAGTACAGGAAAAAAGTGATACAAAATCTATCTTTAGTTCCGTATCCAGATTTTTATTCAGGGTTAGGGTTGTTTTTCTGTTTTTTTTGTTTTGGCAAAAGGGGTTAAGACAACCTATGAAGCTGTTGGGAGCCACTGCAACACGTGTTCAGAGTTAGTTTCAACTCTGAACCCTTCATTTGGGATGTACAGCAGTGCTTGTAGTTGTTCTTTCCTATTCCAGTAGGACTCTACATTTTTGTGATTCTGTATTTTTAAAGAGATTCTCCTGGGGAGAGTCAGAGTTAGTCAGAGACTGGTACCTAATTCTGTCTGATATCTTTAATTTTAATTTATTAAAATCACTTTAATATTAAAAAACGATACCACAAATTCTTTAGACTTTGAAAATAGAGCTTGGTCTCTGGAGTCGGAAAAATACTCTTATTATATTTGTGTTCTGCCTTCCATCTGTTTTCTTTCTACAAGCCGAAGAGTATTTGGTAGAACTGTCATAGCAACAATGGAGTTCAGATAGATAGCTCTGCTCCTTAAAAACTGAGAAGTTACTTCACAAGAAAGAAGCTCATAGAGTGCAGAAAGTAGTCTGCAGCATTTAAGTTCATTAAATAAAACATATTTGAAAAAGTAACCCAAATAAGGAAAGCAAGTACATTTTGAAATTATTTGGTAAATAAAATATCACAGGGACAAAATTTCTCATTAGAATCCATAGTGGTGATCTGTAGTTAGAGGGAAAATGCCAACTCTGTGTAATAGACGGTATGTTTTTGCAAGTTACCCTGTGGTATCTTTTAAAAATCTTTAGTGTTATTTTTAGAAGGTATTCAGGTTATGAAGTAAATTCAGCACAGTTTTGTAAATAGTATCATGGCTGCAGTTTTTTTTCACGTTTCTTTTTTTTGTAGTTTAAATACTGTTATACTTAGTGTTATACTTAGTAGGATAAATTTACAATACTTTTAGTCATTACTTAGGTAAGACCTTTACTAAATTCATTTTGTTTTATTTTGAAAAGCATGTCACAAATATGTTGGATCTAAGGGATTTTAAAATCATTTTTTTTACTTATCTTAAAAGCATGATTTCTTTTGATATAGTTTTGTATTATTCCAATATATGATATTAAGATTAATTATAGCATAACCTTATATTTAATTTTAAATTTAGTTCAAAGGAATATGTCCTCAAATCATTATTAGAAGGTCTTGGAGTAGAAACTTTACATAAAATTCTTAGACATTTTGAAATTTCTTCTGTTTTCATATGTATAACAGAGAGAGCCCTGGTTCTAGAATCACACTACCTGTGTTTGTATTCTGGGCCTACCTCTTAAAGATACACAGTTATTCATCCTCCCAAGTCTTCAGTTTCTTTTTCAGAATATATGATCATTATTAGTACTTCCCTTGTGGGGTTATCGGAAAGAGTAAATGATTTAAACCATGTAAAATCCTCAGCAGAATACTTGATATGGGATAAATGCTCATTTATTGTTAAGGGGAGCATAGTATGTTATTTAGGGAATAAAGAATTTGTAAAAAGGAAGAGTAGTAACAGGAAGATAAAATTCCTTGATGGTCCTTTAATTTTGCTAGAGTTTACATATTTTGGGTTTAATGTGTAACCCCAAACCAAAGCTTTGAATGTCATAGTGTGGTAAGATTTTATGCATAAAGAATCATTGGAAAAATATTTGTTGTCCAAGCAGCATTATTCTAAAAAGTTTATTTTACAGTCAACTAAAATTTTAAATGGAAAATGTTATGTAGTATAATAATTCTTCTGTTTGCCAAATTAATTAAAAATGTCTTAAAATTTGAATGTTCTCTTTGCTTTTAGAATGCAGTTAGATTATGGATAATAAACTATAAGCGAACATCCCACTCTGTTTATTTTTAGTTATTGGAGGCAAGAGAATTTTAGTTTTCTTTGTGAAAATAATTATAGATTCAGTTCTTTAGATGCTCTAAATTTAGGAAGGCAATGTGCTTGCCAGTGATTTGGCAGCTAGTGGTTATTAGCTTTACATGTGATGTACTGTAAAATGTCCAGCATATTCCTTCAGTTTTAATGGACGTATGAATTCACCTTTGTGGGATGATATAAGTTATGTTCATATCAGTGCTATATGTTCTAGCATGTAACACTTTTTCCTAACATAATCTCATGGAAGAATTAAACTCATTAATTTTTTTTTTTAATGGTTGTGACTATTTTTAAAAGACAGCATCAAAAGTTATTTTGCCTCTAATAGTTTTCATAATCAGTAAATATGTTCAAATTGATCTTGGACTTGAAGAAAAGAATTGTGTTTGATATCTGTTTTCTAATCACAAGGGGAATTTAATGCATCAGATTTTGTTTATTTTCCGAAGGATAAAACTTTTCATGTAATCTAAGGTTATCAATTTTTCCCTGATTTTCAGATTTTGGATGATGAAATTCAATCAGACTTTTATGTAGCTGTTCCAGAAATAATGCCTGAGCTTAATCCATTAAGGAAGAAACTGAAAAAAAGGTTTCCAAGGCTTAATCGAAGTAAGGGAGAATTCTTTTTATTATTTCATTATGCCAGTAACAGCTCTCTTCTCAACTTTGTTTAATTAGAAAACAAAATTATTAATATATATGTAGAATAGATGTGTTCTGGTATTTGAGTTTTGTGTTATATAAGAATATGTGCATTAAATGTTTTTCTCTTTGGCATTAATATCTGTAAGCTAGTGTTATTTGAAAACTTACTTTATAAGACCATTTCTTTATATTTAGGCTTTATTCCACCTCCAAATTAATAGAATATATTATCCACTAGGTATATTAACATTGTACTATTTTATATCTCCATGAATGTTAATATGTATGTCATTTGTGTAAGCATGCATATATATGAGAGATATATGTGATATATAAATATCAATGCTTATTATGTACATAGCTTTGTAAATATTTTCCTTAAAGAACTTTCACTTTATAAAATATAGTAAGAGAGGTATGAATTGCTACTCAGATAGCCATGTTTTAAAGGCTGAAGCATTGTATGATAAAGTCACAAGATGCTGTAGTTGTTCACTAAAGAAGAAATTTACACATAAATAGGGAAAACAGAAAACATATTGTAGAAGAGGAAGGCATTTAAATTGCACCTTAATCCTCGGAAAACTGAGTCGCTACATGCAAAAGAATGAAGCTTGACTACTACCTAACACCATGCACAAAAACCAACTCAAAATGGATTAAAGAACTAAACATAAGACCTGAAACCATAAAATATATAGAAGGAAATATAGGCGAAACACTACATGACATGCACCTCAAAGACATCTTTACAGACACATCACCCAAAGCAGTGATAGTGAAGGCAAAAATAAACAGCTGGGACTACATCAAATTAAAGAGCTTCTGCACAGCAAAAGAGACAATAACAAAAACAAAGAGAAACCCCACCGACTGGGAGAACATTTTTGCACACAACACTAATGATAAAGGACTGATCACAAAAATCTAGAAAGAGCTGATGAGACTCAACACAAACAAAGAAAATAATCCAGTCAAAAAATGGGCAGAAGAGCTAAAAAGAAACTTCTCTGAAGAGGAAATGCAAATGGCCAACAGGCATACGAACGAATGTTCAGCATCACTTGTAATCAGGGAAATGCAAATCAAAACTACAGTGACCTACCATCTTACACCAGTGAGAATGGCACATATTAAAAAAACTAGCAACAACAAATGTTGGCAAGGATGTGGAGAAAAGGAACTCTTCTGCACTGTTGGTGGGAGTGCAAACTGATCCAACCACTATGGAGAGCTGTGTGGAGATTACTTGACCTACTAAAGATAGAGCTTCCATATGATCCAGCAATTCCACTCCTAGGTATTTACCCAAATGACACAGAAACATTAATTCCAAAGGGCACCTGCATCCTTATGTTTATAGCATCACTATTAACAATAGCTAAGCTTTGGAAACAACCCAAATGCCCAAAAATAGATGACTGGATCAAGAAGATGTAGTATAAATACACAATGGAATATTACTCAGCATTCAAAAAAGGTAAACACATGCAGTTTGCAGCAATGTGGATGGAGCTAGAAGGGATCATGCTCAACAAAATAAGTCAGAAAGAAAAAGAAAAATACTGGATGGTCTCACTCATAGCAGGTATTTAGATAACCTAAATAAGGGACCAGGAAAAAGACTAATACAAAGTAAAAATCAAAATCAACGAGCAGCTATAAAACAGAGACACACTATGCGGGGGAGAAAGGGCAGGGAGAGGAAGGACTAGGGTCAAAATAAGGAGGAGGGGGGGTGCAATTGTATGGGGAATATAACCAAAATGAAAATGCATACATTGTGCAAAAATGAAAAATGATGTAAGAATTATATAAAATAAAATATTTAAAATGTAAAAAAAAATAAATTGCACCTTAATAGTTGGATGAGTGGTTTAAGGGGAATATTATTTTAAATAGAAAGAATTTATTAATCATGGACACTGACCTAAGTAAGAAATTATTGGACAGCTACAAGCAAAACCAGTTAGTTTTCTTTGACTGTAGTGAATGGTATTACTACATTGAAATAAAAAAAAATAATAGGAAAAGATATTGGAAAGGTAGACTAAAGACATATTGAGAAAGTGTTGAATAACATACTGTACACTTGCACTTTTTTTCTGTATTCAGAGGGGATCCCTTAGAAGATGCAGGGGTTAAAGTCTCAGCACTATCAAGCTATCACCAGTCACTGCCAGCCACTGGGGCATGAGTTCTACTCCTGATCCCCATCCAAAGAGGAGGGTATAGCAGACCTCTCCTGTCTCTCCTGCTCCCCTCACCAGTGTATTTCAGTAGATCTACCTGTTCTACTCCCTACTCTGTCTCTGGTGAATCCTCTCACTCGCCCCCACCCCTGTCTGTCTGGCCTACATCCCAGTTCTTGTATGCATAAATAAATAAAAATAAATCTTAAAAACAAAGAAGTTTTTAAAGTGGAGAATTCTTTAGGACTTTACTCTGTAACCTAGCGAGAGTTTGTAAGATGTATTGGCATGTGTCAAAACTGGAGACAGGGAACTCAGTTAGGCTATAATTGCAAGAGACTAATTATAAAGGTAATTTTTAAATTAAAGTCTTCCTAATGAGACTGGAGTGAGGAGGATAAATGTCACCAGTATTAGGACTTCTGCCTAAGTATTAAGAATGGGCAGGCTGAGAAAGAGAAGGGGAAGAATCAAATGATGCTGAGATTTTTTTAAGTAGAGAGATTTCATTTATGAAAACAGGCAGATTTCAAAAGAAAAATAAGTTCTTTTCTGGATGTTGTTTTAGGTGCTGGATGTCTGATGTAGATAGCTGTTATTTTGAATACAATTTTATAGTGTAAATAGATGCTTGAAAATAATTTTAGAATTGTCTTCAAATGTCAACTGTAGTTGAGCTGAACACTCTGAAATTTGTCATACATGGTAGCCACTATCACTTACTGCAATTTTAGATCATGTTCTATACTTTAAACAAATTCAAATCAACTCTAATTTTTTCTTGTACTAAGTTTGTTTATTGTTGATATCCTGCATCCTTGTTGAACTGAGGTTTGGCACTTTCTGTTAGGTATTTTCATAACACTTGTGTTTGTTGTCATGGAATCAGACTTATGTTCTTATTTTAAAAATTAAAACAGTAAATTACAGTTGAATTTGATAAAAGCTCACTAAAACCAAGTACTACTACTACTAATATTAAATGTATAGTTGAAACTAGATACTGAATATATCTGCATTCCGCTAGCTCCTTACTTTCCACAGTGAACTGGTTTTGCTCAGAAATTAATTTTGTCTCCTTTTCTACTTCATCCATTCTCTGAATAACCCTTTGGACCTCTGTTTTCTTTAAGCTTGAGTTTTGTTTTTTTTTTTTTTATTACCATTTTCATTGCAAAATTTGGGACTATTGTTTTTAGTTTGGAAAGTTTTCAAGTAACTATTTCAAGTAAGAGAAATTTGCCTTTAAAATGTTTATTTTTATTAATGGGTTTACTTTATTTCTACTTTCATAATGAATCATAGCTTCTGTATGCCATAGTAAAGTTACCTAGATAAGGTTCCCTGACTCCTGAATTTGATTAACAAAGCATGTTGAAAAAACAGCTTTCTCCTTATCTAAACAGTTTCTTTTCACCCCATATGATCTTTTTAACATCACTGGCAAAATATTTGTGTTCTTTAAATGAGAAGACAAACAATTTTCCTGTCAAAAATGTTAAAACAGAATACATCTGATGTGTATTAGAGCAAATGAAGTTTGTGTTATGCATTTTCAGATGTTATTCACATCCTTGTTTTGAAACATTTGATTCTCCTCACATCCAACAAAAAGACTTTAATGGTAAAATAGAAATTACAATTTTAAGCAACTGGATGAAATTACAAAACAAACAAGCCACTGCAGCTGAACCCATTAGTTTGTATATACTTTGTTTTACTAATGCAAGTAGCTGTAACCATCTTTGTTGTATTGAATGTGTACATTTTATAGCATGTTTAATGCTACAGTTTTGTTATAATTGCCTACCTAACCCTGGGCATGTTCTCTATCAAATGCACCTTTGGCTTATTTTCTTAATATTTTTTATTTTGCAAAAAAAGACATTTAACTTGCTTTATAAAAATGTTTGAACGAATTTGGGCATCATTTTGCTTGTCAGCTAGCCTTTTTTCCTCCCCCAATATAAATGCTCTTTAAAATTCTTTCATCTCTAATGTAGATGTGATTTTTTAATTCCTACTCTTATCTGTTATTTAGCATTTACTAAACAAAAAATGCTAATAAGAAAAATATGTTGACTTAGTGGAATCACTTTTCTACTTTGTCATAGTAGGTACAATGGCATATATGGAAACAGGTGATTTTTTTTAATCCATACTAGCCTGTTGGCAGGTAAGTGAGAAATGGACATGATTAGAAAATTGCACCCACTAATATGTATTCCTCTAAACACACAGTGCTTAGACTTGACCATTAGTGGCCTAATTGGAGTCTTGTCAAAAGGATTTTTCAGCAGTTGTCTTAAGATTACTGCCCTTTTCTGAGAATGGCAATGCTTTCTGTTTGAGACTATGGATGTAAAATTATTGAAATCTAGTGAGAAATACTTTGGACTCATTGATTAAAATGCTCTGTATCATTATAATGCAAGCAATATTATTATAGACGATTGTTTTTAGTCTTCTAAAATACAGGGAATTTTTGCAGGGTAATCAATTTGAAATTTTTCTCTCATGTATTAGTTTAAAAATTGATTGTAAAAGACTTTTAAGAATGATTATGTATGATTATAATTATTATAGAGGAATTGTTGCTGTATTACAACTGGTTTTATTACTCTTCTTCATTTCCTTTAATCTTGGTTGTCTCCTTGTCTGTCCTCACACACTAAGTGTTCTCCCTTCTCAGATCTTTGGACTTTTGTCCCAACTTTCCGTAATGCTCTTTGCTTATTTGCCTGGCTCACTTTCTCATTCAAATGTCACTTAAACAGAGAGGCCTTTCATGACCATACTATGTAAAATATACCCTTTCTTACCACTTTCACTGGATTTCTCATTATTTTGGTTTTTTATATTCATTCTATGACTTACCGCTCTTGGCATCTTCCAGATTTTATTGGTGTGTGTGTGTTTGGTTCCTCCCATTAGAATAAGGTCAGGTTTTTGTTTTGTCCACCACTATATTCCCATGACCTAGAATATCACCTGGCACACAATAAACTACTCAACAGTTATTTGTATAATGAATACACATTTAATGCAACATTCAACTGATAGAAAATGTAGTATTATACACTTAACTGAAGAATGAATTATCTACAATTTGTAGATTTTTTGGGAATTAGAATAATTCTATTTATAGTTATTGAGTATTTGCTTTATGCCAAGCCTTGTATATGATGGCTCTCAACAAGACAGACAAGGTCCTTGATTTCTTGGCGCTGGCAGTTTTGTTTTCTGAAGTAGACAAACTGGTTTAACCGAGCATTTAATCATGCTTAGATTTCTCTAGCTAAGTAAATGAACAAACTAAAAAAAAAAAAAAAAAAAAAGAAAACCCTTCCCAAAACCTTCATTTTACTCAGCTATCCTACCATCTTAGTGTTTTCTGTTATTTTATACCAAATTTTCAAACCAATTGTCTGGCATCTCCATTTCCTTGCCAAGTATTGTTCTTCCTTGCATCCTTTCTCTCCCATAATTCAGCTAAAATATTCCACTCAGTAATAATCACTGTTATTTATTTTGTTACATTAAAAGATCTGTTGATTTTTTTTGTTTGTTTTATAAAGCATTTCATTTACACTATACAATCTTAATTCATTCTCCTTTCTCACTGTCTTCATTCTTTGCTTTCCCTGGCTCCTTTTAGTTTACTTCCTTCATTCCTATATGATTCCTTTATAGAAGAAAAAAGAAGAGATATGTGAGGATGAAATACCTGATCATGTAGTTGAGTACAGGACATATTCATTATAGAAAATGAAAGGAGACAATTAGTGGAAGAGAAATGGAAAGGAAGAAAAGAAAAGAAAGAAAGGTAGAACTTAAAAGCACAGAGAAAAGAGAAACGGGAGAAAGAGTGGAGTAATTTCAAAGCAGTAAGGCCAGCAACACCCTAGAAATAACTGAGGATTTAACATTGAACTTTATCAGAAAGCAGAATAGATAATGATTAACACAGACCTCTCTTAGTCTTGGCTTTATTATTTACACTGATCTGAAATAAATTTTTAACATTTGTTGTGCCTCTACTCATCTACAGATGATTTTCATGACATCTTCCCATAGTGTTTTTGTTATGTTTGGAAGAGCTCAGCACAGACTGAGTATATAGCAAGTACATACTATACCTGAGCCTCTATTATTATTGACCACTACAGTTCCTAAAGTAGTTATTCATTCTCTACCATTATTTTAGAGTAACTCATTCTTTTTCATCTCTTCACATGTCATTTCTACCTTCATAACTCATTTATTGAATAAGCAGATTTTTTTTAAAGATTTGATTTATGCATAGAAGAACTGGGGTGTAGGCCAGAGGTGCGGGGGGTGAGAGGATTCACCAGAAACAGAGTGGGGAGCAGAACAAGCAGATCTTACTGAAATACACTGCTGAGGGGAGCAGTGGGCGAGGCAGGAGAGGTCTGGTGCTCCATATGTGGGTCACCTCCCTGGCCAGTGATCCAACTCAGGCCACAGCTGTGTAGTGTGACAGTGCTGAGATTTAACCCCTATGCTACCAGGGAGGCCCTAAGCAGATAATTATTGATTACTATGTGCCGTGTGGTACAATTAATAATGAGGATTGGTGTTTTTATCTTTAAGGAGATAAAAATTCAGGGGCTAGAAAAATGAGAACAAATTGCTGCGCTAAAATGCAGAGAGTGTACTAGTGAAATATTAGTGAAATGTGCAAAGTTCTTAGAGGAAGAAGGAACTACTTTGTAGAATCAGATTATAAAAAGAATGTAGCAGTTAAGTTGAAAGTTTAAGCATGAATAGACATTTTTCCCCCCGTCATGCATGAGGAGAACATTTCAGGCAGAGGAAATGGGCTTTAATAATAGCACACTAAGATGTTAGAGAACCAGTTGTGTTCAGGAAATTGTAAATTATAAGTAGCTTTTCATCATTTGGTACATAAAGTATTATCAGATAGCAGGAGTCAGTAGGGTCAGATAGTGATAGGCAGTGGCCCAGATCAGGAGGGCATTGTGTGCCATACCATGAAAGTTAGAATTTATTGTTTGTACATATAAGAGCCATTTAAAACTATTGCTCAGGGCCTCTGCTGGTGGCGCCGGCAGTTGAGCGCTGTGCTGCAAAGCTGTTTGCAGCCTCTGCAGCGCCAGTTCCATCCCGGCCGGCTGGCAAGGGTCCCACATGGCACAGCAGACCTCTCCTGTCTTGCCCGCTGCTCCCCTCAGCAGTGTATTTCATCAGTCTGCCTTTTCTGTTCCCCCTTTGTCTCTGGTAAATCCTCTCACCCTCACGTGCATCTGGCCTATACCCTGGTTCTTGTATGGATAAATAAATAAATCTTAAAAAAAAAAAATATTGCTCAGAAGAAAATTATGAGATTTGGTTATTAGAATGATTATATGTGAAATGACTATAATAACTATATGGTTATTAGAATGACATTTGTGACTATATGTGATAGGGTCGTGAAATCAGGATGATAAAAACCTTAAGAATGGAGACCAGTGAAAATAATATGTCCAGAATATATCAAGAACTCCTATAACTCAGTAAGAAGGCTGTCAACCCAATTTTCTTTTAGTGGGCAAAGGAATTGAGCAGACACTTTATCAAAAAAAAAAAAAAAAAGTGACTGGCTATTAAGTACCTGAAATTATATTCAATAACTTGGTCATTAAGGAAATGCAAATTATCACCCACAACTTTTGAATAGAAGGGAAAGAGAAATAGAAAAAAGAATATAAAAGGTTAAAGAAAGGGGATTTTACTTTTATGTTTTATTATGGACTGCTTTAAAATCTTGAGTTTGCACCATCATCCCCAATCTGTCACTTTTTTTTTTAATTTCTTATTTGAACTGTATACACAGTATGCAGTTTTTTTAATATTCCATCAACAACTTCACTTCAATATGTTTTATTTAATTTTTTAAAGTTTATTTTCTTATTAAGGTAACGTTGGTTTCTAACACTTTGATTCAGTGGTACAGGTTCATACTTCTTTTTTAATCTGTTTTAATGCAGAGATATTTCTCTTCCCTTTGTAAACCTTATTCCTATTTTTTTATCACCCATTATCATTACAACATCACCCTTATATCAGGCTCAAAATTATGAAGTCATTTATTTGTTCATTCTTTGAACAAACATTTGTCATATTATACTCTTTTCTAATTATCTGCCTGCATCAGGGTGGAATATCAAGTAAGTGGCTGGAGGTCATGACAGAGGTTGTGGTTGGAAATAAAACTTGGCAGTTATCAGTGGATAAATGGTATATAGAGCCTTGTATCTATATGAGATCACTTAGGGAGGTATGTATAGATTAAAAGAGAGAGTCAAATGACTGAGCCCTGAGGTAATTCAGCCTTTGGAAATCATCTGAGTGAGGGTAGATCAGCCAACAAGATTTACATGGAACAGTCTGGGAGAGTAGTGTTTCAGAGTACAAGTCAACACATTCTAGAGAAAGGAGAGATTCATTCCCTGAACTGCTGGTACGGGGAAAGTCAGTGGAACACTGAGAAATAAATATTGGATTTGCAAAAGTGAAGGTCATTGGTGATCTTGACAATATTATTTTCAGTGGTGTAATGGGGATGAGGACCTAATTTGAAGGAGATCTTAAAAAAAAAGGAGAGGAGGATCGCTTCTCGACCTTTTGGCTAAGATCAAGTGTAAAAAAAAAGGAGAGGAAATAGAGACAGAAAGGATAGACAACTTTTTATTTTGAGACTGTATGCTTTTAAGAAGTCAGTTTGGGTGGTCATTTGAAGACAATGTGAAATTTGTAGATGTTTTATTTTAAGACAGAAAGATTCTTATAGGAAGTTTTTAAGCTGCTGCTGCTGATCTAAGTAGAACAAATTTGTAGAGGAGAAAAGGGAGCATCTATATCCGTAGCTAGGTGAGCAGGAGTGGGATTCAGTTACAGTTGAAGAGGATGGTTTTCAGTAGGAGCATAGACTGTTCATTCATAGTGACAGGAAGGAAGGCAGTGTTGTGTTTATAGTCAGGTTAGTCAAGAGATAATTTTTTATCTCCTTACTCTGTACAAGGCACTTTTCTTAAGAAAACATAAAAAATATATTTGAGTTTAGAGATATAGAATGCTTTCACCACTGCCTATTTTTTGTACACCACTGTGAGCATCTTACTATTTATTATTATACTGACTGTCATGTTATTTAATACTCAGTTACATCAGAATGTGACACTAAAAAAACTTGCTAGTTTTTTCAGTAGCTATTCCATCTACACCTGTCTTTCCTTCCAATTGAACTTATGGGTAATTGCTTTCAATTCCAGCTAAAAAGATCCTAAAATAATGAACAACTTCTCAGGTAATGCTTTGAATATTATTTGTGGAGGGTATCTGGTACCTTACATTAATGCCTTCACATTGACCTATGGGAAGAATTACTGAAAACACAGTGGGGAGTGGTGTATCTTTAGTGGCAATTTATTGTATTTTTTACTTTGAACAATTCATGTTGTCTACACACAACTGAAAATTTTTCAAGGTAATTTATGGTATCATGGAATACTTAGTATGTTTTTATCTATTAAATTTGAGTTCAGTGTTAATCACTAAATATTAGGAAGGCATTATTTTTGGATTCTCCTGTGTGATCATATAAAAAGTCTTAATTTTTATCTTGATTCAATTTTTCTTTTTTCATATTTAGTTGCATTTCTTTGCCCACCATAAATGAGGATAGACATTACAGTTGAATAAATTAAATATGAGTTATTAAATTATTACTTTCTTCATGCTAAAATGTATAGCCATTTGTGCATTAATGAGCTGCCTATGGACTGCATCATTCACTGTAATAATTATTTCCACAGCTAAATCCTGTGACTTTTCTAGTTTCTTTCCTTCTTTATGGGAAGATAAGTCAAACAAATTTTACACAAAAGTAGTCAAAGATTTTTAAAAGATTCCAAGTCTGTTCTTTTAGCTTTTACTGTAAATTATTTTATAGATTTTATTTTGTCATTGATATTTCTAATTATGATAGGCATCATCATTGTACATATTATTTTTTATATCACAGTGATAATACCACAAATTTAGTGATGTAAAACAGCATTCTGTTTCTTTGTGTACAGCTAAGCTGGGTTCTCTACATAAGGGTGTTATGAAATTACAATCACATGGATCAAGAAGATGTGGTACATATATACCATGGAATATTACTCAGCATTCAAAAAAGATAAACACATGCAATTTGCAGCAACATGGATGGCGCTGGAAGGGATCATGCTCAGCGAAATAAGCCAGAAAGAAAAAGAAAAATACCGGATGGTCTCACTCATAGCAGGAACCTAGAAAACTTAAATAAGGGACCAGGAAAATGAATAACTATAAGAAAGTGAAAATCAAAATCAACAAAAAACTATGAACCAGAGACACTCTATGGGGGATAGAGGGCGGGAGGGGAGGGATTGGGGTCAAAATAAGGGGGTTGCAATTGTATGGGGAATATAAAAATAAAATTTATTATAAAAAAAAAATAAAAAGAAATTACAATCAGGTCTTGACTGGGGCTGCAGTCTCATCTGAGACCTGACTGGGAAGGATCCTCTTTTATCCTCTTTAGCTTTTTGGCAGAATTCAGTTCCTTGAAGGCTGCTGAACTGAAGGCCTCAGTTTTTTGCCCCATGGCCTTATCATGTGACAGCTCACAACATTGCAGCTTTCTTTATCAAAGCAAATAGGAAGACTTTCTTAAGACAGGTATTATTTTTAGATAATGTAATCGTGTACACATAATCATCTTGTCTCTTTGTTAGAAGCAAGTTGCAGGTCTCATCTACACTTAAGGACATGAACACAGAAAATGGGCCCACCATGTAGTCCATCTACCACAATTTATTTGCTATATCTTAACATGAGATGAATGTTTCTCTTAATGAGTAATTTTTACTACTTGTTTAGATATAGTGATAACTTCAGATTTGTAATTTTTCTAACCAGATTCCATTGGCCGTGACATTCCCAAAATGCTTGAATTATTTAAAACTGGACTTGAAATTAAAGTAGATGAAGAAAAGGAGAACTTTCTTAAGACCAAAATAGCAATGGTAAGTTACAGTGGAGGTTATTAAATAAACCTCTTTCTTTTTTGCTTACATGTTTCTTTAATAATTGATAATATACCAGTTTTTTAGACTTACTAGCGTTAAGAGTGGCCCTAAATATGCACATAGGTAATTTGTTTGTTCTATAGATTGAACTCATAAATTTTAATGGTGCTTAAGAATTCCTTCCTTCCAGAGTTATATGCCACTCACTGACATTTACTTGTATTTTGCTTTATTTGATGATATTCTATGCTAAGTAAAAAAAAAATATTTTTTATTCTAATAGTTCAAGCTTGAGACTATGATCTAGATCTTGTATGTCCTCTAAAGAACATTGTATAAAGCTGAACTCATAGTAGGTGTTTAATACTACTTTAATGGTGTTGAGGAATTTGCTTTAATTTTATAAATTGTGGGTGATTATCCCAACCTTTATTTTTTAAAAATTGTCTATTTACAGAAGATGCTGGAAATTGATTTCCAAAACCATATCCTGGACATTATTATAGATATGTCAGATTTATAAGTCATATAAATCTAGTGTTTTTAAATATTTACTAATTTGCTATTATTTTATTAAAGAATCTCTAAAATGCCTATGTAATTGGAGAGGTAAATTTTTCATGTCCATTCTATAGATGAAGGTTTGAAAGCCGAAGAGGGTAAGTAATTTGTTCAAGGTCTTACCTCTAGTTTAAATTAGAATAGGTGTTTGAACCTTGACAGTCTTTAAGCTCTAGGCTCTTTAACCATGTGCCATCTTGCCTCATGACTAAAATTATTTGAATAACTGTTTTTCTTCCTACCACCTACTCTTAAGAGGAATTCTGCATTATACCCAATTGTTAGTAATCTAAGCTAATTCATTTGTGCCCACTGTAGATCATCAGAAATACAAAAAAGGCACTCAGTTAATTTTCTGAAAGTAAAGCTTGCATTAAAAAGAGGACAGAGCAGGTATAATACAAACAGTAGGACACCCCTCATTGTCATCAAAGCTTTGCTTCAATCCATTTGTCACAAAGCTCTACTAGAGTCTGATGTTGGAATTTCTTTGTTCCCAAATGATCCTTGAGAGTGCTTCTCATTTCTTAGGGATGACAAAATTGTAATGTAAAGGAAAAAAAACCCAGTATGAATTTTAAGAGATTATTCTGGGGCTATAAACACTTGATCTTGAATACGTGTTCTGCTATTTAAGTGGTGACTTTAAAGAAGTTTCTTAATGTTGTTGTGTCTCACATTTCCTCATCTTTAAAATTTATAGCAATACCTATTTTACAGTGTGGTTTGGGAGATTTATTAAAAGTTTTTAAGGGCCTCCCCGGTGGCACAGCAGTTGAGCGCTGGGTTGCGAAGCTGCCTGTAGCCTCTGCAGCACCAGTTCGATCCCCAGCCACTGGGTGAGGGTCCCACAGGGCGCACAGACCTCTCCTGCTACCCAGTGCTCCCCTCAGCAATGTATTTCATCAGTCTGTCTGTTCTGCTGCCCACTTTGGCTCTGGTGAATTCTCTTACCCTCCCGTGCTTCTAACTGTACCCAGTGCTTATATAAATAAATAAATCTTTAAAAAAAAAATTGTTTCTACTATATTTAGGAGTTAATAGTTTAGGATTCGGAGTATTAGAAACCATAGCTTCTCATTTATTCTTTTCAATGACTACCATAGTGATTAAGACATATGGGTTCCAGATTAGACTACCTGAATCTTTTAGAGATAAAATTCTTTTTTTCTGATAACTTCTACAAATCATAAATGTCCAACTTAATGATATATACTCAGATCAGAATATAAAGCAATACCAGAACCCTGGAAAATCCTTTTTTGCACCTCCTAGTCAGTATTCCCTTCCCCCAAGAAACTACTGTTCTAAGTACAATTATGACAGATAAGTTTGTCTGTTCCAGAACTTCCTATAAGTGGAATCAGAGTTAGCTATGTACTGCTTTTTGCCTGACTTCTTTCATTCAACATATGTCTATGAGATTGATGCATATAATTGCATTTAGTTATAGACTGCTCTTTTTCATTGCTGTATGCTATGTAATTATTTTTCTTAATGAGAAAGACCTTAATCTATGTGTTTAAAGAGAGTACTTTTTTGAATGCTACTTCAATATGATAGTATAGTGTAGCAGGAGGTTGAGAGCGAGTTTTATTTATTTATTTTTTTGTCCTCTTTTTTTATTTAAATTTTATTTTTATATTCCCCATACAATTATAACCCCCTTATTTTGACCCCAGTCCCTCCTTTCCCGCCCCCCACACCTCATAGAGTGTGTCTGGTTCATAGTTGTTTGTTGATTTTGATATTTTCTTTCTTATAGTTATTCTTTTTCCTGGTCCCTTACTTAAGTTTTCTAGATTCCTGCTATGAGTGAGACCATCTGGTATTTTTCTTTTTCTTTCTGGCTTATTTCACTGAGCATGATCCCTTCCAGCTCCATCCATGTTGCTGCAAATTGCCTCGAGAGTGAGTTTTAGATTCACAACCCGGATTCAAATCCTATTTAGAACTGGACCACCTTGCTTCCTGAGCCCCAGGTTTCTCCCATTTGCCATCTTTTCTATATGTCAAATGAGGTTAATAATGATACATACTTTTTGGCCAGAAAGGAGAAGATGAGCTAATGACATTAACTTCTACCGCTGGCTAAGTTGAAAAACAGGAACTGATTTACCTTCCACCTAAAACAATCATTAATTGTTTATACACAATACCAAAACTAGACAAGAAAACAATAGGCCAGTATTATTTATGAGTGCAGACGTTAAAGTTAATAACTAAATTTTAGCAAAAAAATTGTTCAGCAATATACTAAAAGGATAACATGACCAAGTAGGGTTGATCCTAGGAATGGAAGGTTAATTTAACTTTCAACAATCATTTTAATTCATCATATTAGCATACTAAAAATCAAAATCCATGTGCTCACCTTGGTAGAATAGAGAAAGCAATTTACAGAATCCAACATTTATTCCTGATTAAGAAATACCAACAAGCATTTCATACATAGAAGTCAATGTCGTCAGCCTGATAAAAGGCAAGTAAGGAAAAACAGCAACTGCTGTTATACTTAGTGGTGAAAGAGTGTTTTTCTCCTAGACAAGGATATCTACTCTGGCAGCATTTAGTCATTATTGAGCTAAGGACTCTAGGCAGTGCAATTAGACCATAAAGAGAGGCATCCACATTAGAATGGTAGAAGTAAAACTGTCATTCACAGATGACATGATCTGGCTACCAGAACAAAGAAGTAAATTGAAATAAGGTTGCAGGATACAAAATCAATATACAATAAATCAATTTTGCTTCTGTATAAGGGCAGCAACATTAGAAATTAAAATTAAACAATGGCACTTATAATTATGTCAAAATACAAAATATGTAGGGATAAATCTGACAAAAGATGTGAAAGATGGGGAAGAACAGACGCTAAAAACCTCAAAATATAGTTGAAAGAAATTAAGAAAGATCTGAGTATATGATGAGATGTACATCTTCATGGATAAGTAAACTCAAATTGTTAAGAAGTCAGTTTTTCCCAAAGTAGTCTAGAGACTCTAGCACATTTGTAATCAAAATCCCATTTAACTTTTTTTTGTAGAAATTGACAAGCTGATTTTAAAATCATATGAAAATACAAAGAATTTAGCATACTCAAAACAACTTCGACAAAGTGCAAAGTTGGAAGTTTATCTGATTTCAAGATTTATAAAACTTTAGCAATTAGGAGAGTGTGGTACGGATGTCAAAAGAGACAAAATGATCAATACAATCAAGTCCAAAAAGAAGACACAAAATATAAAAGGCTTTTTAAATGGAGAATGATAGACTTCAACAAATAGTTCAGGAATAGTTCTATGCAGTAGAATATTCTTTCAATAATAAAAAGGAAATGGGGCTTCCCCGGTGGCGCAGTGGTTGAGCGCTGCGTTGCAAAGCTGCCCGCAGCCTCTGCAGCGCCGGTTTGATCCCCGGCCACCGGGCGAGGGTCCCACATGGCTTGCAGACCTCTCCTGCCACCGGCTGCTCCCCTCAGCAGTGTACTTTATCAGTCTGCCTATTCTGCTCTCCGCTCTAGCTCTGGTGAATTCTCTCACCCTCTTGCGCTTCTGACTGTACCCAGTGCTTATATGAATGAATGAATGAATGAATGAATGAATGAATGAATAAATAAAAATAAAAAGGAAACGATTGATACATGCTTTAAAAATAATTGTGTTAAGTGAAACAAATCAGAAAAAAAGGAATACATACTGGATGATTCTATTTTCATAGAATTAAGGTAAATGTGAAGTAACGTATAGCAACAGAAAGCAGACCTGTAATTGCCTTGGGGAAAAGAAGGGGAGGGTGGTAAAGCAATATTGCAAAGGAGGATATTTGACATGTTATCTTGACTGGTGGTGGTTTCACAAGTGTATATGTATATCAAACTTAATAAATTGACACTTTAAACATATGCAGCATATCTTGTGGAATATTATTTAGCAACAAAAAGGAACCTGCCCTTGGCACAGCAGACCTCTCCTGTCTCGCCCACTGCTAGATCCACCTGTTCTGTTCCCCACTCTGTCTCTGGTGAATCCTCTCAACCCTCTACCTCTGGCCTTTACCCCAGTTCTTCTATGCATAAATAAATAATAAATCTTAAAAACAATAGAAAAAGTTAAAAAAAATTTAAAAAAAAGGAACATGCCTCGGATGTATGCCTCTCTGGATGAACCTCAAAAAACATTATGTCAGTTGAACTAAATACAGACTATGTGATACCATTGCTATGCAATATCTTGAAAAGGCAAAATTATAAAGAAAAAAAATTGTGGTTGTTTGATTTGGGTGTGGTAGGAAATATACATCAGCAGTAAATGCATAAGAGGTCATAGTAGAGTGATGAAAGTGTTTTAAAACTGATTTGTGGTGATGGATACACAACTTAATAAACTTAACTAAAAATCACTGTTTTGTAAAATAGAAAATGATGTATTATATATGTAAAACATGGTTTGTAAGCTTATTAAAATGTATAGCATATCAGGTATACCTCAAAGAGTTATTTAGAAAGTACCAAGAATCCTTTTATAACTGAATCTAATAAAATATAACTATTCCATAAATTTTTTTAATTATAATGATCAAAGATAACTTTGTTGACAGATTTCAAATGAATATATTTTCCCTAAAGTTTGAGATTTCCCTATGTGATGTCATTCTTTTACAGCTAGAAATACTGAAGATGTGTTTTGCTTTGCTTTGTGTGTATAATGAAAGAATTGAACTTAGAATAAGTGTATGGATGAATGAACACTTACACTGGCAACATCATGTATGCCTATCAGGGGTTCTTCTCATTTTGGATGAAAGGAGAGTATCAAGAGCTGGGGACAACAAACTAACAGTCTACAGGGTAAATCCAGCCTGTGTTTTTATAGCTTGGGAGCGAAGAATAATCCTTGCAGTTTTAAAAGAAAAGAAAACAAATAATTTGCTACAAAAATTGTATGTTGTCCACAAAGCCTAAAATATTTACTATTGGGCTCTCTAGAGAAAAGGTTTGCTGACCCTTAATCTAGAAAGATGTGTTTTGGGAGAATGAAATGCATTCATTTTATATTTCTATTTGCCAAGTTAAATCATCTTGAGGTCCCTTGTTATGATTTTGTGAAGTCTAAACTGTAATATCTTCAAAATCCAGTCCTAATATTGATGTAGTATGAAATTGATAGAGTGGTTTAAGCAGGTTTTCCTTCTGTATCAAAGTGATAACTAGAGTCAGTTGAATGATCTCTCTTAATTATCTGACTTGAGGATTAGCGTCTTGGGTTTTAGAACTCAGCCATTAATGCCTTTTTACATCAGAACTGTACTAATGCTCTTATAGCCAATCATTATCTAACATTGGTCAGCAATACTTATAAGTAAAATAGTTTCATTCTTAATCTTTCCTACCATTAGTACTGATAATTTATATATTCATGAGGTTAGTTATATTTACATGCTATCAGATCAAATGCTCATTTAAATGAAAATGTCGGGCCTCCCTGGTGTCTCAGGCGGTTGAGCACCATGCTGTGAAACTGTCCACAGCCTTTGCAGCGCCGGTTCGATCCCAGCCGGCCGGCGAGAATCCCACATGGCGAAGCAGACCTCTCCTGTCTCGCCCGCTGCTCCCCTCAGCAGTGTATTTCAGAGTCATTCTGCCTGTCTGTTCCCCACTCTGTTTCTGGTGAATCCTTTCACCCTTCCACGCATCTGGCCTATACCCTGGTTCTTGTATAAATAAATAAATAAATACTAAGTACATAAATGAATGAATGAATGAAAATGACATTTAAATGATATTTTGAATGTATTAAAGAACTAGACATAAGACCAGAAACCATAAAATACATAGAAGGAAATATAGGCGAAACGCTATATGACATGCACCTCAAAGACATCTTTACAGACACATCACCCAAAGCAGTGACAGTGAAGGCAAAGATAAAAGCTGAGACTACATCAAATTAAAGAGCTTCTGCACAGCAAAAGAGACAATAACAAAAACAAAGAGAAACCCCACCGACTGGGAGAACATTTTTGCACACAATACTAATGATAAAGGACTGATCACAAAAATCTGCAAAGAGCTGATGAGACTCAACACAAACAAAGAAAATAATCCAGTCAAAAAATGGGCAGAAGAGCTAAAAAGAAACTTCTCTGAAGAGGAAATGCAAATGGCCAACAGGCATATGAAAAAATGTTCAACATCACTTGTCATCAGGGAAATGCAAATTAAAACTACCATGAGATACCATCTTATACCAGTGAGAATGGCACATATTAAAAAAAAACTAGCAACAACAAATATTGGCGAGGATGTGGAGAAAAAGGAATTCTCCTGCACTGTTGGTGGGAGTGCAAACTGGTCCAACCACTGTGGAGAACTGTGTGGAGATTTCTGGACCTACTAACCATAGAGCTTCCATATGATCCAGCAATTCCACTCCTAGGTATTTACCCAAAGGACACAGAAACATCAATTCCAAAGAGCACCTGCACCCCTATGTTTAGAGCAGCACTACTTACAATAGCTAAGCTTTGGAAACAACCCAAATGCCCAAAAATAGATGACTGGATCAAGAAGATGTGGTATATATACACCATGGAATATTACTCAGCATTCAAAAAAGATAAACACATGCAATTTGCAGCAACATGGATGGCGCTGGAAGGGATCATGCTCAGTGAAATAAGCCAGAAAGAAAAAGAAAAATACCGGATGGTCTCACTCATAGCAGGAATCTAGAAAACTTAAATAAGGGACCAGGAAAATGAATAACTATAAGAAAGTGAAAATCAAAATCAACAAACAACTATGAACCAGAGACACTCTATGGGTGGTGGGGGGCTAGGAGGGGAGGGATTGGGGTCAAAATAAGGGGATTGCAATTTTATGGGGAATATAAAAATTAAATTTATTTAAAAAAATAAATGATATTTTGAACAACATGCAGACAGAACAGGTTATTATTAGAATTTTTAATTTTCCAATCAGTTATATTGCTATCATGTCCTGATATTTATTTTCTCTTGTCATGAAGAATAAGTTGATTGGGATAAAAGTAAGTTAAATGATAAGAGTTAAGGGAAAGGTATTAGAGCATAAAACTAAAAACAAAGGCTTACAGGGGAGAAAAAGCACATTTCTTCAAATGTACCCTAACTTTTTGTTTTGTTAGGCTTTTTAAATTCTGAGTCTTCCATAAAATAGAACTGAAACTTAAGATGCACAAAAAGTGAAGTTGAGACATAATATGTACCTGACCCTTGTATATCTTCTAAATAGCCGTTTAATTTTGGATAGTAATTTTAAGAGGATGTATCTGAGTTTAAAATGTATAGAACAATAGTTAAAATTCTGCCCAAATGGGGCAGAATTAACTTTAACTCTTGATATTTTTTATTTTCAGATTACAAAAATATATAAGGAAATACTAAATCCCCTTTCCGTGCAAATTGTTGTCTCATGGAATTTATACTAATAGTTTTATTTTGTCACTCCCAAAATCTTAAGGCATATACATAAATACCCTTACAAAAATTATGTGCATATTATGCCACACCATTTACTATACCATGGATGTCTTCAAAGATGCAAAGAGATCTATCATGCTTAGTTTTTGTGCAGTTTTTTGCCATTACAAATTATACTTTAAGGACATTTTTACAGTGCCTCATACTCATCAGCATTAGATATTATCAAACATAAGGATTTTTTGTCAGTTTGTTAGGTGATATATTACTGCTGTGTATGTGAATTGTGTGTACACTTTTTTAATAATAAATTTTATTTTTATATTCCCCATACAATTTCAAACCCCCCCCATTCTGACCTCAATCCCTCCCCTCCCCCCCCCCCACCCCCAAAAAGTGTCTCTGGTTCATAGTTTTTTGTTGATTTTGATTTTCACTTTCTTATAGTTATTCATTTTCCTGGTCTGTGTGTACACTTTTAATAGCTTAATGGACCTTAATGGTCCAAGGTGACCATTACCATTATTTTCTTCTTTGGTTATAATCTTCTTTTGTTCTACTTTGTAAGATTCTGAGTCTCCTCATCTGTCTCTTCATTCTTATTCCTTAACTTCCCAAGTCCCTAGGTCTGCCCTGATTCTCCATTCTCTTTTTTTTGGGTGTGTAGGCTCTATGACACCCTTATTGTGGATCCTGTCAAACTCACTCTCCCATAACTTGTTCTAGGCACTAATGCCTCCTAACTGGACTTCACAAAAACCAGTTATTGAAGGTTGACAGTTTGTAAGATTGAAGTGTTCACAAATAGTGAGATTGTCTGGTATCTGCTCTGTACTGAAAATAAAGGCTTTTGTACTTAGTATTTGGGATTGATTTCTCTTCGGTTTTAGATATTTTTACTGTATCTTATATATTTTTTAAATTATCCTCATTTATTGAATTTTCTTATGCTTTATTCTCTGAATAGGAAAAGTTAGCATTAACTCATTTATTTATTTTTAAAAAATATTTTTACATCATTGTTCATTTTTAAACAATATTTGTTTCCCCCCACCCCCTCAGGTATAGTCCCCATAGAATTTCCTTCACCAATGCACCCGTGCACCATCACCTCAGTCCCCTGTGCTCCTCCCTCCCTCCCTCTGATCCCTCTCCTTCCTCCTCCTCTGCAGTATGTCTCTGATTTATAGTTGTCTGTTTTTGCTTTGTTGTGTTTTATACTGTTATTTTTTTTTTTACACTGATGTCTTATTTGATTCCCCTGTATTCCTGCTATAAGTGAAACCATCCACTATTTTTCTTTTTCCTTCTGGCTTATTTCACTGAGCATAATAATAATTCCTTCTAGTTCCATCCACATTGCTGTGAATGGCATGAGTTTATCTTTTTTGATTGCTGAATAATATTCCACTGTGTCTATATGCCACATCTTCCTGATCCAGTCATCTATTTTTAGGTATTTGGATTGTTTCCAGGTTTTGCCTATTATAAATAGTGCTGCAATAAACATAGGGTTACAGGTGGTCTTTTGAATCAATGTTTTTGAGTCCTTTGGGTAGATCCCTAGTAGTATAATTGCTGGGTCATAGGGTAGCTCCATTTTCAGTAGACTGAGGAACCTCCAGACAGCTTTCCATAGTGGCTGGACCAGTCTGCACTCCCACCAGCTATGTAGGAGAGTTCCTTTTTCACCACATCCTCGCCAACATTTGTTGTTGCTTGTTTTTTTGATATGTGCCATTTTCACTGGTGTAAGGTGGTATCTCAATGTGGTTTTGATTTGCATTTCCCTGATTATGAGGGATGTTGTACATTTTTTCATATGCCTGTTGGCCGTTTGCATTTCCTCTTTGGGGAAGTTGTCTTTTAAGTTCTGCCCATTACTTGACTGGATTGTTTACTTTGTTTTTGTGGAATTGTGTGAGTTCTTTGTATATCTTTGTGATCAGTCCCTTATTAGTTGTATGCAGTGCAAAAATTTTTCCCAGTCAGTGGTTTGTCTCTCTATTTTGGTTAATGTCTCTTTTGCTGTATGGAAGCTTTTCAGTTTGATTAACTCATATATAATCTAACCAACAACAACAACAAAAACTTAATGTGTAAGTTCTGTTTAACAGGTATTTTATTAAATACTGTCTCTTTGCCAGGCATAGTGTGATACGTAAATAAGAAACACTATTTGAAAGGGTTAAGAGAGATTTGCAAATGAGTTACAGGAAAGTTGTGGTAATGTATAAGGAAACATGTATATGTAAATATATAAAATAAAAGGAAGTCAGAGAAAAGAGGCACCAATTGATACAGTCATAGCACAAAGTAGGTCACAGATGTCTTCTAGGAGTAGTTTGAAAATATACTGCAGGTATATTATTCCAGGTCCTTATTCCTATTTTAGAATAATATACAAGATGATGAATCTACTACTACTACTACATATTCCTATTAGTTCAGCTGTTATAAAGGAACCAAGTAACAGTGTTTTAACCATGATGGAAAGTTAATTTTCTCTTAAATCTGAGCTAAGTAGGAAGCTCAGAGTTGCTCAGAGTTATCCAGGCATCAGAGTTCCTCCCCTTTTGCTTTTTGCCATCTCCTAGGTCTTCTATTTTGTGTGGTTGAATCTTACTGATACCTTATCTACAGTGTAGCCTGTGTGAAGAAGGTAAGAGGAGGTGGAGAGCAAGTAGCGTTCTTTCAAGGATGTGAACTATTGTCATCATTCTATCCCATCCCATAGTCAAGAGCTTAGTTATATGAAGTTCTGTACTATTTAGTGGCTAGTTGGGTGGCCAAGTGCCTGGTTAAAACTTTATTTATTTAAAAGAAGTTACGATGGATTTGGGAGGCAGTTAGGACTTCGTCACAGTTGAGGAACAGCCAAGAAAGCTAAAAGAATAAGGAAATAAAAGGTTGGAGTTTCTGTTCATTTTGTTTATTGCAGGATCCCCAATTCCTGTAGTAGTGCCTGGAAAATAGTAGGTGCCTCATAAATAATTCTTCAATTAGTGAATGTTCAAATGTGTGAATAAAAACTACTGACAATTAAAGAACACTTAGCAATTATTAAAAGATCAGATAGAAATTATTTCAAATATATAGTGAATCAGTGTTGTATTTTATGAAAACATGATTTACGTCAAACAATCCTTATTGCATAATATTGAAAGTTAAAAATTTAATTCTTGAATTTCACAAAATAAGAGTCAGAATTAAGAATATTACTCTATTCATTATAGGAATGCTTAGCCAGGTGCATATTTGAGATTACATAAGAAAATTAAACTATGTCCAGTATTATAGTACAAACTTGCCAGAATATAAACTTTGAGGTAATTTTCAAAAGGCGCCAGTTAGTATTTTATAATACACTACACAGATCCATTTTATGTGAGCTATAAGGCACTTAGAACATGCTTGACTTTTTCTCAATGATAGATTCCTTATATGATTTAAGATACCCGCTCCCCAGCCTGCTTTTCCAGAATACTTCTAAATGAATTTAGGTCAGTTGCATTGATGATTGGTTTTCTTAGCTTGCCCTTTCTTAACTAGTCTTTACAATTTACCACCTTTATATCTGTCAAAAACTAAAATGTTCTCTCACTTTTGTTAATGTTAATTGCCCTACATATTTCAAAAACAAAAAATGCAATAGTGTAGTAGGTTTCATTGGCTGAGAATAGTGGAGATTGAGGGATATAACTTTTTACTAGGAAAAAAATTACCAGGACTGCAAAATATGGCACATCAAGACTTGTAGTAGGAAGCTTTTATCTAAGAAAGGATGTGAACTGTAGTTCAAAGAAAAATTTGGTATGTGGTTATTTGTTGTAACCTCTCATATTATTTAATACCATAATAAATTATATGACTCATAGAGAGTATATTATAATAATATATGTATGATATATATAGATATCACATATGTTCCTAATAGAGCCTGTAAAATGAGACTCATGTTTCTATACATGTTTTTAAAGTAGCAACTAGCTAACTTTGATGCCTGAATCCAGTTAAATAGAATCTCACATTTGTAGAAAGTACTTACTGTAGTTTTCAAATCAATTCTAACTGATCAGTCTTTTGGGATTGATAAAATTAGATAAAATTTGCAGATAAAACCAGATTTACATTATAATGCACACTGGGCTTTTTTTTTTTTTTTTTTTTAAAGGATGCAGTGTACTATGAAGTCTATTTAATTTCAGATTTTTTTTGTAGTTTGGGCCCCTTTTTATAAGTGTTTCTCAATCATCATAGCAACTCGATAGAATTTTCCACACTTTACAAAAGGTATTTGACCTTCAAAAGAATGTTTAGTGAGGACCTGCTACATTTCCAGTCAACTTTTTCTATTTTAATTTTTCACTTCAAAGTAATTTTTTCAAGTACATATAGATAGAAGGCTTCTAAAAATGTCTTCATTATAATATATTCTTTTTTTTTTTAAGATTTATTTATTTATACAAGAACCATGGTGTGGAACCAAGCTTAGCCGAGGTTTCGCCATTTTGTATATCCTCCACCTTGATATGTTAGTCCTTGTCCAGCCGCATTCCGGAGATAGTTTCAGCAGTCACAACCCTCACTCCACTTGGTGACGAAAAAGCAGACCACCCCAGGGCAGTCCTATCCATAAATGGGACAGAATCTCTAACCATCCAATCAGTTTGAAACTGTAACTGTGCGCGCCAAAATGCCTTTGTAGTAGCCAATGAGTAATTGCCAGCTTCTTTCAAAATTCGCGCCACTCGTGACCCTATAAGATACCCCTGCTTCCTCTGTTCGGGGCTCTTGACCTCTGCCGTTGCATCGGTGCGTGTCGAGGGCCCGGACTCGAGCCCGTAATAAACTCCCTTTTGCATTTAAATCAGCTGTCTTTGGATTCTTGGAGGCTATGCTCGCCGAGTCTCCTGATCTTGGGCACAACACATGGTACAGGCCAGATGTGCAGGAGGGTGAGAGGATTCACCAAAGACAGAGTGGGGAACAGAACAGGCAGACTGACCGAAATACACTGCTGAGAGGAGCAGCGGGTGAGACAGGAGAGGTCTGCTCGCCATGTGGGATACTCGCCGGCCAGCTGGGATTGAACCGGTGCTGCAGAGGCTGTGGACAGCTTCACAGCACTGCACTCAACCTCCTGCGCCACCAGGGAGGCCCTATTCTAAAAAAAAAAAAAAGTCATGATTTTTTCCCCCCATCTTTTTTTTTAATATATATTTATTTATTTATGCATACAAGAACTGGGGTCTAGGCCAGAGGTGTGTGTGTTGGGGGGGGGGTAATAGAATTCATCAGAGACAGAGCGGGGAACAGAACAGGCAGACTGACTGAAATACACTGCTGAGAGGAGCAGTGGGTGAGACAGGAGAGGTCTGCTCGCCATGTGGGATTCTCGCCGGCCGGCTGGGATAGAACCAGTACTGCAGAGACTGTGGACAGCTTCACAGCGCTGCGCTCAACCTCCTGCACCACCAGGGAGGCCCTATTCTAAAAAAAAAAAAGTCATGATTATTCCCCCCATCTTTTTTTTTTTATATATATTTATGCATACAAGAACTGGGGTGCAGGCCAGAGGTGTGTGTGTGGGGGGGTTAATAGAATTCACCAGAGACAGTGGGGAACAGAACAGGTGGATTGACTGCAATACACTGCTGAGGGGAGCAGCAGGCAAGTCAGGAGAGATCTGCTGCGCCATGTTGGCAGCTGCCTGGGTGGGGATCGAACTCATGCTGCAGTGGCCGCGGTTAGCTTCACAGGCTGCGTCTTAACCCCTTGTGCCACCAGGGAGGCCCCTTCCCCCCCATCTTTTTATCTTAGAAATTGGGCTCAGAACACTTTAGTAAAAAATATTCTAAAGGGAAATTAAGCCCTATTAATAACATTTCAGGTTAAGAAAGAAGTGAATATCACACATCTTCTTTGAATCTATTATTTTTTAAATCCTTACCTCTAATTAAGGTCTTTCCCAAAAAAGAAAAGAATGCTGAGCAGAAAGAATATAGGCAGCTTGTTATGGCATCACTTGAGGTCTGCTTTTTGAGTCACCATAATTCACATGCTAAAAACACAGTAAGTCTGCTAAATAGCACATACACTTAAAGTGTGTTCGAAGTACAGGCTTTCTTCCTCCCAAGTTATTTTGCGTTCATTCCCTTATTCATTCTGTGACTAATTCAGCGTATTACATCAAATCTAGGAAAAATAGGTCCTATATGGCCTCGTATCTCTTGTAATGCACTGTCTTTCTTCCTATTCTTTGTATCACAAAATGCACATATTAAACACATCATGAATACCTGTGGAGTGACAAAAGCTGTTTTTAACTGTGAGGGTAAAATTGTGAATGAAAACAAAAGTTCTTACCCTCAAATAGCTTACTTTTTAGTAAACTATAGATAACTTACATAAGTAAATATATATGTAATTTGGTGACGATCATAGTAATGGTCAGGTATGTGTGGCTACTTTTGATAGGCTGATTAAGGAAGACGACATATAAATAGACTGAAGTAATAGAATAAGTTGTGGAGATATCTGGGAGAAAAATATTTTTGGAACAAGGCAGCAAGTACAAAGACTGAGGAAAAAAGGACTTGCGTTGTTAATAGGAACAAGAGGTATTTCTTCTAGGTGTTAGAAAGGCTAAAATATTTTTGAAAAATACATGTCAAAAAAGTTTTGAGAAAATGATTAAGTACACAAAGGTTGGGAGAACTATTTTGATTAAGGAGAACGTAGAATCACCTATCGTATTGACAATGCATTCCTGAATAGTTGTACATGATGGTTTTGACTTGTTTTTATTTTAAATGGAAAAGCCTTTTGTGCTGAGTCTTAACATCAGGAAATCCTTTCATGGCTTGCAGTAGATTTCAAGATTCTGTGAATCTCCTGAAATTGTGTGCAGAATATTATGTATACATATGCATATAAACATTTTTCATGGTTGTTTTTTTCATACAGGATTCATGAACATTCTTTAGTCTGTCAGTATTGAGTGCCTAGCATGTACCAACACTGCTTTATGTATCAGGGGTTTATCTGTCAACCAAGTAGACAATAGTCCCTATCTTCCTACCATAGACCTGTGCGTAGATAGCTGTAATCAAGACCAATAAATAAAATATTACTTAAATAAGTTTCAAAAATGTGTTATTTCAGAGAAAAGTATTAAGGAGAAGAAAAAAAGTATTAAGGAAGAAAGAAACGTGCGTAAGTAGAGTTAGGAGGTTGGAATTTTAGATACGTTATCTCATGTTAGTGTCACTCATCCAAAGAAAGTGGTTGGAGAAAAAGCATTACAAGTAAAGGGAGCAGGAAATGTAAGAGGCCCTGAGCTGTGTATCTGGCATGTTTGGGGACTAGCTCCTATGGCTTGAGTAGGGAGGAAAGCATTAGGTAGCAAGGTCATACTGAGAATATTGTCTTTGAATCAAAATGGACTTTGGTAGGATTTGCTTATAGAAATTACATGGTCTGACTTGACTTTTAAAAATCCCATTCTTGCTGTGATGTGAAACAATGTTTAATCTTATTATATATAATACACTTAGGATTTTTATTTTCCTGTTCTTTCTCTCATGTTGGTTGCAGACTATCAGCTGATTTCAGTTGTAGCCAGAGATTTAAAGCTTGAAGAAATACTATTATGTAAGAATTTTTAAAGTGCCTTTGCAGTTAGCTTTATTTAGTTAGGTTTTGCGTCTGTATTCATTGGTACTATGAGTCAGTGGTGTATGTGTGTGATGTTTGGGGATTTGTTTGTACTATTTTTATCTGATTTAGTGTCAGGATTATGAGTTGCATAGCTTCCCATCTTATCCTGTGTGCAATAACAGCCTATATTACATGGGGATTATCTCTTCCAAGTTTAAAAAACTTAATAAATAAAAGTAACTTAACCAGGGCCTCCCTGGTGGCACAGACAGTTAAGGCACAAGCTATGAAGCTATCTGCAGCCACTGCAGCACGAGTTTGATCCCCAGCCAGTAAGCTAGCCACATGGTGCAGCAAGACCTCTCCTGTCTCGCCCCCTGCTCCCCTCAACAGTGTATTTCAGTCAGTCTGCCTGTTCTGTTCCTCACTCTGTCTCTGCTGAGTCCTCTCACCCTCCACACCTCTGGCCTGTACCTCAGCTCTTGTATGCATAAATAAATAAATCTTGAAAAAAAAAAAGTAACTTAACCAAGAGCCTTTCATAATTGCTGTTTTCTTATTCCTGGAGGCTTTGTTCCCTAGACAGTCCCCATTCTTGCCTTCTTGTTTCATTCAGGTCTCAACTCAAATGTCACACTGTAAGAGAAACCCTCCTTGAAACCTCCTGTCAGGGCCTCCCTGGTGGCGCCATGCTGTGAGGCTGTCCACAGCCTCTGCAACGCGGTTTCGATTCCTGGCCAGCCAGGGAGAAACCCACATGGCGTGGCAGACCTCTCCTGCCTCATCTGCTGTTCCCCTCAGCAATGTCTTCGGTCCGTCTGCCTGTTCTGCTCCCCTCTCTGTCTCTGGTGAATTCTCTCACTCTCCCGCACCTCTGACTTGTACCCCACTTCTTGTATAAATAAATAAATCTTTAAAAAAAAAAGAAACCCCCTCTCAAATAGTAGTCCTCTTATCCCTTTGATGGTCTTTATTTTTTCATAATATTTATCATTATTAAATATGTGTTTGTCGTACTTTCTCTCCCCTGCTGGAATGCTAACTGCATAAGGATGGACACCTGATGTATCAATTTCAGTATTATATCCGTACCTCAAGAAAAATTCCTAGTTTATAATACTTGAGGAATAAATTAATATCCTTTTTCATGTCTAGTCATCTGGGTTTTTTTTTCCTTAATGAATTATAATTATTATAAAACTCAGAAAACCACCTACTGTTATTACCATCCCTTTATACTTGGAGTCTTACTTGTAAATGTCCTCAATATCTGTATATCTTTTTCCATGGTTTTTTATTTTGAAAATTTTTAATTTAATGGAAGAGTTGCATCTGTTTTGAATTTATGTTAGTGCTTGGAGATAGAAAGTGATCCCATTTCTTTTTTATAAACATTTTAAAATTGGCCTTTTTTACTTAGCATAATGCTCTTGAAATCCATCTAAGTTGTTGTGTAGTTCAGTGTGTCATTCCTGTTTATTGCTAATTAATATTCTATAGAATAGCACATGTCCAGTTTAATAAACTATTCATCTTTTGAGAGACATTTTGATTTTTCTCAGGTTTTGGTTATAACAAGTGAAGTTGTCAACATTCACATAAAGGTTTTTGTGTATATGTAAATTTCCACTTCTCTGTGATAAATGCCAAGGAGTGTTACTGGAAAGCAGTATGGTAGTTGCGTGTTTAATTTGATAAGAAACTCCCAAACTATGGTCATCCATTTACATTTGCACAAGCAATGTACAAGAAATTCACTTGCTGCGAATCCTCATCAGCATTTGGTATTGTCAGTATTTTTTTTTAGATGTTTTAATAGGAGTAGGGTTTTATTTCACTGTGGTCTTAATTTCCATTTCTTTAATGGCTTGTGATGAACATTTTTCTTGTCGATTTTTTTTAATTGCAGAAACAGTGCAATTGGTTTACAACATTGGTTTACAACATTGTATGTGGTTTAAAAGTATAGGTTCTCCCCCTTCAGGTGTTGTTACCACAACACTCGCACCATAAAAACACACATAGACCTCCACTGTAGTTTACTGTATTCCCTTTCCCCTACCCCTTTTGTATACTCAGTTCTATAGTCAAGATTTCTAGATTTTGCTATTGGTTTGACTTTATCTGACCCTTTGTTTTGTTTCCCAGTATTCCACATGTAAGTGACATCATCCAGCATTTATCTTTCTCCCTCTGACTTGTTTTGCTTAGTATAAACTCCTCTAGTTCTATCCATGTTGTCACAAATGGCAAAAGTTTATCTTTCATTATGAATGAATAGTATTCCATTGTTTATATGTACCACATCTTCCTGATCCATTCATCTGCACTTAGATTGTTTCTATACCTTGGGTATTGTAATTAATGTTAAAATGAACATAAGAGTGTGTATATCCCTCCAAATAAGTGCTTTTGAATTCTTTGGGTAGATACTTAGAAGTGCAATTGCTGAATCCTATGATAGATCCAATGTTTTGAGGAACCTACAAACTCTATCTTCCCACCAACAGTGTAGGAGATTCCTTTTACTCCACATCCTCACTAATACTTGTTTCGGTTCTTTTTGATGTGTAGTTCTCACAGGTATCCCGGGGTGGTTTTAATTTGCTTTTCCCTGATGACAAGTAATGATGAGTATTTTTTCATGTGCCTGTTGACCATTTGTATGTCTTCTTAAGTGCCTACTTATCTCTTCTGCCCATTTTTTTAAAAGATTTATTTATGTATACAAGAACTGGGGTACAGGCCAGAAGTGCAGAGGATGAGAGGATTCACCAGAGACAGAGTGGGAAACAGAACAGGCAGACTGACTGAAATACACTGCTGAGGGGAGCAGCAGGCAAGTTAGGAGAGGTCTGCTGCACCATGTGGGTAGCTCCCTAGCCGGAGATCAAACTCGTGCTGCAGTGGCTGCGGACAGCTTCATAGGCTGTGTCTTAACCCCTTGCGCCACCAGGAAGGTCCTCTTCTGCCCATTTTTTGATTGGGTAATTTGTTTTGTATTTTGTTGAGTTATATGTGTTCTTTGTGCTCTTGGACATTACTCTTTTGTTGGGCATATGGTGTGTAGATTTTTTCTTTTATTCAGTACAGTGTCTTTTTGGTTTAATGACAGTTTCTTTCACTATGTTGAAGTTTCTTAGTTTGATGTAGTCCCAATTGTTTATCTTCTCTTTTGTTTTTCTTGCTATTGGAGACAAATTCACAAAGACATCACTGAAGCTTATGTCAGTATATTTTGCCTGTTTTCTGCTCTGTGTTTTATGGTTTCAGGTCTTACATCAATGACTTTTATTCATTTTTAGCTTATTTTGTGCATGGTATGAGATAGTTGGTCTAGTTTCATTCATAACATATAAGTCCACTTTTCCCAACACCATTTATTGAAGATGCTTCCCTTTCTCCAGTGTATATTCTTGGCTCTTTTGTTATAGATTAGGTGTGGGTTTACTTCAGGACACTCAGTTCTATTCCATTTGTATCTCTGTGTTTTTGTTTTAGTACCACACTGTTTTGATTATTATAGCTCAGTTGTATATAGTTTGAATTCTAGGGGTGTGATACCATCCTTTTTCCTTTTTATTGTCAGGATTACTTTGACTCCTCAGGGTCTTTTATGCCATATGAATTTCAGTAATGTTCAATGTCTTTGAATAATTTCATTGAAACTTAGAGACTGCAGGCCTCCCTGGTGGCGCAATGGGTTAAGCACCGCACTATGAAGCAATCCGCAGCTTCTGCAGCATGAATTTGATCTCCAGCCAGCCAGCCCACATGGCGAAGCAGACCTCTCCTGCCTCACCCGCTGCTTCCCACAGCAGTATATTTCAGTCAGTCTGCCTGTTCTGCTCCCCACTCTGTCTCTGGTGAATCCTCTCACCCCCCCACCCTGCATCCCTGGCCTGTACCCCAGCTCTTGTCTGCATAAATAAATAAATCTTAAAAAAAAAGTTTTAAAAAAATAAACTTAGAGGTTGCATTGAATCTACATATTGCTTTGGGTAAGATGACCATTTAATAATGTTAATTCTTCTAATCTCTGAGATTAGCAGGGAATCTCTCCTTTTCTCATGTGTCTCGTATTTCTTTTAGCTATATTTTATAATTTTCGTTGTATAGGTCTTCTACCTTCTTTTTTAAGTTTACTTCTAGCTACTTAATTATATTTTGATATAATTGTAAATGGGATTGTCTTCTTCATCTTTTAGCTCATTGTTTCCATATAGGAATGCAAATGATTTTTTTTGAATTTGTAACCTGTTACTTTGAGGAACTAATTTATTGTCTCAATTTTGTAGTGGAATCTCTAGGGTTTTCTATGTATATTATCATGTCATCGACATACAATGATAGCATTATTTCTTTTCCAATTTGAATTCTTTTTATATCATTTTCTTGCCTAATTGCTCTAACTTGGACTTTCACTACATGTTGAATAGTGGTGGTGAACATGGACATCCTTGTCTGATCTTAATAGGAAAGCTTTCAGTTTTTCACCATTGGAGAAGTATTTTAGCTGTGGGTTTGCATATATGGCACTTTTATTATGTTAAGTTCCTTTTGTAGTGTCTTTGTCTGGTTTTGATATCAGGATGATGTTGGCCTCATGGAATGTGTTTGAAAATATTCCTTCTTAATTTTTTGGGAGAGCGTAAGAAGGATAAATATTAGCTCATCTTTGAAGGTTTGGTAGAACTCATAGGTGAAGCTATCTGGTATTGGACTTTTGTTTTTGGAAGATTTTTGATTACTGTTTCAATTTCCTTGCTTGCTCTTGGTGATAGATAAGGGTTTTTATTTGAGTTGTTTCTTAATGTGAAGTTGAGTTGTATTGCTCATACTTCCTACTACTACTTTTTTTGTGTCCCACATGTTCTGGTATGTTGTATACTTATTTTCATTTGTCTCGAGGTATTTTTTAATTTCTTCTTTGATTTCCTCATTAACCCAGTTATCAACTAGTTGTGTGTTTTTCAGTCTCCATTTATGAAAGGTTTTTCCTGCTCTATTTTTTTTTTTAAGATTTATTTATTGGGCCTCCCCGGTGGCGCAGCGGTTGAGTGCTGGGTTGCGAAGCTGCCCGCGGCCTTTGCGGCGCCAGTTCGATCCCCGGCTGCTCCCCGGCCACCGGAGGGGGGTCCCACATGGCGCGCAGGCCTCTCCTGCCGCCTGCTGCTCCCCTCAGCAGTGTGCTTCGGTCCTTCTGCCTGCTCTGCTCCCCGCTCTGGCTCTGGTGAATTCTCTCATCCTTCCACGCTTCTGACTGTACACCCGGTGCTTGTATCAATCAATAAATAAATAAATCTTTAAAAAAAAAAAAAGATTTATTTATTTTACACAAGAACCAGGGTACAGGCTAGATGCGTGGGAGGGTGACAGGATTCACCAGAGACAGTGGGGAACAGAACAGACAGACTGGCGAAATACACTGCTGAGGGGAGCAGCGGGTGTGACAGGAGAGGTCTGCCGTGCCATGTGGGACCCTCGCCGGCTGGCCGGGATCAAACCGGCACCGCAGAGGCTGCAGACAGCTTCAAGGTGTGGCGCTCAACCGCCTGCGCCACCAGAGGAGGCCCAGTTCCTGCTCTATTTTAATGATTGATTTCTAGTTTGATATCACTATGGTCAGAGAAGATTCTTAGTATGATTTAAATTTTCATACATTTGTTGATATTGTCTTGTGATCCAGCATGTGGATAAATCTTGGACAATATCCCATGTGCACTTGAGAAGAATGTGTACTCAGCTTTTGTGGGTTGTAGTGCTTTATAAATGTCTGTTAAGACAAAGAATTTGTATCTTTTTTTTATTTCCTGTCAATTGATCTGTCTGTTGGTGAAAGTGGGTTGTTGAAATTCCCTTCCTTGAATTTGTTTTTTCCAATGTCTGTTTACAGATTTGATAGTAATTGCTTTATGTATTTCGATGCTTCTTTATTTGGTGTCTATATATTGATAAGTGTAAAGTCTTCCTGGTATATTTTTCCCTTAATCATTATATACTGTCCATTCTGTCTCTTGTTTCCTTTTTACCTGGAAATATATTTTATCAGATATAAGTGTGGCTCTCCTTGCATTTTTGGGAATTTCCATTTGCTTCTACGATTGTTTTCCAGCCCTGTAGCCTAAGCCTGTTTCTATCTTTGGAGCTCAGGTGCATTTCCTGGAGACAGTAAGAAGGTGGATTTTGTTTTGTGATCTAGTTGGTCACCTTGTGCCTTTTGATTGTTGAGTTCGTCCGTTTATATTTGGGGTAATTTTTGATATATGAGGGTTTACAACTACTCTTTTGTGCTTAATTTCTGGTTGTAACTATTTCCTTGTTTAGTTCTTGTGAACATTCTTCTCTGATTTAGATATGAGCACTTTAGCCAACATTTCATGGAGGTGAGGTCTAGTGTTTTTCAAACTCCTTCACTTTCTGTATATCTAAGAAGGCTTTTTTTCCTCTCTCATATCTGAAGAAGAACTGGCAGAATATTTTTTGGTAGTAGTTTCTTTAAATATTTTGATCACATCATTCCATCCTTTTTTAGCTCGTAGTATTTCCTAAGAGAAGTCAGATGTAAGCCTGATAAAGGTTTCTTCATAGTTTATTTTCTAACCCTTAGGAAACTTCAGTAGTCTCTCTTTATCTTGAAATCTTGGAATTTTCACTATCATGTGCCTTACTGTAGGATCCATAACATTTAGGTAACCAGGTGTTCTTTTACCTTCATGGAATTGTATATAGTCTCAACATTTGGGAAGTCTTCCTTTATTATTTCTTTATATTTCCTTCTCTCTCTCTTTCCCTTCTGGAATACCCATTCTTATATTGTCTTTCCTTATGGAATCAGATAATTCTGAAAGTATTTCTTACTGTTTTTCTTTCGTATTTCTCTCTTCCATCAGGATTCTTTATGCATTACTATCTTCACAGTCACTGTATTCGATCTTTCACTTGGTACATTCTACTTCCAGAGTTTTCTCCTGAATTTTTTTTTATCTCCTCTATTGGTCATTTTACATCCTGCATCTCCATTATTTCTTTTTTAAGATTTATTTATTTATACAAGAACCAGGGTACAGGCCAGATGTGTGGGAGGGTGAAAGGATTCACCAGAGATAGAGCAGGGAACAGAACAGGCAGACTGACTAAAATACACTGCTGAGGGGGGCAGAGGGTGAGACAGGAGAGGTCTACTGCACCATGTGGGTATCTCACCAGTCGGCCAGGATCAAACCCGCACTGTGGAGGCTGCGGACAGCTTCACAGCACTGCGCTCAACCACCTGAGCCACCACGGAGGCCCTCCATTATTTTCTTAATTAGAGCTTCTATCTTCTATTATTTCTATTTTCCATTTGTTAATTTTATATCCCAGGACATTCATTTTCTGAGTTTTCTTGTATATCTGATTAGCTTTTCTGTATTTTCTTCCATGTCTTTGTGGATGGTGTTTGTAGATTGTTCTCTCTTGGTGATGAAGACTTCCTTGAGGACCCAAGGTGCTGTGTGTTGTATTCTGCCTCCCCATTATTAGTACTCTCAGTTTTCATGTGTTCAAATGTCTTAAGGATACAGAACTTCCACTTATAAAGTAGATGATGCTGTATTTCAGGAAGAGCTAATCTCTAGCTGCCCCTTCTTGAGTTGGAAGAGGGGTTTGGAGATGTCAATTGCTAGTGAAAGTAGTGTGCAGGGGAAGCTCATACTTGTGGTACTAGTGATAGCCCTCTTCTCTGGGGATCAGATCCTCATCTTTGCAGTCTATGGGCCAGGCTTTCTATGCAACTTGTGGTGCTTTCAAGTGCAGCTTCACTGTATCAGCTCTAGTCCCAAGATAAGTGGGAGAAGGTGCTCCTTTGTCTACTTTACTGGGGACCCTGTCTACATTGCTCACCCTAGCACTTTCACACATCTCTCCCCAGCTCTCATAGTAAGCAGCTCTGCCCTCCCCATAATACCCTATCACAGGAGCTTGAGTTTAACCCACAGTTTCTGCCCTGGCCACTGTCTACAATCACCCTTCATCATGCTACCCACCTTTTGCTCTAGAGTGAAATTTTTTCAATGTATCTTCTTCTGCTGACAGTCTTTGGTTTCTGATGTCCAGGTGATGCTTTCCTTTGACCCCAAGTCGTGGGATCCTCTGAGTCCAGTGCCCATCTGAACTAGTTTAGATTGTCTCCTGGGAGCAAAGCAGGAGACCATCTCTGATGCCATCTTCCCCTGTCTGTTCTTGCCACCAAATATTCTGTCATTGGTTTTTAATCTTTCTTCAAAAACAGGAGATGAGTTATATCCAGGCACAGATTTGTACATGGCAGCTCTCATCTGTTTTTCTTTCATAGATTATCTTTGTTTGGGTGTAATTTGGTTGTGAATATGTGGAGAAGGCTAGTTTCCTTGGTGAACTCTCTAAATTTAAAAATCTTTAAGAGCCTCAGGATATGACTCTAGATCTTTTGAAACAGGGTATTGGAAGTATGTTTGGGGATCCTGCAAGAACCCTTGGAAATAGGTTAGTTAAAAACCATTGAAGGTTCTTAAATATTACTTGACCCTAGGTAAATGACCTTACCTATTCTGGCAGATGGCTGGAAAGGTTAAAAAGAGCCTCTAAACTGGGGAGATCAGTGGTTGAGAAAATCGAAAATGGAGATTAAGTGAACTTGTATATACTGTACGCTGAGAATCCCTACTCTCCCTTCAATTCCCAAACCTTCTTCCTTGACTTTCACAACTCTGGCAGCCAGGCCTCACCCTCTAGGTAGGAGGAGATTAGGTGAGGTTTAATTCAAGAGTAAAAATGAGAGTAAGACTTTTGAGCAGCTTTGCAATATTTCCCCATCCATTTCAACATGCATGGTGATTTCAATCTCTGGGTGAATTTTTTTCTGGTACTTGGATGATAATTATTTGACATGATTTAAAATTAATTCTTATCAAATTGTAGTTTGTTATTGATAGTTGTTTTCAGGTTACCCTTTCCTTTCTTCATTTCTCCTTTCTCTTTCCTTTTTTTTTTTAAAGATTTATTTTTTAATTTATACAAAAGCTGGGATACAGGCCAGAGGCATGGGAGGGTGAGAGGATTCACCAGAGACAGAGAGGGGAGCAGAACAGGCAGACTGATCGAAAGCACTGCTGAGGGGAGCAGCGGGCGCGACAGGAGAGGTTTACCATGCCATGTGGGAATCTCCCTGACTGGCTGGGAATCGAACCCGCGCTGCAGAGGCTGCGGACAGCTTCATAGCGCTGCGCTCAACCCGCTGCGCCACCAAGGAGGCCCTCTCTTTCCTTTTTTACCTTTTTAATAGCTGTTTCAATTTTTTTTTCTTCTTACCTCTCCTTTCTTCTTTTCAACCTTTCCACCCTCCTTGGTTGTTCACCTACATATTCGAAATCATGAAGAATATAATTAAATTTATGAGAAAATTAGCACAAATTAATGGATAGTGTACAACCACAACGTAATTTGTTTTTCCACTGATGTACTTAATTTGGTTACATAGAGTATTTAGTAAAAAAATGTTGCTTGGTTGATGTTGCCTGAATTAATAATGCTGTATAATTAACAAATCAGTTGTTTACATGAAAACTGTTTTATCATACTTTAAATGCTTTCTATAAAGTTGTTTAAATGTTTTCTTATTTACACTGCTCATTACAGCACAAAACTTTTTAAACATATTGGCAGTGTCTGAATTATTATTGATTCCATCAGTCCGTTTATTATGAAACATGATTCTGTGAGCCAGTGGAGGCCTATTCTTATTTATTTTCTTATATCACAGAACAGCTTTCCTTTAATATACTGTAAATCAAGTTAATAAAAGAGACTAAAGCAGTCTAAAGAAACTATATACTTTAAGATATGATTGGCACCTGTTCTGTTTTAGTTTAAAAACCATTACTGTTGCTATATTAATATTTACTTAAACATATAGATAAGAAAGAATTCAAACACTTCACTAAATGTGTTTGAAATTTTGAAGTACATTTTTTTAAAAAGATTTATTTATTTATGCATGCAAGAACTGGGTTGTAGGCCAGAAATGTGGGGGGTTAGAGGAATCACCAGAGACAGAGCGGGGAGCAGAGCAGACAGATCTACTGAAGTACACTGCTGAGGTCTGCTGCACCATGTGGGTCAGCTCCCTGGCCAGTCTGGATGGAATGTGTGCTGCAGTGGCTGGCAATAGCCTGACAGCGCTGACTTGAACCCCTGCACTACCAGGGAGCCCCCATGAAGTACATCTTATAAAAACATGTAATAACATAGCTTTGACTTGGTGTTTTAATATTCTTTAAGGAAAAACAACTGTGGCCCTTTTATCATTATGGAAATATCCTGATTTTGAGGACTTATAAATAATAATGGCTCACAAAGCAAACCTAAGCTCATTTTCTAAAAAATAAAAGCCGAGGGGTAGGACAACTCAGATTTATATTTATACCAAATCATGCCAAGACCTGATTTAACTAGTGTTTCTTGTCTGGGTTTCAAATATACTTATAGCTTTGACATACTTAATATAAAGTTAGTGTCTTTGATGTGTTTTTCCCCCTTCTTTTAAAAGTTGTAGACGTGGTCCATTCATAGGCGTGTATGTCTGTGTTTTGCTTGTGTAATAGTTAATTGTTCTGTGGCAAGAATATTGTCAACCTGGCAGCTGATAAAAGCTGAAATACATGGTAACAAAAATAAAAAAGTTCAGAGCAAGGAAATGTAAACACTAAAATCTTGCATTGAAATAAAGGCTTCAGTTTTAGTGAACATGTTAGAACAGGAAAAGTGAATGTTGGAGTTCAGTTCAACAAGTGTGGATTGTACAGTACTTGGAAGTTGAAGACTTACGAAGCAACTAGATCTGTAAGTTTAAAACTTGTCAAGCAGCAACTATTACTTAAATCAATGAAATACAAACAATAGTTGGATTAAAGGCGGCAGCCTATTGGCTCATGTTTCATTGCTACTTCCCTTCTTTCTTTGCTCAGTTCCTTCCAGTTTATGATTAACTTTCCTTTTGTTGCAACATTTTTGGTATACAACAAGGTGCTGTGTCATTGATAAGGAAATTATGTAGAGAAGAAATTAAAGTGTAGAATGTAAAAATCAAATTCTGTACATGTTAGTACTGTGTGTATATTCCTCTGTTTATGTAAGTTTGAGATGGTTTATTGCTGTCATACTATATATTGAGTTTTGTTTTCTCATTTCCTTTCTGTGTCTTGAATACTTTCCCAAGTCATTAAAATTCCTACAAAGCAGCATTTTAATAGCTGTATCATAATGTCATGTAGATATATCATAATTTATTCAACCTAATTGCTTTTGTTGGTCATTAGGATTGTTTCTAATTTATTTCATAATTGTAAGTATCATTCCCATGAACATAAATCCACATAGCTTATCTGTAAAATGGGCCTCCCTGGTGGCGCAGGCAGTGGAGCACCACACTGTGAAGCTGCCTGCAGGCTCTGCAGCGCGGATTTGATCCTTGCCAGCCGGTGAGAATCCCACATGGCTCAGCAGACCTCTCCTGTCATGCCCACTGCTCCCCTCAGCAGTGTATTTCATCAGTCTGACTGTTATATTCCCTGCTCTGTCTCCAGTGAATACTCTTACCCTCCCGTGCATCTGGCCTATACCCCAGTTCTTATATAAAAATAAATAAATTTTTTTTTAATAATTTTATTTTTATATTCCCCATACAATTGCAACCCCTTATTTGACACTTCTAATCCATAAGATTTTCCCCCTTATTGACCCAATCCCATCCATCCCCCCCTACCCCCCAACCCCCATAGAGTGTCTCTGGTCATAGTTGTTTTGTTTGATTTTGATATTTCTTTCTTACAGTTATTCTTTTTCCTGGTCCCTTATTTAAGCTTTCTAAATTCCTGCTATGAGTGAGACCATCCGGTATTTTTCTTTTTCTTTCTGGCTTATTTCGCTGAGCATGATCCCTTCAGCGCCATCCATGTTGCTGCAAATGCATGTGTTTATCTTTTTTGAATGTGAGTAAATATTTTCATGGTGTATATGTACACATCTTCTTGATCCAGTCATCTATTTTTGGGCATTTGGGTTGTTTCAAATCTTAGCTATTGTAAACAGTGCTGCTATAACACATAGGGTGCAGGTGCTCTTTGGAATTGATGTTTCTGTGTCCTTTGGGTAAATACCTAGGAGTGGAATTGCTGGATCATATGGAATCTCTATGGTTAGTAGGTCAAGAAATCTCCACACAGCTCTCCACGGTGGTTGGACCGGTTGGCACTCCCACCAACAGTGCAGGAGAGTTCCTTTTTCTCCACATCCTCGCCAACATTTGTTGTTGCTAGTTTTTTTAATATGTGCCATTCTCACTGGGGTAAGATGGTATCTCATGGTAGTTTTGATTTGCATTTCCCTGATTACAAGTGATGTTGAACATTCGTTCATATGCCTGTTGGCCATTTGCATTTCCTCTTCAGAGAAGTTCTCTTTTAGCTCTTCTGCCCATTTTTTGACTGGATTATTTCCTTTGTTTGTGTTGAGTCATCAGCTCTTTGCAGATTTTTGTGATCAGTCCTTTATCATTAGTGTTGTGTGCAAAAATGTTCTCTCAGTCGGTGGGGGTTTCTCTTTGTTTGTTATTGTCTCTTTTGCTGTGCAGAAGCTCTTTATTTGATGTAGTCTCAGTTTTCTTTGCTTCTATCACTGCTTTGGGTGATGTGTCTGTAAAGATGTCTTTGATGTGCATATCCCGTAGTGTTTCGCCTATATTTCCTTCTATGTATTTTATGGTTTCAGGTCTTATGTCTAGTTCTTTAATCCATTTTGAGTTGGTTTTTGTGCATGGTGTTAGGTAGTAGTCAAGCTTCATTCTTTTGCATGTAGCGACCCAGTTTTCCCAGCACCATTTATTGAACAACTTTCTTTGCTCCAATGTAAATCTTTTTTTTAAAAAAAAAAAAAAAAAGCTTATCTATACAAAATATAGTCTGTGTAAAACTATTTTTTTAATTAATTAATTAATTTATACAAGCACTGGATACAGTCAGAAGCACGGGAGGGTGAGAGAATTCACCAGAGCCAGAGCAGGGAACAGAACAGGCAGACTGACAAAATACAGTGCTGAGGGGAGCAGCGGTAGCGGCAGGAAGGTCTGTTGCGCCATGTGGGACCCTTGCCTGTGGCCAGGGATCAAACTGGCGCTGCAGAGGCTGTGGGCAGCTTTGCAGCCCAGTGCTCAACCGCTGCACCACCAGGGGAGGCCCTGTGTAAAACTCTTTATAGAAAACTCTGACTTTAGTGGAGTCAAGCATTGGGTAATTTTCTCAGTTCTCTTATTCCAACTGTACCACATGTATGGTTTCCCTTCTCTGTTAGACACAGGCATGTTGTGTTGATCTCATAATACAGTGACTGTCAGTGATTGAAGGTGCAGTCTGACATAATATGAAACTCTAACCTTTTATCTAAAGATTTCCCTTGCCCAGTTTGGAACCAGGCTTTTATGACACATGTCATCTAAA